>NC_135235.1:9292708-9928958 GCF_051348905.1 Ranitomeya variabilis
GACAGTGACAAAGGGAAGCGGTGCTGGGTCAGGAGAAGGGAAGGGATTGTGAAGAAGGGAAGGGATGGTGAAGAAGTGAAGAGAAGGGATCGTAGAGAAGGGAAGGGATAGTGACAAAGGGAAGCGGTGCTGGGTCAGGAGAAGGGAAGGGATTGTGAAGAAGGGAAGAGAAGGGATCGTAGAGAAGGGAAGGGATAGTGACAAAGGGAAGCGGTGCTGGGTCAGGAGAAGGGAAGGGATTGTGAAGAAAGGAAGGGATGGTGAATGGAAGCGATGCTTGGTCTAGGGAAGGGATGGTGGAGAAGTGAAGAGAAGGGATCGTGAAGAAGTGAAGGGAAGGGATAGTGACAAAGGGAAGTGATGCTGGGTCTGGAGAAGGGAAGAGATTGTGAAGAAGGGAAGGGGTGGTGAAGTTGTGGTGAAGAAGAGAAGTGATGGTGAAGAAGTGAATGGATGGTGAAGGGAAGCGATGCTTGGTCTAGGGAAGGGATGGTGAAGAAGTGAAGAGAAGGGATCGTGAAGAAGTGAAGGGATAGTGACAAAGGGAAGTGATGACGGGTCTGGAGAAGGGAAGGGATTGTGAAGAAGGGAAGGGGTGGTGAAGTTGTGGTGAAGAAGAGAAGTGATGGTGAAGAAGTGAATGGATGGTGAAGGGAAGCGATGCTTGGTCTAGGGAAGGGATGGTGGAGAAGTGAAGAGAAGGGATCGTGAAGAAGTGAAGGGAAGGGATAGTGACAAAGGGAAGCGATGCTGGGTCTGGAGAAGGGAAGGGATGGTGATGAAGGGAAGGAAAGGGATGGTGAAGAAGGGAAGGGGTGGTGAAGGGAAGCGATGCTTGGTCTAGGGAAGGGATGGTGAAGAAGGGAAGGGATAGTGACAAAGGGAAGCGATGCTGATTCTGGAGAAGGGAAGGGATAGCGATGAATGGGTGGTGAAGAAGAGAAGTGATGGTGGAGAAGGGAAGTGATACTGGATCTGGTGAAGGGAAGGGATAGTGACAAAGGGAAGCGATGCTGGGTCTGGAGAAGGGAAGGGATAGCGATGAATGGGTGGTGAAGAAGAGAAGTGATGGTGGAGAAGGGAAGTGATACTGGATCTGGTGAAGGGAAGGGATAGTGACAAAGGGAAGCGATGCTGGGTCTAGAGAAAGGAAAGGATGGTGATGAAGGGAAGGAAAGGGATGGTGAAGAAGAGAAGGGGTGGTGAAGAAGGGACGTGGGAATGGATGCTGAAAAAGGGAAGCAATGCTGGGACAAGAGAAGCGATGGGCGGCTTGGTCTGGAGAAGGGAAGGGATGCTGGGACAGGATACGAGAAGGTGAAGAAGGGACGGGATGCTGTGTCAAGGGAACAGATGCTGGATTGGGAGTAGAGTATTAATTCTATGTCAGGAGCAGGGAAGGTTAATGCCACAAGTCCCGGGAAGCGCAGACATTGTCCCACTTCACAGCTCTTGCGCCATTTCTTGTGCATTTCCCCTAGCGGTGTATTAGAAGTTTCATCTGCAGCTCGCCATATACAGGATCAGTACAATATCTGCAGAGCAGGACACTGTGCTCGTATCCACACCTGTGTCACCCCGGCCGTGTGGAGGGGCTCAGGGGCGTCACTCTTATCTGAGTGTGTAGCGCGCAGAGGTTAATTAGAAATGTAATGATCGCACCTGCTCTAACAGCTCAATTACCTGCGCTGCGTGAAGAACGCTTCATCCTGACGGAGAGCGACCGCAACGCCCACAAGATTAACACCAAACTGTCACCATCCATTAGTGTACGCGCAGCCCTGTAATCTCGCCGTACACACCCTCCAATCACATAATCACATTAAGTCATTCTTTTCCCTTTTTTTTGTAACAAAATTGAACTTGCGCCACATGTCTGAAATTTGAGTCTTTTTAATATTTCTATATGGAAAACAATTGTAAATCCCTGCGGAGTTGTACGTGATTCACATGATGGGAACGTAGCGGAGATTGTCACAGCGCAGCACCCCAATACCACAAACTTATATTCATCCCGTGTTTGCCCAGATTTCACCCCTATGTCTGTATTAGGGAAGATGCAGACGACCATTTTCTCTCCTTTCAAGAAAACTGGGCAAATTATGCTGATCGCACTCAGTTGGAGTGGAATCCAATTTTCTCAGAGGAGGATAGAAAAAAATAGTTTCTCCACCTTCTCAATTTTGTCAGTTTGTAAAAATCGGACCATAGACCTGAATGGGCGAGTGCCATCCAACTCTCAGAGGCGAGTCCTGCATGCTGCAATGTATTTTCCTCACACCACTCAGTCCGGGGAAAAAAAACGGACATGGTCACAGCCCCATAGAATGGCAAGGGTACAAATGCGATGATTCAACACCGTGGATAGCATTCATGCCATGGAAATGGTCGTCTGCACGAGCACTTAGCATGACCCCAGCCTAAAGAGCCATAAAGACATGCATCCTGTCCTGACCTAGTCCTGCCCTGACCTTGTTGTGCCCTGACCTACTCCTGCCCTGACCTTGTCGTGCCCTGACCTAGTCCTGCCCTGACCTAGTCCTGCCCTGACATAGTCCTGCCCTGACCTAGTCCTGTCCTAGTCCTGCCCTGACCTAGTCCTGCCCTGACCTAGTCCTGTCCTAGTCCTGCCCTGACCTAGTCCTGTCCTAGTCCTGCCCTGACCTAGTCCTGCCGTGACCTAGTCCTGCCCTGACCTTGTCGTGCCCTGACCTACTCCTGCCCTGACATAGTCCTGCCCTGACCTAGTCCTGTCCTAGTCCTGCCCTGACCTAGTCCTGTCCTAGTCCTGCCCTGACCTAGTCCTGCCCTGACCTAGTCCTGTCCTAGTCCTGCCCTGACCTAGTCCTGCCCTGACCTAGTCCTGCCCTGACCTACTCCTGCCCTGACCTAGTCCTGACCTAGTCCTGCCCTGACCTATTCCTGACCTAGTCCTGCCCTGACCTAGTCCTGCCCTGACCTACTCCTGTCCTGACCTAGTCCTGTCTTGACCTAGTCCTGACCTAGTCCTGCCCTGACCTACTCCTGCCCTGACCTATTCCTGACCTAGTCCTGCCCTGACCTAGTCCTGTCCTGACCTAGTCCTGCCCTGACCTAGTTTTGTCTTGACCTACCGTAGTCCAGTCCTGACCTATTACTGACGCTTCCAATCTGTTACAATGTATCCGCATAAACGATCAATGTTACATCAAGCAATCTCTGACCTGTAACAAGACCTCAGCGGTAAGAGCAGGACTAGATCAGAGTAGTTGTGAATCCTCCAACTGGAAGCTGGCAGAGACCTTGAAGATGGCAAAGAGCTGCTCTAGTTCATTCTCTAGTGAGGGACCTTCATAGTGATCTTATAAGTTGGATCCCCATGTGGGGTCTGACCGATCCCCTGATTTTGTTAAATGGTGAGAAGAATAAATGACTAGAGATTCTCGGACTTTAATAAGAATTTCCTAATTAGTGACGCTGGCTCTAAATATGTTTTATGCTTTGTTAAAGAGGCAGAAATTCTATACATTAATGTCTTCAGGCCGATGCACAGGAAAACCAGGAGCAAAGTCACAAAGTAACAGAGAAATATAGTCTGTGATCCCAACATTGCATTTTCCTCTCCCCATCCTTCCCAATGAGGGTCATTGTCATTGATCCGATGCCCTTGGTGCAGTCACTTAGCGCCATTGTCATATTCACTGCAGCTTAATGTTTGTTAACAAGACCGGTTCATCTACCGCAGTGGGAATGATAACCGCAGGGGTCTCGTCACAGACTAATGCATCCTTAATGGACCCACACATGTTTATCAAACAGGTAATCATCCGTGATTAGGAAGTCCCCGAAATATCAGCCAAGCTCAATGCTGTAACTGCACAGTACCAATTCTCCTGTATATATACTGTGGAAAAAAGTATGTAGTCAGCCCCCAATTGTGCAAGTTCCCCCACTTACAAAGATGAGAGAGGCCTGTAATTGACATCATAGGTAGAACACAACTATGAGAGTCACAATGAGAAAACAAATCCAGAAAATCACCTTGTCTGATCTGGAAGATTTATTTTGCAAATTATGGTGGAAAATAAGTATTTGGTCATTAACAAAATTTAATCTCAATACTTTGTAATCTATCCTTTGTTGGCAATGACAGAGGTCAGACGTTTTCTGTAAGTCTTCACAAGGTTGGCACACACTGTTGTTGGTATGTTGGCCCATTCCTCCATGCAGATCTCCTCTAGAGCAGTGATGTTTTGGGCCTGTCGCTGGACAACATGGACTTTCAACTCCCTCCAAAGGTTTTCCATGGGGTTGAGATCTGGAGACTGGCTAGGCCACTCCAGGACCTTCATATGCTTCTTACGGAGCCACTCCTTCATTGCTCTGGCGGTGTGCTTGCGATCATTATCATGCTGAAAGACCCATCCACGTTTCATCTTCAATGCCCTTGCTGATAGAAGGTTTGCACTCAAAATCTCACGATACATGGCCCCATTCATTCTTTCATGTACACAGATCAGTCGTCCTGGTCCCTTTGCAGAGAAACAGCCCCAAAGCATGATGTTGCCACCCACATGCTTCACAGTAGGTATGGTGTTCTTTAGATGCAACTCAGCATTCTGTCTCCTCCAAACACGACGAGTTTTGTTTCTACCAAACAGTTCTACTTTGGTTTCATCAGACCATATGACATTCTCCCAATACTCTTCTGCATAATCCAAATGCTCTCTAGCAAACTTCAGACAGGCCCGGACATGTACTGGCTTAAGCAGGGGGACACGTCTGGCACTGCAGGATCTGAGTCCCTGGAGGTGTAGTGTGTTACTGATGGTAGCCTTTGTTACAGTGGTCCCAGGTCATTCACTAGGTCCCCCCATGTGGTTCTGGGATTGTTGCTCACCGTTCTTGGGATCATTTTGACCCCACGGGGTGAGATCTTGCGTGGAGCCCCAGATCGAGGGAGATTATCAGTGGTCCATTTTCTTATTGCTCCCACAGTTGATTTCATCACACCAAGCTGCTTGTCTATTGCAGATTGTCTTCCCAGCCTCGTGCAGGGCTACATTTTGTTTCTGGTGTCCTTCGACAGCTCTTTGGTCTTCACCATAGTGGAGTTTGGAGTCAGACTGTTTGAGGGTGTGCACAGGTGTCTTTTATACTGATAACAAGTTAAAACAGGAGCCATTACTGCAGGTAATGAGTGGAGGACAGAGGAGCCTCTTAAAGAAGAAGTTACAGGTCTGTGAGAGCCAGGAATCTTCCATGTTTTTAGGTGACCAAATACTTATTTTCCACCATAATTTGCAAAATAAATCTTGCCAAATCAGACAAGGTGATTTTCTGGATTTGTTTTCTCATTTTGACTCTTAATTGAGGTCTACCTATGATGTCAATTACAGGCCTCTCATCTTTTTAAGTGGGAGAACTTGCACAATTGGTGGCTGACTAAAGACTTTATTCCCCACTGTATATGACCTCAGCCTGGTATATGGTCCTCATCATGGGCGCTATCCTGGCATATGTTCCAATCCTAGTATATGTGGCCCCATCCTGGTATATATGGCCTCATCCTGGGCCCTTTCCTGGTATGTGTTCCAATCCTGGTATATATGACCCCATACTGGTATATTATTATTATTATACATTTTCATAGCACCATTTATTCCATGGCGCTTTACATGTGAATACGGGGCAAATATAGACAAATACATTAAACATGAGCAAAAAACAAGGCACTAACAGGTACAGAAGGAGGAAGGACGGCCCCATCCTTGTATGTGGCCCTCATCCTGGGCCCTATCCTGGTATATGTCCCCATCCTACTATTTGTCATCCATCCTGGGCTGATCCTCCTATGTGGCCTGTTGTGCAGTGACCAATGTTACAGCCAGGGGGCGCTGTGTGTGCGCTGCAGGATGCGCTTGGAGGTGTGACTGTGGTGATGAGACAAACTCCGGCAGGATTGTAAATGGCCGGTATGTGTGTCGCAGAGGAAGACACTCTGCGCTGTCAGTCTGAAGTTAGGTTGATGTGCTGGGGCCTGTAGTCCCACAAGTAATTGTGTAATTCTAAAGGGAGACTGGTAGGGCTAGTTATTAGAGTTGGGCGGGTCAAACTAGCCACACACACACACACTCTCACCTAGGGGAGTGGTTACAGGTATGTAATGTGACCAGGGTGTGGGTCACATGGGTTCCTGTGTTTGGACCTGTATGGTCCATGTGCAAGGTCAGGTCTGTGTTGGAGTCTCCTGGGAGTGGAGACGTCCTGGAAGCACTTAAAAGACTGTGGACCTGAATGGTCAGGGTGTTGGATTGTCCTGGGATGGACTGCAAGCACCTGGTAAGACCATGGACTGAGGGCCTGTGTGTTGGAAGTGCCTGTGATTGGTCTTCCTGGAAGTGCACGGAGAGGCTGCATCTACAGAGTCTGAGACGGTTTCTGTGTTGGGGAAGGTACAGTTCCTACTGTGGGTCTGGACTGTCTGGGGTGCCCTGGTCACAAGGACGGTGATTCCAGTGAGGCAGCTTTCCCCTGTGAGCCAGCACTGGCAGGAGTCAGTGTGTGGAGCCGGAGCTCCTGAAAGGTAACTCCAAGTAACAAGGGGTTACGGGCAGAGAAGTATCTGCCATTGGAACAGACTGTCGATGGTTAATATGTCTTGTTGATGTAAATAATGAACTGTTTGTGTTATGGTTTATGATGTCTAATAAACCGAATAAGACTGTTTATGTGGAGAAACCGTTCCTGAGTGCTTAAATCCAATGCCAAGCGAGTGTTCCCCAACCCACTCAGGTAGCGGTTCACCACAGGACCCATCCTGGTATGTATGTCCACATCTTGGTATATGACCCCATCCTGGTATATGTGGCCCTCATGCTGGGCATCATCCTGGTGTATAGCCACATCCTGGTATATGGCTCCATCCTCGTATATGTCCCCATCCTGGGCCTCATCCTGGTATATGTCCTCATCCTGGGCCTCATCCAGGTATATGTCCTCATCCTGGGCCTCATCCTGGTATATGTCCCCATCCTGGGCCTCATCCAGGTATATGTCCTCATCCTGGTACACTGTGTGCAGAATTATTAGGCAAGTTGTATTTTAGAGGATTATTTTTATTATTGATCAACAACTATGTTCTCAATCAACCCAAAAGACTCATACATATCAAAGCTTAATATTTTTGGAAGTTGGAGTGGATTTTTTTAGATTTGTCTATCTTAGGAGGATATCTGTTTGTGCAGGTAACTATTACTGTGCAGAATTATTAGGCAACTTAATAAAAAACAAATATATTCCCATCTCACTTGTTTATTTTCACCAGGTAAACCAATATAACTGCACAAAATATAGAAATAAACATTTCTGACATGCAAAAACAAAACCCCCCAAAATGAGTGCCCAATATAGCCCCCTTTCTTTATGGTGACACTCAGCAGCCTCCATCCATAGATTCTGTCAGTTGCTTGATCTGTTTACGACCAACATTGCGTGCAGCAGCCACCACAGCCTCCAGACACTGCTCCGAGAGGTGGACTGTTCTCCCTCCCTGTAGATCTCACATTTTATGAGGGACCACAGGTTCTCTATGGGGCTCAGATCAGGTGAACAAGGGGGCCATGTCATTATTTTTTCTTCTTTGAGAGCTTTACTGGCCAGCCACGCTGTGGAGTAGTTGGAGGCATGTGATGGAGCATTGTCCTCCATGAAAATCATGTTTCTCCTGAACGATACCGACTTCTTCCTGTACCACTGCTTGAAGAAGTTGTCTTCCAGAAACTGGCAGTAGATCTGGGAGTTGAGCGTCACTCGATCCTCAACCCGAAAAGGTCCCACAAGTTCATCTTTGATGATCCCAGCCCATACCAGTCCCCCACCTCCACCTTGCTGGTGTCTGAGTCGGAGTGGAGCTCTCTGCCCTTTACTGATCCAGCCTCTGGCCCATCCATCTGGCCCATCAAGAGTCACTCTCATTTCATCAGTCCATAAAACCTCTGAAAAGTCAGCCTTCAGATATTTCTTGGCCCAGTCTTGACGTTTTATCTTATGTTTCTTGTTCACAGGTGGTCGTTTTTCAGCGTTCCTTACCTTGGCCATGTCCCTGAGTATCACACACCTTGTGCTTTTTGTTACTCCAGTAACGTTGCAGCTCTGAAATATGACAAAACTGGTGCAAATGGCATCTTGGCAGCTTCATCCTTGATTTTCCTCAATTCATGGGCAGTTATTTTGCGCCTTTTTTGCCCAACACGCTTCTTGCGACCCTGTTGGCTATTTGCCATGAAACGCTTGATTGTTCGGTGATCACGCTACAAAAGTTTGGCAATTTCCAGACTGCTGCATCCCTCTGCAAGACATCTCACAATTGTGGACTTTTCAGAGCCCGTCAAATCTCTCTTCTGACCCATTTTGCCAAAGGAAAGGAAGTTGCCTAATAATTAAGCACACCTTATATAGGTGATGTCATTAGACAACACCCCTCCTCATTACAGAGATGCACATCACCTGATTTACATAATTAGCAGTTGGCTCTCAGCCTGAACAGCTTGGAGTAGGACAACATGAATAAAAAGGATCATGTGATCAAAATACAACTTGCCTAATAATTCTGCACACAGTATATATATGTCTCCATCTTAGTATATGGCCCCATCCTGGTATATATCCCCATCCTCATCTTGGTATATGGCCCACAAGCTGGGCCTCATCCTGGTATATATATTTGCTGTTGTTCAATTCGTAGAAAATAAACAATAATCGGTGCTCCTCACCTTCCCTCTGCTCCCACGCCATGCGGCATCCTCTTCTGATGCCGGCAGCTGACTTCGGCGTTTGACGGGAGCGCATGACATCATTGCCAAACACCCCTGGTCACATACATACTGCCGTCAGCTGTTGGTCTCTGATTGGCAGCAGCGTGTATTGCGGCGCACGGACCAGATGGGTCTGCTCAGACGCACATTCAGATGAAGTAGGGTCTGGATGTGAGTCCTCGGGGCTGGTGTTGGTTGGCCCCTCACCCGATGTCAATCGGTGCTACCACGGTCTTTTCTCCCCCTAGTCTGGGTTTGAACAGTACCATTGTGTACCATTGGAGAGTGCGCTGTGGTTGGTAGCAGTATACAGTAGATACTAATACACTATTCTGCTTTTTATCTTTTCAGAGCCAATTATCTCAAAGGGTAACGATTGCTTGGATGCAGCGAAGGCGTGTAACCTTGACGACACGTGTAAGAAGTATCGATCCTCCTATATAACGCCCTGTACTAACAGTATCTCCAACGAGGTCTGCAACCGGCGGAAGTGCCACAAAGCGCTGCGCCAGTTCTTCGACAAGGTCCCGGCCAAGCACAGCTACGGCATGCTGTTCTGCTCCTGTAAAGACACGGCCTGCTCCGAGCGCAGGCGCCAGACCATCGTTCCTGCATGTTCATACGAGGAGCGGGAGAAGCAGAACTGCCTGAGCCTGCAGGAGGCCTGCAAGACCAACTACATCTGCAGGTGCCCACCCTCCCTATGTCTGACACCCGCATGTGGGGGGGACAGGGCGCTGAGGGCTCACTCCACACCATGCACACCGTCCCTCTCCTGCATGTGGGGGGTACAGGGCGCTGAGGGCTCACTCCACACCTCGGGGGTGTTCACACCATGCACACGGTCCCTATGTCTGACACCCGCATGTGGGGGGGACAGGGCGCTGAGGGCTCACTCCACACCATGCACACCGTCCCTATGTCTGACACCCGCATGTGGGGGGTACAGGGCGCTGAGAGCTCACTCCACACCTCGGGGGTGTTCACACCATGCACACCGTCCCTATGTCTGACACCCGCATGTGGCGGGTACAGGGCGCTGAGGGCTCACTCCACACCATGCACACCGTCCCTATGTCTGACACACGCATGTGGGGGGGACAGGGCGCTGAGGGCTCACTCCACACCATGCACACCGTCCCTCTCCTGCATGTGGGGGGTCAGGGTGCTGAGGGCTCACTCCACACCATGCACACCGTCCCTCTCCTGCATGTGGGGGGTACAGGGCGCTGAGGGCTCACTCCACACCATGCACACCGTCCCTCTCCTGCATGTGGGGGGACAGAGCGCTGAGGGCTCACTCCACACCATGCACACCATCCCTCTCCTGCATGTGGGGGGTACAGAGCGCTGAGGGCTCACTCCACACCATGCACACCGTCCCTCTCCTGCATGTGGGGGGTACAGGGTGCTGAGGGCTCACTCCACACCTCGGGGGTGTTCACACCATGCACACCGTCCCTCTCCTGCATGTGGGGGGTACAGAGCGCTGAGGGCTCACTCCACACCATGCACACCGTCCCTCTCCTGCATGTGGGGGGACAGAGCGCTGAGGGCTCACTCCACACCATGCACACCCTCCCTCTCCTGCATGTGGGGGGACAGAGCGCTGAGGGCTCACTCCACACCATGCACACCCTC
Source organism: Ranitomeya variabilis (assembly GCF_051348905.1). Lineage (NCBI taxonomy): Eukaryota > Metazoa > Chordata > Amphibia > Anura > Dendrobatidae > Ranitomeya > Ranitomeya variabilis. The sequence goes on from NC_135235.1 coordinate 9,303,145, forward strand.
CCTCTCCTGCATGAGGGGGGTACAGGGTGCTGAGGGCTCACTCCACACCATGCACACCGTCCCTCTCCTGCATGTGGGGGGTACAGAGCGCTGAGGGCTCACTCCACACCATGCACACCGTCCCTCTCCTGCATGTGGGGGGTACAGGGTGCTGAGGGCTCACTCCACACCATGCACACCGTCCCTCTCCTGCATGTGGGGGGACAGAGCGCTGAGGGCTCACTCCACACCATGCACACCGTCCCTCTCCTGCATGTGGGGGGTACAGAGCGCTGAGGGCTCACTCCACACCATGCACACCGTCCCTCTCCTGCATGTGGGGGGTACAGAGCGCTGAGGGCTCACTCCACACCATGCACACCGTCCCTCTCCTGCATGTGGGGGGTACAGGGTGCTGAGGGCTCACTCCACACCATGCACACCGTCCCTCTCCTGCATGTGGGGGGACAGAGCGCTGAGGGCTCACTCCACACCATGCACACCGTCCCTCTCCTGCATGTGGGGGGTACAGAGCGCTGAGGGCTCACTCCACACCATGCACACCGTCCCTCTCCTGCATGTGGGGGGTACAGAGCGCTGAGGGCTCACTCCACACCATGCACACCGTCCCTCTCCTGCATGTGGGGGGTACAGAGCGCTGAGGGCTCACTCCACACCTCGGGGGTGTTCACACCATGCACACCGTCCCTCTCCTGCATGTGGGGGGTACAGGGCGCTGAGGGCTCACTCCACACCATGCACACCGTCCCTCTCCTGCATGTGGGGGGTACAGAGCGCTGAGGGCTCACTCCACACCTCGGGGGTGTTCACACCATGCACACCGTCCCTCTCCTGCATGTGGGGGGTACAGGGCGCTGAGGGCTCACTCCACACCATGCACACCGTCCCTCTCCTGCATGTGGGGGGTACAGGGCGCTGAGGGCTCACTCCACACCATGCACACCGTCCCTCTCCTGCATGTGGGGGGACAGAGCGCTGAGGGCTCACTCCACACCATGCACACCGTCCCTCTCCTGCATGTGGGGGGACAGAGCGCTGAGGGCTCACTCCACACCATGCACACCGTCCCTCTCCTGCATGTGGGGGGACAGAGCGCTGAGGGCTCACTCCACACCATGCACACCGTCCCTCTCCTGCATGTGGGGGGACAGAGCGCTGAGGGCTCACTCCACACCATGCACACCGTCCCTCTCCTGCATGTGGGGGGACAGAGCGCTGAGGGCTCACTCCACACCATGCACACCCTCCCTCTCCTGCATGTGGGGGGTACAGGGTGCTGAGGGCTCACTCCACACCATGCACACCGTCCCTCTCCTGCATGTGGGGGGACAGAGCGCTGAGGGCTCACTCCACACCATGCACACCGTCCCTCTCCTGCATGTGGGGGGACAGAGCGCTGAGGGCTCACTCCACACCATGCACACCGTCCCTCTCCTGCATGTGGGGGGACAGAGCGCTGAGGGCTCACTCCACACCATGCACACCGTCCCTCTCCTGCATGTGGGGGGACAGAGCGCTGAGGGCTCACTCCACACCATGCACACCGTCCCTCTCCTGCATGTGGGGGGACAGAGCGCTGAGGGCTCACTCCACACCTCGGGGGTGTCCACACCATGCACACCGTCCCTCTCCTGTCTCATTGACCTGAAGTGACCGCATTCTAATTTCTGCCACAAGCCCCATTGTGTGATGTGTCCACGTGGAAACCTGCGGCTGATGCCGAGAAACGCCGCTCATTGCGTTCCTGCCGAAATGTGCCGCGAGCCGGAGCGCGCCTGCTGCGCAATCTGGAGGAGGTTGTGGGTGCTGCAGAATCCAAGCTGTATGGAGAGTGTACCCCGGTATAAGGACGCGGTATGGAGAGTGTACCCCGGTATAAGGACGCTGTGTGAGGAGTGTACCCCGGTATAAGGACGCTGTGTGAGGAGTGTACCCCGGTATAAGGACGCTGTGTGAGGAGTGTACCCCGGTATAAGGACGCTGTGTGAGGAGTGTACCCCGGTATAAGGACGCTGTATGAGGAGTGTACCCCGGTATAAGGACGCTGTATGAGGAGTGTACCCCGGTATAAGGACGCTGTATGAGGAGTGTACCCTGGTATAAGGACGCTGTATGAGGAGTGTACCCCGGTATAAGGACACTGTGTGAGGAGTGTACCCCGGTATAAGGACGCTGTATGGAGAGTGTACCCCGGTATAAGGACGCGGTATGGAGAGTGTACCCCGGTATAAGGACGCTGTGTGAGGAGTGTACCCCGGTATAAGGACGCGGTATGGAGAGTGTACCCCGGTATAAGGACGCTGTGTGAGGAGTGTACCCCGGTATAAGGACGCTGTATGGAGAGTGTACCCCGGTATAAGAACGCGGTATGGAGAGTGTACCCCGGTATAAGGACGCTGTGTGAGGAGTGTACCCCAGTATAAGGACGCTGTGTGAGGAGTGTACCCCGGTATAAGGACCCTGTATGAGGAGTGTACCCCGGTATAAGGACGCTGTATGAGGAGTGTACCCTGGTATAAGGACGCTGTGTGAGGAGTGTACCCTGGTATAAGGACGCTGTATGGAGAGTGTACCCCGGTATAAGAACGCGGTATGGAGAGTGTACCCCGGTATAAGGACGCTGTGTGAGGAGTGTACCCCGGTATAAGGACGCTGTATGAGGAGTGTACCCCGGTATAAGGATGCTGTGTGAGGAGTGTACCCCGGTATAAGGACGCTGTATGGAGAGTGTACCCCGGTATAAGGACGCTATATGGAGAGTGTACCCCGGTATAAGGACGCGGTATGGAGAGTGTACCCCAGTATAAGGACGCTGTATGAGGAGTGTACCCCGGTATAAGGACGCTGTGTGAGTGTACCCCGGTATAAGGACGCTGTATGAGGAGTGTACCCCAGTATAAGGATGCTGTGTGAGGAGTGTACCCCAGTATAAGGACGCTGTATGAGTAGTGTACCCCGGTATAAGAACGCTGTATGGAGAGTGTACCCTGGTATAAGGACGCTGTATGAGTAGTGTACCCCGGTATAAGGACGCTGTATGGAGAGTGTACCCCGGTATAAGGACGCTGTATGAGTAGTGTACCCCGGTATAAGGACTCTGTATGAGGAGTGTACCCCAGTATAAGGGCGCTGTATGGAGAGTGTACCCCGGTATAAGGACGCTGTGTGAGGAGTGTACCCCGGTATAAGGACGCTGTATGAGAGTGTACCCCGGTATAAGGACGCTGTGTGAGGAGTGTACCCCGGTATAAGGACGCTGTATGAGGAGTGTACCCCAGTATAAGGACGCTGTATGGAGAGTGTACCCTGGTATAAGGACGCGGTATGGAGAGTGTACCCCGGTATAAGGACGCTGTATGAGTAGTGTACCCCGGTATAAGGGCGCTGTGTGAGGAGTGTACCCCGGTATAAGGACGCTGTATGGAGAGTGTACCCCAGTATAAGGACGCTGTATGAGGAGTGTACCCCGGTATAAGGACGCTGTGTGAGGAGTGTACCCCGGTATAAGGACGCTGTGTGAGGAGTGTGCCCCAGTATAAGAACGCTGTATGGAGAGTGTACCCCGGTATAAGGACGCTGTATGGAGAGTGTACCCCGGTATAAGGACGCTGTATGGAGAGTGTACCCCGGTATAAGGACGCTGTATGGAGAGTGTACCCCGGTATAAGGACGCTGTATGGAGAGTGTACCCCGGTATAAGGACGCTGTATGGAGAGTGTACCCCGGTATAAAGACGCTGTATGGAGAGTGTACCCCAGTATAAGGACGCTGTATGAGGAGTGTACCCCAGTATAAGGACGCTGTGTGAGGAGTGTACCCCGGTATAAGGACATAGTATGAGTGCTGGCCGCGGTCACGCCTCTCAGGGGTGAAGGTGCCATCAGCTAATAAAATGCCAGAGTCACAGAACAGATCCCGGAACAGCAGAGCAATTAATCTAATTATCTCCTCAGTCATTAGCTGGAGCGGAGGCAGAGAGACTGGTAATGAGGGCAGCGAGATGTCACTGAGCAGAGGTACACCTGATGAGATACATCGCTGAGATACCTGGACACTAAATAGTGGGATACATACATCCAGATATACTGGGGTCCCACTATCGAATCACAGACAATGCGACAGCATTGGTGCTCCGAGTGTCAGTGCTCTGAGTGTTCGTTCTCTGTGATCCGAGTGTCGATGCTCCTAGTGTCAGTGCTCCGAGTGTCTGTGCTCCGAGTGTTCTCTGTGCTCCGAATGTCGGTGCTCCTAGTGTCAGTGCTCCGAGTGTCGCTGCTCTGTGCTCCTAGTGTCAGTGCTCTGAGTGATCGTTCTCCGTGCTCCGAATGTCGGTGCTCCTAGTGTCAGTGCTCTGAGTGATCGTTCTCCGTGCTCCGAATGTCGCTGCTCCTAGTGTCCGTGCTCCTAGTGTCGGTGCTCCGAGTGTCTGTGCTCCGAGTGTCTGTGCTCCGAGTGTCTGTGCTCCGAGTGTCTGTGCTCCGAGTGTCGGTGCTCCGAGTGTCTGTGCTCCGAGTGTCTGTGCTCCGAGTGTCTGTGCTCCGAGTGTCTGTGCTCCGAGTGTCTGTGCTCCGAGTGTCGGTGCTCCGAGTGTCGGTGCTCCGAGTGTCTGTGCTCCGAGTGTCTGTGCTCCGAGTGTCTGTGCTCCGAGTGTCTGTGCTCCGAGTGTCTGTGCTCCGAGTGTCGGTGCTCCGTGCTCCAATCCTCTCGCATCAGAGAATCACAGTACAGCTGCAGAGGAGACGGAGTAATTAATTTTTCCATCTCCTCCATTGCCGGCGTCTGTGGGAATTTCACTGCACTAGGGTGATACCTGAGTTCAGTTCGATGTTTCACAAGGACCCATGGAATTATATGGGTGCGTGCGATCCGAATTCAGTATGCTACAATGTTTTTTCCTGTTCTATTGTCATCCGATCCAAGCAGGAAAAAATAACGCAATTGAGGACAGAAGAATAGGATTAAATTGGTACGAATGCAATCTGATGGCCTTTACTGGCCATTAAAATGGGGGAACCCCCCCATCCCCCCCCAAAAAAAATGGCATAGGGTCCCCTATAATTAATAACCAGCAAAGGCTATGCAGATCGTTCAGGGCTGATATTAATAGCCTAGGAAGGGGACATGGATACTGCCCACCCAGACTATAAACATCAGCTCTCAGCCGCTCCAGAAAAGGCCCATCTATAAGATGTGCCAAATCTGGTACTTAACCTCGCTCTTCCCGCTTCCCCACTAGCGGTGGCAAGTGGGGTGATAGTTGGGGGTTAATAATAATAATGATAATAATAATATTTAATAATAATATAATAATATATATTGTATTTGTATTGCCAGGTGACATCAAGCCCAGAGGTTAGTAATGGAGAGGCGTCTATAAGACACCCCCATTACTAAACCCTTAGTCACATTGCATAAAAACAGAGACACCCAGAAAAAAGTCCTTTAATTAAAAGAATGACACAGACTCCTTTATTGAATCTATATTAAACCATACTCACATCATTGCCCATTCCACAGAAGAAAATATTTTATTTTTTTTTACTTTTTTACTCACTTATATAACGCCATTAATTCCGCAGTGCTTTACAGACCTTATTGACACTGTCCCCATTGGGGCTCACAATCTAAATTCCCTATCAGTATGTCTTTGCAGTATTCTTCACCTGTCTGCAGGAAAGATAATAATCCATTTGTTCCGTCACGGGTCCAGCTCTGCTACATCTAGATGGCAGGCTGCATGGTTACATGATGTGACCATACAGCCTGCCATCCAGCAGAGACACTGAGCAGTGTCTGCTAGCACTACTCAGTGTCTCGCGGTGAACTCCTATGACCTGACTGTCATCACAGCGAGCGTGAGAAAGTTCTAACACTCATGGTGCTGTCAGAAAGGTCCTGGGAGTTCACAGCCAATGTACACAGTTCAAGCGTACGAGCGAGGTTAGAGCTTTTCCAACAGCTAGAAATAAGAAGGTTGGGGGGCTGGAGATAAGGGTGGGCAGGAGATTGTGGGGTGGAGGCTGGAGATAAGAAGGGTGGGAGGCTGGAGATAAGAAGGGTGGGGGGGCTGGCGATAAGAAGGGTGGGGGCTGAAGATAAGGGTGGGGGCTGGAGATAAGAAGGATGGGGGCTGGAGATAAGGGTGGGGGGCTGGGGATAAGAAGATAAGAAGGATGGGGGGCTGGCGATAAGAAGGGTGGGGGGCTGGAGATAAGAAGGGTGGGGGGCTGGAGATAAGAAGGGTGGGGGGACTGGAGATAAGAAGGGTGGGGGGCTGGAGATAAGAAGGGTGGGGGGCTGGAGATAAGAAGGGTGGGGGGACTGGAGATAAGAAGGGTGGGGGCTGGAGATAAGAAGGGTGGGGGGCTGGAGATAAGAAGGGTGGGGGGCTGGAGATAAGAAAGGTGGGAGTCTGGAAATTGCAGGAGGGGTGACAGGACGATTTTGCTTCTTTTAGAGCGGTGGCACATGATGGATTTCAGTCTTGTTTCCTCTCTGTCATTTACACAGTGATACAATCGTCAGTGTACCCCACATCTCCGGGCAGAGTGCCCCCTTAAAGCACAAGGGAAGAAGATGGAAGATCACGAACATGTTGCCTACCTGCGGCTTCACACGTGTCTGCGCGGGGGAGGGGTTAATGGCTGTTATTTACCCGGCAGGTTCACATGGAGGAGCGATACTGTCCTTCCTTCCTTCCGTGCAGGATTATCATTATCTCCGCTGACATCTCCATCTCTGCTGAGACCTGACACATTGTCACAAAGTGATTTATCTCAGAAACAACAAATTATTGCCAGGAAGTTTGTCTCCTTCCAAATAATTCCGATAAAAGGGAGCGAAGACAAAATGGCAATGAGCGCAAGGAAAGACGGCGCGAGGGGAGAGGATACTGACTGTGAGCCCCCCGGCACAAAAAAGGATAATAACCTGACGCATGTTATCAGCAATACAGCACATTATATATCTCATATCTGTCCATCATATCAACCCCGGTGCATAACTTCAGCCCCCCAGTGTATAACCTCCGTTCCCCTGGTGTATAACCTCCATCCCCCCGGTGTATAATATCCATCACCCCGGTGTATAACTTTCAGACCCCCATTGTATAGCCTCCGTCCCTTGGTACATAATCTCCGCCCCCGTTTATAACCTTTGTCCCCCCGGTGTATAGCTTCCAGCCCCCTGGTGTATAACCTCCACCCCCCTATTTATAACCTCCATCCCCTGGTGTATAACTTCCGTCCCCTGTGTATAATCTCCTCCCCCCTGCTTATAACCTTCGTCCCCCCGTGTATAGCTTCCAGACCCCTGGTGTATAACCTCCAGACCCCCAGTGTATAACATCCAGACCTCCAGTGTATAACCTCCAGACCCCCAGTGTATAACCTCCAGACCCCCAGTGTATAACATCCGGCCCCCAGTGTATAACTTCTATATCTGGCCCCCAGTGTATAACCTTTAGACCCCCAGTGTATAACATCCGGCCTCCAGTGTATAACCTCCAGACCCCCAGTGTATAACCTCCAGACCCCCAGTGTATAACCTCCAGACCCCATTGTATAACCTCCAGGCTCCCAGTGCATAACCTTTAGACCCCCAGTGTATAACATCCGGCCTCCAGTGTATAACCTCCAGACCCCCAGTCTATAACATTCGGCCCCCAATGTATAACATCCGGCCTCCAGTGTATAACCTCCAGACCCCCAGTGTATAACCTCCAGACCCCCAGTGTATAACCTCCAGACCCCCAGTGTATAACCTCCAGACCCCCAGTGTATAACATCCAGACCCCAGTGTATAACCTCCAGACCCCCAGTGTATAACATCCGGCCCCCAGTGTATAACCTTTAGACCCCCAGTGTATAACATCCGGCCTCCAGTGTATAACCTCCAGACCCCCAGTCTATAACATTCGCCCCCAGTAAATAACATCCGGTCTCCAGTGTATAACCTCCAGACCACCAGTGTATAACCTCCAGACCCCCAGTGTATAACATCCAGACCCCAGTGTATAACCTCCAGACCCCCAGTGTATAACATCCAGACCCCATTGTATAACCTCCAGGCTCCCAGTGTATAACCTTTAGACCCCCAGTGTATAACATCCGGCCTCCAGTGTATAACCTCCAGACCCCCAGTCTATAACATTCGGCCCCCAGTGTATAACATCCGGCCTCCAGTGTATAACCTCCAGACCCCCAGTGTATAACCTCCAGACCCCCAGTGTATAACCTCCAGACCCCCAGTGTATAACATCCAGACCCCAGTGTATAACCTCCAGACCCCCAGTGTATAACATCCGGCCCCCAGTGTATAACCTTTAGACCCCCAGTGTATAACATCCGACCTCCAGTGTATAACCTCCAGACCCCCAGTCTATAACATTCGGCCCCCAGTAAATAACATCCGGCCTCCAGTGTATAACCTCCAGACCCCCAGTGTATAACCTCCAGACCCCCAGTGTATAACATCCAGACCCCAGTGTATAACCTCCAGGCTCCCAGTGTATAACCTCCAGACCCCCATTGTGTAATCTCCGCTCCCCTTCCCCACCTGGTGTATAACCTCCATCCCCCCATCCGATTTATAACCTCCAGACCCCTAGTGTATAGCATCAGACCCCCAGTGTATAATATCCAGCCCCCGGTGTATAATCTCCAGACCCCGGTGTTTAACCTCCGTCCCCGGGTGTATAACCTCCAGACCCCCATTGTATAACCTCTATCCCCCCGTTGTATAATCTCCACCCCCCAGTGTATAACTTCCAGCCTCCTGGTGTATAACCTCTGTCCCCCCCGCCTGGTTTATAACCTCCAGACCCCCAGCGTATAACATCCGTGCCCCGGTGTATAATCTGAAGACCCCCAGTGTATAACATCCGGCCCCAGTGTATAACCTCTAGACCCCCAGTGTATAACCTCCAGACCCCCAGTGTATAACATACGGCCCCAGTGTATAACCTCTAGACCCCAGTGTAATAACATCCGGCTCCCAATGTATAACCTCCAGACTTCTAGTGTACAACATCCGGCCTCCAGTGTATAACCTCTAGATCCCCATTGTATAACATCCGGCCCCCCGATGTGTAACCACTAGATTCCCTGGAGTATAATCTCCAGCCCCTCGCTCCCCCCGGTGTATAGTTTCAGTCCCCCCAGTTGTTTAACCTCCTTCCCTCACCCTCTCAGTGTATACACTCCAGTCCTTCACCAGACCTCCTCTGGTATCAGCACAAACACAGCTCCCCCTCCGGGAGCTTCATTGCCAAGTGGCTGCATACAGCCTTACATCACCAAGCACAATGCTGAGTGTCGGATGTAGTGGTATAAAGCCGCCACCACTGGACTCTGGAGGAGACGGGTTCTGTGCAGTGACGGATCACACTTCTCTACCTGCGTCTGATGGAGAAGCCTGGGTTTGGTGATTCCAGGAGGACGTGTCCCCCCGATGGGTCTGTTGACTCCTGGAGGACGTTAATCCCTGACTGCATTGTGCCCCCTGAACTGATGTTGGAGGGGGATAATGCCATGTGCTGTTATCAGGGAGCGTAGATAGAGGACAGAGAAGCTCCCGGCGGTGGCTCTGGGGTGCACATACTTTTCTGATGTGCTGCGGTATATCTCGGCTCTGTAGACATCGCCTCTCTCTCCTGTGTCCACCTTGGGCTCATGGTCGTGCTCATGGTCGTGTTCATGGTCGTGCTCATGGTGGTGTTCATGGTCGTGCTCATGGTCGGATCCTGTGCTGGGATCTGATCTCTGTGACCGTCCGTCAGTGACACGGGGCGACTGCAGAGGACGACATTCATGTCCTCCTCCAGCCTCAGCCGGCGGCTCCTGACAGCGGTAAATGAAGTCTTCTTCGCAGCAGATGGCGGCCGCTTCATCAAAACTTACATTACGGAATAGGACTGAGGACACGACGCCAACAAAGCAAGGACATAAAGCTGACGGCCAACATTCCTATACATTACCGAGGAAGCAGGAAACGAGAGGGCGAGAAATAATCACATTGTATCAGACTGCTGCATTCATGTATTAAAGGGACACTCACCCCAAACATCCGCTGACTCCACCCATCACAGGGCGGCCATAGGGTCACATAAGAGAACCTCAGAGGGTGTGATAGGGTCACAGCTGTACGAGGGGGGATGGGGTCACATAAGAGAACCTCAGAGGGTGTGATAGGGTCACAGCTGTACGAGGGGGGGATGGGGTCATATAAGAGAACGACGCTGGGCGTAATGAGGTCACCTGAGGGATCCGCATGGGAGGTGATAAAATGGAAATATAAATTTATTGGGAAAACCCACCGCGTTTCGGCTGCATCGGCGTCCTCAGGGGTTGTGACACTGACACGGGTTGTGTTTTTTGTTATTCTCATTTTATCGGTTCCGGTGAATTAGCCGTTCTTTGCCTTTGGGAGCGCCCGTCACCTGGATCCTCTCCTCCTGCTGACCCTTCTTATAGCCGTTCTTTGCCTTTGGTAGCGCCCGTCACCTGGATCCTCTCCTCCTGCTGACCCTTCTTATAGCCGTTCTTTGCCTTTGGGAGCGCCCGTCACCTGGATCCTCTCCTCCTGCTGACCCTTCTTATAGCCGTTCTTTGCCTTTGGGAGCGCCCGTCACCTGGATCCTCTCCTCCTGCTGACCCTTCTTATAGCCGTTCTTTGCCTTTGGTAGCGCCCGTCACCTGGATCCTCTCCTCCTGCTGACCCTTCTTATAGCCGTTCTTTGCCTTTCGGAGCGCCCGTCACCTGGATCCTCTCCTCCTGCTGACCCTTCTTATAGCCGTTCTTTGCCTTTGGGAGCGCCCGTCACCTGGATCCTCTCCTCCTGCTGACCCTTCTTATAGCCGTTCTTTGCCTTTGGGAGCGCCCGTCACCTGGATCCTCTCCTCATGCTGACCCTTCTTATAGCCGTTCTTTGCCTTTGGGAGCGCCCGTCACCTGGATCCTCTCCTCCTGCTGACCCTTCTTATAGCCGTTCTTTGCCTTTGGGAGCGCCCGTCACCTGGATCCTCTCCTCCTGCTGACCCTTCTTATAGCCCTTCTTTGCCTTTGGGAGCGCCCGTCACCTGGATCCTCTCCTCCTGCTGACCCTTCTTATAGCCCTTCTTTGCCTTTGGGAGCGCCCGTCACCTGGATCCTCTCCTCCTGCTGACCCTTCTTATAGCCGTTCTTTGCCTTTGGGAGCGCCCGTCACCTGGATCCTCTCCTCCTGCTGACCCTTCTTATAGCCTTTCTTTGCCTTTGGGAGCGCCCGTCACCTGGATCCTCTCCTCCTGCTGTCCCTTCTTATAGCCGCTGGCTGTGTCACTCTTGCCTAGTAGCCGCTGACCTTCTGGCTGTTCCAGGTGCTGCCTCGGGTCATGTCCTCAGTCCAGGGTGGGTTTTGCAGGTCCTCCGATGTGAGACCATCTAATGGCCCCAGAAGTCGGACTCGTTATCTTCCGCTTTGATCATAAATGCCTTTTCATGAATTCTCTGATCAATGAAGGATTATAACAGGCGCTGCCCCTCCCTCCCACACATTAATGGACATGAAAGCTTCTGTGTCCATTTACAACCATTTATTGTGAAGAAACGTTCACTCCGTGATGTATGTGACCCCCCAATGCCAGATATCCCAGGCCAACTACTCATCCATTATCCAGGATTTAACCCCTCAACTCCTACCATCACTCCTCATATCTGGTTTGTTTAGGGACGCTCATCTAAAGCCCAGACTAATAACCTGTGACATATAATGGGAGGAGGACTGTGATCTATGATGGAAGGAGGACAGTGATCTATGATGGAAGGAGGAAAGTGATCTATGATGGAAGGAGGACAGTGGTCTATGATGGAAAGAGGACTGTGATCTATGATGGAAGGAGGACAGTGGTCTATGATGGAAGGAGGACAGTGGTCTATGATGGAAAGAGGACTGTGATCTATGATGGGAGGAGGACAGTGATCTATGATGGAAAGAGGACTGTGATCTATGATGGAAAGAGGACTGTGATCTATGATGGAAGGAGGACAGTGGTCTATGATGGAAGGAGGACAGTGATCTTTGATGGAAGGAGGAAAGTGGTCTATGATGGAAAGAGGACTGTGATCTATGATGGAAGGAGGACAGTGGTCTATGATGGAAGGAGGACAGTGGTCTATGATGGAAAGAGGACTGTGATCTATGATGGAAGGAGGACAGTGGTCTATGATGGAAGGAGGACAGTGGTCTATGATGGAAAGAGGACTGTGATCTATGATGGGAGGAGGACAGTGATCTATGATGGAAAGAGGACTGTGATCTATGATGGAAAGAGGACTGTGATCTATGATGGAAGGAGGACAGTGGTCTATGATGGAAGGAGGACAGTGGTCTATGATGGAAAGAGGACTGTGATCTATGATGAAAGGAGGACAGTGATCTATGTTGGAAGGAGGACAGTGATCTATGATGGAAGGAGGACAGTGATCTATGATGGAAAGAGGACTGTGATCTATGATGGAAGGAGGACTGTGACCTATGATGGAAGGAGGACAGTGATCTATGATGGAAGGAGGACAGTGATCTATGATGAAAGGAGGACTGTGATCTATGATGGAAGGAGGACAGTGATCTATGATGGAAGGAGGACAGTGATCTATGATGAAAGGAGGACTGTGATCTATGATGGAAGGAGGACTGTGATCTATGATGGAAGGAGGACTGTGATCTATGATGGAAGGAGGACAGTGATCTATGATGGAAGGAGGACTGTGATCTATGATGGGAGGAGGACTGTGATCTATGATGGGAGGAGGACAGTGATCTATGATGGAAGGAGGACAGTGATCTATGATGGAAGGAGGACAGTGATCTATGATGGAAGGAGGACAGTGATCTATGATGGAAGGAGGACAGTGATCTATGATGGGAGGAGGACAGTGATCTATGATGGAAGGAGGACAGTGATCTATGATGGAAGGAGGACAGTGATCTATGATGGAAGGAGGACAGTGATCTATGATGGAAGGAGGACAGTGATCTATGATGGAAGGAGGACTGTGATCTATGATGGGAGGAGGACAGTGATCTATGATGGAAGGAGGACTGTGATCTATGATGGAAGGAGGACAGTGATCTATGATGGAAGGAGGACAGTGATCTATGATGGAAGGAGGACTGTGATCTATGATGGGAGGAGGAATCTGATGTAGGATGGAAGGAGGACTGTGATCTATGATGGAAGGAGGACTGTGATCTATGATGGAAAGAGGACTGTGATCTATGATGGAAGGAGGACAGTGATCTATGATGGAAGGAGGACTGTGATCTATGATGGAAGGAGGACTGTGATCTATGATGGAAGGAGGACAGTGGTCTATGATGGAAGGAGGACTGTGATCTATGATGGAAGGAGGACTGTGATCTATGATGGAAGGAGGACAGTGATCTATGATGGAAGGAGGACAGTGATCTATGATGGAAGGAGGACTGTGATCTATGATGGAAAGAGGACTGTGATCTATGATGGAAGGAGGACAGTGATCTATGATGGAAGGAGGACTGTGATCTATGATGGAAAGAGGACAGTGATCTATGATGGAAGGAGGACAGTGATCTATGATGGAAGGAGGACTGTGACCTATAATGGAAGGAAGACTGTGATTTATGATGGAAGGAGGACAGTGGTCTATGATGGAAGGAGGACAGTGATCTATGATGGAAGGAGGACTGTGACCTATAATGGAAGGAGGACTGTGATTTATGATGGAAGGAGGACAGTGGTCTATGATGGAAGGAGGACTGTGACCTATAATGGAAGGAGGACTGTGATTTATGATGGAAAGAGGACTGTGATCTATGATGGAAGGAGGACAGTGATCTATGATGGAAGGAGGACAGTGATCTATGATGGAAGGAGGACAGTGGTCTATGATGGAAGGAGGACTGTGACCTATAATGGAAGGAGGACAGTGATCTATGATGGAAGGAGGACAGTGGTCTATGATGGAAGGAGGACTGTGATCTATAATGGAAGGAGGACAGTGATCTATGATGGAAGGAGGACAGTGATCTATGATGGAAGGAGGACAGTGGTCTATGATGGAAGGAGGACTGTGACCTATAATGGAAGGAGGACAGTGATCTATGATGGAAGGAGGACAGTGGTCTATGATGGAAGGAGGACTGTGACCTATAATGGAAGGAGGACAGTGATCTATGATGGAAGGAGGACAGTGGTCTATAATGGAAGGAGGACAGTGATCTATGATGGAAGGAGGACAGTGATATATGATGGAAGGAGGACAGTGGTCTATGATGGAAGGAGGACAGTGATCTATGATGGAAGGAGGACAGTGATATATGATGGAAGGAGGACAGTGATCTATGATGGAAGGAGGACTGTGATTTATGATGGAAGGAGGACAGTGATCTATGATGGAAGGAGGACAGTGATATATGATGGAAGGAGGACAGTGATCTATGATGGAAGGAGGACAGTGATCTATAATGGAAGGAGGACTGTGACCTATGATGTAAAACGGACTGTGATCTGTGTTGAGAGGACTGTGACCTATGATGGGAGGAGGATGGTGTTCTATGATGGAGCTGTGGTTTGTTCTGTACATGGTCAGACACAGGGGTGAGTGTGTCTGACCGTGTACGGAGCACACCACATCTCCTGGGCAGGGGAGGAAGCAAAAGACAATACTGACATTACAGCAGGAGATCGCAGAGGATACATTTTGTGAGGTAAAATATTTCACTGACAGTTTTTAAACAATATTTTACCTCACAAAATGTATCCTCTGCGATCTCCTGCTGTAATGTCAGTATTGTATTTTGCTTCCTCCCCTGCCCAGGAGATGTGGTATGTTCGGTACACGGTCAGACACAGACAATTTTTAAAATGAACTTTTGTTTGTGGGAAAAGCCCTTTAAAAAGCAAATATCAACGCCAACATGGCTGCACCTAAAAAGTACGCCAATGACAATGATAGGAAAGCAGCAAAGTCACAACGTCGAAGACAACGAAGGGCAAATGAGACTCTTGAAAAGCAACAGCATCGCTGGGACAAAAACAATGTAGATAAGTGTAGGCGTCAAGCACATGAGTCCCCTGATGCAAAAGTCATCGAGATGCTCAACGCTGCAAAGCCAGCCCCCATCGTGACATTACCGCCCTCCCGATGCGATAACATCAGGCCTCCATCTAGTCCAATGTATAATGTTCAAAAAATGATAATCAATGAAGGACCACAAGACAGGTAATTACTGTGTATGACACTAAGTAAGCGACCTGATGTAGTTTGAATTTTATAACTTAACAAACATAGCAATATATAGGGGCCATAGTCCCAGATGATAGGGAACCCCCCAATTAATGGATCCTACAAGAGAGTGGAGTAAATGATCCCTACTTGATACGTATGATTCATGTTCAATTTTGAAGATCATATCAATTTATTACATTTCAAGAAAGGATTAAAATAATGTCAGAAGACACTAATGGGCAAACAATGTAAGCATATAAAGTACTAGGTCACGGGTGAGGACCAAATAAAGGAACACAAGGATCCATAGTAGGCGAACAGTAGCTATTGGTAATATATGGAACCATTACTTAAAAATGATGTCACAAGGATTCGAGCATGTGGATATGATTATGCCGCCGTGTGGCGTTAAGTTACAGCGATAAAGTAGTGTGCTCGAATCTATAAGTGAACAGGTACGTATGTACGTAATGGATGGATAAAAACATGCTAAGGAATGGCTGTAAATGTTAATAAAGGTAACACCAGTGCTTACCCATGTGAAGGACTGTCCTTAATGTGAGTCTGTGGCCCCATCGCTCGTTTCACATGGGCTTCCTCAGGGGCGTTGATGTCATGGCACAGGACATGTGACCCGACATCACCGTTCACCTGACGTGGGCGCCCGTGACTTCTGGGTTCCTCCTGGCGGCGCATGCTGCAATATCCTCTAAGGTCTCATCTTATTGACACTCTCCTTTTTAAACCTCCTGGTTCTTGATGGACCCTACTCTCTAACGAAGGGTTTTATCCGAAACGCGCGTCGGGGTGTGTGTGCCGCACTCACCCCTCTGACCACCCAGGTCTCCTTTCATATACCCTGCTTCATTGTCTCTCCGTGGGTATCTAAACGTATACATGTGGGAGTATTGATTACTCCAGCGCTGTAGCTACTACTCTATAGTTAACTTCCCTGGCAATCTGCCTACATTAGAGCTTTGGGTCCATTAGTTGTAGACACCCTCATCTAGCTGCTGGATACTAATCTATATACTTCCCTCCTGCCTAGAGACATATGATACTATATGCCATTACTGTGTGTATATAGATTCTTGTATTTACTATACAGTGATCTTTTGGGCTACGGATGTTTTTTCCACACCACAGGCGGTGCACATCTGATGACCATTACTCCATCCGTAGGCCTAACTTGTAGACACGTTTTCTACACTATAGGCGATATATATGATGTGCCATTGCTCCCTTTACAGCCCCCACATACTATATGCCATTTTTCTATCTATAACATGTTGTATACAGAATGCTGGATGATACATCGGGTCCCTCCAGAGCCTGCATCACTCAGTAACTGGACCTTGTGTTCGGCATTTTCTGCCTTGATCGGATGGTCTGCCATATGCCCATTAGCAGCTATAGCTTTCCTCTAGCCCTGTATATCAGACCTACGTCATACACTATTGCTGCGCTCTGTAGTGGATACTCTGTAGACGATCAGCCCTGTATATCAGACCTACGTCATACACTATTGCTGCGCTCTGTAGTGGATACTCTGTAGACGATCAGCCCTGTATATCAGACCTACGTCATATACTATTGCTGCGCTCTGTAGTGGATACTCTGTAGACGATCAGCCCTGTATATCAGACCTACGTCATATACTATTGCTGCGCTCTGTAGTGGATACTCTGTAGACGATCAGCCCTGTATATCAGACCTACGTCATACACTATTGCTGCGCTCTGTAGTGGATACTCTGTAGACGATCAGCCCTGTATATCAGACCTACGTCATACACTATTGCTGCGCTCTGTAGTGGATACTCTGTAGACGATCAGCCCTGTATATCAGACCTACGTCATACACTATTGCTGCGCTCTGTAGTGGATACTCTGTAGACGATCAGCCCTGTATATCAGACCTACGTCATATACTATTGCTGCGCTCTGTAGTGGATACTCTGTAGACGATCAGCCCTGTATATCAGACCTACGTCATATACTATTGCTGCGCTCTGTAGTGGATACTCTGTAGACGATCAGCCCTGTATATCAGACCTACGTCATACACTATTGCTGCGCTCTGTAGTGGATACTCTGTAGACGATCAGCCCTGTATATCAGACCTACGTCATACACTATTGCTGCGCTCTGTAGTGGATACTCTGTAGACGATCAGCCCTGTATATCAGACCTACGTCATATACTATTGCTGCGCTCTGTAGTGGATACTCTGTAGACGATCAGCCCTGTATATCAGACCTACGTCATACACTATTGCTGCGCTCTGTAGTGGATACTCTGTAGACGATCAGCCCTGTATATCAGACCTACGTCATACACTATTGCTGCGCTCTGTAGTGGATACTCTGTAGACGATCAGCCCTGTATATCAGACCTACGTCATACACTATTGCTGCGCTCTGTAGTGGATACTCTGTAGACATCGCATATTGTAGTGAACTTATTGTTTACAGATAAATGAGGGTAAATTCCGCTCCATTTCCTTTCATGACAAGGAATCTCATTGATATTCAGACGCAGCGTTTGTGCATAAATGTAATTACTTCAGGACTAAATTGGAACAAATATGACTCGTGTTTCTTCACAACTTCAAGTTCAGATTAGAAATTAAAGTGAAGTAAATGTTCTGCTGTGAAGTCATTTAATCCATGGGGTGGGAGCCGCGGGACCTTGTGACTGTAGATCGGGTGTCTTCTCCTTTCAGCCAGGGATCCATGAGAATCTTCCTGTTTTTATACAACGGTGACCTTGTGTTTTCTATCACAGATCTCGCCTCGCTCACTTTCTTACCGACTGTCAGCCGGACCCGCGATCGGTGAGCGGATGCCTGAAGGAGAACTATGCAGAATGCCTGCTGGCATACTCCGGTCTCATCGGTAGGAACCCTCTGTATAGAAGTCGCACCGCTGGGATCTCTGTGTCACAGATGATACATTGTTGCAGAGTGTGTGGATACATTGATTGAGGCATTATCTCTACTGTGTGAATGGGCATTAGAACACAAAGTGACCGTTAAGGATTACTTGCAACACATGATGTATGAGTCACCAGCTTATTATCACTGAGGCTCTCCCAGTCACTTGCTCCTGACCTCTAATGGTTATTACGCTCCCTATTAATATAAATCACCAGTCAGTGCTCATAATAACTGAGATTCCCGAGATGATGGCTGGTTTATCATCTGCTGTTTCTGTGGTTACAGGCACAGGTATCACCCCGAATTACATTGAATCCAGCAGCCTCAGCGTGTCCCCATGGTGCGACTGCAGCAGCAGCGGAAACTACATTGATGACTGCTTGAAATTCCTAAACTTCTTCAAGGATAACATCTGCCTGAGTAAGTTTGAGCGAGCCTGGAAATACCTGTTACTAATTAATAGCTAATAATACACACAGCCCCGTGAGCGCGGCTGTGGGCGCTCGTTAGTCCGCTGCTCCTTTACATTTAAGAGACATTTTACCAAATGGAAATCAATTCAGTTGACTCGGAGGAAAACGATCTTTCTAAAGCGTTTCGCGAAATTCACCGCAACTCATTCCATTTTGCTTTATCTTACAGGGACAATAAATGGCGCAGTTTAGTTTTTAATTGTATACTTTTTAACATTTCACAGCTATGATATCTTCTTTATCCCATATCAACCCAAAGTTATTCCACACTTTTACCTCCTTCCTCCACCGTCCGCTGCCCCCCTCTTAGGCCGGCGTCACACATGCGAGTTTTACGGACGTAAGAGCGCAGAAACTACGTCCGTAAAACTCGCATAACATACGGCACAATTATTCTCTATGGCCCAGCTCCTATCAGGCGTATATTACGGATCCGTAATATACGGCTTTCTACGGCCGTACAAAATCGCAGCATGCTGCGTTTGTCAGCGTATTGCGCAAAAAAATCGCCAATGAAAGTCTATGGGGGCGAGAAAAATATGGATTCCACACGGACCAGCAGTGTGACTTGCGAGAAATACGCAGCGGTGTTAGAGAAAAGTCGGTAATTCAATTGCCGGCTTTTCATTTCTCCTGCACAAACCCGACAGGATATGAGACATGGTTTACATACAGTAAACCATCTCATATCCCCATTTTTTTTGCATATTCCACACTACTAATGTTAGTAGTGTGTATGTGCAAAATTTGGGCGCTGTAGCTGCTAAAATAAAGGGTTAAATGGCGGAAAAAATTGGCGTGGGCTCCCGCGCAATTTTCTCCGCCAGAATGGTAAAGCCAGTGACTGAGGGCAGATATTAATAGCCAGGAGAGGGTCCACGGTTATTGGCCCCCCCGTGGCTGAAAACATCTGCCCCCAGCCACCCCAGAAAAGGCACATCTGGAAGATGCGCCTATTCTGGCACTTGGCCACTCTCTTCCCACTCCCTGTAGCGGTGGGCTATGGGGTAATGAAGGGTTAATGTCACCTTGCTATTGTAAGGTGACATTAAGCCAGATTAATAATGGAGAGGCGTCAATTATGTCACCTATCCATTATTAATCCAATTGTTTGAAAGGGTTAAAAAACACACACACACATTATTTAAAAGTATTTTAATGAAATAAACACAGCGGTTGTTTTAATAATTTATTGCTCTCGCAATCCATTTGCAGGCCCTCGCTTGGAAAAATAATAAACGCACAAGATACATACCCTCAGCTGAACCGTCACGTCCCACGATGTAATCCATCTGAAGGGGTTAAAATAATTTACAAGCAGGAGCCCTGCTAATGCAGCTGTGTGCTCATGCTTGTAATTCCCCGGCGAATGAATGAAATGTAGGTCATTGACCTACATTTCCTTCAGTCGCGGTGAAGCGCCCCCTGGTGGATGTCCTCATATGACCTGGAGCGTGGGAAAAAGTTCCCAGGCTGCAGTTCATGAGAACATCCAGCAGGGGCGCATCACCGCGACTCAATGTAAGTATAGATCCTGCTTTCCTTTCAGCACCCGGGGATTACAGGCACGAGCGAGTGGTTTATCGCAGCTCTGCCTGTAATATTAGTTAACCCCTTCAGATGGATTACCTCGTGGGACGTGACGGGTCAGCAGAAGGTATGTATATTGTGCGTTTATTATTTTGCCAAGCGAGGGCCTGCAAATGGATTGAGAGAGCAATAAAATATTAAAACAACCGCTGTGTTTATTTCATTAAAATACTTTTAAATCATGTGTGTGTGTGTGTGTGTTTTTTAACCCTTTCAAACAATTGGATTAATAATGGATAGGTGTCATATAATTGATGCCTCTCCATTATTAATCTGGCTTAATGTCACCTTACAATAGCAAGGTGGCATTAACCCTTCATTACCCCATATCCCACCGCTACAGGGAGTGGGAAGAGAGTGGCCAAGTGCCAGAATAGGCGCATCTTCCAGATGTGCCTTTTCTGGGGTGGCTGGGGGCAGATGTTTTTAGCCACGGGGGGGGGGCAATAACCGTGGACCCTCTCCTGGCTATTAATATCTGCCGTCAGTCACTGGCTTTACCATTCTGGCGGAGAAAATTGCGCGGGAGCCCACGCCAATTTTTTCCGCCATTTAACCCTTTATTTTAGCAGCTACAGCGCTGAAATTTTGCACATACACACTACTAACATTAGTAGTGTGGAATATGCAAAAAAAATGGGGATATGAGATGGTTTACTGTATGTAACCATGTCTCATATCCTGTCGGGTTTGTGCAGGAGAAATGAAAAGCCGGCAATTGAATTACCGGCTGTTCACAGATATCGCGCTGAATGAAATCTAAATACAGAATATATATATATATGTGTCTCAATGACATATATATATATATACTGTATATATGTTTTAATGAACATTTGAGCACATAAATCCATTAGATGTCGGTTTTGCAAGCCTGCGTGAAAATCTCGCAGTACGGATGCCATACGGATTACATACGGAGGATGCCATGCGCAAAATACGCTGACACACCCTGCCTACGGATCAATATTTTGGGAACATTTCTCCGTATTACGGCCGTAGTACGGACGTATAATACGTGGCGTATTGTCTTACGCCAAGTGTGACCCCAGCCTTACTCCTGCAGAATACTTTGTCTCAAATGTCAAAAATAAGATCGACCAAATCAGACAAGTCTTTACTAATCAACCACCACAGCCCCCTAGATAACAGACCAACGCCGACTCCCCATAACCTTCCTCCCCACCATCACTGAAGGACAGCTTACTCATCTTCTCTCTAAGTCGCTCCTCACCACTTGTGCACTTGACCCCATCCCACCTCCCCTCAACCTCACCACCACACTTATCCACGCCCTAACCCATCTTTTCACCCTATTATTAACCTCTGGTGTCTTCCGTTCTGCTTTCTAATGTGCAATAATCAGACCTATCCTGAAGAAGCCATCTCTCGACCCAACCTTTACATACAGCTATCATCGCATATCACTGCTCGTCTTCACCTCCAAACTCCTCAAACTGCATGTTCATTCTGGACTTTCCTCCCACCACCCAGAACTGCTGTGACCAAAATTACCAATGAGTTGCTGACTGCTAATTCCAACATCCAATTTTCTATACTCCTCCTCCTAGACCTGTCCTCCGCCTTCTACATTACTCTGTGCTCCTCCTCTTGGACCTGTCCTCTGCCTTCTACATTACTCTGTCCTCCTGCTCCTGGACCTGTCGTCCGCCTTCTACATTACTCTGTGCTCCTCCTAGACCTGTTCTCCACCTTCTACATTACTCTGTGCTCCTCCTCCTGGACCTGTCCTCCACCTTCTACATTACTCTGTGCTCCTCCTAGACCTGTCCTCCACCTTCTACATTACTCTGTGCTCCTCCTCCTAGACCTGTCCTCCACCTTCTACATTACTCTGTGCTCCTCCTCCTGGACCTGTCCTCTGCCTTCTACATTTCTCAGTGCTCCTCCTCCTGGATGTGTCCTCCACCTTCTACATTACTCTGTGCTCCTCCTCCTAGACCTGTCCTCTGCCTTCTACATTACTCAGTGCTCCTCCTCCTGGACCTGTCCTTCGCCTTCTACATTACTCTGTGCTCCTCCTCCTGGACCTGTCCTTCGCCTTCTACATTACTCTGTGCTCCTCCTCATAGACCTGTCCTCCGCCTTCTACATTACTCTGCTCCTCCTAGACCTCTCCTCTGCCTTATACATTACTCTGTGCCCCTCCTAGATCTGTCCTCTGCCTTATACATTACTCTGTGCTCCTCCTAGACCTGTCCTCCACCTTCTACAATACTCTGTGCTCCTCCTAGATCTGTCCTCTTCCTTCTACATTACTCTGTCCTCCTCCTCCTAGACCTGTCCTCTACCTTCTACATTACTCTGTGCTCCTCCTCCTAGACCTGTCCTATGCCTTCTACATTACTCTGTACTCTTCCTCCTAGACCTGTCCTCTTCCTTCTACATTACTCTGTGCTCCTCCTCCTAGACTTCTCCTCTGCCTTATACATTACTCTGTGCCCCTCCTAGATCTGTCCTCTGCCTTATACATTACTCTGTCCTCCTCCTAGACCTGTCCTATGCCCTCTACATTACTCTGTCCTCCTCCTCCTAGACCTGTCCTCTTCCTTCTACATTACTCTGTGCTCCTCCTCCTAGACCTGTCCTCTACCTTCTACATTACTCTGTGCTCCTCCTCCTAGACCTGTCCTATGCCTTCTACATTACTCTGTACTCTTCCTCCTAGACCTGTCCTCTGCCTTCTACATTACTCTGTACTCTTCCTCATAGACCTGTCCTCCGCCTTCTACATTACTCTGTCTTCCTCCTGGATCTGTCCTCCGCCTTCTACATTACTCTGTGCTCCTCCTAGACCTCTCCTCTGCCTTCTACATTTCTCTGTGCCCCTCCTAGATCTGTCCTCTGCCTTATAGATTACTCTGTGCTCCTCCTAGACCTGTCCTCCACCTTCTACAATACTCTGTGCTCCTCCTAGACCTGTCCTCTACCTTCTACATTACTCTGTGCTCCTCCTCCTACACCTGTCCTCTACCTTCTACATTACTTTGTGCTCCTCCTCCTAGACCTGTCCTATGCCTTCTTCATTACTCTGTACTCTTCCTCCTAGACCTGTCCTCTGCCTTCTACATTACTCTGTAGTCTTCCTCATAGACCTGTCCTCTGCCTTCTACATTACCCTGTGCTCCTCATAGACCTGTCCTCTGCCTTCTACATTACCCTGTTCTCCACATAAACCTGTCCTCTACCTTCTACATTACCCTGTGCTCCTCATAGACCTGTCCTTTGCCTTCTACATTACCCTGTGCTCCTCATATACCTGTCCTCTGCCTTCTACATCACCCTGTGCTCCTCATAGACCTGTCTTCTGCCTTCTACATTACGTTGCTCCTCATAGACCTGTCCTTCCTCCTACTACAGATCCTTTCTTCCCTCGGTATCATAGACCTTGCCCTCCACGGGATTTGCTCACACCTCACCAACCCGCACATTTAGCGTCTCCCAGTCCCTCCTACATTACTTCCTCATCCCGCCCTCTCTCTCTTGTTGTCTCTCAAGGATCTGCCTGGGACCCTACTCCTCTCCATTTATACCTATGACCTGGGTCAACTCATAAAGTCCCATGGCTTCCAGTACCATTTACACACTGATGACACTCAGATCTACCTCTCCGGCCCAAACGTCACCTCTTTCCTGTTCAGAATCCCAGCGTGTCTATTGGCCATACCCTCCTTCTTCTCCTCTCGCTTGCTAGAACTTAATGTGAACAAAATCCAACTCCTCAGCTTTCCTTTATCTCACCTAACTCCCCTCCCTGATGTATATATCACTATAGATAAAATCACATTTCCGCTGTGGACATCGGACATCCACTGCCTCAGAGTAACCTCGATTCTGCCTTGTCCTTCATACCAAACATCCAAGCTTTTGCCACCTCCAACTCAAAATATTCCCAGAATCCATCTTGTTCTCAACCCTGAATCTACTAAAATGCTTGTGCATGCCCTCACGATCTCCTGCTTAGACTACTGCAATATCCTGCTCTGTGGCCTCCCTGCTAACACTCTCGCACTTCTCCAGTCCGTCTTTAACTCTGCTACCTGACTAATCCACCTCTCTCCTCACTACTCCTCAGCTTCCCCCTCTGCAAATCCCTTCACTGGCTCCAAATTCCCTCAGCGTATCCAGTTCAGACTACTGACATTGACCTACAAAGCCATCCATAACCTGTCTCCTCCATATGTCTCTGAACTAATCTCCCGATATTTTCTAACACACAACCTCTCGTCATCCCAAGACCTCCTTCTCTCCACACTTATACTTTCCTCACCAAATCGCCTCCAAGACTCATCCTGAGAATCCTTCATCCAACCTGTCCGATTGTCTACCACATTCAGAACTTTCAGATGGAACTTGAAAACACATCTCTTCAAGAAAGCTACAGCCTGCAATGACACCACTGCCACCTTCCCACCACCTGAGTCGCTGCCTCCCCACCACCAGAGCCGCTGCCTCTCTACCATCAAAGCAGTTTCCTCACCACCAGAGCTGTCTCTTCAGGTCTACCGGAGCTGCCACCTCCCCACCACCAGAGCTGTCTCCTCACCACCACCGGAGCTGTCTCATAACAACCATCAGAGCTGTAACTTCACCACCAGAGCTACCGCCTCACCAACACCGGAGCTGTCTCTTCACCACCACCAGAGCTTTTTCCTCATCACCACCAAATCATCTGCCTCACCACCACCGTAGCTGCTGCCTCACCACCACCACCAAAGCTGTCTCCTCACCACCACGAGAGCTGTTTCCACACCACCACGAGAGCTGTCTCCACACCACCACCAGAGCTATCTCCACACCACCTGCTGAGCTGTCTAATCACCACCACCAGAGCTATAACCTCAACACCACCAGAGCTGTCACCTCTCCACCCTCGGAGGTGCCACCTCACAATTACCGGAGCTGTCTCCTCACCACAACCAGAGCTGCCACCTCACTAACACCAGAGCTTCCACCTCACCACTACTGGAGCAGTCTCCTCACCACCACCACAGCTGTCTCCTCACCACCACTAGAGCGATCTCTTCACCACCAAAGGAGCTGTCACAACCCCCAACTTACTGCCTCCTCCCCATCACCCTGTAGACTGTAATCCCACGAGGGCAGTGCCTTCTCCCCTCTGTAAACATCTGTCAGTGTTGGGTATAATAGGCTCATAGACACTTGGGTTAAGGTAAACGATTCCTCCACGTCCTGGGACGGCACTGCCTGGTACGGTAAATGCAGAAGCCTTCCGTATAGGAGAGTGACCCCCTCCCCCTGTGCAGCTGCTGTGACACCGCATTTATTCTTAATTATGCCAGATGTATCTTACTATCATAAGCCATTGTTCACATGAGCCTGAGCGTTGACACTTGAATTGATGGTTGTTGCAACTTATTGTGTTGCAATCCTTGGAGGAGAGGGAAGCAGGGTCATTGAACAATCAGTGCTTGCTAATATTTTGATTACTAGTGAGGAGCGAGTGTACTTGTTGCTCGGGTGATCTCCGAGTATTTATGACTGCTGGGAGATTTAGTTTTCATCATGGCAGCTGGATGATTTACAGCTATTAGCCACCTTCATTACATGTGGGGATTCCCTAGCAACCAGGCAACCCCCGCATGTACTCAGCCTAGCTAGTAGCTGTAAATCATTCAGCAGCCGAGATGAAAATTAAATCTCCGAGCACTAAAAAATACTCAGAGGTCACCCGAGCAACGAGTACACTCGCTCATCACTATTGATTACCCATTGTAATCATACAGCTCGTTGACCTGCAAGCATTGAAGGACATCTATGCAGATTGATTGAAACCGTATGGACCAGGGATCATTCCACCAAACGTCTGCTCTCTTTTCACCATGAGCTTAATTCTACTTAGACAACGCAGGGTGAGGGTAAAACAGTGTGGCAATACTTTTTTGAACCAAAAAACAGGCAAATAACACATAGAACAGTCCCAGCAAAATACCCAATATGGTGCACATTACAGAGTCTCACCCTTCCGCTGACTCGCCAGGATTAGAGCAACTGTGACATCAGAGCTTCCAGGGCCGACTACCCCACCTGTGGCACGCACACAGAGAGGAGGTAACAGCAAGCTTAGGAAGATGACAGTCCATTGAGGTACAAGGGCAGGTGACCAGAGGGTCACAGCCTGACTTCTCCAAACATCTCCATGGAACCAGGCGACCAGTGGGTCCCATTCCTGGCCTCCACAAACGTATCCATGGGGCTCAGGTGACCAGTGGGTCCAAATCTTGACTACCCCAAACGTATCCATGGATTTGCAATTGTCAGTGGAGCAGATCTGTATTCTTCCAGCCGGGGCCGTGGTCCCCTAATCTGGCGTACTGTAGAATGGCAAATCTGTGTCCCTCATGATGGAGCCATGATGTCTTGGCTGCTGTCATGTAGCGAGTTTCTGATTCTTTGGATCTCTGGATCTCTTGGCTGTCTGAATGTCTTGAGGTGTTAGCTGAATCTCTGTCTAAGGAGGTATCTATCGTTTTTATAGTTAACAAATGTCAAGCCAGCAAATCATCTGTGCCTTTACAGCCTTTTACTAGGCACTGCTCCTAATAGCCAGATTCCTACTCCACACTGATGAGGGGCAAACACCCCGAAACAGCTGTCTGTGGATGGATACCATGCTTGGCATAGGTGGTTTTCCTGTATTGGATGCTGCCCTTCCCGTGGTTGTTCCTTCCCGGGGAACAAAAATCTGTGTTTTCTTGACCACCCAGAAAGAAACACATAAATTCAAAAGTCAACATATAGATAACAGTCTATTCCTCCTGGCTTGCTGTGTCGTCACAGCCCCATTCTACAAAGCTCCCCCCCCCCCAATACCCTCCTGAATTTAGCTGCATCCATTACAGTGCCCTCATCCAAAAATGCCAACCAAGGTGACCCCTTACAGTGCCAGCAGCCTCACAGTTCATCGATCTGGTGGTGTCTATGGCTCCTGACACCATGAACCTCAGACCTGCAGCAGCCACTTCCCGACTTTACCAGCTTTATGTGGGAGTCTTTGGAAACTCTGCTGCCTCCAGTACAGTAGGGTACTGGCCCTTTAATTCTACTGATACCAAACCCTGTATCTATATTCTGTGCCATCGCGCCGTTTGCCTCCCATCCCCCGCATTACCCTCCGTCCTCTCCATATAAACCTGAGCGACGTTCCTTTTTTAGGAAAGTGAATCACAGAAATAAAGTGGAAAATAAAGCTGATGAATAAATGGCTGCTGATAATGCGCCAAATATCGGATTCATCATCTCTGCCATCATTATCATAGCAAAACGCACTGCAACATAGAATAAAATATCCCATCATCTTCATTATCACTGACACAAAGTGCCGATCAGCCGTAGCACCGATCAGCCGCAGCGCCCACAGCGTTACAAGGGAAATTATTGGGGGAAAGCAGCGAGGCCACAAGTAAAAGTCCAGATGTACTGAAAGCTCAGCGCTAGTCATGGACTGGGGGAATGCAGAGGATGTGACCCACCTGGCCGGAGATCCACCCAAGATGGCAGCCACGAAGAATAGTGAGGGGGTCTCAATGACATGACTCTGTCAGGGCAGCCAGGGAGGATAGTGAGGGGGTCTCCACGACATGACGCTGTCAGGGCAGTCAGGGAGGATAGTGAGGGGGTCTCTATGGCATGACACTGTCACGGCAGCCAGGGAGGATAGTGAGGCGGTCTCCATGACATGACACTGTCAGGGCAGCCAGGGAGGATAGTGAGGGGGTCTCCATGACATGACACTGTCAGGGCCACCAGGGAGGATAGTGAGGGGGTCTCCATGACATGACACTGTCAGGACAGCCAGGGAGGATAGTGAGGCGGTCTCCATGACATGACACTGTCAGGGCAGCCAGGGAGGATAGTGAGGGGGTCTCCATGACATGACACTGTCAGGGCCACCAG
This sequence comes from Ranitomeya variabilis, assembly GCF_051348905.1. NCBI lineage: Eukaryota > Metazoa > Chordata > Amphibia > Anura > Dendrobatidae > Ranitomeya > Ranitomeya variabilis. The sequence continues at coordinate 9,331,332 of NC_135235.1, forward strand.
GGAGGATAGTGAGGGGGTCTCCATGACATGACACTGTCAGGGCAGCCAGGGAGGATAGTGAGGCGGTCTCCATGACATGACACTGTCAGGGCAGCCAGGGAGGATAGTGAGGGGGTCTCCATGACATGACACTGTCAGGGCAGTCAGGGAGGATAGTGAGGGGGTCTCTATGGCATGACACTGTCACGGCAGCCAGGGAGGATAGTGAGGGGGTCTCCATGACATGACACTGTCAGGGAAGTCAGGGAGGATAGTGAGGGGGTCTCCATAACATGACACTGTCAGGGCAGCCAGGGAGGATAGTGAGGCGGTCTCCATGACATGACACTGTCAGGGCAGCCAGGGAGGATAGTGAGGCGGTCTCCATGACATGACGCTCTCAGGGCAGCCAGGGAGGATACTGAGGGGGTCTCGATGATGCTGTCAGGGCCGCCAGGGAGGATAGTGAGGGGGTCTCCATGACATGACACTGTCAGGGCAGCCAGGGAGGATAATGAGGGGGTCTTCATGACATGACGCTTTCAGGAAGCCAGGGACGATAGTGAGGGGGTCTCTATTGCATGATGCTGTCAGGGCAGCCAGGGAGGATAGTGAGGGGGTCTCCATGACATGACACTGTCAGGGCAGCCAGGGAGGATAGTGAGGCGGTCTCCATGACATGACGCTGTCAGGGCAGCCAGGGAGGATAGTGAGGGGGTCTCCATGACATGACACTGTCAGGGCAGCCATGGAGGATACTGAGGGGGGTCTCGATGATGCTGTCAGGGCCGCCAGGGAGGATAGTGAGGGGGTCTTCATGACATGACGCTTTCAGGAAGCCAGGGAGGATAGTGAGGGGGTCTCGATGATGCTGTCAGGGCCGCCAGGGAGGATAGTTAGGGGGTCTCCATGACATGACACTGTCAGGGCAGCCAGGGAGGATAATGAGGGGGTCTTCATGACATGACGCTTTCAGGAAGCCAGGGAGGATAGTGAGGGGGTCTCGATGATGCTGTCAGGGCAGACACGGATAGTAAGGGGGTTTCGATGACATGACACTTTTGTAGGTTTTTCTAACCTGCTCTGTAAAGGTTTATGGTCCTGTGAGATTTGGGGCTAGGACCCATCTCGGGCGCCCACTCCGCTGCGGGGTCTCTGCAGTGCACCCTACTGTGAATGCAGAGTATAGGGGATCAGGGGCCACAGTTTAGGGCCCCTGCATGTGATCATTCTGCCATCATGTGGATAAGAGTCTTCTGCCCGTGTGGCACGGAGAACACTGGGCGATTCCTCTTCTGATTTTCTGCCATGAAGCGGCGGATTCCCTGATCAAAATGTTTTCTGTTCATTTTCTATAGAAGGTGAAAGATGAAGGGGCGAGCGGGTAATTTACCCCAGGAGCGCGGCCGTCACTGACCCTTCACTTCTCAAGCCTTATGTCCCCTGCTTTGTTGCTGTAATTATGCAGATGGCTCGGCGTCTCCAAGTAGATTTTCTGGTTTTTGCTTTTTTTTGTATTTCTTTCCAGCAGGGCTGTGGAACATTATGGCGGCGACATTCACACATTCTCCCTGATTTCATATCACTTGGGTATGTTCCCGCGGTCAGTAAACGCTGCGGGTTGGATGCTGCTTACATCCGCAGCGTCCAGATGTTACAGCATAGTGGAGGGGATTTCAAGAAATACCATGTGCACTATGCGTTCAGAGATGCCCGCGGCTTCCCTGTGTAACCGGACATGCGGCTCGTCTTTCCAGACCGCAGCATGTCTATTTATGTTGGGGAGATGCACAGTCTCCGCTGCATAAATTACCCATAAGATTTAATGAGATGCGGTAAAACCGCATTATCTTCCTAGTCACATATATACTAAGTGCAGCTTACTACACGTGTGCACTAATAATGTCTTACCTTGCTTCTGCCGGAAGTTCGCGTCCTCTGCAGTTCTCGCGATGAGTTGAGCTGACCGCGAGAACTGCCGTGGACATGACCGCCAGTGACCGAGCTATCTCCGGTCATCATTGGTCATCAGCTTAAAGCTCTGCTGTGTCTGGATGTCAGGCTGAGTGGTCGCCTAAAGCCACCGTTCAGCCAAAGGCATCCAGATGTAGCAGAGATGGTATCGTCGTGGCCCAGTTTCACAGGTAAGAATGTTGTTGCTTTTTTATTTTAATTCTCTTACCGGAGATCGGGGGCTTCGGTGGAATAGGCGATGCAGTAAGTATGGTTTAATTAAGAATAATAAAAGGAGTCTGTGTCATTATTTCAATTAAAGGACTTTATTCTGGCCATGTGTTTATTGACCAAATAACTATAGGATTAGTAATGGATGGGTGTCTTCTCCATTACCAATCTGTGGGCTTGATGTCACCAGACAATACAAAGGTGACATCAACCCCACAAGTATTACCCCACGGCTACAAGGCAAGTGGGAAGAGCCGGGTAAAGTGCCACAATTGGCGCATCTTTGGATGTGAAAAACGCCAAGAAAAAGGCAGCGATGCTTACCTGCCCAGGCCTCAAAACAAATGCACTAACGGGGCGCAGCGGACCCAAGTAAAGATGGCAGCTACACAGTAATACCGATGAGACAGCCGGCCTACACGTTTAATACACCAATGCACAAAAAGATGCAGTCTGTATGCGGCACTGTTCACACACAGGAGATGCAGAGCATCTGGCTCGCAGCCTATTAATGGCGCCATATGGTGGGCTGCCCAGTGATAACTGTAATGCATCCCGTGTGAACAGAGGCCTCAGTCTACAGAGCCATCTGGGCCCAACTGCACCCTGAAAAGATATAAAGTGCAAAAAAACACATAGCAATATATGTGAGGTTTATAGATTTGTGGAGGGTTTTCACGTCCTCTTTTTGTGGTTTTGATGTTAGAGTAGGACTCACAAGTGTGAGGACCCGTGACATGGGTTGCCAGCTTACGAATTGTGGCCATAATATCAACCAATACCTTACATACAAATATATTGCTATGTATTTTTGTGCACTTTATTTATTTTTCGGGGTGCAGTTGTTGGGCCCAGATGGCTCTGTACACTGTGGCCTCTGCTCACACAGGATGCATTATAGTTAGCACTGGGGCAGCCCGCCATATGGCGCCATTAATAGGCTGTGAGCCGGATGCTCTGCATCTCCTGTGTGTGAACATTGCCGCATATCTTTTTCTGCACTGGTGTACCAAACAGCCAGTCCCTGATTGTAGGCCGGCTGTCTCATTGGTATTACTGGTAGCCGCCATCTTTAATTGAGTCCACTGCGCCCTGTTAGTGCATTTGTTTTGAGGCCGGGGCAGGTAAGCATCTCTGCCTTTTTCTTGGTGTTTTTATACATTTTTGGAGGATTTTCAAGCCCTCTTTTTGTGGTTTTGCATCTTTGGATGCGCCAATTGTGGGTGGCTGCGGGCTGCTATTTTTAGGCTGGCGAGGGCCAAAATCCATGGGTCTCGCCAGCCTGAGAATACCAGGCTGCAGCTGTCTGCTTTTTCCTTGGCTGGTTAATAGGGGGGACCCCACGTTATTTTTTATTTGAGGGGATCCCGCTATTTTTGCTAACCATCCAAGGTAAGCAGACTGCTGCGGTCAGGTGTTATCAGGCTGGTAAGGTTCATGGATATTGGATACTTACCAGCCTGAAATACCAGTCCCAGCTGTCTGCTTTACTCTGGCTGGTTAACATATATAGGGGCACCCCATGCTATTTTTTTTTTTAATTATTATTTATTTACTAAAAAGGAGGGGACCTCTCTCTGTGCTTTCCTCCACTTCCTGTGTTATGTACTTCTGGCTGTGTCACAAGATTCACCATTATGTAAATTAGTACACCTGTGTAGTAAGCTGCGCTCCCGCACTTAATGTGCATGTGACTAGGAAGATAATGCGGTTTTACCGCATCTAATGAAAGTCTATGGGTAATTTACGCCATGGAGACTGAGCGTCTCCACTACATAAGTTGACAACCCGCAACGTTTACTGACCGTGGGAACATTATTATTATTATTATTATTATTTATTGTTATAGCGCCATTTATTCCATGGCGCTTTACAAGTGAGGAGGGGTATACATAATAAAAACAATCGCCCTGTGAGTGGGTGGTTGCCGCACATGGACAGGTGTCTTTCAGGCCTTGTGCGCAGATCCGGAGTTTTCTCCTGACATGTGTGCTCGGGTTGACGCCAGGTCCTTGTGCGGAGCCTTCCCGCCGCAGTGCGCATGCGCCGACTCCGCCACTGGGATTGGCGGTTGCCGGACATGTGATCAGGGTCAGGGGGGTTATAGGCAGGTCCTTTCCTATCACACACCATCTCCCCTTGAGGAAGCGGCGTGTGTACGTGGCGAAACGCGCGTCGGGGCTATCCACCGGTGGGATCCCTTCTCCTCTTCCCCCCTGCATTGGTAAGCATGGCGCTAATATTTATTGTGGATGTGTCCTGGGCTAGCTAACCAAATGTACTGCCGCACTTGCCTTAGACTCCTCGCTGGTCACTTACAGTTATTTTGCTTTTGTGCCGTGCATTTTCCATGCTAATATTACTCTCTGCTATGTGATGTTATTTATACCGATGTGTGGGACCCTTTTTCTAGGGGTTACCACATGAGACTAATTGTCCATCATTTTCAGTGTCTTTACCGTGCATGGCATTGGGGTGGATTGGTTCAAGTCTGGTTTCTTTCCCCTTTCATGCAGTGCTGTGGAATGCTTGGCACTAGTACCTATGTCCTGTTTTTTATCTTTGAATTAATAAAAGTTTTGCTATAAATATTTATACTTCTGGCTCTTGGTTCTCCTGTTTTTTAATATCCATTTTTTGGAGCAAGGAAATTTGTTATCCGGGTTATTACCTTATATAGTCACTAGTACTTTATCCCGGGTCTGTTTGCTATGTATTCGGATTTTTTGCTAATAATAATAAAAACAAGTACAATAATCTTGAACAATACAAGTCATAACTGGTACAGGAGGAGAGAGGACCCTGCCCGCGAAGGCTCACAATCTACAAGGGATGGGTGAGGATACAGTAGGTGAGGATAGAGCTGGTCATGCAGCGGTTTGGTTGATCGGTGGTTACTGCAGGTTGTAGGCTTGTCGGAAGAGGTGGGTCTTCAGGTTCTTTTTGAAGGTTTCGATGGTAGGCGAGAGTCTGATGTGTTGGGGTAGAGGGTTCCAGAGTAGGGGTGATACGCGAGAGAAATCTTGTATGCGATTGTGGGAAGAGGAGATAAGAGGGGAGTAGAGAAGGAGATCTTGTGAGGATCGGAGGTTGCGTGTAGGAAAGTACCGGGAGATGAGGTCACAGATGTAAGGAGGAGACAGGTTGTGGATGGCTTTGTACGTCATGGTTAGGGTTTTGTACTGGAGTCTCTGGGCAATGGGGAGCCAGTGAAGGGATTGACAGAGGGGAGAGGCCGGAGAATAGCGGGGGGGACAGGAGGATTAGTCGGGCAGCAGAGTTTAGAATAGATTGGAGGGGTGCGAGAGTGTTAGAGGGGAGGCCACAGAGCAGGAGGTTGCAGTAGTCAAGGCGAGAGATGATGAGGGCATGGACTAGGGTTTTTGCAGATTCTTGGTTGAGGAATGAACGGATTCGTGCAATATTTTTGAGTTGAAGTCGGCAGGAAGTGGAAAGGGCTTGGATATGTGGTTTGAAGGAGAGATCAGCGTCAAGGATAACCCCGAGGCAGCGAGCTTGTGGGACTGGGGAGAGTGGGCAGCCATTTACTGTAATGGATAGGTTCGTTGGGGGGGGTCACGTGAGATGGAGGAAAGATGATGAATTCTGTTTTGTCCATGTTAAGTTTCAGAAATCTAGTGGAGAAGAAGGATGAAATAGTGGACAGACATTGAGGGATTCTGGTTAGTAGGGAGGTGATATCTGGTCCAGAGATGTAGATCTGTGTGTCATCAGCGTAGAGGTGATACTGAAAGCCATGAGATTCTATGAGCTGTCCCAGGCCAAAGGTGTAAATAAAGAAGAGCAGGGGCCCAAGGACTGAACCTTGTAGGACTCCGACAGATAGGGGGCGAGGTGAGGAGGTGGTGTGTGAGTGGGAGACGCCGAATGTCCGGTCTGTTAGGTATGACGAGATCCAGGATAGGGCCAAGTTTGTGATGCCAAGGGATGAGAGGGTCTGTAATAATAGGGAATGGTCCACTGTGTCAAAGGCAGCCGACAGGTCCAGGAGGAGGATAGAGTAGTATCGCTTGCTCTTGGCGGTTAAGAGGTCATTGGTGACCTTAGTTAGGGCAGTTTCAGTGGAATGGTGTGACCGGAAGCCAGATTGTAAGCGGTCAAAGAGGGAGCAAGAAGAGAGATGGGAGGACAGTTCAAGGTAGACGTGTTGTTCCAGTAGTTTTGAGGCATAGGGGAGAAGTGATATAGGGCGATAGCTAGATACAGAGGATGGGTCGAGAGAGGGCTTTTTGAGGATAGGTGTGATGGAGGCATGTTTAAAGCTTGAGGGGAAAACACCAGTTGTTAGTGATAGGTTGAAGAGATGGGTTAGGGTTGGGATGAAGATTGTGGTGAGGTTTGGGATGAGGTGGGATGGGAGCGGGTCAAGAGCACAGGTGGTGAGATGCGATCTTGAGAGTAGAGTGGCGAGTTGATCTTCTGTAATGGTGGAGAAGTTGGTTTTGGAGGTGGAGGGCTGGGAAGTCGGGAGGAAGGGCTCTGGGGGTTGTTGACCAAAACTGTCTCTGATGTTATCAATCTTCTGCTTGAAGAATGAGGCAAAGTCTTCTGCAGAGATAAGTGGGGAGGGAGGAGGTGCTGGGGGACGGAGGAGAGAATTGAAGGTGTTGAATAACTGTTTAGGGTTGTGAGACAGGGAGGATATGAGAGATGAGAAGTAGGTTTGTTTAGCTGTGGCGAGTGTGGTCTTGAAAGTAGTGAGGGACTGTTTGAATGCGATGAAGTGGTCGTTGGAGTGGGATCTTTTCCATCTGCGCTTAGCAGCCCTGGAAGCTCGCCTCAGTTCTTTGGTCAGGCTGGTGTGCCAGGGCTGTCTGTTGATTTTGCGAGCTTTGGTATGTGTAAGTGGGGCAGCAGATTCCAAAGCTACAGCTATTGTGGTGTTATATAGAGCGGCAGCGTCATCCGCATTGTGCATGGAACTTATGTCTGTGAGAGGGAGGAGGGATTCAGAAAATGAATGTAAGTCAAGATGTTTAAGATTTCTGCGAGGGTGTGAAAGTTTGTGGGGCGGGGATTCTAGACATGGAGTGGAGAGAGATGAGAAGGTTGTGGTCAGAGAGAGGAAGAGGTGAGTTAGAGAGGTTAGATAGGGAGCAGAGGCGGGTGAAGATGAGGTCCAGTGTGTGACCATCTTTGTGAGTGGCTGCAGAAGACCATTGAGTGAGGCCGAAGGAGGAAGAGAGAGATAGAAGTTTAGTGGCAGCTGAGAGGGAAGTGTCAATGGGGATGTTGAAATCGCCCATGATGATAGTGGGGATGTCTGCAGAAAGGAAATGAAGTAGCCAGGTGGTGAAGTGGTCAAAGAAGATGGTGGCTGGCCCTGGGAGGCGGTAAATGACAGCCAGTTGGAGGTTGGAGGGGAAGTAGATGCGCACAGAGTGCACCTCAAAGGAAGGGTGGGTGACAGAGGGTGGCAGTGGGATTGGGGTGAAGGAGCAGTTATCTGATAGTAGAAAACCAACTCCTCCGCCATGCTTGCTGCTGGGGCGGGGTGTGTGAGAAAGGTGAGAAACATACCCCAATATATCAGCAAACAGGAAATCACTTTTTTCCCTTCCCAGAAGCCAACTTTCAATTAGCTTTATTTCTAGTTGCCCAAAAAATGCATGTAATGAAAAAACGAATCAAAAACGTTACCTCAGATGCAGATTTCACCCACGTCAAATCCTGAGCAAATACTGAGCCATTCCTGACCGTGTGCACATACCCTTAGACGCCTGTTTTATATTCCACACTTAGTGTCTGCGGTATTACGTCATGTCTGTTGTGACTCGTCTGCAGTATTACGTCATGTCTGATGTGACTCGTCTGCAGTATTACGTCATGTCTGATGTGACTCATCTGCGGTATTACATCATGTCTGATGTGACTCGTCTGCAGTATTATGTCATGTCTGATGTGACTCATCTGCGGTATTACATCATATCTGATGTGACACGTCTGCAGTATTATGTCATGTCTGATGTGACTCATCTGCGGTATTACATCATATCTGATGTGACACGTCTGCTGTATTACGTCATGTCTGATGTGACTCATCTGCGGTATTACATCATATCTGATGTGACACGTCTGCTGTATTACATCATGTCTGTTGTGACTCGTCTGCAGTATTACGTCATGTCTGATGTGACTCGTCTGCAGTATTACGTCATGTCTGATGTAACACGTCTGCGGTATTACGTCATATCTGATGTGACTCGTCTGCAGTATTACGTCATGTCTGATGTGACTCATCTGCGGTATTACATCATGTCTGATGTGACTCATCTGCGGTATTACATCATGTCTGATGTGACTCGTCTGCAGTATTACATCATGTCTGATGTGACTCGTCTGCAGTATTACGTCATGTCTGATGTAACACGTCTGCGGTATTACGTCATATCTGATGTGACTCGTCTGCAGTATTACGTCATGTCTGATGTGACTCATCTGCGGTATTACATCATGTCTGATGTGACTCGTCTGCAGTATTACGTCATGTCTGATTTGACTCGTCTGCGGTATTACGTCATGTCTGATGTGACTCGTCTGCGGTATTACATCATGTCTGATGTGACACGTCTGCAGTATTATGTCATGTCTGATGTGACTCATCTGCAGTATTATGTCATGTCTGATTTGACTCGTCTGCGGTATTACGTCATGTCTGATGTGACTCGTCTGCAGTATTATGTCATGTCTGATGTGACTCGTCTGCAGTATTACGTCATGTCTGATGTGACTCGTCTGCGGTATTACGTCATGTCTGATGTGACTCGTCTGCAGTATTATGTCACGTCTGATGTGACTCGTCTGCAGTATTACGTCATGTCTGATGTGACTCGTCTGTGGTATTACGTCATGTCTGATGTGACTCGTCTGCGGTATTACGTCATGTCTGATGTGACTCGTCTGCGGTATTACGTCATGTCTGATGTAACACGTCTGCGGTATTACGTCATATCTGATGTGACTCGTCTGCGGTATTACGTCATGTCTGATGTGACTCATCTGCGGTATTACGTCATATCTGATGTGACTCGTCTGCGGTATTACGTCATGTCTGATGTGACTCGTCTGCGGTATTACGTCATGTCTGATGTGACTCGTCTGCGGTATTACGTCATGTCTGATGTGACACGTCTGCAGTATTACGTCATGTCTGATGTGACACGTCTGGGGTATTATGTCATGTCTGATGTCACACGTCTGCAGTATTATGTCATGTCTGATGTGAACACGTCTGCAGTATTACGTCATGTCTGACGTGACTCGTCTGCGGTATTACCTCATGTCTGATGTCACACGTCTGCGGTATTACCTCATGTCTGATGTGACTCGTCTGCGGTATTACGTCATGTCTGATGTGACTCGTCTGCGGTATTACGTCGTGTCTGATGTGACTCGTCTGCGGTATTACCTCATGTCTGATGTGACACGTCTGCGGTATTACCTCATGTCTGATGTGACACGTCTGCGGTATTACCTCATGTCTGATGTGACTCGTCTGCGGTATTACCTCATGTCTGATGTGACACGTCTGCGGTATTACGTCATGTCTGATGTGACTCGTCTGCGGTATTACGTCATGTCTGATGTGACTCGTCTGCGGTATTACGTCATGTCTGATGTGACTCGTCTGCGGTATTACGTCATGTCTGATGTGACTCGTCTGCGGTATTACGTCATGTCTGATGTGACTCGTCTGCGGTATTACGTCATGTCTGATGTGACTCGTCTGCGGTATTACGTCATGTCTGATGTGACTCGTCTGCGGTATTATGTCATGTCTGATGTTTTTGCTCTATTTGTGTTTAGGAAATGCCATTCAGGCATTTGGGAACGGGACAGACGTGAAGCTGCAGCCAGATCCGGTCGTGCAACCCACCACCTCCTCCATCCTCTCCAAATCCAAAACCAAGGATTCCGCCTTCTCAGACAACATGCACTTCACCAATGAAATCCCCACACACAACGGACTGCCAGCGTGTGCCAACCTCATACAGGTAATCTGCTGGGTGGGTCTTCACAATGTGCTGATCCTGAGTAGAGATGGGCGGACACCTGGATGTTCAAGGCGGCTTCAGCCGAACAGTTACAAAAAGTTTGGGTTCGGGTACCAGAACAGGACCCAAACCCGGACCCCATTCACTTGAATGGGGGTCCTGAACATCAAGTGTTTGTTGTGCTGTCATGTGCATGACAGTGCGGCAAACACCGCTTCTGATCGGCGGTGAAATCCTCCCCGCCGGTCAGACAGCCTCGTTTCCCACGCTGTCAGAAGACAGTGAGCGCTCACCTGCAATTGGAGGTATGAAGTTCACCTCCGGTCACTGGTGTCAGCTGATGGGACTACTACTCCCATCATCTGACACCTGCTGCTGCTAATAATAGGGAGAGCAGGAGCTGCCTCTTCTGCACTGTAAATAAATAATTTAAAAAAAAACCCGGTGTGGGTTCCACTGTATTTTTGTTAACCAGCCAGGCGAAACTCTGGAGGCTGCATCCCTCAGCTGTCAGCTTCAGCAAGGCTGGTTATCAAGAATATAAGCAAGGAAAACAAAACAGGCAGTAATATACACACCATCTGATCATGATGTCATAGAAAAGATGTAAAAAAGATAACTTACGCCTGCAAATGGAAATGTGTAGGACACACCAATGCTAAAAAGCAAAGAACCACTGAAAAAATGGTGCAATAATCCAAAAAATGATATTAAATACCTTTTATTAAATATAAATATATAGACACAAGGAATCGGGACAGTAACGGGTTAAAAATTGAAAACACAGTGCATGAAACGCATGGAGTCAAACAAAATTCCCCACAGCAACAACTGAGTCAGTCATACTGGAAAAAGCGTCAAGAGTAATACCCCTATAAGCTCCATAGTGGTACCAGTACAATACATATTAGACTAGGAGCATACAGGAAAAAGTACTAAAGGTTTATGCATAGCAATGTCCGAGAACAATAACCCAGATGAATAACATACCAGTGCTACAATCTGAGGAACGTGTCAGCTCCAACCCACCCCGACGCGCGTTTCGGAGTATGCCTACTTCAGGGGGCGTGTCATGACCCATCAAAGCGTGTTATTTATAGCCGCCATAAATCAACTATAGCCAATAGAAAACTGCCTTCCAATCAACACGGCGCATAGACCGGCACCGGAAAGCACAGGCCCATGCAATCCGGTGCCAGGCAACGGACCGGAAGCGAAGGAGGCAGAAATAGAGACTGCACATATGCGGAAGTCCATGTGTGGCCATTTTGGAAATGGGAAGAACGATAGATAGCCCAAACGAACGGCAAGTCTATCAATCACCGCAGGTAAACGGGAAACCAAAATGCCGAATAAATGTATAAGGATGCGCAATAACGTGCATATATGGGGGTACGCAAATCATAAATAATAATAGTAGCAGTAGTAACAAATTGTACAAATACAAATGGTTATCAAGAATAGAAGGGTCCCCACGCCGTATTTTTTAATTATTTAAATAAATAATTTAAAAAAACAGCGTGTAGCCCCCCTCATTTTTCACAACCAGCCTTGCTAAAGCTGACAGCTGGGGGCAGCTATTCCCAGGCTTGTAAGGGGCCATTGATATTGACCCCCCCAAGCCTAAAAACAGCAGCCCGCAGCTGCTCAGAAAAGGCACATCTATTAGATGCTCCAATTCTGACGCTTTGCCCGGCCCTTCCAACATGCCCTATAGCGGTGGCAAGTGGGGTTCATATTTGTGGGGTTGATGTCACCTTTGACATCAAGCCTGCGGCTTAGTAATGGAGTGGCGTCTATAAGACACCCATCTATTACTAATCCTATTGTTTTATGTAGATAAAGACACAGCAAGAATAAAGTCCTTTAATTGAAAGAATGACACAGACTCCTTTAATAATCTTAATTAAACCATACTTACAACCTCGCCTAATTCCAGCCCTAGATCTCCTGTAATAAACCAAAAATAATAAAACGACAATATACCATACCTGTCTGTCATTCTGTCCCACGCCATAATCCATGCATGGGGGAAAAACAACCTGGATGGTGCCAAGATGCGACTGTCCAGGCTGAGAACCACTGAGGAATGAACTGCTGCAAGCGCAGCCTCAGTGACTGGAGGTTACCTACTGTCACTGAGGCTCCGTTCCCAGCAGGGCTAAACTGCGGTGAGATCCCCGCTAGCAGCATGAGAGTTTTTCCTGGTGAAATCTGTGCTCGGTGTCCGTGCCCGAAAAGTAGTATTTGCTACGGACACCGAACTTTACTGTTCGGGTTCGCCCATCTCTAATGCTGAGTTATATCCTGTATTATACCCCAGAGCTGCACTCACTATTCTGCTGGTGCAGTCACTGTGTACATACATTACATTACTGATCCGGAGTTACATCCTGTATTATACCCCAGAGCTGCACTCACTATTCTGCTGGTGCAGTCACTGTGTACATACATTACATTACTGATCCGGAGTTACATCCTGTATTATACTCCAGAGCTGCACTCACTATTCTGCTGGTGCAGTCACTGTGTACATACATTACATTACTGACCCTGAGTTACCTCCTGTATTATACTCCAGAGCTGCACTCACTATTCTGCTGGTGCAGTCACTGTGTACATACATTACATTACTGATCCTGAGTTACCTCCTGTATTATACTCCAGAGCTGCACTCACTATTCTGCTGGTACAGTCACTGTGTACATACATTACATTACTGATCCTGAGTTACCTCCTGTATTATACTCCAGAGCTGCACTCACTATTCTGCTGGTACAGTCACTGTGTACATACATTACATTACTGATCCTGAGTTACCTCCTGTATTATACTCCAGAGCTGCACTCACTATTCTGCTGGTGCAGTCACTGTGTACATACATTACATTACTGATCCTGGTTTACCTCCTGTATTATACTCCAGAGCTGCACTCACTATTCTGCTGGTGCAGTCACTGTGTACATACATTACATTACTGATCCTGAGTTACATCCTGTATTATACCCCTGAGCTGCACTCACTATTCTGCTAGTGCAGTCACTGTGTACATACATCACATTACTGATCCTGAGTTACATCCTGTATTATACCCCTGAGCTGCACTCACTATTCTGCTGGTGCAGTCACTGTGTACATACATTACATTACTGATCCTGAGTTACGTCCTGTATTATACCCCAGAGCTGCACTCACTATTCTCCTGGTGCAGTCACTGTGTACATACATTACATTACTGATCCTGAGTTACATCCTGTATTATACTCCAGAGCTGCACTCACTATTCTGCTGGTGCAGTCACTGTGTACATACATTACATTACTAATCCTGAGTTACATCCTGTATTATACTCCAGAGCTCCACTCACTATTCTGCTGGTGCAGTCACTGTGCACATACATTACATTACTGATCCTGAGTTACATCCTGTATTATACTCCAGAGCTGCACTCACTATTCTGCTGGTGCAGTCACTGTGTACATACATTACATTACTGATCATGCGTTACATCCTGTATTATACCCCAGAGCTGCACTCACTATTCTGCTGGTGCAGTCACTGTGTACATACATTACATTACTAATCCTGAGTTACCTCCTGTATTATACCCCAGAGCTGCACTCACTATTCTGCTGGTGCAGTCACTGTGTACATACATTACATTACTAATCCTGAGTTACATCCTGTATTATACTCCAGAGCTCCACTCACTATTCTGCTGGTGCAGTCACTGTGCACATACATTACATTACTGATCCTGAGTTACCTCCTGTATTATACTCCAGAGCTGCACTCACTATTCTGCTGGTGCAGTCACTGTGTACATACATTACATTACTGATCCTGAGTTACATCCTGTATTATACCCAGAGCTGCACTCACTATTCTGCTGGTACAGTCACTGTGTACATACATTACATTACTGATCTTGAGTTACATCCTGTATTATACTGCAGAGCTGCACTCACTATTCTGCTGGTGCAGTCACTGTGTACATACATTACATTACTGATCCTGAGTTACATCCTGTATTATACCCCAGAGCTGCACTCACTATTCTGCTGGTGCAGTCACTGTGTACATACATTACATTACTGATCCTGAGTTACATCCTGTATTATACCCCAGAGCTGCACTCACTATTCTGCTGGTGCAGTCACTGTGTACATACATTACATTACTGATCCTGAGTTACATCCTGTATTATACCCCAGAGCTGCACTCACTATTCTGCTGGTGCAGTCACTGTGTATATACATTACATTACTGATCCTGAGTTACATCCTGTATTATACTCCAGAGCTGCACTCACTATTCTGCTGGTGCAGTCACTGTGTACAGATATTAGCCGCTCCAGCACTGATGTAAGTTGAGGGCTTTGATGGTGACCGTCCCTTTAAGCAGACACTGATAACGTTTGTTACTTTCTTTCTTTCTCGGACAATCAGTAATTACTGTAACAATGTTCAGAAGTTTGACGCTTTGTCAGTTGCAATCAATATTTTGCCCGGTCGCTATAATGAGCCGTCAGGAGCCGGGAGCAGCTAATTACTGTCCCTGATGATGATGATGACGCTGCGCTCCCGGTTTCTGCCGCTCTCATTAATTTCACATCAATCCCATAACTAAGTAAAGCTTTGTGCGTTTCCTGAAGAACGGGTCATGAAGACGCTATTTATTCGCTGTGAGTAACTGACTCCGCCACGTGTCTGCCGCTAATCAAAGCCCTCAAATCCGTCAATTAGTTAAAGTTTTCACTTTTTATTTATTTTTTAATGTTTCTTTTTTTCAGGCTCAAAAACTAAAATCAAATAACTCTGTGGACCCTCAGCTGTGCCTGGCGGAGGTAAGAGCGGCTCGCGCCTCACATCCTGGAGCGCCTCCTCCGAGCAATTATAAGTCAACATCTTCATTAGTGACCGTCCTCGTGATACAACCGGGCAAACGGTGTATACAGGGGAGCAGAGCCGAGCTTGTCCAGGCATTATCTGTACTGATACATTGTAACAAGCTGTCAGTATGGGAGACATTGTCAGCACACAAATCATTGTTAGCACCGACGCATCACTGTTAGCACCGACGCATCATTGTTAGCACTGACGCATCATTGTTAGCACTGACGCTTCATTGTTAGCACTGACACTTCATTGTTAGCACTGACGCTTCATTGTTAGCACTGACGCATAATAGATATAACGCAAAATAGATATAACCTAGACCAGTAATATGATCAAGCCACAGTGCCACCCGCCAGACAAGGTATGGCAGGCTTCCAAGGTAGCATCCCCATGGATAAATCAGGGCAATAGAAGATGGTAAGTAAAGCAGATAAATGAATAAAGCAGGTGGCACCGGGCACAAATGCCCATTGGGCATTGCCTGCCATACCTTGTCAGGTAGTATAGTACACTCTATAGTGTGGTCATTTGTAGCCACTTAGGGATCTTTCATCACGGTTCCTTAGGTAGCCTGGCGGGTGGCACTGTGGCTTGATCATATTACTGGTCTAGGTTATATCTATTTTTTGCTATGTCTTTGCAAATTTTAAATGTTTTTAACTTTGGTATGTAGTGTTTCAGCATTGTGGTTTAATAAAATTGATATATTTTTTGGTAAAATCATTGTCCTGGTGATCCCTTTTGCTTGCATGCTACCCCTTTCTTTTTTTGTTTATTATATTCTGTATAAGCCCCAGCTAGCGGAGCTCACAGTAACCTCTGACCTGACACACGTGTCCTTTCATCTATTGCAGCAGTCGCTTGGAAAAGACAACATTGTGGAAAGATCCTCCAGCGGCCACATCTCCGGCAACAATGCCCCCGGCGCCTGGTCCAGTGTGTGCAGCCTCCTCCTGCTGAGCACGACGCACCTCCTCGCCGCCGCCCTGCTGGTGTTATAGCTGCCCCGCCCCTCATGGACCTGAATAAACTGATCTCTATATAAATCTATATTACATATGAAGAATATTATTCACCTTCCTTCCTTTTCATTCATCTGAATTTGCCGCTCCATGAGAAGAACGAATGAAGCTGAAGAAAAACCAGTCGCATTTTGTGATGTCCTCGGGGGCGGGGCTGCGCTATTCATTCCGCAATCTGATAACCCCGCCCCCGAGATTCTGGACATGTCTTGTGTTCTAAAGAGCATCTGTACATTTGGTTGTCGATAAAGTTTCTTTTTTATTTTGTGTATAGTTATAACATATTTCTCTTTTTATCTGTTTGGGGATGAGGCGAAATACGAGAGGGTCGGCGGTGCCCTCCAATCAGGGCTTGCGTTAGGGTAACTTTCCATCCTCCGTGCCATTCCATTGTGCACCCGCTATTTCTGCTCCTCTGGGGCCCTCGACATCAGGCGATTGGGAGAAATCGGAAATTTGGGGGCATTTATAGAGCTGAAGTGGAATAAGGTGAGGCCCTCTGGGCACGGTGTGGGCACTGCAGGTTGGCGCCAGGAGGGCGGTGACGGACTCTAATTTTGCTATGTAATGAGTTTCCATATATCAGGGTGGTCCTGGCGGTGGTGGGACGGTGAGAATCTTCTGCGCCCGACGTCTTCCACCTGGCGCCATATGTTGTAAACCACACAAGCGTCCACCGGGCCCGAGACTTCACAGTCAAAACGTTTGATACAAAGATTTTTTGCCTCCGTGTCTGTAATTGCGGCTCCTGAATATTCATGTCTTGGCCACCGTATAACCGTCCTCGCTGTGATGCCGGAGCGCGCCGTCGGCTTAATTACCGCTACAGTTAATTGAAAACAAGTTGTGTACACATGAAACGGAAACAAGCGGCGCGTTCGCCTCAATGAAGCCGGCGCCTAATCCTGCGAGGGCGAGATTAATCCCGTGCCGGCTAGAAAGGATGAGTGTTGGCACCGGAGACGCTGGCCTGAACACAATGCAGCCGGCTAGTGGCATCTGTCGCTGTAACGCCGCGGCCTGTGACGCCGCTCTCCTGGGGCGTCACAACAAAGGATTGGGGCGTTCAGCTTCATCGCTTTCATGTCAGATAAGACTGGAGAATAGAAACACAAGTGACATAAAGGAAAGTTTCTGCCCCCCGAGGAGGAGGCGGGCTCAGCGCAGGAGCGTGCGAGCTCAGCGCAGGAGCGTGCGGGCTCAGAGCAGGAGCGTGTGGGCTCAGCGCAGGAGCGTGCGGGCTCAGAGAAGGAGCGTGCGGGCTCAGCGCAGGAGCGTGCGGGCTCAGAGAAGGAGCGTGCGGGCTCAGCGCAGGAGCGTGCGGGCTCAGAGAAGGAGCGTGTGGGCTCAGCGCAGGAGCGTGCGGGCTCAGAGAAGGAGCGTGCGGGCTCAGCGCAGGAGCGTGCGGGCTCAGCGCAGGAGCGTGCGGGCTCAGCGCAGGAGCGGCCGCCGCGGGATTGAGCGCAGCGTACGTCTCTTCTCACTGCTCTGCTCATTTGTGCCAAAAATGCCGCAGAGGTCACTAAAGGTCCTTACAGTTCCAGTGGTGATTTTCGCTAAATTGTTGGATTGACACCGCAGTGTTAGCGACTGCGGACCGGCAGCTCTGTATAATGGTGTCGCACTGGTTTGTCTGTCGCTGGGGTACATTTCACAATTTGTCATGCAGAGATGTAAACTGATGGCACACGGTGAGGCCTGTGTTACAATATGGCGACTGCCTGGCCAATATGTCGCAGCACGGTGATAACTATGGCGCACGCCGGGCTCCACTGCAGCTCTGGTGCACAGTGGGGGTCATTCAGGAGCATGTGACCTGTGCCCTTAGGGGGAGGGGCATAGAGCTTGGAACCCCTCCTACCACATACGTGTTCTACGAGGGATCGTACATACATTACATTACGTCTGCCACCTTGTATATAACTTAACCCTTCAGCTGCTGGAAAGAGGTGGAGATGCAATGGGGCGCTCACTCCGCTTATTCTCCGGATCCATCACTTATTTTTTCTTATTAGTGATTATTATTATGACAATGTTACTTTTAATAAAAGTGAATAAAATCCACGACTCCGAGAAGCTGAAGTTTTTATTTTATATCGAGAACTATAAGTGAAAATCACCAAGCAGCCATTGCCAGGGTGTATCTAACCATGTGCCAATAGTACCACAGCCCCCATCATCTAGGACAATGATGCACTTTATCCACTTCTGTATTCATGTGGGACATTGTCAGAGATGCACAGAGTACTACAACTCCAATCATGCAGGGAAATATGTATGCTATTGTGTGATACACAGATACGGATTAAGGTACAGAAATTGTATGTGTATCCGACCTGTGTGAGCGTTACAAAAGTCCGAGCAAGTGACCGATACTACAGCAGAAAGTACTACAGGCCACGATACTGCAGTAAAAAGTACTACAGGCAGCGATGCTACAGCAAAAAGTACTACAGGCAGCGATGCTACAACAAAAAGTACTACAGGCAGCGATGTTACAGTAAAAAGTACTACAGGCAGCGATGCTACAGCAAAAAGTACTGCAGGCAGCGATGCTACAACAAAAAGTACTACAGGCAGCGATGCTACAGTAAAAAGTACTACAGGCAGCGATGCTACAGCAAAAAGTACTGCAGGCAGCGATGCTACAGCAAAAAGTACTACAGGCAGCGATGCTACAACAAAAAGTACTACAGGCAGCGATGTTACAGTAAAAAGTACTACAGGCAGCGATGCTACAGCAAAAAGTACTGCAGGCAGCGATGCTACAACAAAAAGTACTACAGGCAGCGATGCTACAGTAAAAAGTACTACAGGCAGCGATGCTACAGCAAAAAGTACTGCAGGCAGCGATGCTACAGCAAAAAGTACTACAGGCAGCGATGCTACAACAAAAAGTACTACAGGCAGCGATGCTACAGTAAAAAGTACTACAGGCAGCGATGCTACAGCAAAAAGTACTACAGGCAGCGATGCTCCAACAAACAGTACTACAGGCAGCGATGCTACAGCAAAAAGTACTACAGGCAGCGATGCTACAGCAAAAAGTACTGCAGGCAGCGATGCTACAGTAAAAAAGTACTGCAGGCAGCGATGCTACAGCAAAAAGTACTGCAGGCAGCGATGCTACAGCAAAAAGTACTGCAGGCAGCAATGCTACAGTAAAAAAGTACTGCAGGCAGCGATGCTACAGCAAAAAGTACTACAGGCAGCGATGCTACAGTAAAAAGTACTACAGGCAGCGATGCTACAACAAACAGTACTACAGGCAGTGATGCTACAGCAAAAAGTACTGCAGGCAGCGATGCTACAGCAAAAAGTACTACAGGCAGCGATGCTACAGCAAAAAGTACTACAGGCAGCGATGCTCCAACAAACAGTACTACAGGCAGTGATGCTACAGCAAAAATTACTGCAGGCAGCGATGCTACAGCAAAAAGTACTGCAGGCAGCGATGCTACAGCAAAAAGTACCACAGACAGCGATGCTACAACAAACAGTACTGCAGGCAGCGATGCTACAACAAACAGTACTGCAGGCAGCGATGCTACAACAAACAGTACTACAGGCAGCAATGCTACAGTAAAAAGTACTACAGGCAGCAATGCTACAGTAAAAAGTACTGCAGGCAGCGATGCTACAGTAAAACGTACTACAGGCAGCAATGCTACAGTAAAAAGTACTACAGGCAGCGATGCTACAACAAACAGTACTGCAAGCAGCGATGCTACAGTAAAAAGTACTACAGGCAGCGATGCTACAGAAAAAAGGACTACAGGCAGCGATGCTACAGAAAAAAGGACTACAGGCAGCAATGCTACAGAAAAAAGGACTACAGGCAGCGATGCTACAGCAAAAAGTACTGCAGGCAGCGATGCTACAGTAAAAAGTACTGCAGGCAGCGATGCTACAGTAAAAAGTACTACAGGCAGCGATGCTACAGTAAAAAGTACTGCAGTCAGCAATGCTACAACAAAAAGTACTACAGGCAGCGATGCTACAGCAAAAAGTACTACAGGCAGCGATGCTACAACAAAAAGTACTGCAGGCAGCGATGCTACAGCAAAAAGTACTACAGGCAGCGATGCTACAGCAAAAAGTACTACAGGCAGCAATGCTACAGTAAAAAGTACTACAGGCAGCGATGCTACAACAAACAGTACTGCAGGCAGCGATGCTACAGTAAAAAGTACTACAGGCAGCGATGCTACAGAAAAAAGGACTACAGGCAGCGATGCTACAGAAAAAAGGACTACAGGCAGCAATGCTACAGAAAAAAGGACTACAGGCAGCGATGCTACAGCAAAAAGTACTGCAGGCAGCGATGCTACAGTAAGAAGTACTGCAGGCAGCGATGCTACAACAAAAAGTACTACAGGCAGCGATGCTACAGCAAAAAGTACCACAGACAGCAATGCTACAAAAAGTACTACAGGCAGCGATGCTACAGCAAAAAGTACTACAGGCAGCGATGCTACAGCAAAAAGTACTGCAGGCAGCGATGCTACAACAAACAGTACTACAGGCAGCGATGCTACAGTAAAAAGTACTGCAGGCAGCGATGCTACAACAAAAAGTACTGCAGGCAGCGATGCTACAGCAAAAAGTACTACAGGCAGCGATGCTACAGCAAAAAGTACTGCAGGCAGCGATGCTACAACAAAAAGTACTGCAGGCAGCGATGCTACAACAAAAAGTACTACAGGCAGTGATGCTACAGCAAAAAGTACTATAGGCAGCGATGCTCCAACAAACAGTACTGCAGGCAGCGATGCTACAGCAAAAAGTACTACAGGCAGCGATGCTCCAACAAACAGTACTACAGGCAGCGATGCTACAACAAAAAGTACTGCAGGCAGCGATGCTACAGCAAAAAGTACTACAGGCAGCGATGCTACAGCAAGAAGTACAACAGGCAGCGATGCTACAGCAAGAAGTACTACAGGCAGTGATGCTACAGCAAAAAGTACTAGAGGAAGAAATGCTACAGGAAAAAAATACTACAGGCAGCGATGCTAAAGCAAAAAGTACTACAGGCCACGATACTGCAGTAAAAAGTACTAGAGGAAGATATTCTACAGCAAAAAGTACTACAGGCAGCGATGCTGCAACAAAAACTATTGCAGTACATTCAAATGTATTACTGTCTAAATCATTGGCACTTCCATAATATGCACATTAAAAAAAAAGGGGAAAGAAGCTATATGCCATAAAAAAAATTACGTTTATTAGTATGTATTAAAATAACAATATAGTAAAATGTAAAATCAATAGGGACAACAAATACAAAAAAGACAGCCACAAAAAGGAAACAGTGCCAGTGTAAAGTGCTGATTGCACAATAAATCACAATCCCATAACGTTGCCCTAGACCCAAAATCATGTGCAGTACAAAAAAACAAGCAGGTATGTATGTTCTGAGAAGTATGGAGCAAAAGGGTTTTGCTTCCAGGTAGGGATGAATAAAGTAAAACAGTGCACTGAGGTTTGACAGTGTCCAAAAAGGTACTGATAGCTGCAATACGTGTTGAAAAGACCAAAGGGAGGGGATAGGTGTAAGGCTGCTTTCACACTAGCGTCGTGCACTGCGTCGCTATGCGTCGTTTTGTAGAAAAAACGCATCCTGCAAAAGTGCTTGCAGGATACGTTTTTTCTACATAGACTTGCATTAGCGACGCATTGCCACATGTCGCAACCGTCGTGCGACGGTTGCGTCGGTCCGTCGCCACCAAAAAACGTTGCATGTAACGTTTTTTGGTGCGTCGAGACCGTCTTTTCCGACCGCGCATGCGCGGCTGGAACTCCGCCCCCTCCTCCCCGCACATCACAATGGGGGAGCGGATGCGTTGAAAAACAGCATCCGCTGCCCCCGTTGTGCGGCGCTTTCACTGCTTGCGTCGGTACGTCACAACGACGCAATTCGTCGTGCGTCGTACGACGCTAGTGTGAAAGTAGCCTAAGATGTATCTGAGGCACTTTACCTTAAAGCCGCTGTGGCACCCCGACGAGCGTTTCGCGTGTAGCTTTCTCCAGGGGAAGCGTGTGACTACAGGCAGCAATGCTACAGCAAAAAGTACTACAGGCAGCGATGCTACAGCAAGAAGTACTACAGGCAGCGATGCTACAGCAAAAAGTACTACAGGCAGCAATGCTACAGCAAAAAGTACTACAGGCAGCGATGCTACAGCAAAAAGTACTACAGGCAGCGATGCTACAGCAAGAAGTACTGCAGGCAGCGATGCTACAGCAAAAAGTACTACAGGCAGCGATGCTACAGCAAGAAGTACTGCAGGCAGCGATGCTACAGCAAGAAGTACCACAGGCAGCGATGCTACAGCAAAAAGTACCACAGGCAGCGATGCTACAGCAAAAAGTACCACAGGCAGCGATGCTACAGCAAAAAGTACTACAGGCAGCAATGCTACAGCAAAAAGTACTACAGGCAGCGATGCTACAGCAAAAAGTACTGCAGGCAGCGATGCTACAGCAAGAAGTACTACAGGCAGCGATGCTACAGCAAAAAGTACTACAGGCAGCGATGCTACAGCAAAAAGTACCACAGGCAGCGATGCTACAGCAAAAAGTACCGCAGGCAGCGATGCTACAGCAAGAAGTACCACAGGCAGCGATGCTACAGCAAAAAGTACCGCAGGCAGCGATGCTACAGCAAGAAGTACCGCAGGCAGCGATGCTACAGCAAAAAGTACCACAGGCAGCAATGCTACAGCAAAAAGTACTACAGGCAGCGATGCTACAGCAAGAAGTACTACAGGCAGCGAAACTACTACAGACGGGTAATAATATACTATACTACAGGAAGAGGATACTACAGACGGGTAATATACTATAGGAAGAGGATACTACAGACGGGTAATAATATACTATACTACAGGAAGATGGTGCTACAGACGGTAATAATATACTATACTATAGGAAGAGGATACTACAGACGGTAATAATATACTATACTACAGGAAGAGGATACTATAGACGGGTAATAATATACTATACTATAGGAAGAGGATACTACAGACGGTTAATAATATACTATACTACAGGAAGAGAAAACTACAGATGGGTAATATCCTATACTACAGGAAAAGGATAATACTACAGATGGGTAATAATATACTATACTACAGGTAGAGGATACTATAGATGGGTAATAATATACTATACTACAGGTAGAGGATACTATAGACGGGTAATAATATACTATACTACAGGAAGAGGATACTACAGAAGGGTAATAATATACTATACTACAAGAAGAGGATACTACAGACGGGTAATAATATACTATACTACAAGAAGAGGATACTACAGAAGGGTAATAATATACTATACTACAAGAAGAGGATACTACAGACGGGTAATAATATACTATACTACAGGAAGAGGATACTACAGACGGGTAATAATATACTATACTACAAGAAAAGGATACTACAGAAGGGTAATAATATACTATACTACAGGAAGATGATGCTACAGAAGGGTAATAATATACTATACTACAGGAGAGGATACTACAGAAGGGTAATAATATACTATACTATAGGAAGAGGATACTACAGAAGGGTAATAATATACTATACTACAGGAAGATGATGCTACAGAAGGGTAATAATATACTATACTACAGGAGAGGATACTACAGAAGGGTAATAATATACTATACTACAGGTAGAGGATACTATAGACGGGTAATAATATACTATACTACAGGAAGAGGATACTACAGAAGGGTAATAATATACTATACTACAGGAGAGGATACTACAGACGGGTAATAATATACTATACTACAGGTAGAGGATACTATAGATGGGTAATAATATACTATACTACAGGTAGAGGATACTATAGACGGGTAATAATATACTATACTACAGGAAGAGGATACTACAGAAGGGTAATAATATACTATACTACAAGAAGAGGATACTACAGACGGGTAATAATATACTATACTACAAGAAGAGGATACTACAGAAGGGTAATAATATACTATACTACAAGAAGAGGATACTACAGACGGGTAATAATATACTATACTACAGGAAGAGGATACTACAGACGGGTAATAATATACTATACTACAAGAAAAGGATACTACAGAAGGGTAATAATATACTATACTACAGGAAGATGATGCTACAGAAGGGTAATAATATACTATACTACAGGAGAGGATACTACAGAAGGGTAATAATATACTATACTATAGGAAGAGGATACTACAGAAGGGTAATAATATACTATACTACAGGAAGATGATGCTACAGAAGGGTAATAATATACTATACTACAGGAGAGGATACTACAGAAGGGTAATAATATACTATACTACAGGTAGAGGATACTATAGACGGGTAATAATATACTATACTACAGGAAGAGGATACTACAGAAGGGTAATAATATACTATACTACAGGAGAGGATACTACAGACGGGTAATAATATACTATACTACAGGAAGAGGATACTACAGACGGGTAATAATATACTATACTACAGGAAGAGGATACTACAGAAGGGTAATAATATACTATACTACAGGAAGAGGATACTACAGACGGGTAATAATATACTATACTACAGGAAGAGGATACTACAGACGGGTAATAATATACTATACTACAGGAAGAGGATACTATAGACGGGTAATAATATACTATACTACAGGAAGAGGATACTACAGAAGGGTAATAATATACTATACTACAAGAAGAGGATACTACAGACGGTAATAATATACTATTCTACAGGAAGAGGATACTACAGACGGTAATAATATACTATACTACAGGAAGAGGATACTACAGATAATAATATACTACAGGAAGAGGGTACAATAGACGGGTAATAATATACTATACTACAGGAAGTGAAAGTGTAATACTACGGTGTAGTACGGTGCCTAGATAAATATCGCCACATCATGACCAGACAGTGCTGTCCGGTGCCCATATGAATGGTACTTCATGATGACAGGGTAATGCATCCAGTGCACAGGTCCAGAGCGCTATACCGTGCCCTCGTAGTAACTTACTACACCCATACATTAATATATGTGATCGGTGGCACCCATGCAGTAAATAATATAACAAAGTACCCACTTGCCCCCTTGTGCAATGAACATGAGCTGCCAGGCTGCCGATTCTGTGCCCTGCACACGTCTGTCCACGTTCACACGTTCTGTATTTGATCAGTATTTTACATCAGTATTTGTAAGCAGGAGTGGTGCACGTGTACGCACTGATCGTGTGAACATGACCTTACAGCGCAGGGTCGGAGGATGGTTTCAGCCAATGTATCCAGGAGTGATACAATGTTATCTCTGTAATGTGACAATGACGTCTCGCCGGCTTCTGCCGCCTCCATATACAGCTCTTCATATTTTGCACAAAGTTCACCAGGAAAGTCACCTGCATCCGCGCAGTGACAGACACCTGCACATTGTTCTCCATGAACAGCAGCCGGTAGACGACTAATTACTATTCATATCACTGTTATAATTAGGGACAGATAATAGTTCTGCAACAAAATAATTGCATTGAAACGTAATTAAAAAAAATCTGCAAATTGGTGTTTGCTGAAAACAGAAGAGAGCGGAGAATCCGTCGTGTTCACGTGATTGGTCTCCAGCGGGCGAAGGACAACAACAATATTTATTCCGTCTCATCCTATGTGGTGTGGAAAGAGCTGGGAAGATTAATGGCTGAAGAGACCCCAATGCAGGACACAGAGACCCCTGATTATAGCTCCTATTACAGTCAGTATACATTGTATAGAGAGCCGAATCCAAGTGTTAGAAGTGATCGAGAGCAGCTGGGAGTCCATGTGAGTGCGGACCACCAGATGCCCACCGGGGACCACAATTGGTGCTGACTACTATTCACACATGTTCTGCTACTTATAGAGTTAATTACCTATAAGACAGGTTTTTATCCTATGTTATTTTAAATAATCTAAATATCCACATTTGTTTGCAGGGCAATTGTCCTGCATTTACCTCCATTTTGCTTCCTTTTGCAGCCCCATAGCCCTTATTATGACCACTTTATCGCCATTTTACAGCACTAAAGTTTGGGTCCCCACAGACTTCTATGGGGTTAGGGTTCGGCGTCAAATTCAGGTCAAGGTCTGGTATCCGAACCGAATGTTGGACTAAAGTTTGGCCGAACCCAAACTTCAACTGGTCCACTCATCCCTACTCCCAGACCCCCAGGCTCCCTGAGACTCAGAGCAGGGACCATTGTCTGTGATATGTAAGGGACTAGATGAGAGTTCTCCGATCACGGCTGTCACAGTGGTAGCAAAACTTAATACTGTCCTTCCTGTGGCCTTTGATTGTGTCGGTGATTGTGCACATGATAGTTCAAATAATTGTGCCGGTGATTGTTAAGATGATCGTACCGATGATTGTTACGGTGATTGCGCCGGTGATTGTGCAGATGATTGAGTTGGTGACTGTGCAGATTGCGCCGGTGATTGTGCCCATGATTGTGATGATGGTAATTGTGCAGATGATTGTGCCAGTGATTGTGCCAGTGTAATTGTGCCTCTGATAGTGCAGACGATTGTGCCGGTGATTGTGCAAATGATTGTATAGATGATTGTGACTGTGATTGTGATTGTGCCTATGATTGTTAAGATGCTTGTGCCTGTGGTTGTGCAGATGATTTTGCCAGTAACTGTGCAGATGATTGCGCCGGTGATTGTCTCAGTGATTGTACAGATGATTGTGCCGGTGATTGTGCAGATAATTGTGCCAGTGATTGTGCAAATAATTGTGCCAGTGATTGTGTAGATGGTTTGCTATTGATTGTCGATTATTGTGCAGAGGATTGTGATGGTGATTGTGCAGATAATTGTGCCAGTGATTGTGCAGATGATTGTCTCGGTGACTGTTCAGATGATTGTGCCATTGATTGTGCAGATGATTGTGATGTGATGGGGCAGATGATTGTCCCAGTGATTGTCCAGATGATTGTGATGGTGATTGTGCAGATAATTGTGCCGGTGATTATGCAGGTGATTGTGCAGATAATTGTGCAGGTGATTGTGCAGATGATTGTCCCAGTGATTGTGCCGGTGATAGTGCCGTTTATTATGCAGATGATTGTGCTGGTAATTGTGCAGATGATTATGCCATTGATTGTGCAGATGATTGTCCCAGTGATTGTGCTGGTGATTGTGCAGATAATTGTGCTGGTGATTGTGCAGATGATTATGCCATTGATTGTGCAGATTATTGTCCTGGTGATTGTGCAGATGATTGTCCCAGTGATTGTGTCGGTGATAGTGCCGTTTATTGTGCAGATGATTGTGCTAATGATTGTACAGATGATTATGCCATTGATTGTGCAGATGATTGTCCTGGTGATTGTGCAGATAATTGTGCTCGTGATTGTGCAGATGATTATGCCATTGATTGTGCAGATTATTGTCGTGGTGATTGTGCCGGTGATTATGCAGATTATTGTCCCAGTGATTGTGCAGATAATTTTGCTGGTGATTGTGCAAATGATTGT
The DNA here is from genome assembly GCF_051348905.1 of Ranitomeya variabilis. Taxonomy (NCBI): domain Eukaryota; kingdom Metazoa; phylum Chordata; class Amphibia; order Anura; family Dendrobatidae; genus Ranitomeya; species Ranitomeya variabilis. The sequence goes on from NC_135235.1 coordinate 9,358,972, forward strand.
GTCGGTGATTTTGCAGATGACTGTGCCGGTGATTTTTAGATAAGTATGCCGGTAATTGTGCAGATGATTGTGCCATTGATTGTGCAGATGATTGTTCCAGTGATTGTGCAGATGATTGTGATGGTGATTGTTCAGATTATTGTGCCTGTGATTGTGCCGGTGACTGTGCAGATGATTGTGCCGGTGATTATGCCATTTATTGTTCCGGTGATTGTGCAGATGATTGTGCCATTGATTGTGCAGATGATTGTGCCGGTAATTGTTCCTGTGTTTGTGCAGATGATTGTCAGAGTGATTGTGCAGATGATTGTCCCAGTGATTGTGCCGGTGATAGTGCCGTTTATTATGCAGATGATTGTGCTGGTGATTGTGCAGATGATTATGCCATTGATTGTTCAGATGATTGTCCCGGTGATTGTGCTGGTGAATGTGCAGATAATTGTGCTGGTGATTGTGCAGATGATCATTCCATTGATTGTGCAGATTATTGTCCTGGTGATTGTGCCGGTGATTGTGCAGATAATTTTGCTGGTGATTGTGCAAATGATTGTGTCGGTGATTTTGCAGATGACTGTGCCGGTGATTTTCAGATAAGTATGCCAGTAATTGTGCAGATGATTGTGCCATTGATTGTGCAGATGATTGTTCCAGTGATTGTGCAGTTGATTGTGCAGATGATTGTGCCGGTGATTGTGCAGATGATTGTGATGGTGATTGTGCAGATGATTGTCCCAGTTATTGTCCAGATGATTGTCCCGGTGATTGTGCAGATGATTGTGATGGTGATTGTTCAGATTATTGTGCCTGTGATTGTGCCGGTGACTGTGCAGATGATTGTGCCGGTGATTATGCCATTTATTGTTCCGGTGATTGTGCAGATGATTGTGCCATTGATTGTGCAGATGATTGTGCCGGTAATTGTTCCTGTGTTTGTGCAGATGATTGTCAGAGTGATTGTGCAGATGATTATGCCATTGATTGTTCAGATGATTGTCCCGGTGATTGTGCTGGTGAATGTGCAGATAATTGTGCTGGTGATTGTGCAGATGATCATTCCATTGATTGTGCAGATTATTGTCCTGGTGATTGTGCCGGTGATTGTGCAGATGATTGTCCCAGTGATTGTGTCGGTGATAGTGCCGTTTATTATTCAGATGATTGTGCTGGTGATTGTACAGATGATTATGCCATTGATTGTGCAGATGATTGTCCCGGTGATTGTACTGGTGATTGTGCAGATAATTGTGCTGGTGATTGTGCAGATGATTATGCCATTGATTGTGCAGATTATTGTCGTGGTGATTGTGCCTGTGATTATGCAGATTATTGTCCCAGTGATTGTGAAGATAATTGTGCTGGTGATTGTGCAGATGATTATCTCGGTGATTGTTCAGATGATTGTGCCATTGATTGTGCAGATGATTGTGATGTGATTGGGCAGATGATTGTCCCAGTGATTGTCCAGATGATTGTCCCGGTGATTTTCCAGATGATTGTGCCAGTGATTATGCAGATGATTGTGATGGTGATTGTGCAGGTGATTGTGCAGATGATTGTCCCAGTGATAGTGCCGTTTATTATGCAGATGATTGTGCTGGTGATTGTGCAGATGATTATGCCATTGACTGTTCAGATGATTGTGCAGATGATTGTCCCGGTGATTGTGCAGATAATTGTGCTGCTGATTGTGCAGATGATTATGCCATTGATTGTGCAGATTATTTTCCTGGTTATTGTGCCGGTGATTGTGTAGATGATTGTCCCAGTGATTGTGTCGGTAATAGTGCCGTTTATTGTGCAGATGATTGTGCTGGTGATTGTACAGATGATTATGCCATTGATTGTGCAGATGATTGTCCCGGTGATTGTACTGGTGATTGTGCAGATAGGTGATTGTGCAGATGATTATGCCATTGATTGTACAGATTATTGTCGTGGTGATTGTGCCGGTGATTATGCAGATTATTGTCCCAGTGATTGTGCAGATAATTGTGCTGGTGATTGTGCAGATAATTTTGCTAGCGATTGTGCAAATGATTGTGTCGATGATTTTGCAGATGACTGTGCTGGTGATTTGCAGATAAGTGTGCCGGTAATTGTGCAGATGATTGTGCCATTGATTGTGCAGATGATTATGCCACTGATTGTGCCGATAATTGTGCCGGTGATTGTGCAGATGATTGTGTTGGTGATTGTGCAGATGATTGTGCCGGTGATTGTGCAGATGATTTGGCTGTTGTTTGTGCAGATGATTGTGATGGTGATTGTGCAGATGATTGTCCCAGTTATTGTCCAGATGATTGTCCCGGTGATTTTGCAGATGATTGTGCCGGTAATTATGCAGAAGATTGTGATGGTGATTGTGCGGATGATTGTGCCCGTGATTGTGATGGTGATTGTTCCCGTGATTGTGCAGATGATTGTCCCAGTGATTGTGCAGATGGTTTTCTAGCGATTGTCGGTTATTGCGCAGATGATTGTGATGGTGATTGTGCAGATGATTGTGCCCGTGATTGTGCCGGTGACTGTGCAGATGATTGTGCCGGTAATTATGCGGACGATTATGCCATTGATTGTTCCTGTGATTGTGCCATTGATTGTGCAGATGATTGTGCCATTGATTGTGATGGTAATTGTTCCTGTGATTGTGCAGATGATTGTCAGAGTGATTGTCCCAGTGATTGTACAGATGATTGTGCCAGTGATTGTGCAGATGATTATGCCGTTGATTGTTCCTGTGATTGTGCAGATGATTGTGCCGATGATTCTGCTGGTGATTGTACAGATGATTGTGCAAATGACTGCAGATTATTGTCCGAGTGATTGTGCAGATGATTGTGCCGGTGATTATGCCGGTGACTGTGCAGATGATTGTGCTGGTGATTGTGCAGATAATAGTCCCGATGATTGTGCAGATGATTGTCCAGTGATTGTGCAAATGATTGTCCAGTGATTGTGCTGGTGATTGTGCAGATGACTGTGGCGGTGATTCTCCACATGATTGTGGTGGTGATTCTCCACATTTCCAGGGTCAGTGACGGCGGCCGATGTCGGAGATCAGGATCCTGTGCTGTGGACATTTATTACCTACAATCTCATGACTTGTAAACCGGTGCGAGTGCAGCGCCCCAGAGTCCTGGTCGTTGCAGTAATGTCGCTCTGCCACTAAGGGGAGCGATGTTACGTCTGATTGCACTAAAAGAGTTCACCTGACCAGGTATCACAGTCACACATTACACTTCACACTCCGGCCACCAGGGGGAGCAAAGGGTTCTATGTATTAGGCCACTCCTCACACTCGGGTAAAACTGGGGGTTGGATAGGAAGTTAGAGAGAAGCTGACTGGGTTTTGCACAGGTAACATCTAGTGAGAGGAGAGCGTTACTTGGGAGTATTCAGGGGGGTCCCTGTCAGGGGTGGGATCCTGACAGTGCCCTAGCAAGAGACAGATCGTTACGGAGCCGCGCCTGCACTTCATTGTGGCGGCATCTTAAGAAAGGACACGAAGCGAAGTATATTGTGGAGAAGTGAGAAACGAGATCACAGCACAAAGGCGATAGAACCAGAAGGAGTCGTGCCCCAAGATCGGCAACATCCTTCTGAGGCGCGTAGCCGGTGGCCGGAACGCCGAGGAAGTAATAGACTCTACGCATTACTTGAACTACGGCAGGGCAGTTAACTTTAGGTTGGCTGTCTCACCTTTTACACCTAATGAAGACAACGGAGGCAATTGTGGGAGAGGGGCGTCTCTAGGGTCCCTATAAAATAACTCCAGGCCTACCCCGTCATACGGGTGCGTCCTATCCATATCATCTGGGGGACGGAGAGAAAGAACAGAAACATACACGACAGTTGTGAGGACTATCCCGTGGTGCTCAGCAGGGAGGTACTACAACACCCAGGGCTAGTAGGTAGGCTACTGATTTCCACCTGCAAAGGGAACTCTGGATGTGCCTTCGGACCGGCCGGTCTCAGCCAGCCCTGTTAGCAGTGCTCTGGATTGCGGATGCCGAAACCTTCAGTAAAGAGGTAAAGAGACTGCAACCCTGTGTCCTCGTCATTTACTGCAACCTACACCACCACCTACACCTTTTATTGGGCGCCCCTTAGCAGGGACACGGACCGGGTCGGGCCACCGTGACATTCCCGGAACTGAGAGACCCGGTACCGGGTACCCCGCTGCCCTGCGTCTGGGGGCCTCTCCAATTTTGGCGTCACGAACAGGATCTACTTAAGCCTGAGAATCAGGTCATGTGTGCCTTGGAACTGTGATTGAATTGTGCTGGAACCGTGATTTATTGCAGACTGTGTGTTTCCCGCCAAAACCGCCGCCATTACAGTGCCACGAGGAGCGCAGAGAAAGAAGAAGGGCGTGCCATGGGAGGAGACTATGTGACGACCGCCCCCTCTGACTACTGCTGCAAGAAGACAACCTTCCTCGAAGCAGAGGAGAACTGCCCCCTGATGTGCTGCAGCGGGAGCCAAGACAAGAAGGAGCTCCACCCCTGGAAAATGGCGGAGCCAGGTGCGTGTGCAGCTGCCGACCTCGAGACAGCGAGGGTGACCAGCGAGTACCCGAACGACGACGAAGTGATCCCGGATTATCCCCACCGATCGGAAGCGGATCCGAACCCACCGCAGCTGGAGGACCCGAACTTCTTGGAGCCGCCGGCGGAGGAGCCGAGTCAACCTATTCTGAACACGGAGCCAGCAGATGTGAAGCAATGGAGGTCGGAACTGTCCCAGAGGGTCGCATCGGAAGAACCGCGGTCCGAGCCGCTGCCGACTCCAGTGTCCTCATCAGTGGAACAGACCGGCATCGGTGGAACCACATCAGACACAGGTATGGAAAGCGCCCCTGCTCTACCGACCGATCCTGCTCCCGTGACCGCTCCCCGTCCTGACAGTGACCGATTCCTCGCCGCTGAGCTGGTAGTGATAACCCCCGACACTATGGAGAAGCTGGTGCCTCTGTTACCGACAACTATGGGAGAACCACTAGATGTGAGCTCAGAGGGGGTGATCTTCCAATGGGATACCCCGAGGATTGGACCAGACGGGGCCAGGCAGGAGGGCCTCAGCATTGCTGTGCTCACCTGGGAACAATATAAACAATGCTTAATTCTACACTGGAAAAACCGAAAAGAGACAGAACAAAGTGACCCACCGAAAGTACAAAACTCAAAGACTGAACGCGGTAAGAAAAACTTGGTAAAACAGGGGACTGTGCTAGCCTTTCACCCGAAACGGGGTTGGGGCTCTATACAGGAGCCGGGACTGCCGACTGAAGTCTTCTTTACCAGCTACAATGTGAAGACCCCGTTCCGCAACAGATGTGACAATCCACTACTATGTAAAGGGGACCAGGTGACCTACACTCGCCATCGGAGTGCGCAAGGATGGTGCGCTCGGAACGTCCAACGATGCGAGCCTGCAGTGGCGCCACCTGCTGCCCTGACTACGACCAACTCTGACCTGACAAATTCTACTACTATCACCACTGTGTGTATTATTGCCGCTACTGAACTTGCTACCAAAGCTGACACTCGAATTCAGACCCCTGGTGACCTGGCTGCACCTGAGAGATGAACCACTGATACTGACACCGCATCAGATGAGGACACGGAATCGAAGCTTTCCCAGTCAGGAAGCGTCCGCTACCGACTGATGCCTTGCAACTTATTGTGAGAATAGACTTCAGAACCATGAGGATGTAAATAGTTGTTTGTTTTTCCTAGACTGTGGAGACCTGGGTGACGTAACCAGTGCCTTCCCCCCTCCCATCCATCCCGTAATGAAACACACACAGTCCTAGGTGGGTTGAACAGGTCGGTCACAGTTTATTAATTAAATAAGCAGAGAAAGGGCAATTACATATCGTAACGGCCGCTCGCGCCGAGCTCCTGTCCGTGATCGACAGGGGAATTGGCCCAACGAGCAGTTACGACCTTTGCCCTCCTCCGCTTCTTCCGCCACGGAGGATCCCGTGTATTACCTACGCGGGACTCCAACCCCACCCATCAATGTTAGGGCCTGTTCAACCCCGTCCTGTAAACCAGACAGAAAAATATCGAGGCCAATGTCCGTTAGGTGAACTCCGTCCGGTCTTAATTGTGGCGTGTTATTCCTTTGTAGGTATTGGTGACGAATCGCGATACCGCCTCTTCCTCTCACATATTTTCCAATCCGAGCATTGAATTTCACCCTTGTCCACTCTATGGCTTTTTTATCTCTTGCACCGCGCCAAACGTTCCATATCAGTTGTCACCCATTTGTACAGCTCGGCCACCTTTTGTTTTCCTAGTTCATTGCCACCAGCGTGTACCACCATTATCACCGGGCGTTCCGCCATCCTTGCTATGCCAACCATCTCCTTAAACACCTGTTTCCACCGGAGGCCTCTGATACCCCTCCAGTTAACTTTTATTCCCGGGATGTAGAGATTTGTTCCTCCTGGCCGCAGTTTGGCCCTCTCTTCGGCCCAGTATACGTAGGAATCTCCTACAACCCAAACTTCAACCCCTGTAAGAGACAATACATGTTAATTAAGCAAGTCGGGTCTTATGTATCTGGCGAAGCATGCGGACTTCCACCTACCCATTCTCTGCACTTCGGCCTCTGGCACTCCTGCCCTAGCTGCCTCTGTGGCCGCCCCTATCCGGAACGAATGTGTTCCGTACTCCTTTGGATTTGCGCCGGTTTTTTCCTAGCCTAGCTTGAACTTTACCTGGAATTGGTACTTGGTCAGAGGGGACCCGTCTGTATGAGTGAAAAAAAATCTACCAGCGTGTCTTATTGCGGCGTATCTTTTAACCATTTTTAGCGGGCAAGTTTGTTTTTCCTGTTTTGCTGCTTAAAACCCGACCAGGGTTATTCTTAAAGGGATCCCTTTGTTGACCCGGGATCCCTATTGTTTTATGTTTTGTTTTTGCACAAGCTCATCAGTGTTCTAAAAGACTGCCGAATCATGGACGGTGAATGGTTCACAAACTGTCATTGTATATAGTTTGCACCTTCTTAAAGGTGCCCCCTACTGGTTTTACAAAAAGAAGAGCTTTTTGAAGAGACTGTTCCAGATTACAGAGCAGAAGTTCTTGCTTTATCAGACTTGCAAATTGATAGTTTGCACTACCTCAAAGAGACTTGAGATGTCCCTCTTAAAGGGAATGTTTATTGTTGCACTTAGCCAGAGTATAATGTTGCCTTAAGAAAGTTAAATATTAATAATGTTTACATAGGAATAATATGTAGTTGGTCAGATAGTAATAAGAAACGTTTAATGATGTTCTTTGAAAATTGAGGACCAGGGAGTTGAAAATCGAGTTTCAATAAAGTGAAACCGTAGGGGTTAGTGAGTCCTCCGGGAAGCCATAAGAAGATGGTTGGTGAATCTGTACTTAGGAAGATAAAGAAAAAGTTAATTTGTACTATAGTGGTTTATAGTATGCCTTTAGTGGGTACCTGCCCTTACGCCCTTAAAGGAAGAGTTAAATTATTGTTCAGAATTTGCACTTAGTAGATAGAATGCCCGGCTGGGTAATGATAGTTATTTATGGTTATTTATTTAATAAGTGCTATTTAAAATCTAAACACCATGTAAATATGTTTCAGTTTGTAACGTTCAAGTGTCCTCACCTCCCATAAAGGGAAGCACTGTTAAATTTACTTGTTTATTGCATTTCAAAATTTTGTATGTCTTTTGCTAACATGTATTGTTGTTGTTCTTTTCCCAGTCCGGGAGTACTGGATTTAACGGGGGGGGCGGGGAGTGCAGCGCCCCAGAGTCCTGGTCATTGCAGTAACATCGCTAAGGGGAGTGATGGTACGTCTGATGGCACTAAAAGAGTTCACCTAACCAGGTATCACAGTCACACATTACACTTCACACTCCGGCCACCAGGGGGAGCAAAGGGTTCTATGTTTTAGGCCTCTCCTCACACTCTGGTAAAACTGGGGGTTGGATAGGAGGTTAGGGAGAAGCTGACTGGGTTTTGCCCAGGTAACATCTAGTGAGAGAGAGCGTTACTTGGGAAGATTCAGGGGGGTCCCTGTCAGGGGTGGGATCCTGACAGTGGCCTAGTGAACAGGACAGATCGTTACGGAGCTGCGCCTGCACCTCATTGCGGCGGCATCTTAAGAAAGGACACGAAGCGAAGGATATTGTGGAGAAGTGAGAAACGAGATCACAGCACTAAGGAGATAGAACCAGTAGGAGTCGTGCCCCGAGATCGGCAACATCCTACTGAGGCGCGTAGCCGGTGGCCGGAACACCGAGGAAGTAATAGACTCTACGCATTACTTGAACTACGGCATGGCAGTTAACTCTAGGTTGGCTGTCTCACCTTTTACACCTAATGAAGACAACGGAGGCAATTGTGGGAGAGGGGCGTCTCTAGGGTCCCTATAAAATAACTCCAGGCCTACCCCGTCATACGGGTGCGTCCTATCCATATCATCTGGGGGACGGAGAGAAAGAACAGAAACATACACGACAGTTGTGAGGACTATCCCGTGGTGCTCAGCAGGGAGGTACTACAACACACAGGCGCTAGTAGGAAGGCTACTGATTTCCACCTGCAAAGGGAACTCTGGATGTGCCTTCGGACCGGCCGGTCTCAGCCAGCCCTGTTAGCAGTGCTCTGGACTGCGGATGCCGAAGCCTTCAGTAAAGAGGTAAAGAGACTGCAATCTTGTGTCCTCGTTATTTACTGCGACCTACACCATCACCTGCACCTTTTATTGGGCGCCCCTTAGCAGGGCCACGGACCGGGTCGGGCCACGGACCGGGTCGGGCCACGGACCGGGTCGGGCCACGGACCGGGTCGGGCCACGGATCGGGTCGGGCCACGGACCGGGTCGGGCCACCGTGACATTCCCAGAACCGAGAGACCCGGTACCGGGTACCCCGCTGCCCTGCGTCTGGGGGCCGCTCCACGAAGAATCCGGCGGCTTATTAATGGTGGCTCTTGTCTCCCCTCCGCTGCAGCGATGGCGGCGCCTCAGATCAATGCACAAAGCCTGAAGAAGCGAGACACAGAAACACTTTGAAATGTGGAGAGAGCATTGTCCATCTGAGCCCAAGATAAGGAGACGTCTCGTCCCCAAGACCCTGACTGCGCTCCGTTCTGCTGCGTGACGTGGCGGCAGCGCCGGGATCCTTGCAGCGCAAATCCGAGCTGGCACATTGCATTGATTGCTGGGCTCCGAGTCTCTGTTCGTGAGCTGGCACCGGTCAGAGGGCATTACTTGTAGCGGCTCTGTTCTCCAGACAGGGGGATATAATGGTGATCGCTGCGGGGGGAACATTCACACGACCTGGCGCAGAAAACACAAGAACAAAAGGCAGAAATGAATCCTGCAGGGATAAATCCAGCCATAATCCTGCTGCTTGTCAAGCTGCTATAATAGGGCGTCAGATGGGATTTGTGTGTCGCAACGGCAGACTCTGCGTTCTGCTCGCCGGACCCTCGTTGACGATTTCCAGGCCGTCCGCATTCTGTAACATTAGAATTAAATGCCTCATATTTGTGGACAAGAATGAGAAATTCACGACTCGTTCTCCTCCCTGAATGTGACATTGTTCTGTATCACAGAAACCGCCAAAATCAAAGGCGGGGGAGGGTGGAATGACCCCAGAAAATCAGAGGGGGAGCGACATAGAGTAAAAGGGTCACAAATCAAATATGAGAATTATCTGCAACCTGCGCGGCCAAATAATACCGCCATACAGTGCAACATTACTACACTGCCATATTACACGTAAAAATACAATACAGCACTCATATAATACCGCTCTATGGTGCATAATGCTGCCATACAGTGACAGATTACTGTATTGCTGCAAGATAGTGACATAACTATACCATCATATGATCGCAAATCCTATAATACTGTGCCATACAGTACTGCTGGACTATTAATATCAGAACCATATCTGTTGTATCAGTGCCGTACTGTGTCTACAGAAACCTGCCATACAGTGACAGCAGAATGCAGCGCTCACATATAGCGCCATTGTGTAATAAATAGTTTTCACATCATATTGCCATATCACTCCTACAAGGGATGGGTGAGGATACAGGAGGAGAGAGGACCCTGCCCGCGAGGGCTCACAATCTACAAGGGATGGGTGCGGATACAGGAGGAGAAAGGACCCTGCCCGCGAGGGCTCACAATCTACAAGGGATGGGTGAGGATACAGGAGGAGAGAGGACCCTGCCCGCGAGGGCTCACAATCTACAAGGGATGGGTGCGGATACAGGAGGAGAAAGGACCCTGCCTGCGAGGGTTCACAATCTACAAGGGATGGGTGAGGATACAGGAGGAGAGAGGACCCTGCCCGCGAGGGCTCACAATCTACAAGGGATGGATGAGGATACAGGGGAGAGAGGACCCTGCCCGCGAGGGCTCACAATCTACAAGGGATGGGTGAGGATACAGGAGGAGAGAGGACCCTGCCCGCGAGGGCTCACAATCTACAAGGGATGGGTGAGGATACAGGAGGAGAGAGGACCCTGCCCGCGAGGGCTCACAATCTACAAGGGATGGGTGAGGATACAGGAGGAGAGAGGACCCTGCCCGCGAGAGCTCACAGTCTACAAGGGATGGGTGAGGATACAGGAGGAGAGAGGACCCTGCCCATGAGGGCTCACAATCTACAAGGGATGGGTGAGGATACAGTAGGTGAGGGTAGAGCTGGTCATGCAGCGGTTTGGTCGATCGGTGGTTACTGCAGGTTGTAGGCTTGACGGAAGAGGTGGGTCTTCAGGTTCTTTTTGAAGGTTTCGATGGTAGGCGAGAGTCTGATGTGTTGTGGTAGAGGGTTCCAGAGTAGGGGTGAAGTGCGAGAGAAATCTTGTATACAATTGTGGGAAGAGGAGATAAGAGGGGAGTAGAGAAGGAGATCTTGTGAGGATCGGAGGTTGTGTGCAGGAAAGTACCGGGAGACGAGGTCACAGATGTATGGAGGAGACAGGTTGTGGATGGCTTTGTACGTCATGGTTAGGGTTTTATACTGGAGTCTATGGGTAATGGGGAGCCAGTGAAGGGATTGACAGAGGGGAGAGGCCGGGGAATAGCGGGGGGACAGGTGGATTAGTCGGGCAGCAGAGTTTAGAATAGATTGGAGGGGTGCGAGAGTGTTAGAGGGGAGGCCACAGAGCAGGAGGTTACAGTAGTCGAGGCGGGAGATGATGAGGGCATGGACTATGGTTTTTGTAGATTCTTGGTTGAGGAATGTACGGATCCATGAAATATTTTTGAGTTGAAGTCGGCAGGAAGTGGAAAGGGCTTGGATATGTGGTTTGAAGGAGAGATCAGTGTCGAGGATTACCCCGAGACAGCGAGCTTGTGGGACTGGGGAGAGTGGGCAGCCAGTGGGTCGCGTGAGATGGGGGAAAGACGATGAATTCTGTTTTGTCCATGTTAAGTTTTAGAAATCTAGCGGAGAAGAAGGATGAAATAGTGGACACATATACACACACGGACACACATACACACGGATACATATATACACACGGATACATATATACATTCGGATACATATATACATACGGATACATATACACACAGATACACAAACACACGGATACACAAACATACGGATACATATATACACACGGATACATATACACATGGATACATATATACACTGATACATATATACACACGGATACATATATACACGGATACATATATACACACGGATACACATACACACAGATACATATATACACGGATACATATACACACGGATACATATACACACACGGATACATACAGGTGCTTCTCACTAAATTAGAATATCATGAAAAAGTGAATTTATTTCAGTTCTTCAATACAAAAAGTGAATCTCCTATATTATATAGAGTCATTACACACAGAGTGATCTATATCACGTGTTTATTTCCGTTAATGTTGATGATTATGGCTTACAGCCAATGAAAACCCAAAAGTCATTATCTCAGTAAATTAGAATACTTTATAACACCAGCTTGAAAAATGATTATAAAATCTGAAATGTTCCCTACTGAAATGTGTGTTCGGTAAATGCCCTCAGTACTTGGTCGCGGCTCCTTTTGCATCAATTACTGCATCAATGCGGCGTGGCATGGAGGCGATCAGCCTGTGGCGCTGCTGAGGGGTTATGGAAGCCCAGGTTGCTTTGATAGCAGCCTTCAGCTCATCTGCATTGTTGGGTCTGGTGTCTCATCTTCCTCTTGACAATACTCTATAAATTCTCTATGGGGTTAAGGTCAGGTGAGTTTGCTGCCAATCAAGCCCAGTGATACTGTTGTTTTTACACCAGGTATTGGTACTTTTGGCAGTGTGGACAGGGGCCAAGTCCTGCTGGAGAATGACATTTCTATCTCCAAAAAGCTTGTCAGCAGAGGGAAGCATGAAATGCTCTAAAATGTCCTGGTAGACGGCTGCGCTGACTTTGGTCTTGATACAACACAGTGGACCTACACCAGCAGATGACATGGCTCCCCAAACCATCACTGATTGTGGAGACTTCACACTAGACCTCCAGCAGCTTGGATTGTGGCCTCTCCACTCTTCCTCCAGACTCTGGGACCTGGATTTCCAAATGAAACGCTAAATTTACTTTCCTCTGAACACACCACCTTGGACCACCGACAACAGTCCGGTTCTTTTTCTCCTTGGCCCAGATAAGACGCTTCTGGCGTTGTCTATTGGTCATGAGTGGCTGACACAAGGAATGTGACACTTGTAGCCCATGTCCTGGAGACGTCTGTGTGTGGTGAAGCTATGACTCCAGCAGCAGTCCACTCCTGGTGAATCTCTCCCACATTACTGAATGGCCTTTTCTTAACCATCCTTTCCAGGCTGCAGTTATCCCGGTTGCTTGTGCGCCTTTTTCTACCACACTGTTTCCTTCCACTCAACTTTCCATTAATCTGCTTGGATACAGCACTCTGTGAGCAGCCGGCTTCTTTACCAATGATCTTTTGTGGCTTCCCCTCCTTGTGGAGTGTGTCAATGACGCCTTCTGGACATCTGTCAGGTCAGCAGTCTTCCCCATGATTGTGGAGCTACTGAAACAAACTAAGGACCTTTATAAACGCTTAGCAAAGCTTTACAGGTGATTATTGTTAATTTCCTGAGATAATGACTTTTGGGTTTTCATTGGCTGTAAGCCATAACCATCAACATTAACAGAAATAAACACGTGAAGGAGATCACTCTGTGTGTAATGACTCTATAGAATATAGGAGATTCACTTTTTCTATTGAACAACTGAAATAAATTCACTTTTTCATGATATTCTCATTATGTGAGATGCACCTGTACATAAACACACAGATACATATATACTAGAATACTTATACGGAAACAGAAATTTATGCACACATGGTAATGTACGTAAGTACTGTATACTTATTTACATACAGAGACATTCATTGCTAAGTGCAAAAAAAGAGTACACCCCCTATGAAAAGTAACATTGTAATCAACATCTCACTGAACACAAGAACAATTTCCACATTCTGACAATTTTGAGATTCAGAGAGTATTTTCCCCTATAACAAGACAGTGAGGTTATAACTTTCATCAGTTTTAGTCAAATTAGTTGAATAATGAGTACACCCCCCATCAGTAACTCCTGTATCTAGTGTTGTGTGTGACCTCCATAATGTGTAAGGAGGCACCGAGTCTTCTAGGCCTGGAAAAGTAAGGTGGCGACATATTACAGCGTCCATCTTTCTCCATCTCCAGAACGTCCTCTAGGGAATGGATGCCGGATAAGGAGGGCTGACAACTTGTCTCCAGAACACCCATAAGAGTGTGGTTGTCAGGAGACATTTGGCCACTGAGTCACTGTCACCTGCCATTCCTCTTGTAGCCTTCACCTTTCTCATGTACAGAAATGATGTTCTTTCTCAGTTGTGACATTTCTCTTCCATGTGGTGCCATTGCTAACAGCATGAAATGGAAAGTGTCTTTCTCTGTTAATAATCTCCCCCGTGTGCTGAACACCGGTGTAATGTACAGTTAGAATGCTCTGGGGATGAATTCTAGTTAATTATTAGTATTTTGTTGCCTAAACCTTAGCTTACGTCTTTCATTGGGGTGTACTCATTTTTGCAGCATGGTCCTGAATTACTTTGTTAGGAAAATTTACTTTTTTTGAGGATGCGAAATAGCAACTCTATTTAGAAGTGTGGTGTCTCGTAGAGAATGGAGATTCTGAAGGGAAACAAAGTGAAGTCTGACAAATCTGATGGGTGTACTCATTTATGCTGAGAAATGTTCTTATGCACATACACTACAACCTGCCACTTATTTGGCAGTGAAAGGGTGGACAAAGGCTACAAAGCAGCTGAATGCAGAGTTGCTGATTTCGGGCCAGTAAATGACGCCGCCGCGGTCCCGGCCGCCGCGGGTTTATTTGTGTTTGCAGCCTCCTCGGCGCGGTGGGATTGCATTTCCATATTAGCAGAACATAACATAATTATATGGTGCCGATACCGGCTATTAATTAGGAGTTTCTGAACTCATTTAAAAGCTGTCAATGACTCGTCAAGGAGTTCATTAAGTGCTGCTAACAAGGCGGGTGGGGGAGCCGCCGCCACAGCACAACTAATCGCTCCACGCTTTTGTTCTTCCGACTAAACTGAAGAGGATGAAAGAAAAGCAAATATCGCACCTCGAGCCGGCGGAGCCCAGAGACGCGAAACAGCCCGCAGCGCTAATAATGAGAGAGAGGCGGAAAACGTGCAAATTACTCCAGACCCTCCGAGGGTTAACCTGGCCTACACGAGATGGCGGTGCCCAGTGCAGGTTTGGTGGCCGCTCACTCCCCATAAGTAGGAGATGATGCCGACAGAAGAGAAAGACGCGGCTGATTCCCCCGAAAACAAACGGATCGACGATGAAAACCAGCAGCCGCTCCTTCTATCCGCTGACATCATCTGTTCAGAGGGAGTCGGAAGCCCCCATACACTGTCTAATGGTCTGCCCACCCAACCAAAATCACCCAGCCTCCACCGAGTGTGTATGGAGGTCTAAAGTCAGTGCAGTGACATGCAAGACCCGTATGCAATATACAGCCATGCAGTGTCCAAATAATACTGCCCATGAAAGCCTACATTACACTAAAGCATAGAGCCCACATAATACTAACATACCGTGCCCACATATTACTATCATACAGTGCCCACATAATATCATACAGTGCCCACATAATACTATCACACTGTGCCCACATAATACTGTCATACGGAACCCACATAATACTATCATACTGTGCACACATAATATCATACAGTGTCCACATAATACTATCACACTGTGCACACATAATATCATACAGTGCCCACATAATATCATACAGTGCCCACATAATACTATCACATTGTGCCCACATATTACTATCATACAGTGCCCACATAATATCATACAGTGCCCACATAATACTATCACACTGTGCCCACATAATACTATCATACAGAACCCACATAATACTACCATACTGTGCACACATAATACTATCATACGGAACCCACATAATACTATCACACTGTGCCCACATATTACTATCATACAGTGCCCACATAATATCATACAGTGTCCACATAATACTATCACATTGTGCCCACATAATACTATCATACAGAACCCACATAATACTATCATACTGTGCACACATAATACTATCATACAGAGCCCACATAATACTATTATACAGAACCCACATAATACTATCATACTGTGCACACATAATACTATCATATAGAGCCCACATAATACTATCATACAGTGCCCACATAATATCATACAGTGTCCACATAATACTATCACACTGTGCCCACATAATACTATCATACAGAACCCACATAATACTATCATACTGTGCACACATAATACTATCATACAGAGCCCACATAATACTATTATACAGAACCCACATAATACTACCATACTGTGCACACATAATACTATCATACGGAACCCACATAATACTATCACACTGTGCCCACATATTACTATCATACAGTGCCCACATAATATCATACAGTGTCCACATAATACTATCACACTGTGCACACATAATACTATCATACAGAGCCCACATAATACTATCATACAGAACCCACATAATACTATCATACTGTGCACACATAATACTATCATATAGAGCCCACATAATACTATCATACAGTGCCCACATAATATCATACAGTGTCCACATAATACTATCACACTGTGCCCACATAATACTATCATACAGAACCCACATAATACTATCATACTGTGCACACATAATACTATCATACAGAGCCCAGATAATACTATCATACAGAACCCACATAATACTATCATACAGTGCCCACATAATATCATACAGTGTCCACATAATACTATCATACAGTGCACACACAATACTATCATACAGAGCCCACATAATACTATCATACAGTGCCCACATAATACTATCATACAGTGCCCACAAAATAGGACCATATAATGTCCACACAATACTATCACACAGTGCCCACATAATAAAATCATACAGAGCCCACATTACACTAAAACATAAAGCCCACATAATACTATCATACAGAGCCTACATAATATTATCATACAGTGCACACATAATAAAATCATACAGAGCCCACATAATACCATCATACAGAGCCTACATAATACTATCATACAGTGCCCACACAATACTATCATACAGTGCCCACATAATACTATCACACAGTGCCCACATAATACTATCATACAGTGCCCACATAATACTATCATACAGAGCCCGCATAACACTATCATACAGAGCCCACATAATACATATATATATATATATATATATACACACATAATACATATATGATAATTCAGTGCCCACATTACACTAAAACATAAAGCCCACATAATACTATCATACAGTGCCCACATAATACTATCATACAGAGCCCACATAATACTATCATACAGTGCCCACATAATACTATCATACAGAGCCCACATAATACTATCATACAGTGCCCACATAATACTATCATACAGTGCCCACACAATACTATCATACAGTGCCCACATAATACTATCACACAGTGCCCACATAATACTATCATACAGTGCCCACATAATACTATCATACAGTGTCCGCATAATACTATCATACAGTGCCCACATAATACTATCATACAGTGCCCACACAATACTATCATACATCGTCCGCATAATACTATCATACAGAGCCCACACAAAACTATAATACAGTGCCCGCATAACACTATCATACAGAGCCCACATAATACTACCATACAGTGCCCACATAATACTATCATACAGAGCCCACATAATACTATCATACAGAGCTCACATAATACTATCATACAGTGCTCACATAATACTATCATACAGAACCCACATAGTACTATCATACAGAGCCCACATAATACTATCATACAGAACCCACATAGTACTATCATACAGAGCCTACATAATACTATCATACAGAACCCACATAGTACTATCATACAGAGCCTACATAATACTATCATACAGAACCCACATAGTACTATCATACAGTGCCCGCACAATACTATCATACAGAACCCACATAATACTATCATACAGAACCCACATAGTACTATCATACAGTGCCCGCACAATACTATCCTACAGAACCCACATAATACTATCATACAGAGCCTACATAATACTATCATACAGAACCCACATACTATCATACAGAGCCCACATAATATTATCATACACACAGTACTGCCATATAATGTCCACGCAATATTATCATATGGTGCCAAAATACTACCATACTGTGCCCGCAAAATACTATCATACAGTGCCAACATAATACTATCATACAGTGTGCATACTATCATACTGAGCCCACATAAGACCATCATACAGTGCCCGCATAACACCATTATACTGTGCCCACACAAGAACATCAGACAGTGCTATCATACTGTGCCCACATAATATTATCATTCAGTGTCCGTATAATACTATCATGCAGTACCCACACAAGACCATACAGTGCCCACATAATACTATCTTACTGTGCCCACATAATTCTATCATTCAGTGACCACACAATACCATAATACTGTACCCACATAATACTTTCATACACTGCTTACACAAGACCATCATACAGTGCCCACATAATACTATCATACTGTGCCTACATAATATCATAGTGTGCCCACATAATGCTATCATACAGTGCCAACATAAAACTATCATACAGCCGCCACATAATACCATCAAAAAGTGACCACATAATACTATCATACTGTGTATGCATAATACTATCATTCAGTGCCCACACAAGACAATCATACAGCCCCCACATAATACTATCATACTGTGCCCACATAGATTGTAAGCTTGTGAGCAGGGCCCTCATTCCTTTTGGTATCTGTTTTGAACTGTGATTACTGTTATGATGTAATGTCTATTGTCTGTACAAATACCCTCTATAATTGTAAAAATTATTATTATTATTATTATACTATCATACAGTGACCACACAAGACCATCATACTGTGCCCACATGATGCTATTATACTGTGCCCAAATAATACTATCATACAGTGCCCGCAAAATACTATCATACAGAGCCCACATAATACTATCATACTGTGCCCACATAATACTATCATACAGTGCACACACAAGACCATCATACAGTGCCCACACAAGACCATCATACAGCCCCCACATAATACTATCATACAATGCCCGCATAATACTATCATACAGTGCCCACATAATACTATCATACTGTACCCACATAATACTATCATACAGTGCCCACACAAGACCATCTTAAAGTACCCACATAATACTATCATACTGTGCCCACATATCATACTGTGCCCGCATAATACTATCATACAGTGCCCACACAATACTATCATACAGTGTCCACATAATACTACCATTTAATGTCTACATAAAACTATCATACTGTGCCCACAAAAGTCCTATCATACAGTGCCCACACAAGACCATCATACAGTCTCCACAAAATACTATCATACAGTCCCCACATAATACTATCATACTGTGCCCACATATTATCATACAATGACCACATAATACTATCATACAGTGCCCACATAAGACCATCATACAGTGCTCACATAAAACTATCATACACTGCCCACATAATACTATCATACTGTACCCACATAATACTATCATACAGTGCCCGCATAAGACCATCATACAGTGCCCACACAAGACCATCATACAGTGCCCACATAATACTATCCTATTGTACCCACAAAATACCATCATACAGTGCCCACACAAGACCATCATGCAGTGCCCACATAATACTATCATACTGTACCCACATAATACTATCATACAGTGCCCGCATAATACCATCATACAGTGCCCACACAAGACCATCATACAGTGCCCACATAATACTATCATACAGTGACCACATAATAAAGTCATACAGAGCCCACATAATACTATTATACAGAGCCCACACAATACTATCATACAGTGCCCACATAATACTATCACACTGTGCCCACACAATACTATCATACAGAGCCCACATAATACTATCATACAGAGCCCACATAATACTATCATACAGTGCCCACATAATATTATGATACAGTGTCCAGATAATACTATCATACTGTGTCCACATAATAATACTACACTGCTCAAGAAAAATAAAGGGAGCACTAAAATCCCACATCCTAGATATCACTGAATTAAAATTTCCAGTTGTAAATCTTTATTCATTACATAGCGGAATGTGTTGAGAACAATAAAACCTAAAAATGATCAACATAAATCACAACTAATATCCCACAGAGGTCTGGAGTTGGAATGATGCTCAAAATCAAAGTGGGAAATTAAGTTACAGGCTGATCCAACTTCAGTGGAAATGCACCAAGACAAGGAAATGATGCTCAGTAGTGTGTGTGGCCTCCACGTGCCTGTATGACCTCCCTACAATGCCTGGGCATGCTCCTGATGAGGGAGGCAGCAGATGATCTCCTGAGGGTTCTCCTCCCAGACCTGGACAAAAGCATCCACCAACTCCTGGACAGTCTGTGGTGCAATGTGACATTGGTGGATGGTGCGAGACATGATGACCCAGAAGTGTTCAATCGGAATCAGGTCTGGGGAATGGGCGGCCAGTCCATAGCATCAATGCCTTCATCTTGCAGGAACTGCTGACACACTCCAGCCACGAGGTCTGGCATTGTCCTGCATTAGGAGGAACCCAGGGCCAACCGCACCAGCATATGGTCTCACAAGGAGTCTGAGGATCTCATCTCGGTACCTAATGGCAGTCTGGCTACCTCTGGCGAGCACATGGAGGGCTGTGCGGCCCGCCAAAGAAATGCCACCCCACACCATTACTGACACACTGCCAAACCAGTCATGCTGAATGATGTTCCAGGCAGCAGATCGCTCTCCACGGCGTCTCCAGACTCTGTCACGTCTGTCTCATGTGGTCAGTGTGAACCTGCGCTCATCTGTGAAGAGCACAGGGCGCCAGTGGCGAATTTGCCAATCCTGGTGTTCTGTGGTAAATGCCAAGTGTCCTGCTGTGAGCACAACCCCATCTGTGGATGTCGGGCCCTCAGACCATCCTCATGGAGTCGGTTTCTAACCATTTGTGCAGACACATGCACATTTGTGGCCTGCTGGAGGTCATTTTGCAGGGCTCTGGCACTGCTCCTCCTGTTCCTCCTTGCACAAAGGCTGAGGTAGGGGTTCTACTGCTGGGTTGTTGCCCTCCTACAGCCCCCTCCACGTCTCCTGGTGTACTGGCCTGTCTCCTGGTAGTGCCTCCAGCCTCTGGACACTACGCTGACAGACACAGCAAACCTTCTTGACAGCTCACATTGATGTGCCATCCTGGATGAGCTGCACTACCTGAGTCACTTGTGTGGGTTGTAGAGTCCGTCTCATGCTACTACGAGTGTGAAAGCACAACCAACAAAAAGTGACCAAAACATCAGCCAGAAAGCATTAGTACTGAGATGTGGTCTGTGGTCCCCACCTGCAGAACCACTCCTTTATTGAGGGGGTCTTGATAATTGCCAATAATTTCCATCTGTTGTCTATTCCATTTGCACAACAGCATGTGATATTGATTGTCAATCAGTGTTGCTTCCTAAGTGGACAGTTTGATTTCACAGAAGTTTGATTTACTTGCAGTTATATTCTGTTGTATAAGTGTTCCCTTTATTTTTTTGAGCAGTGTATATAATGTCCACACAATACTATCATACAGTGCCCATATAATAATACCATATAATGTCCACATAATACTAACGTATAATCTTCATACACTGGACCCCCACACTTAGCAATCGGTGCAGCCTGATTGCCGTGTCCCCCGATCCGGTGCATTCTTATATTACTCCCTTACGTCTGAAGTCGTATTTCCCTGCGCCATTCTGATGAGGGCCGTCTCGCAGAGGGAGAGCCACCACAGCCATAAGCCGGAGGATAGTAGGGGGGTCCTCCCCATGGCACATGGTGCAGCCGCTCTCCATCATTGCCCACCATACCCAGAATAACCACTGGGTACCCGGAGGTATCAGACGGGAGTACCCCACTTTCCCAGACTCCTGAACAGCAGATGTGTAGTGTACGAAGCAATGCATCCTTTCCGCTAGTACGCTAGTGGTCTGTAGAGACCCCGGTGTGGTTGTGTGGGGTCACCAGGTATCATGTCCTCCTGTCCCCCGATGAGCGCCGCTCGCAGCGTCCGTGACATTTACTCTTCGTGTTTCTTTAGTTATCAAAATAAATTGTGAAACTTAAAGGCGAAGAGATAAGAGATGGAGTAAGGAGGATGCGGGTGACGTGAGCACAAGGTAAAGTGCTTTCTGATCGCCACTCGCAGACCCTCCGATGATTTCCCAGGTGGGGAGGAAAGTCGTTAAAATCTCATCAAAACTCCGGAAACTTCTGGAAGACTCAGAAATACGTTAAAGATCCGGGAAATGGAGAACGGCCCGATCTCATCGCCTTCTGCCGGGCGAATCAAACCGTCGTTGATTATGTCAGAGTGATCCAGACACGAGGTCTGCGCCGACACGCGGGATCCTGGGGCCACGGCCGCAACCACGGCCGCAACGTGAGAAGGGGATGGAGACAATCTGAGGAAATGGCATACTAAAGAAGACAGGACTTAAAGAGCAACTCCAGACCTAGGCCATGAGGACAAATCCACAGGACCCACCTCTGAGACCCACAGCTACCAGGAGAGTGGGGTCCATTGACCCCTCCAGTTCACTGACGCTCTACTGGCGTGTATTGAAGGCAGGGAGGGTGCAGTGCTGCACATCCATCTTCATGTAATGGCCACCCATCAGCACCGGAGATCATGTCACAGGAGAGCTACCCAGCAGCATTTAAGGGGTTCAGCAGCTCGCTCCGGTCACTGCTGGTGGAGGCAGGTGTCGGCTCTATAACATCACACCATACACCTGTAACCAGCATGTAATAGGGCCTATGTCAGGAAGGGGTTAATACAGCAAGTGGGAAATGGCAAACTTGGGTGATGGACTCTTACAGGTGACGGTCTCAGAGGTGGAGGTACCATAAACACTTATGATGGCAGTCATGGAGGTCAACATCGTCTCCTCGAAGAAATGTGAAAATGAAACAGAAAGAAACGCAAAAGAAAATGATAAGAGACACGAAAAATGCCGCAAAGTAAGAAACGTCCAATAATAGAAGAAAAGAGAAATCTAATTCCTATCAGTATATGGTCACCACCAGTCACCTCCATCATCAGTATCTGGTGACTGCCTGTCCCCTCGATCATCAGTATCTGGTGGCCGCCCGTCTCCTCCATCCTCAGTATCTGGTGACCCCCCCGTCACCTTCATCATCAGTATCTGGTGACCGCCCGTCACCTCCATCATCAGTATCTGGTGACCGCCCGTCCCCTCCATCATCAATATCTGGTGACCGCCCATCACCTCCAACATCACTCTCTGGTGACCGTCCGTTGCCTCCATCACTGCTTCTCGTCACTTGTACATGTAGGGATTTTGTAGGAGTATAGTGGGGTCTGTGACTCTGCATCTATCAGGCTGGAGATAACAATGATCAACTTCAAGTGGAGAAACTCAGTGATGAACGGAAATAGAAAGAGTCGTGTAAGAGGCTGCAGTCTGGACGTGAAAGACAAACTCTGCCACAAAGGGGAAGATGTGGAAAAAAGTTTCTTGTCACAGGTCTGTAGGAGGGTGGTGCTGTTATGGACAGTAAGGAACACGCTGTTACTTTAAGAGACTGCACCCCATTGTCTGGTGTGATGGAATGTTCTGCTTCTCCCCTGCAATAGACTGTGTGAATGAACTGGACTGTGCAGATGGCAGGTGGAGCCTGAACAGCGTGTGTGAGCTGAGGCTGCTGCAGAGAGAACCTTGTGCTGTTTTCTGCAAGAGAGGACCCACAGCCTGTAACGGAATGGACTTGTGAGATTTGACAGACTTTCCCGAGTGCAGCAAGAGTGGCTGTCCTGTGTTAGTTTGAGGAGCCACGAAGATACCGAGAAAGGGATTTACAGTTTCCAGGAGCACCTCCAGGACCCCGAAGCAAGGAGAAGACCACGTTTCATGGAGCTGGCAGAAAGCCATGCGCACCACCGTACTAGACTGTAGGGGGCCCCCGGGACTGGATCTGAGTCCCCAACATCACCGTGAGTTTGTTCCTGTTTTGTGCACGTCAGGGCCTAGTGTAGGCTTCAATAGTCAGAACACGGCAGCTGTGAGGCCTGCTTAGTAAAGGCCAGGGAGATTATATGTAGAGTAGCATCATTCTTTGTTTATTGTTTGCATTTACTTGTGTGACATTATTGATTCTGTAACAGATTGGAGAACCGTGCTATTTTATGGCCAAGCTAAAGAATATACCTCTTGTAAATTATCTTTTGCCATTACATACCCCTGTTTGCATCTTCCCCGTCCACTTCATTCCTTGCCTTCCAATAAATCTACCCTTTGTTGTTTGCACCTCATCTTGTGTACAGTAGTCTTCCTGCACCGTGGTGGTCCCCCGGCCATCGCTTCAAGTGGCGCTGCGAGCAGGGTACTGTCACCAAGATGGAGGCAGCAGACAGCAATGGCGGGAATGCTAATGTTAATGGAGATGCTGTGGGCATTGGTGGAACCCCTGCAAGGACACTCCCTATGGGCACCATATTTAGTGTGATACCAAAGTTTGACGGCAATAATATGTAACTTTCCAACTAGGTGTCCCGGCTGCAAAGCACCCTGAAGATTTATAACATCAGCCCAGACCTTGAAGTGGACATTGCGTTAACTGCCCTAGAGGGAGAAGCCCGTAGAAATGTCTGCCTACAACCAGAACTCACCCGTAGTACCCTGAAGGAGCTAGTGAAGTTCCTGCAAGAGATCTACGGCGAGACTGCTAGCGCCGGACACCTTCGCGCCAAATTTTTCTCTAGGCTGCAGCGGGAAGAAGAAGGAATTTCTCAGTAAGCAACAGCACTGCAAGAAGTGTTAGCAGAGGTGCAGAGAAAGGAGGCGGATGGATTTGGCAGCATGGGCTCTAAAGACCGGATACTCCTGGAGCAATTCATTCTGGGACTGCACAGCACATCCTTGAGGCAAGCACTGTCAGAACGGTCCGGGCAGATCCGGCTCTTACGCTTCGTCAAATCCTGGGGGAAACAGTTGCCCGAAGTAAAGAAGAAAGCTATGCGTCTGGGGTGATGCGTGTCCAGGGTGCCAATACCAGAGGGGACCCAAACCATCAGGAGGTGCTGGTCCAGGTGGTGCAACACTTGCAGCAGTCCCTTGTCAATGTGCAAGAGAAACTGACCCAGATGGAGCGAAGAGTGGGGGAACTACAACAGTCTGACGCGCCGTACTCATGCAACTATTTTTCAACCCGACCGATACGGGATCAGTGGGAGCAAGCCCCCTCCCATCTGGCATTGGAGGCACGAGGACAGGCTCGAGGTGCCCCCTGGCGAGGAGGAGGCATCCACTGCTGGGAATGTGGAGGACGGGGGCACCTTGCCAGAGACAGTCGGAACTATACTCAAGGCCAGTGGAAGCCGCCGTTAAACTACCAACCCCCGCAGTAGTGCGACACTTTGCGGGGGAGGCGAGGATAGAGGCCGCTCCATATCATAACGAACACTTGATTGCTGGGTGTCCCATTCTACGTGCTGAATTCGAGGGAGTTCTAGTGGATTGCCTGATAGATACCTGGTCACAAGTGACAACGATGTCAGAAACAGATTTCAGGCAGCATTTCCAGGGCCCGGCCAAACCAGAAAAAGAGACATTGATCCGGTTGTTTGCTGCCAACCAACAACCGATCCCGGTCACAGGGGTCGTATGGATGAATATTCGAATCTCTGGGCAAGAAGTGGGGAGAAAAGGGATCCTGCTAGTCCCTTAGCCTATCAAAGAAGATGTGCCTGTAGTACTGGGAATGAATATCCTACATGAACTCGATCAGATTATGTTTACCAAACGGGGACCTGGATATTGGAAGAAGGCTACTACACATAAGCCTACTCAAGAAGCCCTACAACGACTGATCCGCGTCTGTGGGACGCAGAAGAGTGTGCCATCTTATCAAATGGTAGGGGTCATCAGGGCTCCTGGTAAAGACCCTGTAATCCTGCCTCCCAAGCGAGAAACTATAGTATACCTTCCAGTGAGGACTCACCGCAACCTTGATGGGTTGGAAGTGATTGTTCAGCCTTTGGTAGGCGGAGGAGTAGACCAAGAAGTCATGATAGCTCATACGATAGCTGTGGTCCAGCGAGGACACATCCCCATAAGAGCTTTGAATGTGGGCCCCGGGGAGGTCACCTTGCCACGAGTGAAGTGGTGAGTCAGAAGGAGATGTCTTTATATCCGAAAGAAGGTGCGGGGTGGACCCTAGCAGCTGCAGATGGCCGAACAGACGCCATCCCCGGAGTGGAGTGGACAGGTCATCCTTGATCAAATGGAAGTGGATGTGAAGGCTCAGGGCCCTGAGTGTGTGCAAGCAATAGAAACTATGCTGCGGGAAAATCAGGCAAAATTTGCCCGTCACGCCGAGGATTTCGGCTGTACTGAAGCCATCACGCATGAGATACCGACCAGGGAAGCTCGTCCAATTCAAGAACGATACTGGCAGATCCCACCCAAGATGTATCAAGAGGTGAAAACATTACTGAGGCAGATGCTGGATTCAGGAGTGGTGCAGAGTAGTCAGAGTCCTTGGGCAGCCCCGGTGGTGCTCGTCAAGAAAAAGGATGGGACCATCTGGTTCTGTGTAGATTACAGGAAACTCAATGCCTGCACTGTTCGAGACTCGTATCCGTTGCCTCGCATCGAGGAATCCTTGACAGCGTTGGGGAAAGCTAAGTACTTCTCCACCCTGGACCTAGCAAGCGGATACTGGCATGTACGTAGCCGTGGCAGAGAAAGATAAAGAGAAATCCTTCATCCTCCCTATGGGGCTGTTCGAGTTTAACCGGATGCCCTTCGGGCTCTCCAATGCTCCGGGCACGTTTCAACGGCTGATGGAAAAGTGTTTGGGAGATTTTAATTTTGAGGCTACCCTGATCTATCTGGATGACATCATTGTGTTTTCGGCCTCATTTGAAGAACACCTTGCCCCGCTTGGAAAGGGTACTCGGAAGACTGCGGGCTCATAACCTAAAGGTGAAGCCAAAGAAGTGCCACCTCTTCAAGAGAGAGATCGAATACCTGGGCCACATAGTGTCTCAAGAACGATACCTCACCAGAAAAAGTGGCTGCTATCCAGAAGTGGCCAGTCCCTCGAACAGTGACAGAACTCCAGGGCTTTCTGGGGCTCGCCGGGTACTACCACAGGTTTGTTAAAGACTTTGCAAAGGTGGCGGGTCCTCTCAATGAGCTGCTGAGGGGGACCGCTGGAGTGCCGAAGACCCAGTACATCCCTTGGGCCCAGAGACAATGCGAGGCCTTCCAGGCTATAAAGAATGCCCTTACCTCAGCCCCGATTTTGGCCTATGCAGATTTCAATCAACCATTCCTGTTGTACACCGATGGTAGCCTTCATGGACTCGGTGCAGTACTTTCTCAGATACAGGATGGACATGAGCGAGTCATCAGTAGAGTTGAGCGACTTTTACTTTTTTCGGATCGAGTCAGGTTTCGCGAAACCCGACTTTGTCAAAAGTCAGGTTGGGTGAAATCGGCCGATTATTGCGTAAAGTTGGGGGCCGACTGAAACACGAAACCCAATGCAAGTCAATGGGGAATCAAAGTTGGCAGTGAGTGGAGGACAGGAAAACACCTACAGTGCCCATTTTAATGCCAAAAATATCAATTCTTATTACTGAAGCTTGTCAATCTTAATTTACTTTATAATAATAGTTAGGCATTGAAAACTGGGGGTCATTTGGCTAAAGTTGTGGGGGGGTAGGGCTGGCTCAAGTTTTTCGTGGGCCCAGGAAACGTGGAATACGTCACGGCAGTGGAGCCGGGAGAGGTAAGTATTTCAACTTTGCAAGTGCTGTGATCCTGAGCAAGCAGTTGGGGCCCACTAGTTGGCACTGGCACAGGGCCCCTCAAAGTACAGCGGTGTGTTTGACAGCGGGTGGTGCCTCCCACCAGCAGAGACACTTTTGCGTACTCTGAGGGGCCCTGTGCCAGTGACGTCGCCAACGAGTATGCCCCCCCACCTGATGAAGGAACCTGCACTTTCCTCTGCACCTTCCTCTTTGTCCCTGTGTAAGGTGGTATAACATGCGGGAAGGGGAACCTTACTTTCAGCAGGGTCAGATTCTGGCTGTGTAGAGTGCAAGGGGAATGTAGTGGTCTGGATCAATGTACCAGCAGACTCATCTAGCAGTGGCTGGGCAATGGGCAGGATGAGGAGGAAACACAGAGATAGAGGCCCAAATAAGTAATAAATACTTCAAAGAAAGAGGAAGATATCGCCTAGTATTTATGGCATGCTTCAAGAAACAGCACACATCAAATTTGAGAAAATGGAAGCATTTAGCCATGGGATATATAAGAAAATTTCCTTTATTTAAATATACATTTATTTTATTTTAAACAACATGTGTAATTCTCAACAAATAGATAAAAAATGGGGGTAAAACTGCACAGAGAAACGCCACCAAATGCTACACAGGTAAGTAAATGACAAATGAAAATAAATATAAAGGGATGTGTGTTCCTTGAAAGTGAGTAATAAATAAATATATAAGTATTTTTCATCAATTATTGCACATATTCCCTACTTGCTTTATAGTGTTGTTGCATCAGTATGCCAAGATTTTAAGCCTTCATCCATATAACCATAAAGGTTTTTAGCAAAGTGAAAAGCAGAGTAAGGGCCCTAGTGCCCAAAGGAAGGTCTAACAATAGCCTTATTTTACTGAGACATGAGTAGGTGAATATGTGAAAACAAATACCTGTGCGCAGTGGTGGTGATCCGACCCGGACGCGCGTTTCGCCTGTGGCTTCGTCTGCGGGGAAAGTGTATGGTACTTTGGAATATGTGGTTGCTTAAATAACGCCGGAGAAGTTGTGGGCGGCAGCTGAGTGGTGGCGCTTCCGCCGGCTACACCGCACGGCGTCACCACTGATTGGTGTCATGTGATCCCGGGCCGCTCCTCCTCCCGACGCGTCAAGGAGGGGGGCGTGCCCGGGACCAGCCGAGACGCGTCTCCACGGCAACCCCGAAGCAGAGAGTCGGCGCAAGCGCACGCTGCGCACTGGTAAGTTTATCCCTTATTGATGACCTAAAAGATCAGTATCGAGCTGAAGAAAGACTGGATTGTACCTATTAATATGTTTACTTGTTGGGTAAGAATATCTTTATCAGTTCTTATAATGCAGTGGTGCGATGTGCAACAAGTGATGAAGAATACCAGAAATTGTACATTAGATTAAATAAATAAATAAAGGGGAATTCAGGGTTAGTGGATGTTTGTGCATTACCAGCATAATATTAACCCCTTCCCGACCTTTGACGCATACGCTGCGTCATGAAAGTCTGTGCCTTCCCGACCTATGACGCAGCGTATGCGTCATGGAGGGATCGCATCCCTGCAGATCGGGTGAAGGGGTTAACTCCCATTTTACCCGATCTGCAGAGACAGGGGGAGTGGTGCTTCAGCCCAGGGGGGGTGTCTTCACCCCCCCGTGGCTACGATCGCTCTGATTGGCTGTTGAAAGTGAAACTGCCAATCAGAGCGATTTGTAATATTTCACCTAAAAAACTGGTGAAATATTACAATCCAGCCATGGCCGATGCTGCAATAACATCGGCCATGGCTGGAAAACCTAATATGTCCCCCCCCACACCCACCGATCGCCCCCCCAGTGCTCCGTTATGGGGTCCGGTCCCCTCCGTCCGCATGCCGGCTCCCCCGTCCTCCTGCCCGCTCCCTCCTTTTTGAATAAACCCCCCCTGTGGTCCGATCACCCCCCCTGTGCTCCAATCCACCCCCCCACCACCCCTTCATACTTACCGATCCTCCCGGTGTCCGTACGTCTCCTCGCTGGGCGCCGCCATCTTGGAAAATGGCGGGCGCATGCACAGTGCGCCCGCCGAATCTGCCAGCCGGCAGATTCCTTACAAGTACATTTTGATCACTGTGGTAGGTTCTATCACAGCGATCAAAATAAAAAAAATAATAAATACCGCCCCCCCTTTATCACCCCCATAGGGACAATAATAAAATAAAGAAAATATATATATATATTTTTTTTTTCGTTTTCCACTAGGGTTAGGGTTAGAACTAGGGTTAGGGTTATTGGTAGGGTTAGAGTTACGGGTAGGGGTAAAGTTAGGGTTATGGCATGTGCGGATTTAGCTGCGGATCCGCAGCGGATTGGCCGCGGATCCGCAGCGGATTGGCCGCGGATCCGCAGCGGATTTGGCTGCGGATCCGCAGCGGATTGGCCACTGCGAATTCGTTGCAGTTTTCCATCAGGTTTACAGTACCATGTACACCTATGGAAAACCAAATCCGCTGTGCCCATGGTGCGGAAAATTCCGTGCAGAAACGCTGCGTTGTATTTTCTGCAGCATGTCAATTTTTTGTGCGGATTCCGCAGCGTTTTACACCTGTTCCTCAATAGGAATCCGCAGGTGAAATCCGCACAAAAAAACACTGGAAATCTGCTGTAAATCTGCAGGTAAAACGCAGTGCCTTTTAGCTGCAGATTTTTAAAAAATTGTGCGGAAAAATCTCACACGAATCCGCAACGTGGGCACATAGCCTTAGGGTTAGGGTTGGAATTAGAGTTAGGGTACCGTCACACAGTGGCACTTTGATCGCTACGACGGTACGATCCGTGACGTTCCAGCGATATCCATATGATATTGCTGTGTCTGACACGCAGCAGCGATCAGGGACCCCACTGAGAATCGTACGTCGTAGCAGATCGTTTGGAACTTTCTTTCGTCGCTGGATCTCCTGCTGTCATCGCTGGATCGTTGTGACAGCGATCCAGCGATGCGTTCGCTTGTAACCAGGGTAAACATCGGGTTACTAAGCGCAGGGCAGCGCTTAGTAACCCGATGTTTACCGTGGTTACCAGCGTAAAAGTAAAAAAAAAAAAAACGTACATACTCACATTTCGGTGTCCTTCAGGTCCCTTGCCGTCTGCTTCCCGCTCTGACTGTCTGCCGGCCGGAAAGTGAGAGCACAGCACAGCAGTGACATCACCGCTGCGCTCTGCTCTCACTGTACGGCGGCACTCAGTCAGAGCGGGAAGCAGACGGCAAGGGACCTGAAGGACACCGAAATGTGAGTATGTACGGTTTTTTTTTTTTACTTTTACGCTGGTAACCACGGTAAACATCGGGTTACTAAGCGCGACCCTGCGCTTAGTAACCCGATGTTTACCCTGGTTACCCGGGACCTTGGCATCGTTGGTCGCTGGAGAGCGGTCTGTGTGACAGCTCCCCAGCGACCACACAACGACTTTCCAACGATCACGGCCAGGTCGTATCGCTGGTCGTGATCGTTGGTAAATCGTTATGTGAGACGGTACCCTTGGGGTATGTTTCCACGGTAAGTAAACGCTGCTTGTTTGACGCTGCAGCGTCAAACAAGCAGCGTCCAGATGTTCCAGCATAGTGGAGGGGATTTAATGAAATCCCATCTCCACTATGCGTGGAAACCCGCACGCGGCGGCCCTGCGACTCCGGACATGCTGCGCGTCTTTTCAGATCGCAGCATGTCCGTACACCTTGCGGGGACGCAGCGTCCCCGCAAGGCATATCACAGGGCCCTACGGCGAGGGGTGCGATGATCCCGGATGTGTACTGTACACATCCGGCACCATCGCGTCCCAGAAAGGGGGCGGGGCTTAGCGCCGAGCGGCTTCGCCGCTGCGGCGATACCGCCGCCCCTCCGGACCGTGGAGCCATACCCTTAGGGTTGGAATTAGGGCTAGGGTTGGAAATAGGGTTAAGATTAGGCTTGTGGTTAGGGTTAAGGATAGGGTTAGGGTTGTGTTGGGGTTACAGTTGTGGGTAGGGTTGGGATTAGGGTTAGGATTAGGGTTAGGGTTGGATTTAGGGTTACGGGTGTGTTGGGGTTAGGGTTGTGGTTAGGGGTGTGTTGGGGTTAGGGTTGTGATTAGGGTTATGGCTACAGTTGGGATTAGGGTTAGGGGTGTGTTGGGGTTAGTGTTGAAGTTAGAATTGAGGGGTTTCCACTGTTTAGGCACATCAGGGGTCTCCAAACGCAACATGGCGCCACCATTGATTCCAGCCAATCTTGCGTTCAAAAAGTCAAATGGTGCGCCCTCCCTTCCAAGCCCCGACGTGCGCCCAAACAGTGGTTTACCCCCACATATGGGATACCAGCGTACTCAGGACAAACTGGGCAACAACTATTGGGGTCCAATTTCTCCTGTTACCCTTGCAAAAATAAAAAATTACTTGCTAGAACATAATTTTTGAGGAAAGAACAATTATTTTTTATTTTCATGGCTCTACGTTATAAACTTATGTGAAGCACTTGGGGGTTGAAAGTGCTCACCACACATCTAGATAAGATCCTTTTGGGGTCTAGTTTCCAAAATGGGGTCACTTATGGGGTGTTTCTACTGTTTAGGCACATCAGGGGCTCTGCAAATGCAACGTGACGCCCGCAGACCATTCCATCAAAGTCTGCATTTCAAATGTCACTACTTCCCTTCCAAGCCCTGACGTGCGCCCAAACAGTGGTTTACCCCCACATATGGGGTACCAGCATACTCACAACAAACTGGGCAACAAATATTAGGGTCCAATTTCTCCTGCTACCCTTGTGAAAAAAAAATTGCTTGCTAAAACATCTTTTTTGAGGACAGAAAAATGATTTTTAATTTTCACGGCTCTGCGTTGTAAACTTCTGTGAAGCACTTGGGGGTTGAACGTGCTCACTACACATCTAGATAAGTTCTTTGGGGGGTCTAGTTTCCAATATGGGGTCACTTAAGGGGGGTTTCTACTGTTTAGGCACATCAGGGGCTCTGCAAATGCAACGTGATGCCCGCAGACCATTCCATCAAAGTCTGCATTTCAAATGTCACTACTTCCCTTCCGAGCCCTGACGTGCGCCCAAACAGTGGTTTACCCCCACATATGATGTATCAGCATACTCACAGCAAACTGGGCAACAAATATTGCGGTCCAATTTCTCCTGTTACCCTTGTGAAAATAAACAATTGCTTGCTAAAACATCTTTTTTGAGGAAAGAAAAATGATTTTTTATTTTCACGGCTCTGCGTTGTAAACTTCTGTGAAGCACTTGGGGGTTGAACGTGCTCACCACACATCTAGATAAGTTCCTTGGGGGGTCTAGTTTCCAAAATGGGGTCACTTGTGGGGGGTTTCTACTGTTTAGGCACATCAGTGGCTCTGCAAACGTAACATGATTCCCGCAAACCATTCCATCAAAGTCTGCATTCCAAATCGTCACTACTTCCCTTCCGAGCCCCGGCATGTGCCCAAACAGTGGTTTACCCCCACATATGGGGTATCAGCGTACTCAGGAGAAACTGCACAACAACTTTTGGGGTCCAATTTCTCCTGTTACCCTTGGGAAAATAAAAAATTGTGGGTTAAAAAATCATTTTTGAGGAAAGAAAAATAATTTTTTATTTTCATGGCTCTGCGTTATAAACTTCTGTGAAGCACTTGGGGGTTCAAAGTGCTCACCACACATCTAGATTAGTTCCTTGGGAGGTCTAGTTTCCAAAATGGGATCAATTGTAGGGGAGCTCCAATGTTTAGGCACACAGGGGCTCTCCAAATGCGACATGGTGTCCACTAACGATTGGAGCTAATTTTCCATTCAAAAAGTCAAATGGCGCGCCTTCCCTTCCGAGCCTTGCCGTGCACCCAAACAGTGGTTTACCCCCACATATGAGGTATCGGCGTACTCAGGAGAAATTGCCCAACAAATTTTAGGATCCATTTTATCCTGTTGCCCATGTGAAAATGAAAAAATTGAGGCTAAACAAAATTTTGTGTGAAAAAAAAGTACTTTTTCATTTTTACGGCTCAATTTGTGAAGCACCTGAGGGTTTAAAGTGCTCACTATGCATCTAGATAAGTTCCTTGGGGGGTCTAGTTTCCAAAATGGGGTCACTTGTGGGGGATCTCCAATGTTTAGGCACACAGGGCCTCTCCAAACCTGACATGGTGTCCGCTAACTATGGAGATAATTTTTCATTCAAAAAGTCAAATGGCGCTCCTTCCCTTCCGAGCCTTACCATGTGCCCAAACAGTAGTTTACCCCCACATGTGAGGTATTGGCGTACTCAGGAGAAATTGCCCAACCAATTTTAGGATCCATTTTATCCTGTTGCCCATGTGAAAATGAAAAAATTAAGGCTAAAAGAAATTTTGTGTGAAAAAAAAGTACTTTTTCATTTTTACGGATTAATTTGTGAAGCACCTGGGGGTTTAAAGTGCTCACTATGCTTCTAGATAAGTTCCTTGGGGGGTCTAGTTTCCAAAATGGGGTCACTTGTGGGGGAGCTCCAATGTTTAGGCACACGGGGGCTCTCCAAACGCGACATGGTGTCCGCTAAAGATTGGAGCCAATTTTTCATTCAAAAAGTCAAATGGCGCTCCTTCCCTTCCGAGCCCTGCCGTGCGCCCAAACAGTGGTTTACCCCCACATATGAGGTATCAGCGTACTCAGGACAAATTGGACAACAACATTCGTCATCCAGTTTCTCCTTTTACCCTTGGGAAAATAAAAAAATTGTTGCGAAAAAATCATTTTTGTGACTAAAAAGTTAAATGTTAATTTTTCCCCTCCATGTTGCTTCTGCTGCTGTGAAACACCTGAAGGGTTAATAAACTTCTTGAATGTGGTTTTGAGCACCTTGAGGGGTGCAGTTTTTATAATGGTGTCACTTTTGGGTATTTTCAGCCATATAGAACCCTCAAACTGACTTCAAATGTGAGGTGGTCCCTAAAAAAAATGGTTTTGTAAATTTTGTTGTAAAAATGAGAAATCACTGGTCAAATTTTAACCCTTATAACTTCCTAGCAAAAAAAAAATTTGTTTCCAAAATTGTGCTGATGTAAAGTAGACATGTGGGAAATGTTATTTATTAACTATTTTGTGTCACATAACTCTCTGGTTTAACAGAATAAAAATTCAAAATGTGAAAATTGCAAAATTTTCAAATTTTTTGCCAAATTTCCGTTTTTTTCACAAATAAACTCAGAAATTATCGACCTAAATTTACCACTAACATGAAGCCCAATATGTCATGAAAAAACAATCTCAGAACCACAAGGATCCGTTGAAGCGTTCCTGAGTTATTACCTCATAAAGGGACACTGGTCAGAATTGCAAAAAATGGCAAGGTCATTAAGGCCAAAATAGGCTGGGTCATGAAGGGGTTAATACAATAAGAAAAATGTGCATAAACCATGTGGAACCTATAATAATGGAGTGAAAAAATGAGAATCATTATTTAAATAATAAATTTACAATGCATGTGACCTAAAGAAACAATTTATATGTGTAACATTATCAATTTTAAATTACTCTATGTAGTTAATGAAATGAAAGATAAGAGACATTATTCAAAACTAAAAATAATAATGCATGTCCAAAATACATAGTATAGAAAGTACAGTGCGGTACATATAATAGATCAAATAAAGTGCAGAAATCAAGAGCTGAGAACAATAAATACGCAATATATATGACAGTATTGATAATATAATAATAATAATAATAATATAGTATATATACTAAAAATAGTATATAACATTATCAAATTTAATTATGCCGTCTAATTAAAAGTTAATGAAGATATTGTTCAAGACTAAAATTAATAATTTAATATCCAGTATATCTTACATCAAAGGTATATATCACCCTATCTAATTTAAATATTATATATGAAAATTACACTGTCATAATGGTTTATAAATGGTAATTGAGAATTAGCTGGTTTAAACATATATAAGTTACATGAAATGGTTACAAAGAAGCTTTCCATATAATTCAGCCGTGAAAGGTCAGATCTTTTAGGTCATCAATAAGGGATAAACTTACCAGTGCGCAGCGTGCGCTTGCGCCGACTCTGTGCTTCGGGGTTGCCGTGAAGAAGCGTCTCGGCTGGTCCCGGGCACGCCCCCCTCCTTGACGCGTCGGGAGGAGGAGCGGCCCGGGATCACATGACGCCAATCAGTGGTGACGCCGTGCGGTGTAGCCGGCGGAAGCGCCACCACTCAGCTGCCGCCCACAACTTCTCCGGCGTTATTTAAGCAACCACATATTCCAAAGTACCATACACTTTCCCCGCAGACGAAGCCACAGGCGAAACGCGCGTCCGGGTCGGGTCACCACCACTGCGCACAGGTATTTGTTTTCACATATTCACCTACTCATGTCTCAGTAAAATAAGGCTATTGTTAGACCTTCCTTTGGGCACTAGGGCCCTTACTCTGCTTTTCACTTTGCTAAAAACCTTTATGGTTATATGGATGAAGGCTTAAAATCTTGGCATACTGATGCAACAACACTATAAAGCAAGTAGGGAATATGTGCAATAATTGATGAAAAATACTTATATATTTATTTATTACTCACTTTCAAGGAACACACATCCCTTTATATTTATTTTCATTTGTCATTTACTTACCTGTGTAGCATTTGGTGGCGTTTCTCTGTGCAGTTTTACCCCCATTTTTTATCTATTTGTTGAGAATTACACATGTTGTTTAAAATAAAATAAATATATATTTAAATAAAGGAAATTTTCTTATATATCCCATGGCTAAATGCTTCCATTTTCTCAAATTTGATGTGCCCAAATAAGTAAGTTGTAATAATTATAGGGGATAACTCAGGAGACTCTTTGCGTGGAACAAGACAACTACAGGACACAGTTTTATAAGTGGTAAAGTCTATATTATCACACGGTGATTCAAACAGGTGCAGAGAGAAACTCAAGTCCACAACACTTGGTGCAAATAATAAACGCAGCTTAGCAGTCTTTAGGAAACTTCAGAGGAAAATGCAATCACGCAGAAAGTCTATGAAGCACAGTTATTCTTGAGGATACTTGACACGAATAAATCCTTGTCTTAGTCCAGGCACAGATAGATATGCTTATTAGACAGTTCAAATCATATCTTAGCTCAACCAGGGAGGCCTGGTTAATAGTCTCAGGTTATTGTAAAGAAGAAACAGCTTACATGTCCAGCAAATGCAGATGGAAGTAAACACGAGCAGCAGATGAAGGAGGATTACTGGAACTGGTGTATGCAGCAGGAACTCAGAGCAGAGTAGCAGGATCACCACACAGGTTCACAGGAGCAGGTGTATAGCCAGGGAGTCACCAGAGGTCAGGAGCTGGATGCAAGGCAGAATACTCTAGCACAGACTGAAGGCTGGGGTGGAGTTTTATAGCAGGAAGACACAGTGCACATGAGACCAAAGATGCCATCTTGAAAAAGGGCAGTAATGCACAAGAGGTAAAAAATGTACAGAGTCCTGACATTACTCCTTAGAAGCGGCCTCAGGACGATCCTGGACCTGGTTTCTCAGGGAATCTCTGATGAAAACGAGAAATCTTCTGTTGGGTATTGATGTTTTCCACAGGTTCCCAAGAGTCTTCCTCAGGGGGATATCCCTGCCATCTTATCAGATATTGGAGCCGATTCCTGCGAATCCTGGAATCAATAATTTCCTCCACCACGAATTGTTCTTGCCCATCAATCACCACAGGCTGCGGAGGTGGCACAACACATCCCTGGAAGGTATTAGGAGATACAGGCTTTAGTAAAGATACATGAAAAACTGGGTGTACCTTCATAGTCCTAGGCAGCTTCAGCCGGCAGGCCACAGAGCTCACAATACCGTTGATCTTGAAAGGGCCAGTGAATTTCTGTCCAAGTTTTTGTGAAGGAACGTTTAACTTCAGATTCTTAGTTGCTAACCACACGGAATCTCCTACCTTGAACATGGGTGCAGGTTTATGGAATCTATCAGCCGATCTCTTATAACGTTCTTGAGCCGTGGTCAGGGATTCCTTCAGAACCTCCAGATTTTGCCTCATCGCAGTCAGCCTTTCCTCAACTGCTGGAACCGGAGAATTAATTGGAGACCTAGGTAAAATACACGGATGATAACCCAGATTGGCAAAGAAAGGTGTAAATTTAGTGGAGGCGCTCTGAGAATTATTATATGAAAATTCAGCTAACGGCAACAACTCCAACCAATCATCCTGGAGATGGCTGACATAGCATCTTAGATATTGTTCCAGCGTCTGGTTGGTACGCTCAGTCTGACCATTTGTCTGGGGATGGTAAGCAGAAGAGAGACAGACATTAATATTGAGTGCAGAGCAAAACCCCTTCCAGAATCTTGAAGTGAACTGTACGCCACGGTCAGAGATAATCTCATCCGGAACCCTGTGCAACTGAAAGACATTCTTTATAACCAAGTTCACTGTATCTTTAGCTGAGGGGAGGCCGGTGCACGGAACAAAATGACCAGCTTTAGTCAGGTGATCAACTACCACCATGATTATATTCATGCCCCCCGATGTAGGCAGCTCCACAATAAAGTCCATTGATATAGACCCCCAAGGGCGGGACGGAACAGGTAATGGTTGTAGAAGACCCGTAGGTGCCACATGAGGAGTCTTGTAACGGGCACATACCTCGCAAGAGAGAACATAGTCCTTGGTATCCTTCAGGCAAGTTGGCTACCAGAAGAATCGGCTCAGGAACTCTTGTGTCTTCTGTATCCCCCTGTGACCAGCCAACTTGGAGTCATGTACCAACTTGAGGATCTGCAGACGGACGACCTCCGGGACGTAGATACGTCGATCTCTGAACCACATGCCACCCTTAAAGACAAAATTAATATCCACAGGTGGGTTGGCCAGAAATACATCACCTTCATAGGCCTTCCTGCACTCCTTCCACAAGTCCTGATCATGGATAACTCCGATGAAATTGGCATCAGATAGAATGGTCTTGGATGGGGCTCCAGTTACGGAATCCGCAGCATGGATTCGGGATAAAGCCTTCCCATTACGAGAACCTGGACGGTACGAGATAACAAAGTTAAATTGATTTAAAAATAAGTTCCAACGAGCCTGAGGAGAAGAAAGACATCTAGCGGATCTAAGGAACTCTAGATTGCGATGGTCAGTTAGCACTATGATCTGTTGTGCAGCTCCTTGCAGATGATGCCTCCATTCTTTGAAAGCCGCAATAATAGCCAGCAATTCCTTGTCTCCCACATCGTAATTCTTCTCTGCTGAGGTTAGTCTATGGGAAATTAAAGCACAAGGATGTAGCAGACCCTTCTCTCCAGTTCTTTGGGAGAGAATAGCCCCCAAAGCATTATCAGAAGCGTCCACCTCCACAATGAAAGGAAGTGTTGGATCTGGGTGTATCAACAGTGGTGCTGATGTGAAACAGATCTTAAGCCGATCAAAAGCTTCTTGAGCCTGTGATGACCACTTACAGGGCTTTTCCTTCTTTGTCAAGGAAGTAATGGGATGGACAATATCAGAACATTTTCGAATGAAGTGTCTGTTGAAATTTGCAAAACCAATAAAACGTTGGACCTCCTTAACGTTCTTGGGTACCGGCCAGTCAAGGATAGCCTGAATCTTGCCAGATTCCATGTTCAGCCCCTGGGGAGAGGTGATATAACCTAAGAACTGTATCTCAGAATGATGGAACTCGCATTTCTCCAGCTTAATATACAGATGGTTCTCTTTCAGACGTCTTAAAACAGTTTTGACATGTTCTTTATGCTCCTGTAGAGAGTCAGAAAAGATTAGTATATCGTCCAAATAGATCACTA
Source organism: Ranitomeya variabilis (assembly GCF_051348905.1). Lineage (NCBI taxonomy): Eukaryota > Metazoa > Chordata > Amphibia > Anura > Dendrobatidae > Ranitomeya > Ranitomeya variabilis. The sequence goes on from NC_135235.1 coordinate 9,398,312, forward strand.
CAAACTGGTCCAACAAATCTCTGAAAATGTCATTAGCAAGGTGTTGAAACGTTGCAGGGGCGTTACAAAGCCCGAAGGGCATCACAAGAGATTCAAAGTGTCCATACCGGCCTCTGAATGCTGTCTTCCACTCATCCCCTGGACGAATACGCACCAAATTATAAGCCCCACGAAGATCCAGTTTAGAGAACACCTTAGCATGGCGGACTCTTTCCATTAATTCAGGAATCAGAGGCAAAGGGTAATGGTTTTGTACGGTTACCTTATTGAGTTCCCGATAGTCAACACAGGGTCTCAGGGTCCCATCCTTTTTTACAAAAAATATAGGTGCCCCTGCTGGTGAGGAAGAAGGACGTATGAAGCCTTTGGCCAGATTTTCATCAGTATACTCTTTTAAGGCTTGAAGCTCAGGTGCCACCAAAGGGTATACGTTACCAAAAGGAATGGCTGCCCCGGGAAGCAGCTCAATGGGATAGTCATAATGCCTGTGTGGAGGAAGCTGATCTGCATTCTTCTTGTCACAGATGTCAGAGAACTCTTTATACGCTGGAGGTAAAGAAAATACCTGTACATGTGGTTCCGTAGCCGTGGACTCCGGGACAGCTTCTGTTAACGCTGAGTTGCTCCTTGTTGGGAAGATAATCTCCTTGGTCTCCCAGTTGATAACTGGGTTCTGAGAACGCAACCAAGGAATGCCTAGAATCACAGGAAAATGAGAAGAAATTAGCAAGAAAGAAAGTTGCTCCTGATGCTTAGGCTCCAACAAAATTTCAAGGGGTACGGTCTCCTGATCCACAGGTCCAGAGATTAAGGGTGACCCATCCACTGTTTCCATGGTAATTGGAGAGGTTCTTTGCTGAATTTTAATACCATGTTCCTTGGCAAATGCGATATCCATGAAATTGCCACCTGCACCAGAGTCAATCATAGCTGCACTGGAAATCCACTGTCCTGAACACAGGATCTTAATAGGGAGAGAACAGTGAGAGTTCTTCTCCTTCAGCTCCTTGGGGGGTGAAGTCATAGAAAGTGAATTGAATACAGCGTTTAAAGGCAGGCTACATTCAGAGATGTCAGATTAATCATCACAGTTGTCATACTCCCCTATTGCTGCTAGCACCTTGTTAGGCCATCTAGGACACTTAGGACAATTGATCAAGAAGTGTTCAGACTGGCCGCAGTAGAAACATAGACTTTCACGAAGGCGATGGTCCCGGCGCTCATTGATCTCGCGCCTCTGAACGGAATCAATTTGCATGGGCACCTCCTCCACCTCCCGAGAGGTTTTACCTGCAGGCTCTTTGGAAGGAAGGGAAAAGTTAGAAACACGGTTATATGCAGCAAATTTCTCCTGCCTACGCTCAGTAAGGCGAATGTCTATGCGCACACAATGCTGTATAAATGTCTCTAGTTCTTGTGGTGCCTCAGAGCGAGCTAGTTCATATTTTACAATACTAGACAGACCCCTTTTAAAAATAGGCAATTGTGCATAACTGTCCCAATTGGTATCTACCGCCAATCTCCTGAATTCAGTGGCATACTCAATAACAGAACGTTTAGCCTGGCGTAAAGACAACAAAGCAGATTCAGCGGTTGCACGGCGATTAGGGTCATCAAACATTAATGCCATAGCGGCCAAGAAATCATCCAAGTTATTTAACCATGGGTCACGAGACTCAACCATCGGATTCGCCCAGGCGAGCACTCGTGAGGTCAGTAGCATTATTACACACAATACTTTGGATCTATCAGTAGGAAAACAGTCAGCATACACATCAAAATATAGCATACATTGATTCACAAAGCCACAAAATTTGTCACGATCACCATTAAATCTGAATGGGGGCAACTTAGGTGGGCCAGCTGGTGGCGGTTGCCCAGAGACTAAAGTCACTTGTGCAGCTATTTGCGTGCTTATGTCCTGAAAAGCGCATCCATACTGGGACTCTATGCCAGCAAGTTTGTTTTCCTGGGCTGCCATGCGATTGCTCAAGTCCTGCAAAGTTTGTCCAAACACTTGTTGATTGTGTTCAAAGCTTCCAAACTTCTTTTGCAGACCTTCCACATCTTTCTGCAGTGATCTAATTATGGAAAACACCTGCTCTAGTCTGCTCTCTGCAGTCATTGTTCCAGCAGTCTCCTTTTTTTTTTAAGGCTAGAGTATCCTGTAATAATTATAGGGGATAACTCAGGAGACTCTTTGCGTGCAACAAGATAACTACAGGACACAGTTTTATAAGTGGTAAAGTCTATATTATCACACGGTGATTCAATCAGGTACAGAGAGAAACTCAAGTCCACAACACTTGGTGCAAATAATAAACGCAGCTTAGCAGTCTATAGGAAACTTCAGACGAAAATGCAATCAAGCAGAAAGTCTATGAAGCACAGTTATTCTTGAGGATACTTGACACGAATAAATCCTTGTCTTAGTCCAGGCACAGATAGATATGCTTATTAGGCAGTTCAAATCATATGTTAGCTCAACCAGGGAGGCCTGGTTAATAGTCTCAGGTTATTGCAAAGCAGAAACAGCTTACATGTCCAGCAAATGCAGATGGAAGTAAACATGAACAGCAGATGAAGGAGGATTACTGGAAACTTGTGTATGCAGCAGGAACTCAGAGCAGAGTAGCAGGATCACCACACAGGTTCACAGGAGCAGGTATATAGCCAGGGAGTAATCAGAGGTCAGGAGCTGGATGCAAGGCAGAATACTCTAGCACAGACTGAAGGCTGGGGTGGAGTTTTATAGCAGGAAGACACAGTGCACATGAGACCAAAGACGCCATCTTGGAAAAGGGCAGTAATGCACAAAAGGTAAAAAATGTTCAGAGTCCTAACATAAGTAGGCTAAATGCAGTTCAAAATTGGTAACAGGACTAAACAGGCGGCATTGCTTTGTTCAGCGGAGGAAAACTGTTATGAGCGGCAGACACAGTTAGTAGGCCAAAATAATAAAGTGGGCTAAATGTCTGCCAAAAAATTGTTCATAAATAAACAGGTGGCATAGCTAGGTACAGGGGTGGGCTCATCTGCTGAGTAGCAGACAGTGGTAGTAGGCGCAAAGTATTAACTGGTCTAAATGGAGGCCAGGACCCCTGTATATTTTAACTATCATCTATCATTTCAACAAATTTGTATTGGCAGTGCCATTGAAGGATTTAACAGCACAGACTACACAGTGGTGGAGCAGGGAGAGGTAAGTTTTGCCAGTGGTAGAGCACTGTTCGACCAGGGGGGGAACACTCTCTCGTGGGCGGCGGTACTGGCACAGGGCCCCTCATATTACGACGGTATGTCTGACCTTGGTTGTGCACCACCACTGTCAGAGACACTTCATTGTACTATGAGGGACCCTGTGCCAATGCCGTCGCCCAAGAGTGGGCACACCCACCTGTCCAGGCAAACGGCACTCTCATGGGTGCTTGTGCCAAGTGGTGACCACGGCCCCGTGGGGGGAGTCAGCCCATTTAGGGAGGTATAAAAATGGCCTATGGTGGACATTCAGCAGCTGCAAATGGAGGAATTGGAGAAGTCAGTAAGAGGAGGCCAAAAGCAAGACATTTTCCAGGCAAGCTACGTGTCAGCAGGGGAAGGTGGGGCCAAATAATTTGAAATCCATGATTGGTTCATTTTAATGAAGGTGAGATCATCCACATTTTGGGTAGCCAGACGAGTCCTTTTTTCGGTCAGTATTGAACCAGCAGCACTGAAGACTCTTTCTGATAGCACACTAGCAGCTGGGCAAGCGAGCTCCTGTAATGCATATTCTGCCAATTCAAGCCAAGTGTCTATTTTAGATGCCCAGTAATCAAATGGGAATGACCTGTGAGGGAGAACATCGATAAGGGAGGAAAAGTAGTTTGTAACCATACTGGACAAATGTTGTCTCCTGTCGCTTTGAATCGATGCTGCAGTACCTGTCGTGTCTGCGGTCATTGCGAAATCACTCCACAACCTGGTCAGAAAACCCCTCTGTCCAACGCCACTTCTGATTTGTGCACCTCTAACACCTCTGCCATGTTGCCCCCTACAGCTCGTGTGAGAACCATCACCCCCGCTGTGTGCTGGGAAGGCCTGAACCAAACGGTCTACAAGAGTTGCTTGTTTGGTAGCCAATATTTGCTCAAGGTTCTCATGTGACAGAGGTCTTGTAGCTTCGACCACTGCACACCAGACAACTCCATGTCTGCCATCCAACTGCCTGCCCGTCCATGTGTATCCTCCCACAAATAAATTACAGCATGCCTCTGTTCGCACAGCCTCTGAACCATGTGCAGTGTGGAGTTCCACCTTGTTGCAACGTCGATTATTAGGCGATGCTGAGGAAGATTCAGCGATCGCTGATGGTTCTGCTAACGGCTGGAGTGTACGGGCGACCGGCGGATGTGCGAGAAAAGTCTTCGCACCTTGAAGAGCAGGGCTGGTAACCCCGGATAATTTTTCAGGAAGCACTGCACCACCAGGTTCAAGGTGTGAGCCAGGCAAGGTATGTGTTTCAGTTCTGAAAGGGCTATGGCAGCCATAAAATTCCTTCTGTTATCACTGACTACCTTGCCTGCCTCAAGATGTACCGTGCCCAGCCATGACTGAGTTTCTTGCTGCAAGTACTCGGCCAGTACTTCCGCGGTGTGTCTGTTGTCGCCCAAACACTTCATTTGTAACACTGCCTGCTGACGCTTACCACTAGCTGTTCGATAATGGGACACCTCGTGTGCAACACTGGCAGCTGCGGATGGAGTGGTCATGCGATTGCGCTCTGTGGACGAGCTTTCGCTTCTGGAGGAGGAGGAGGAGGAGGAGGACGGGTGGCGAACGCCTACAGCCAACTGTTTCCTAGACTGTGGGCTAAGCAGAACTATCCAACTATGGCTGTCCCCAGTGGACCCTGCATCCACCACATTAACCCAGTGCGCCGTGATGGACACGTAACGTCCCTGGCCATGCCTACTGGTCCAGGCATCTGTTGTGAGGTGCACCTTTCTACTGACTGATTGCCTGAGTGCATGGACAATGCGGTCTTTGACATGCTGGTGGAGGGCTGAGATGGCTTTTCTCGCAAAGAAGTGCCGACTGGGTAGGTCACAGCGTGGTACTGCGTAGGCCATCAGGGCTTTGAAAGCTTCGCTTTCAACCAACCGGTAGGGCATCATCTCTAACGAGATTAGTCTAGCAATGTGGGCGTTCAAACCCTGTGTATGCGGATGAGAGGATGAGTACTTTCTTTTCCTAAGGAGAGCCTCTTGTAGGGTGAGCTGGACTGGAGAGCTGCATATGGTGGAACTAGCGGTGGTGGTGATGGTGGACATGGCGGATCGCGAGAGGGTTGGTGATGGTATTCTTGATGTTGGCCTACATACAGTGTTTCCTACCAATAACCTTGTGATTCTCTGACTGCTTTGGCCTTGCGACGATACCTCCACATTTGCTGCTGGTGGTGTCCTAACCGGTGGGCTTACAGTGAGGGAAGCAATGTAGCGTTGCTGACTACCTTCATTCTGAGCAGGTGCACCAACGTTACGGGACGTTTGGTAGTTAGTCCAGGCTTGCAAGTGCATGCTGGTTAAATGTCTACGCATGCACGTTGTATTTAAATTTTGAAGATTCTTCCCTCTGCTAAAGGTCTTTGAGCATTTCTTACAGATAACTTTTGACTGATCATTTGGATCTTGGTTAAAAAATTGCCACACTGCACTCTTCCTACTATCGAATATTTTTTCAGGCATTGCACGCTGTGCTACTTTCACCGGATGGCCACGCTGTCCTAAAACTGTTTTTGTTTTTGACACACGTTTTTGGCCTGATACGGGCCTGCCAGATGACAGCTGTTGCGATGTAGATGGCTGCTGCGGATCATCCTCCTCCGCTTCTGAGCTACTGGCAGCGGCACCCTCTTCCCCCAATGGCTGCCAATCTGGGTCAACAACTGGGTCATCTATCACCTCTTCAATGTCATGTGCACCTTCCTCTGTGTCACCATGTAAGGTGCTATAGCATTCGGGACGGGGCACCATAGTCTCATCAGGGTCAGATTCTGGCTCAGTACACTGCGAGGGCAATGTACTGATCTGAGTCAATGGAACAGCATAATAATCGAGCTGTGGCTGTGCTTCAGTGCACTCCATGTCCGATTCATCTTGTAATGGGCTGTTAACAATTTCCCTTTTTAACCCAGGCACGGTATGTGTAAAAACCTCCATGGAGTAAACTGTAGTGTTGCCTGACGCATCCTTCACTTTTGGTTTGGGTGAAGGACACAAGGAAGCGACTTGTTCCTGACTGGGAGCATCCACTGACGACTCGCTGCTTTTATATTTGGAACTTTCATAAGAGGAGGCAAAAGAGCTAGAGGCTGAGTCAGCAAGGAAAGCAAAAACTTTTTCCTGCTGCTCCGGCTTTAAAAGCGGTTTTCCTACTCCAAGATAAGGGAGCCTTCGAAGCCTTGTGTAGCCAGACGATGACGCTGGCTCAACACCTCCATCCTTAGGTGCTATTGTGCTTTTCCCACTACCACCAGATTCTCCACCACCACCACCACCACCATCAGTACCAGCTGGCAACGACCGCCCACGGCCTCTTCCAGCAGACTTCCTCATTTTTGGGAAAATCTAACCAAAATAACAACTGTTATATGGTACTGTAAACCAAGGTAGAAGGTGTACATAAACTTGTCGAGAATTTAAATCTCCCTTTTTATTTTGGGGAGAAGGAACCAAAACTCAGGCCCACTGTATAACACTACACAATGTAAGTGGCAGAACGTGGCTGGCTGATATACGACAAACTAACAGAACTGACGTATATCCACTTTGTGACAATTTGAATCTCACTTTTTTGGGGGGAGACTGCACCACAACTCAGGCCCAGTGTATAACACAACACAATGTAAGTGGCAGAACGTGGCTGGAAGATATCTGAAGAAATCCAAGGACTGTAGTACAATTTCAATCTCCCTACAGTGATCTCAGGACAAGTATGGCAGCAATAAAAAGGACTACTGCACACAAAAGTGTGGACCAATAAACAAGATAACTGCAGAAAGGATCAACAGGATTTTTGCTTTTAAAAAAGCAGTTGGTTTGCACAGCAGCGTGCAAACAGCAATGCAGCTATCAGGGAGCCTTATAAGGCAGCCTAATAAGCTACAGAGCTGATGCACAGAAATCTAGCCTCCACTGTCCCTGCAAAGAAAAGGTGGTGTTGGACAGTGGAAATCGCTACAGCACAAGCGGTTTGGGGGTTAATCTTCCCTCCCTAACTATATCCCTTCTTCTGATGAAGCTGCAGCAACCTCTCCCTATGCTCAGATCGGCAGAAGTAAGATGGCGGTCGGTGTGCACGCCCCTTTATAGCCCCTGTGACGCCGCAGAAAGTAAGCCAATCACTGCCATGCCCTTCTCTAAGAGGGTGGGGACCGAGACCTATGTCATCACGCTGCCCACACTCTGCGTCCTCCTTCATTGGCTGAGAAATGGCGCTGAACGCGTCATATGAAACGCGACTTTGGCGCGAAGATCGCCGACCTCATGGCCGATCCCACATTAGGATCGGGTCGGGTTTCATGAAACCCGACTTTGCGACTTTGTCGAAAGTCGGCGATTTTTGAATTTGTCCGATCCATTTCGCTCAACCCTAGTCATCAGGTATGCCAGCAGGTCCCTGCGAGACAGCGAAAGAAACCCTCACAATTACAGCTCCTTCCGGTTACAGCTCCTGGCCCTGGTGTGGGCCATGACAGAGAAGTTTGCGGGCTTCCTGAAAGGTACCATGATTCAAGTTCGAACAGACAATAATCCCCTGGCCCACCTTGAGAATGCTAAATTGGGGGCCTTAGAACAACGGTAGGTGGCTCGCCTAGCCAAATTTGACTTTACCATCCGTTATCGCTCTGCTACAGAAAACGCAAATGCTGATGGGCTGTCCAGAGTGACTGTGAAGACTCCAACGGGGGATCTCGCTGAGCAACTCGAAGAGGAGGAAACTCCAGACTTTCGTAAGTTTAAGCCCCCAGTGGTTCCGGCCCAGTCAAGAAGGGAGGCTTGCACTTTACCCCGGTTCCTGGGGAGAACCAATGAGGAATGGGGACATGTTCAGGATGAAGATGAAGGGCTGAGACAGATTAAATGGTGGGTGACTCAGAAGCGGAAGCCTGGCAAACAAGAGAGAGATGATCTGGACTCTGAAATGAAGAGCGTGTTACACCAGTGGGATAGACTGGAAGTGCGAGAGTCAGTGCTATATTGTAAGAGACAACAGCCAAAAGATATGGAAGTAAGGTGGCAGGTGGTCATCCCAGGAAGAATGGCTCAAGAAGTAGCTAAAGAAGGAAGAGGTTCGCCAGCAATGTCGAGTATGTGACCTCATTAAGAGTACCGAACAGAGCGCACCCATCGAGACCATACAAACTAAGGAACCGCTAGAAGTCTTGATGATCGACTATCTCCTCGTGGGACACTCGGCCCGGGGGCTACAGTAATGTTTGGTGATGACCGATCATTTCTCTAAATTCGCAGTAGTCACCCCGACTAGAGATCAGACTGCGGAATCGGCGGCGTGAGCCATCTGTCAAGACTTCATCCGGGTGTATGGGTGCCCAAAGCGCATCCACTCTGACCAAGGCGCATGTTTCCAAGGCAAGGTGATGGAAGAATTGTATCGTATGTATGGCATTGAGCGGTCCCAGACCACCCCTTACCACCCTCAAGGTAACGAAGCATGTGAACGCTTCAACCGAACCTTACTTCAAATGCTGAGAATGTTGGAGGAGGATAAGAAGGCATGTTGGCCAGACTACCTGCCAGAGTTGGTCTGGACCTACAACAATCAGGTCCACTCCACCACGGGTTATACCCCCTATCTACTGCTGTTTGGAAGAGCTGGACGAGAGATCATTGAGCTGAATTTGGAACAGCCAGAGGAGCTGATGGAGCGAACTGTCACCTCATGGGTGAAAGAGCATCAGCAACGATTACAAACAATACAGTGGTTGGCGGGTCAGCAGCTGCAAGAAACAGAACATACGGGCCGCAAACCGACTCAAGAGTTACCGCTCCAACCTGGAGACCGAGTATTAGTCAGAGAGAAACGCCCCAAGGGAAAACTAAGTGAGAGATGGGAAGTACAGCCTTACAGAGTAATCGAGCGAGTGTATGCTAACGGCCCTGTCTGCAGATTGAGAGTGGTGCGTCCGCCACTAGAGTACTTCACAGAAATATGATGCAGCCCTCCCGGTCTGAGGTCTGTTCTACGCCATTGTCGCCTGAAGGTGCTACTCCACTTCCTGAATCTGTCATGCCTGATGGTGAAATCGATGACGAGTGGTGGACTGTCCCTGACACAGTAGGGGGTCCTCAGCCGCACAGAGACGGTAATACCATGGATGTACCAGTACCGCCACGTGAGGTCGAGACCAGACAAGAGCCCACGATGACTCCTGCAGCAAGTGTTGCTCTGGAAGATAGTCAAGCCTTGCCTGACAGCCAAGAGCTTCGGAGATCCCACAGGTCTGATGCAGGTGTTCCACCAGTCCAATATGTAGAACAGTGTGCTCTGTCTGTTTTTACAACCTTGTTGCCTCCTCTGTAGGTGCTGTTTCCGCATTGCACGTTCCTTCATTACACTTTAACCTTGATGCTGTGTTGGCCGAGGACGACCATCTTTAAGAAGGGAGGCGTATAGGAGGGTGGTGCTGTTATGGACAGTAAGGAACACGCTGTTACTTTAAGAGACTGCACCCCTTGTCTGGCAGGATGGAATGTTCTGCTTCTCCCCTGGGATATACTGTGTGAATGAACTGGACTGTGCAAATGGCAGGGGTGGAGCCTGAACAGCGTGTTTGAGCTGAAGCTGCTGCAGAGAGAACTGTGTGCTTATAGCTGCAAGAGAGGATAACTGTGTCCTGATATAGCTGCAGAAGAGGACCCCCAGCCTGTAACGGAGTGGACTTGTGAGATTTCACAGACTTTTCCGGGTGCAGCGAGGGTGGCTGTCCTGTGTTAGTTCAAGGAGCCACGAAGATACCGAGAGAGGGATTTACAGTTTCCAGGAGCACCTCCAGGACCCCGAAGCAAGGAGAAGACCACGTTTTCACGGAGCTGGCAGAAAGCCGTGCGCACCACTGTACTAGACTGTAGGGGGCACCATGGGACTGGATCTGAGTCCCCAACATCACCGTGAGTTTGTTCTTGTTTTGTGCACATGTCAGGGCCTAGTGTAGGCTTCAATAGTCAGAACACGGCAGCCGTGAGGCTTGCTTAGTAAAGGCCAGGGAGGTTATACGTAGAGTAGCATCATTATTTGTTTATTGTTTGCATTTACTTGTGTGACATACACTCACCGGCCACTTTATTAGGTACACCATGCTAGTAACGGGTTGGACCCCCTTTTGCCTTCAGAACTGCCTCAATTCTTCGTGGCATAGATTCAACAAGGTGCTGGAAGCATTCCTCAGAGATTTTGGTCCATATTGACATGATGGCATCACACAGTTGCCGCAGATTTGTCGGCTGCACATCCCAAAGATGCTCCATACAAGGCAGGATGGATCCATGCTTTCATGTTGTTTACGCCAAATTCTGACCCTACCATCCGAATGTCGCAGCAGAAATCGAGACTCATCAGACCAAGCAACGTTTTTCCAATCTTCTACTGTCCAATTTCGATGAGCTTGTACAAATTGTAGCCTCAGATTCCTGTTCTTAGCTGAAAGGAGTGGTACCCGGTGTGGTCTTCTGCTGCTGTAGCCCATCTGCCTCAAAGTTCGACGCACTGTGCGTTCAGAGATGCTCTTAGGCCTACCTTGGTTGTAACGGGTGGCGATTTGAGTCACTGTTGCCTTTCTATCAGCTCGAACCAGTCTGCCCATTCTCCTCTGACCTCTGGCATCAACAAGGCATTTCCGCCCACAGAACTGCCGCTCACTGGATTTTTTTTCCTTTACGGACCATTCTCTGTAAACCCTAGAGATGGTTGTGCGTGAAAATCCCAGTAGATCAGCAGTTTCTGAAATACTCAGACCAGCCCTTCTGGCACCAACAACCATGCCACGTTCAAAGGCACTCAAATCACCTTTCTTCCCCATACTGATGCTCGGTTTGAACTGCAGGAGATTGTCTTGACCATGTCTACATGCCTAAATGCACTGAGTTGCCGCCATGTGATTGGCTGATTAGAAATTAAGTGTTAACAAGAAGTTGGACAGGTGTACCTAATAAAGTGGCCGGTGAGTGTATATTGAGTCTATACCAGTTGGAGCATCGTGCTACTTTACAGACAAGCTAAAGAATATAACTCTTGTAAATTAACTTTTGCCATTGCATACCCCTGTTTGCATCTTCCTCATCCACTTCATTCCTTGCCTTCCAATAAATCTACCCTTTGTTGTTTGCACCTCATCTTGTGTACAGTAGTCTTCCTGCACCGTGGTGGTCCCCAGGCCATCGCTTCAGGTCATAGACTATTGTAAGACTGAGTGCAGGAACAAGACACCAGGCAGTTGTACTGCATCAGCGAGGAGTCTCCCAGAGAAAGGTTTCTCAACTACTGGGGATTCATGACGTGCTCTAAAAGTCTTCATAGAAGAAGAATCGCCATAAAATGGGCAACACTGAGGACTCTAGATGTCATGGTCGACCAGAGAAACTGCCCAGCAGATGTGGTCTTATCTTTGCAAATTCTGAGCTGATGGCACTGCTGGACATCTCCTGTTTTCAGACTCCTGTAGGTTTGGAGTAGTTATTCAAACAAGAGACTAGAAGTATATGGCCACCAGTCTTCTCATGCACTAATTTATATCCAACAGTATTAAACAATTTCTACATGATTTGTTATAGTGGACAAGCAAAGACTTGAATACATAATGGAACAGTGGAAAAAAACAAAAGGCAGCAGATCCTCGAAATAAAAGTCATTTAATCCGTACTCCAGGACATTTTCAGTGTGACCGCTCTTACAGTACAGAGCTCTATAGTGTGACCGCTCTTACAGTACAGAGCTCTATAGTGTGACCGCTCTTACAGTACAGAGCTCTATAGTGTGACCGCTCTTACAGTACAGAGCTCTATAGTGTGACCGCTCTTACAGTACAGAGCTCTATAGTGTGACCGCTCTTACAGTACAGAGCTCTATAGTGTGACCGCTCTTACAGTACAGAGCTCTATAGTGTGACCACTCTTACAGTACACAGCTCTATAGTGTGGCCGCTCTTACAGTACACAGCTCTATAGTGTGACCGCTCTTACAGTACAGAGCTCTATAGTGTGACCGCTCTTACAGTACAGAGCTCTATAGTGTGACCGCTCTTACAGTACAGAGCTCTATAGTGTGACCGCTCTTACAGTACAGAGCTCTATAGTGTGATCGCTCTTACAGTACAGAGCTCTACAGTGTGACCGCCCTTACAGTACAGAGCTCTATAGTGTGACCGCTCTTAGAGTACAGAGCTCTATAGTGTGACCGCTCTTACAGTACAGAGCTCTATAGTGTGACCGCTCTTACAGTACAGAGCTCTATAGTGTGACCGCTCTTACAGTACACAGCTCTATAGTGTGACCGCTCTTACAGTACACAGCTCTATAGTGTGGCCGCTCTTACAGTACACAGCTCTATAGTGTGACCGCTCTTACAGTACAGAGCTCTATAGTGTGACCGCTCTTACAGTACAGAGCTCTATAGTGTGACCGCTCTTACAGTACAGAGCTCTATAGTGTGACCGCTCTTACAGTACAGAGCTCTATAGTGTGACCGCTCTTACAGTACACAGCTCTATAGTGTGGCCGCTCTTACAGTACACAGCTCTATAGTGTGACCGCTCTTACAGTACAGAGCTCTATAGTGTGACCGCTCTTACAGTACAGAGCTCTATAGTGTGACCGCTCTTACAGTACAGAGCTCTATAGTGTGACCGCTCTTACAGTACACAGCTCTATAGTGTGGCCGCTCTTACAGTACACAGCTCTATAGTGTGACCGCTCTTACAGTACAGAGCTCTATAGTGTGACCGCTCTTACAGTACAGAGCTCTATAGTGTGACCGCTCTTACAGTACACAGCTCTATAGTGTGACCGCTCTTACAGTACAGAGCTCTATAGTGTGACCGCTCTTACAGTACAGAGCTCTATAGTGTGACCGCTCTTACAGTACACAGCTCTATAGTGTGACCGCTCTTACAGTACAGAGCTCTATAGTGTGACCGCTCTTACAGTACAGAGCTCTATAGTGTGACCGCTCTTACAGTACAGAGCTCTATAGTGTGACCGCTCTTACAGTACACAGCTCTATAGTGTGGCCGCTCTTACAGTACACAGCTCTATAGTGTGACCGCTCTTACAGTACAGAGCTCTATAGTGTGACCGCTCTTACAGTACAGAGCTCTATAGTGTGACCGCTCTTACAGTACAGAGCTCTATAGTGTGACCGCTCTTACAGTACAGAGCTCTATAGTGTGACCGCTCTTACAGTACAGAGCTCTATAGTGTGACCGCTCTTACAGTACAGAGCTCTATAGTGTGACCGCTCTTACAGTACACAGCTCTATAGTGTGGCCGCTCTTACAGTACACAGCTCTATAGTGTGACCGCTCTTACAGTACAGAGCTCTATAGTGTGACCGCTCTTACAGTACAGAGCTCTATAGTGTGACCGCTCTTACAGTACACAGCTCTATAGTGTGACCGCTCTTACAGTACAGAGCTCTATAGTGTGACCTCTCTTACAGTACAGAGCTCTATAGTGTGACCGCTCTTACGGTACAGAGCTCTATAGTGTGACCGCTCTTACGGTACAGAGCTCTATAGTGTGACCGTTCTTACGGTACAGAGCTCTATAGTGTGACCGCTCTTACACTACAGAGCTCTATAGTGTGACCGCTCTTACAGTACAGAGCTCTATAGTGTGACCGTTCTTACAGTACAGAGCTCTATAGTGTGATCGCTCTTACAGTACAGAGCTCTATAGTGTGACCGCTCTTACAGTATACAGCTCTATAGTGTGACCGCTCTTACAGTACAGAGCTCTATAGTGTGACCGCTCTTACAGTATACAGCTCTATAGTGTGACCGCTCTTACAGTACAGAGCTCTATAGTGTGACCTCTCTTACAGTACAGAGCTCTATAGTGTGACCGCTCTTACAGTACACAGCTCTATAGTGTGACCGCTCTTACAGTAAAGAGCTCTATAGTGTGACCGCTCTTACAGTACACAGCTCTATAGTGTGACCGCTCTTACAGTACAGAGCTCTATAGTGTGACCGCTCTTACAGTACAGAGCTCTATAGTGTGACCGCTCTTACAGTACACAGCTCTATAGTGTGACCGCTCTTACAGTACAGAGCTCTATAGTGTGACCGCTCTTACAGTATACAGCTCTATAGTGTGACCGCTCTTACAGTACACAGCTCTATAGTGTGACCGCTCTTACAGTACAGAGCTCTATAGTGTGACCGCTCTTACAGTACAGAGCTCTATAGTGTGACCGCTCTTACAGTACAGAGCTCTATAGTGTGACCGCTCTTACAGTACACAGCTCTATAGTGTGACCGCTCTTACAGTACAGAGCTCTATAGTGTCACCGCTCTTACAGTACACAGCTCTATAGTGTCACCGCTCTTACAGTACAGAGCTCTATAGTGTGACCGCTCTTACAGTACAGAGCTCTATAGTGTGACCGCTCTTACAGTACAGAGCTCTATAGTGTGACCGCTCTTACAGTACAGAGCTCTATAGTGTGACCGCTCTTACAGTACAGAGCTCTATAGTGTGACCGCTCTTACAGTACAGAGCTCTATAGTGTGACCACTCTTACAGTACACAGCTCTATAGTGTGGCCGCTCTTACAGTACACAGCTCTATAGTGTGACCGCTCTTACAGTACAGAGCTCTATAGTGTGACCGCTCTTACAGTACAGAGCTCTATAGTGTGACCGCTCTTACAGTACAGAGCTCTATAGTGTGACCGCTCTTACAGTACAGAGCTCTATAGTGTGATCGCTCTTACAGTACAGAGCTCTACAGTGTGACCGCCCTTACAGTACAGAGCTCTATAGTGTGACCGCTCTTACAGTACAGAGCTCTATAGTGTGACCGCTCTTACAGTACAGAGCTCTATAGTGTGACCGCTCTTACAGTACAGAGCTCTATAGTGTGACCGCTCTTACAGTACAGAGCTCTATAGTGTGACCGCTCTTACAGTACAGAGCTCTATAGTGTGACCGCTCTTACAGTACAGAGCTCTATAGTGTGATCGCTCTTACAGTGCAGAGCTCTATAGTGTGACCGCTCTTACAGTACACAGCTCTATAGTGTGACCGCTCTTACAGTACACAGCTCTATAGTGTGACCGCTCTTACAGTACAGAGCTCTATAGTGTGATCGCTCTTACAGTGCAGAGCTCTATAGTGTGACCGCTCTTACAGTACAGAGCTCTATAGTGTGACCGCTCTTACAATACAGAGCTCTATAGTGTGACCGCTCCTACAGTACAGAGCTCTATAGTGTGACCGCTCTTACAGTACAGAGCTCTATAGTGTGACCGCTCTTACAGTACAGAGCTCTATAGTGTGACCGCTCTTACAGTACAGAGCTCTATAGTGTGACCGCTCTTACAGTACAGAGCTCTATAGTGTGACCGCTCTTACAGTACAGAGCTCTATAGTGTGATCGCTCTTACAGTGCAGAGCTCTATAGTGTGACCGCTCTTACAGTACAGAGCTCTATAGTGTGACCGCTCTTACAGTACAGAGCTCTATAGTGTGACCGCTCTTACAGTACAGAGCTCTATAGTGTGACCGCTCTTACAGTACAGAGCTCTATAGTGTGACCGTTCTTACAGTACAGAGCTCTATAGTGTGACCGCTCTTACAGTACAGAGCTCTATAGTGTGACCGTTCTTACAGTACAGAGCTCTATAGTGTGATCGCTCTTACAGTACACAGCTCTATAGTGTGACCGCTCTTACAGTACAGAGCTCTATAGTGTGACCGCTCTTACAGTACAGAGCTCTATAGTGTGACCGCTCTTACAGTACAGAGCTCTATAGTGTGACCGCTCTTACAGTACAGAGCTCTATAGTGTGACCGCTCTTACAGTACACAGCTCTATAGTGTGACCGCTCTTACAGTACAGAGCTCTATAGTGTGACCGCTCTTACAGTACAGAGCTCTATAGTGTGACCGCTCTTACAGTACACAGCTCTATAGTGTGACCGCTCTTACAGTACAGAGCTCTATAGTGTGACCGCTCTTACAGTACACAGCTCTATATTGTGACCGCTCTTACAGTACAGAGCTCTATAGTGTGACCGCTCTTACAGTACAGAGCTCTATAGTGTGACCGCTCTTACAGTACACAGCTCTATAGTGTGACCGCTCTTACAGTACAGAGCTCTATAGTGTGACCGCTCTTATAGTACAGAGCTCTATAGTGTGACCGCTCTTACAGTACAGAGCTCTATAGTGTGACCGCTCTTACAGTACACAGCTCTATAGTGTGACCGCTCTTACAGTACAGAGCTCTATAGTGTGACCGCTCTTACAGTACAGAGCTCTATAGTGTGACTGCTCTTACTGTACAGAGCTCTATAGTGTGACCGCTCTTACAGTACAGAGCTCTATAGTGTAACCGCTCTTACAGTACAGAGCTCTATAGTGTGACCGCTCTTACAGTACAGAGCTCTATAGTGTGACCGCTCTTACAGTACAGAGCTCTATAGTGTGACCGCTCTTACAGTACAGAGCTCTATAGTGTGACCGCTCTTACAGTACAGAGCTCTATAGTGTGACCGCTCTTACAGTACACAGCTCTATAGTGTGACCGCTCTTACAGTACAGAGCTCTATAGTGTGACCGCTCTTACAGTACACAGCTCTATAGTGTGACCGCTCTTACAGTACAGAGCTCTATAGTGTGACCGCTCTTACAGTACACAGCTCTATAGTGTGACCGCTCTTACAGTACACAGCTCTATAGTGTGACCGCTCTTACAGTACAGAGCTCTATAGTGTGACCGCTCTTACAGTACACAGCTCTATAGTGTGACCGCTCTTACAGTACAGAGCTCTATAGTGTGACCGCTCTTACAGTACAGAGCTCTATAGTGTGACCGCTCTTACTGTACAGAGCTCTATAGTGTGACCGCTCTTACAGTACAGAGCTCTATAGTGTGACCGCTCTTACAGTACAGAGCTCTATAGTGTGACCGCTCTTACAGTACACAGCTCTATAGTGTGACCGCTCTTACAGTACAGAGCTCTATAGTGTGACCGCTCTTACAGTACAGAGCTCTATAGTGTGACCGCTCTTACTGTACAGAGCTCTATAGTGTGACCGCTCTTACAGTACAGAGCTCTATAGTGTGACCGCTCTTACAGTACAGAGCTCTATAGTGTGACTGCTCTTACAGTACAGAGCTCTATAGTGTGACCGCTCTTACAGTACAGAGCTCTATAGTGTGACCGCTCTTACAGTACAGAGCTCTATATTGTGACCGCTCTTACAGTACAGAGCTCTATAGTGTGACCGCTCTTACAGTACAGAGCTCTATAGTGTGACCGCTCTTACAGTACACAGCTCTATAGTGTGACCGCTCTTACAGTACAGAGCTCTATAGTGTGACCGCTCTTACAGTACAGAGCTCTATAGTGTGACCGCTCTTACAGTACACAGCTCTATAGTGTGACCGCTCTTACAGTACAGAGCTCTATAGTGTGACCGCTCTTACAGCACAGAGCTCTATAGTGTGACCGCTCTTACAGTATAGAGCTATATAATGTGACCGCTCTTACTGTACAGAGCTCTATAGTGTGACCGCTCTTACAGTACAGAGCTCTATAGTGTGACCGCTCTTACAGCACAGAGCTCTATAGTGTGACCGCTCTTACAGTACAGAACTCTATAGTGTGACCGCTCTTACAGTACAGAGCTCTATAGTGTGACCGCTCTTACAGTACAGAGCTCTATAGTGTGACCGCTCTTACAGTACAGAGCTCTATAGTGTGACCGCTCTTACAGTACAGAGCTCTATAGTGTGACCGCTCTTACAGTATAGAGCTCTATAGTGTGATCGCTCTTACAGTACAGAGCTCTATAGTGTGACCGATCTTACAGTACAGAGCTCTATAGTGTGACCGCTCTTACAGTACAGAGCTCTATAGTGTGATCGCTCTTACAGTACAGAGCTCTATAGTGTGACTGCTCTTACAGTACAGAGCTCTATAGTGACTGCTCTTACAGTACAGAGCTCTATAGTGTGACCGCTCTTACAGTACAGAGCTCTATAGTGTGACCGCTCTTACAGTACCGAGCTCTATAGTGTGACCGCTCTTATAGTACAGAGAGGCCCGGCGCCAGCGCACTGCAGTACTTTGCTCTGCCCTCAACAGGACAGACAAGGTGCGCCTGTGCCAGAGCCACAGCATGAAGACAAGAGGACGTCATCCTATGAAGATAGGAGGACCCGGATCGGACCGCCACGCCCATCGGACCAGACCGAATCGGGACCGCCCCCAGGTGAGTATAATTTAACTCTTTTTCTCATCTTTCAGAATACATCGGGGGCTTATCTACAGCATTCCAGAATGCTCTAGATAAACCCCTAATCCTGGTGGGCTTAGCACACCTTTGATGTTGGGGATGACAGGTTCCCTTTAATACCCCAATCAGCCCCTTTATTCAGGTGTGGGTGGTCACAAATCTGAGTAGAGTTTGGGTGGTGACATTTCGGCTTCGGTCCTGGTCTGAATGTATCGTTGCGGTGGAGTTTTTTATTTCCCTGGTTGTTACAATGTATCCGGATTGATTTCCTCCCATTTATTCTGTTCCTGTAAAGCTGTGATGTCCGGGGAGGAGACGTCTTTCTTTGCTGCTCAAGGAGATTCTTGTCACTTTCAGTAAAGTCTTTGGCCACAAACCTAAATGCCAAAAAATTCACAGCGGCCGCCGGTAATCGCATCCAGATTTGATTTACGATGTTCAAGGTCGGCAGCGCTGGTGAAGAAATCGCTTATCCTCATGTGACGGGAGATTGAGATTACCGGAGAAGATGTGATGCACACGATTAGAAGGTGATGACCAGCTGGGGTATCTAATCTTCCGTTTGTGATACTATCTCGCGGCACCACACAGCACTGAGCTGATGTATCTGAGCCTCCAGCTGCAGGATGCTGGGGCATTAAGGTGAGGTCCAGGGTCACCAGGATCAGGTGTTAGATCCAAGCACTGTCTGGCATTGGTGCAGGAGGACTGCCATCTACCGTCCAAACTGGTCCATGTGGAACCAACAGGAAGAGGAAGTGTTTTAGTTGGGATAAATTTGGATGGAGCAGCGGGTTAGGTAACCTTGATGGCGCAGTTCCCTGGTATAAAAAGCTAGAGCACCAAAACTAAGCTGGTTTCAGCACCAAGAGAAGGGCGGTCTGTAGGTGTGCTGGAGAATAAGTTAAGGGCGAGGTGAAAGGCAGCAGCAGGAAGCGTGAGCCAGCTGGTTTTGGGGCGCTTGAGAGCAGAACCCAAGCAGTGCCAGGCACGTCATGGAACCCAGAATACACCAGTTGAGACCCAAATACCAGACATCTACCATCGGTCCATCACCGAAGACGTGTGAGGCGACTCCGCCCGGGGGTAGATGCCTACAGTGATGGGCCGGAGGCACGAGTGAGCCAGGTCATTGCTTTCAGCACTGATGTTCAGTACAGGGGTTGGCCTGGGCTAGGACAACAGACAGGGGGATCGATTGAAGCAAAGGAGGCCCAGAGAGCCTCGTTAGACTTTGTCAGGAGGACTTGCAACCTAGCAGGAATAACCGCAAATCCCCACTGGGCCTGTGCTATAGGACAAGATAGTCCTGTGACTCGTTATACCAGGAGTATAACCCTTGTTAGAAAGTTATAAGTACATGTAACAAGAGACCGCTGTCACGGTTCATGGGGAGGATATGTTTATGTTCCCCACCGCTCACACCAATTTGTCATGAACTGGGGTTGTTTGGTTGCCCCTGGTTCTTTCTGAAGTGGATTTATTTATATCCCACTTCCCAGTTCTGGTTTGGAACTTGCAGCTCTCTGGCGCCCCCCTTACCCTCAGGTCAGACAGGGTACTGCACCTAGTATAATTAGACGCCAGAAAGGCTGCCTGCTATGTACTGGCTAATGGGCACACTGCAGTGAGGGCAATATAACTACTCCCACTCAGGCGGGAACAATATTTATCAACGCCATCCATCACTACAAAGCCTCCCAAACGTACAGGACAAATCTGCTGCCACCAGCTCCGATTTCCTAATTAATAACAGGTCCGGAGCCAACTCAGATTAGTAGTGTAATTCACTTCAGAGGACGTGACAGTTATAGAGCAAGGAGAAACAAAACTTGTAATTTTATATATTTTACTCCAAATAGGTAGGCAGTGTTTACAGAAGTATAAAAATGTATTATAAAAGTAGGCAAGTATCATATGTACGGTACAGTTACAAATAAAATGGGAGTAAAGTTGAAAAACACAGTTCGTTATGTCGTTTCATTTCATGGCTGACCATGTGCTGTGGAGGATGGGCACACATCTAGATGCATCTTAGATCTGTCTCGCAGCTAGATCCAGGACAAAAGACTAATAAAGACTGATGTCTCCCTCACTTATCTCCGAGCCCAAAACTAAGGCACTCTCCCTGTGGTGACCTCGCTCAGAGGCTGAATCCTCCCCTTTCTTACAGTTATGACAAACCATTTCTATACATAACTCGCTGTATGAACCTCATAGAAGAACGACACAAGGATCAAGATGCTCACCACGTTGGGGGTTCGTTTAAGTATAAACACGACGTAGGTATATGACCCGCTTATGGAGAAATCCGTTCCTGCCATTTCATTGGGCTTAGATCCTAGCGATATCAGTGAGTTATAGATCTCTCGGTGGACATCCGGAATATGTAACTTTTATCTCGTTATCCCTGATCGGTGCCAGTATACATAACTTTTCAAGAACAAAAAAGTCCCATGAAGTTTGGCAAAGTTGCTGTACACCAGTTTTAGCTGGTATCAGGCGGGATGGGGGATGAAGGGTTTAGACAGAGACTGGCTTTCGCAGCACAGAGCCATAAAAATTCCTCCATGGATGTTGCTAGCAAGCTGGTCTCACATTACAGCCATATAGTAGGGGGGAGAGAGGAAGAGAGGCTTAGAATTCCAGCCTTGTGCTGCAGGCAGAGGAAACTGCAGCTGAGAACCCTGTAAGTGTAACTGGACTAAATAAGAAATTCTTCCTATTTCCTGACAACCGTTATAATAGTAGAGTGAACCCGAGGATTCATTGTATTTCTGATATTGTATACTTCATCTGTAATTATCGGCTTTGCATTGTTTAAACGTTACTAAAGCTTCCACAATTTTCCACCACACTAGGGAAATAAAGAGTTTCAGTGGTTACTTCTGCCTTGTCCTTGTCTGCGTGTTGCATCCAGTCACATGCTTTCACAGCAGGGAAATGAGGCGGGATCCCGGCAGTGTTTTGGATCTTGGCAGCGTTTAGGATCCTGGCAGCGTTTAAGATCCCAGCAGCAGTTAGGATCCCGGCAGCGTTTAGGATCCCGGCAGCGGTCAGGATCCCGGCAGCATTTAAGATCCTGGCAGCGTTTAGGATCCCAGAAGCGTTTAGGTTCCTGGCAGCGTTTAGGATCCCAGAAGCGTTTTGGATCCCGGCAGCGGTTAGGATCCCGGCAACGTTTAAGATCCCGGCAGCGTTTAGGATCCCAGCAGCGTTTTGGATCCTGGCAGTGTTTAGGATCCCGGCAGCATTTTGGATCCTGGCAGCGGTTAGGATCCCGGCAGCGTTTAAGATCCCGGCAGCGTTTAGGATCCCAGAAGCGTTTAGGTTCCCGGCAGCGTTTTGGATCCTGGCAGTGTTTAGGATCCTGGCAGCGGTTAGGATCCCGACAGCGTTTAAGATCCCGGCAGCGTTTAGGATCCCGGCTGCGTTTTGGATCCCGGCAGTGTTTAGGATCCCAGCAGCGTTTTGGATCCTGGCAGCGTTTAAGATCCCGGCAGCGGTTAGGATCCCGGCAGCATTTTGGATCCTGGCAGCGGTTAGGATCCCGGCAGCATTTAAGATCCCGGCAGCGTTTAGGATCCCAGCAGTGTTTTGGATCCTGGCAGTGTTTAGGATCCTGGCAGCGTTTAGGATCCTGGCAGCGTTTAAGATCCCGGCAGCAGTTAGGATCCCGGCAGTGGTTAGGATCCCGGCAGCGGTTAGGATCCCGGCAGCGTTTAAGATCCTGGCAGCGTTTAGGATCCCAGAAGCGTTTAGGTTCCCGGCAGCGTTTAGGTTCCCGGCAGCGTTTAGGATCCCAGAAGCGTTTAGGTTCCCGGCAGCGTTTTGGATCCTGGCAGTGTTTAGGATCCTGGCGGCGTTTTGGATCCTGGCAGCGTTTAAGATCCCGGCAGCGGTTAGGATCCCGGCAGCGTTTAAGATCCCGGCAGCGGTTAGGATCCCGGCAGTGGTTAGGATCCCGACAGCGGTTAGGATCCCGGCAGCGTTTAGGATCCTGGCAGCGGTTAGGATCCCGGCAGCGTTTAAGATCCCGGCAGCGATTAGGATCCCGGCAGCGTTTAAAATCCCGGCAGCGGTTAGGATCCCGGCAGCGTTTAAGATCCCGGCAGCGGTTAGGATCCCGGCAGCGGTTAGGATCCTGACAGCGGTTAGGATCCCGGCAGCGATTAGGATCCCGGCAGCGTTTAAGATCCCGGCAGCGATTAGGATCCCGGCAGCGTTTAAGATCCCGGCAGCGGTTAGGATCCCGGCAGCGGTTAGGATCCCCGCAGCGTTTAAGATCCTGGCAGCGGTTAGGATCCCGGCAGCGGTTAGGATCCTGACAGCGGTTAGGATCCCGGCAGCGATTAGGATCCCGGCAGCGTTTAAGATCCCGGCAGCGATTAGGATCCCGGCAGCGTTTAAGATCCTGGCAGCGGTTAGGATCCCGGCAGCGGTTAGGATCCCGGCAGCGTTTAAGATCCTGGCAGCGTTTAGGTTCCCGGCAGCGTTTTGGATCCTGGCAGTGTTTAGGATCCTGGCAGCGGTTAGGATCCCGGCAGCGTTTAAGATCCCGGCAGCGTTTAGGATCCCGGCTGCGTTTTGGTTCCCGGCAGTGTTTAGGATCCCAGCAGCGTTTTGGATCCTGGCAGCGTTTAAGATCCCGGCAGCGGTTAGGATCCCGGCAGCGTTTAAGATCCCGGCAGCGGTTAGGATCCCGGCAGCGGTTAGGATCCCAGCAGCGTTTAGGATCCTGGCAGCGCTTTGGTTCCCACTCTCAGTGTGTTCATGTTCCTCCGGGTGCAAATCTACAACTGGGTCTTTCAGATATTTGTGGGGATGTGGATGACCCTGCGGAGGAGACTCGGGGGTGGATATTACCAGCTCTGTTATAGGGGGATTACTGTCTGAATCTTTTGGGCGGAGGGGCTTCTCCACAGGGGAATGGCTGTCAGGAATTGTCTCCTTATTCCAAGACTGGGAGTCAGCGGAGCGAGCCGCCATCTAGGGTGCTCCACTACCTTGTGCCTGAGCGAAACCCATAAATGGGGTCTTATTGGGGGAGATCAAGAAAAGTCCTAGGACCAGAAGGTCCCACTGACCCCTACAGAAGCCTCTGACCCTGAATATAGTAAGAGCTGAGCGTTAGTGAGATTAGTCGGATCCCGCATGTTCTGCGATGTCGCTGCTTCCTTAGTATTTGTATGTAAGGGGTAATGTTGACATTTTCGTGGCTGATAACGCTGAGGTCGGGCCCAATGCAAAATGTCCAACGTTCTTCCCAATATCTAATGGCCGCACGTCACTCCCATCATCACTATCTGATGATACAACTGCTGTTCTCTTACATGAGGGGCCTCGGGACCCTCAGATACGGGGGGCTGAATCTGACTGCAAACTATGCACCCCCTATACTACAGGAGCCATCACCAAGAATTGGTGAGATCTTTGCAGTAGCCCCCACTAGTATAAAAGCCCCCCAATACAGGAATACACAATATAAGGGAAGAGGCGCAAATGCAGAAAACCATTTCCAATATAACTCAATGGCAGGAGAAAATGTGCACTCGCTCCTGTGTGCGGGGGTCTCTGACCCTCATCCAGAAGAAGCAGAAATCACATCAGATGTTGTAATTTATCAAACCAGAATTGAAATATAAATGGGAAGACAATACCTGGTGGTACGCGGCCCCCCGGCACATGATGTGATATTGTGTCTGTAATAACGAGGCCGCCCCGATACCGGGCGTAATATCAGAAAAA
Source organism: Ranitomeya variabilis (assembly GCF_051348905.1). NCBI lineage: Eukaryota > Metazoa > Chordata > Amphibia > Anura > Dendrobatidae > Ranitomeya > Ranitomeya variabilis. The sequence continues at coordinate 9,422,586 of NC_135235.1, forward strand.
GAGATGGGAAAGGCGAAGCGTCACCTGGTGCCTCATCACAATGTATGAAGACCACCTGAGACCCCGAAAGAAACCTCAGCAATGAGACGAAATGTATATATTACATCATAGACAGCAGTGAGCAAAAGTCTTAGGCAGGTGGGGAACCAACACTGCAGAGAAAGAAGGGTTAATGGTTTATCTTTATTAATTAACAAAATGCAAAGTGACTGAAGAAAAGAGAAATGTAAATCCCCCATCAACAGTATCTGGTGACCGCCCGTCCCCTCCATCATCAGTATCTGGTGACCGCCCGTCACCTCCATCATCAGTATCTGGTGACCGCCCGTCCCCTCCATCATCAGTATCTGGTGACAGCCCGTCACCTCCATCATCAGTATCTGGTGACCGCCCATCCTCTCCATCATCAGTATCTGGTGACCGCCCATCCCCTCCATCATCAGTATCTGGTGACCGCCCGTCCCCTCCATCATCAGTATCTGGTGACCGCCCGTCACCTCCATCATCAGTATCTGGTGACCGCCCGTCCCCTCCATCATCAGTATCTGGTGACCGCCCGTCACCTCCATCATCAGTATCTGGTGACCGCCCATCCTCTCCATCATCAGTATCTGGTGACCGCCCGTCTCCTCCATCATCAGTATCTGGTGACCACCCGTCACCTCCATCATCAGTATCTGGTGACCGCCCGTCACCTCCATCATCAGTATCTGGTGACCGCCCGTCCCCTCCATCATCAGTATCTGGTGACCGCCCGTCTCCTCCATTATCAGTATCTGGTGACCGCCCGTCACCTCCATCATCAGTATCTGGTGACCGCCCGTCCCCTCCATCATCAGTATCTGGTGACCGCCCGTCTCCTCCATCATCAGTATCTGGTGACCGCCCGTCCCCTCCATCATCAGTATCTGGTGACCGCCCGTCTCCTCCATCATCAGTATATGGTGACCGCCCGTCACCTCCATCATCAGTATCTGGTGACCGCCCTTCTCCTCCATCATCAGTATCTGGTGACCGCCCGTCCCCTCCATCAGCAGTATCTGGTGACCGCCCGTCTCCTCCCTCATCAGTATCTGGTGACCGCCCGTCCCCTCCATCATCAGTATCTGGTGACCGCCCGTCCCCTCCATCATCAGTATCTGGTGACCGCCCGTCTCCTCCATCATCAGTATCTGGTGACCGCCCGTCTCCTCCATCATCAGTATCTGGTGACCGCCCGTCCCCTCCATTATCAGTATCTGGTGACCGCCCGTCTCCTCCCTCATCAGTATCTGGTGACCGCCCGTCTCCTCCATCATCAGTATCTGGTGACCGCCCGTCCCCTCCATTATCAGTATCTGGTGACCGCCCGTCTCCTCCCTCATCAGTATCTGGTGATCACCCGTCTCCTCCATCATCAGTATCTGGTGACAGCCCGTCCCCTCCATCAGCAGTATCTGGTGACCGCCCGTCTCCTCCCTCATCAGTATCTGGTGACCGCCCGTCCCCTCCATCATCAGTATCTGGTGACCGCCCGTCCCCTCCATCATCAGTATCTGGTGACCGCCCGTACCCTCCATCATCAGTATCTGGTGACCACCCGTCTCCTCCATCATCAGTATCTGGTGACCGCCCGTCTCCTCCATCATCAGTATCTGGTGACCGCCCGTCTCCTCCATCATCAGTATCTGGTGACCGCCCGTCTCCTCCATCATCAGTATATGGTGACCGCCCATCACCTCCTTCATCAGTATCTGGTGACCGCCTGTCACCTCCATCATTCAATGACCACAACCTGCAGGGTGCACTGAGGAGGACCACAAACACCAGCATTCTGCAGAAGGCTGTGATAATGATTATAACAGGTTACTGGGGTGCAATTCCCCTTTACTTCACCAGCAGAAACATCATTAGCTCCAACCCTTTTTCACATCTATCACTCCACCCATGAGTATCCTCATCACCTGTGCTCCGCCCAATAATCTTCAGCACAACTTCCTTATTGGTCAGATCCCACCCAATCATATATCTATATCTAATAAAGCTGGATGATGACGACACGCGACATCCCGGCTCCCACAGGACAGCAGATCAAGGCTGCCTGGGGGTCCAGACAAGTGACCACATCCAGGAGCCGCAGTCAGACATTACATTACTGATCCTGAGTTACATCCTGTATTATACCCCAGAGCTGCACTCACTATTCTGCTGGTGCAGTCACTGTGTACATACATTACATTACTGATCCTGAGTTACATTCTGTATTATACCCCAGAGCTGCACTCACTATTCTGCTGGTGAAGTCACTGTGTACATACATTACATTACTGATCTTGAGTTACATCCTGTATTATACTCCAGAGCTGCACTCACTATTCTGCTGGTGCAGTCACTGTGTACATACATTACATTACTGATCCTGAGTTACCTCCTGTATTATACCCCAGAGCTGCACTCACTATTCTGCTGGTGAAGTCACTGTGTACATACATTACATTACTGATCTTGAGTTACATCCTGTATTATACTCCAGAGCTGCACTCACTATTCTGCTGGTGCAGTCACTGTGTACATACATTACATTACTGATCCTGAGTTACATCCTGTATTATACCCCAGAGCTGCACTCACTATTCTGCTGGTGCAGTCACTATGTACATACATTACATTACTGATCCTGGGTTACCTCCTGTATTATACCCCAGAGCTGCACTCATTATTCTGCTGGTGCAGTCACTGTGTACATACATTACATTACTGATCCTGAGTTACATCCTGTATTATACTCCAGAGCTGCACTCACTATTCTGCTGGTGCAGTCACTGTGTACATACATACATTACTGATCCTGAGTGACATCCTGTATTATACTCCAGAGCTGCACTCACTATTCTGCTGGTGCAGTCACTGTGTACATACATTACATTACTGATCCTGAGTTACATCCTGTATTATACTCCAGAGCTGCACTCACTATTCTGCTGGTGCAGTCACTGTGTACATACATTACATTACTGATCCTGAGTTACATCCTGTATTATACCCCAGAGCTGCACTCACTATTCTGCTGGTGCAGTCACTGTGTACATACATTACATTACTGATCCTGAGTTACATCCTGTATTATACTCCAGAGCTGCACTCACTATTTTGCTGGTGCAGTCACTGTTTACATACATTACATTACTGATCCTGAGTGACATCCTGTATTATACTCCAGAGCTGCACTCACTATTCTGCTGGTGCAGTCACTGTGTATGCTCTCAGGTAAGCATTAGGCAGTGTTTACGCAGCACCTGTGTGAGTGCGGCTCACCCTGTAAGGGTATGTGTTCACGTTCAGGAAACACTGCGTGTTTGACGCTGCGCTGCGCAGAGCTGCAGCGTCAAACATGCAGCGTCCAGATGTTCCAGCATAGTGGAGGGGATTTTATGAAATCCCATGTCCACTATGCATGGTAACACGCACCCGGCGGCCCTGCGATTCCGGACATGCTGCGCACCTTTTAAGATCGCAGCATGTCCGTGTACCTGGCGGCGACTCTGCGCCTCCGCAAGGTATATCACAGGGCCCTATGTGTGGGGTGCGATGATGCCGTATGTGTGCAATGAACACATCCGGCATCATCGCGACACAGAAGGGGGCGGGGCTTAGGGCGGAGCGGGTTTGCTGCTCCGTCCAAACCGCCGGCCATCCTGAAAGTGGACACGTACCCTAAGAGTCCAGTCCTTTCTCCCAGAGCAGACTTTACACACAGAATCCCATCTGTATCATATCATTATCCCCTTCACTCTGAGCTCCAGCATCTTCCAGCACCAAACACAAGTGTTCAGGTTTGTGCACAGTTCACACTGAACAGGCTGCAGCTTCCACGTGCTACTCTGCACCTCCAACCCACAAACTGCTTAGCTGTCCCAGCTGACCCATGCAGTCAGACTCCAGCTAGTCTCTCTCCCACCTGCAGCTCACATTATGGCTGGTCACTCACCAGCTTCAGTGCACTCGACTCTGCTGCATGTGATGATCCTGCAGTGCTGGGAGGTCCCGCTGTCCCACCTGACCCGATATAACCTACATAACGAGTTGTCATCATGACTGTATGCACAGTGTGTAGTGCAGCAGGCGCTGTGTGCAGCGGATGTCAGTGACAGTGTGGCGGTATTATTCAGGGGTGACGCTTACGATGTGCCAGTTTTCTTGGCCTTTCTTTTGTGTGTACGATATTTCAGCGCCCCACTTTTACTGAAGCAGCAGAGATGTTGTGGTGGACGGGATCTGCTGGGTGTAGTTGTGCTCAGTCTCAGAGCAGACGGTCCGGACCTCTGGATAATCGCGGGTTTGATCTCTGATGATCGGCCTCGTTCACACCCAAATTGTGTAGGAAATTCTGTATTTCTGAATCCTCATCATTGTGTCATTTATATCTATAGGTGACGTTTGTTGGCGCCACATTGTGCGTCTTCCCTGGTGGTGCCGACCCAGTGTGGCCCGCGGCCGTGCAATGTGCAGCGCACACGAGATGCAGATGTCAGATCCGCGGCGTGTTTCTTATCAGGCAGAGACGGTCCTGGGGGGAGACGCTTCCAGATGGATGTGAAGATAAATAGAGAAATATTAATCTTTATCCCGGTCCTCCAGGTGTCAGCGCCGCTAACACGAGACCTGGTGAAATGATAAAAGGCGCTGCCGCCACTCTGCTGATTCTTATTGCAATTTCTCCTGAAATGTCAGGAGCGAGCGGATTATCTGCAGGATCCGCCGCCGCCGCCATCAGACGCGATAAGCGCTCGGAGTCACATCTACAGCACCTGACCCAGATAAATCTCTCTCAATTATGTGACTGCGCAGAGAAGCGAGTGGAGAGCGCAGGTCGCGTCACCTCTGCTGCCCGCTGCTAATGAAAAATGTCCAGACCCCCCCATTGTGGCGAGAAAGCTCAGCCAGGTGTTGCATGCCCTGCAACAGGCGGCTGCCTGTGTAAGAAGATGGAAGCCCACGTTCCCCTTGAAGACGTGTATCGATGTGACGTGTAGGGTGTTTAGTGATGTGCATTATTAGTAATAGAGATGTGTTCTGCCCAGTCACGGGTAGTTACTAAGGACAGTAAGGGTTAACAGTTGGCACTAGCCCAGAGTGGGAAGGGCTAAGAGATATAGGGAGTTACCTGTTAGAAAGGCAGATAGGGCTCAGCGAGCAGCTAGAGAAGACCTATGGCTTGAGAACTCAGCAGAGACACATGGATTGGGTGTCACAAATGTGAGCGGAGACTGAGATAACAGATAGCATGATCCAAAGGGAAAACAGGGAAAAGCATTGGAAGGAGAGAGCGATTCTCAGGAGACAAAGTCTGGGGCAGGAAACCTAGCAAGATGGTACGAAGTTGCATAACAGTCAAGAGACGGAGCAGCAGTAAGAAGGAAAGGGGGACAGAGCACCATGTAGTAGCTCCAAGGCGTCGGCTAGCAGAGAAGTTAAGTAATGGCCATAATGGTGCGAGGAGCTCTCCTAAGCGGAAAAGGACACAGAGCCGAGGGTTGCAGGATACGACTCTCGCTTACTGGTTAGCGGTGCTGCTGTTGAAGACTAGAAAAGCTCCTGAAGTGCTGAGCTGGGTGGTGGTGAAGCTACAGAGATTGAGTCACAGCGAACTCAGCAACAGAAAGTGTATGAAAATGTCATATCTCCTAAGACAGGGGTATCAAACTCATTTTCACCAAGGGCCACATCAATATTCTGGTTTCTTTCAAAGGGACAATTGAAATTGTATGGGCTCATACAGACATCCATGCCACAAGGTAAGAGCATGGCCTGCAATGCATAGACTGCCGTGGGCTATAAGACCACTGTCCTTGGGTAGTAGGGCTAACAACTCTGTCACTCGACAGTTGGGCTAAGAGCACTGTCCCTGGGTAGTAGGGCTAAGAGCACTGCCCTTTGGTAGTAGAGCTAAGAGAACTGTTGTGGATTCTGTTTGTGGGCTCCCTCTGGTGGTTACTGCTGGTACTGGGTGACTTTGGTGGGTTGCGGCCTTTGGTTTCCACCTGTCCATCAGAGGCTGGGTGTTTCCTATTTTACCTGGCCTTTCTGTCATTCCCTTGCCGGCTATCAATGTATTCAGATGTGCTCTGTTTGGTTCCTGCCTACCTGCTCCCAGATCTTTCAGGATAAGCTAAGTGCTGATTTTCAGTTGTTTGTTTTTTTGTCCAGCTTGCTTATTATGTCTCTATGCTAGCTGGTAGCTCTAGTGGACTGAGGTTCTCCCCATGTGCCATGAGTTGGCACATGGGTTCTTGTAATCTCAGGATGGTTTTTTGATTAGGGTTTTTTGCTGACCGCTCAGACCCCTTTTGTATCGTTCTGCTTTCTAGTTTACAGCGGGCCTCAATTTGCTAAACCTATATATATCATCTCTATGTGTGTGCCTTCCTCTCATTTCACCGTCAATACATGTGAGGGGGCAACTATATCTTTTGGGGTTCATTCCTCTGGAGGCAAGTGAGGTCTTTATTTTCTCTGCAGTACTAGTTAGCTCTTAGGCTGGTGCGTGGCGTCTAGAACCAACGTAGGCACGCTCCCTGGCTATCTCTAGTTGCGTTTGTCAGGCGTAGGGCAGCGGTCAGCCCAGGTTCCATCACCCTAGAGCTCGTCCGTAATATATTTGTACTTTGCTTGTCCTTTGCTATCCCTAGCCATTGGGGATTCATGACAGTATAGCCGGCCCACAAAGTGTTAATTGTTTGGGCTGAAGCAGGAGAAAAAGAAGTGTTTAAGGGAAATTTTTTTTTTTTTTTTTTTCCCTTCAGAGTTTTGCTGCCTAGCCCTTAATTGCTGTCTAGCTGCTTCTTACCTCCTCTTAACCCTTGAATGGCTCTGATCTTAGCTGTTTAACATGGATGTCCAGAGTTTGGCTTCCAGCCTGAGTAATCTGGCGGCAAAAGTTCAAAACATACAGGATTTTGTTGTTCACACTCCCATGTCTGAACCTAGAATTCCTATTCCAGAGTTCTTCTCTGGAGATAGATCTACCTTCCTGAATTTCAGGAACAATTGTAAATTGTTTCTTTCTTTAAAATCTCGCTCCTCTGGAGACCCTGCTCAACAGGTCAAGATTGTAATATCTTTCCTGCGGGGCGACCCTCAGAGTTGGGCATTTGCATTGGCACCAGGGGATCCTGCATTGCTCAGTGTGGATGCGTTTTTTCTGGCATTGGGATTGCTCTATGAGGAACCCAACCTGGAGATTCAGGCTGAAAAGGCTTTATTAGCCCTCTCTCAGGGGCATGATGAAGCGGAAATATATTGTCAAAAATTTCGGAAATGGTCGGTGCTTACTCAGTGGAATGAGTGCGCCCTGGCTGCAAACTTCAGAAATGGTCTTTCTGAGGCCATTAAGGATATTATGGTGGGGTTCCCTACGCCTACAGGTCTGAATGAGTCGATGGCTATGGCCATTCAGATTGATCGGCGTTTACGGGAGCGCAAACCCGTGCACCAGTTGGCGGTGTCTTCTGAACAGGCACCTGAGACTATGCAATGTGATAGAATTCAGTCCAGAAGTGAACGGCAAAATTATAGGCGGAAAAATGGATTGTGTTTTTATTGTGGTGATTCAGCTCATGTTATATCAGCATGCTCTAAACGCACAAAAAAGCTTGATAAATCTTTTGCCATTGGTACTCTGCAGCCTAAGTTCATTTTGTCTGTGACTCTGATTTTTTCACTGTCTTCCATTTCCGTTGATGCCTATGTGGATTCGGGCGCTGCCCTGAGTCTTATGGATTGGTCATTTGCTAAACGCTGCGGTTTTAGTCTGGAGCCTCTGGAAGTTCCTATTCCTCTGAAGGGAATTGACTCTACACCATTGGCTATGAATAAACCGCAGTATTGGACACAAGTGACCATGCGCATGACTCCCGTTCATCAGGAGGTGATTCGCTTCCTTGTACTGTATAATTTACATGATGTACTAGTGCTGGGTCTGCCATGGTTACAGGCTCATAATCCTGTCCTGGACTGGAAAACAATGTCTGTGTTAAGCTGGGGATGTCAGGGGGTTCATGATGATGCACCTCCGATTTCAATCGCTTCATCTACTCCTTCTGAGATCCCTGCGTTTTTGTCGGATTATAGGGATGTTTTTGAGGAGCCTAAGCTCAATTCGCTCCCTCCTCATAGAGATTGTGACTGTGCTATAGAATTGATTCCTGGCAGTAAGTTCCCTAAGGGTCGTTTATTTAATCTGTCACTGCCAGAGCATACTGCTATGCGGAATTATATTAAGGAGTCCTTGGAAAAGGGACATATCCGTCCATCTTCGTCCCCTCTGGGAGCAGGTTTTTTTTTTTCGTGGCAAAAAAAGATGGTTCCCTGAGGCCTTGTATAGATTATCGCCTTCTGAATAAGATTACAGTCAAATATCAGTATCCATTGCCATTATTGACTGACTTGTTTGCTCACATTAAGGGGGCTAGGTGGTTCACTAAGATAGATCTTCGCGGTGCTTATAATCTGGTGCGGATAAAACAAGGTGATGAGTGGAAGACCACATTTAATATGCCTGAGGGCCATTTTGAGTATTTGGTAATGCCTTTTGGACTCTCCAATGCTCCGTCAGTCTTTCAGTCCTTTATGCACAATATTTTCCGTGAATATCTGGATAAGTTTATGATTGTGTATTTGGATGATATTTTGGTGTTTTCTGATGACTGGGAGTCTCATGTTCTACAGGTCAGGAAGGTGTTTCAGGTTCTGCGGGCCAATTCTCTGTTTGTGAAGGGCTCAAAGTGTCTCTTCGGAGTCCAGAAAATTTCTTTTTTGGGGTACATTTTTTCTCCTTCTACTATTGAGATGGATCCCGTTAAGGTTCAGGCAATTTGTGACTGGACACAACCTACATCTGTTAAGAGCCTACAGAAGTTCTTGGGGTTTGCTAATTTTTATCGTCGGTTCATTGCAAATTTTTCCAGTATTGTTAAACCTTTGACTGATTTAACTAAAAAGGGTGCTGATGTTGCTAATTGGTCTCCTGCGGCTGTGGGGGCCTTTCAGGAACTTAAGCGCCGGTTTTCTTCTGCTCCTGTGTTGTGTCAACCAGATGTTTCACTTCCTTTTCAGGTTGAGGTTGATGCTTCCGAGATTGGAGCGGGGGCGGTTTTGTCACAGAGAAGTTCTGATGGCTCGGTGATGAAGCCATGTGCATTCTTCTCTAGAAAATTCTCGCCCGCCGAGCGCAATTATGATGTGGGTAATCGGGAGCTTTTGGCCATGAAGTGGGCATTTGAGGAGTGGCGTCATTGGCTTGAGGGTGCTAAACATCATGTGGTGGTCTTGACTGATCACAAGAATCTCATTTACCTTGAGTCTGCCAGGCGTTTGAATCCTAGACAGGCTCGTTGGTCGTTGTTTTTTTCTCGTTTCAATTTCGTGGTTTCATACCTGCCAGGTTCAAAGAATGTGAAGGCAGATGCTCTTTCCAGGAGTTTTGTGCCTGACTCTCCTGGAGACTCTGGGCCTACTGGTATCCTTAGGGATGGGGTAATATTGTCCGCCGTATCCCCAGACTTGCGACGTGCATTGCAGGAGTTTCAGGTGGATAAACCGGATCGTTGTCCACCAGAAAGACTGTTTGTTCCGGATGATTGGACCAGTAGAGTCATCTCCGAGGTCCATTCTTCTGTGTTGGCTGGTCATCCTGGAATATTTGGTACTAGAGACTTGGTGGCCAGGTCTTTTTGGTGGCCTTCCTTGTCTAGGGATGTGCGTACCTTTGTGCAGTCTTGTGAAGTGTGTGCTCGAGCTAAGCCTTGCTGTTCTCGGGCCAGTGGGTTGTTGTTATCCTTGCCCATCCCGAAGAGGCCTTGGACGCACATTTCCATGGATTTTATTTCTGATCTCCCGGTTTCACAGAAAATGTCCGTTATCTGGGTTGTGTGTGACCGCTTTTCTAAGATGGTTCATTTGGTGCCCTTGCCTAAGTTGCCTTCCTCCTCTGAGTTGGTCCATTTATTTTTTCAGAACGTGGTTCGTTTGCATGGGATTCCGGAGAATATCGTTTCTGACAGGGGATCCCAGTTTGTGTCTAGATTTTGGCGGACGTTTTGTGCCAAGATGGGCATTGATTTGTCTTTCTCGTCTGCATTCCATCCTCAGACGAATGGCCAGACGGAGCGAACTAATCAGACCTTGGAAACTTATTTGAGGTGTTTTGTTTCTGCTGACCAAGATGACTGGGTTGCGTTTTTGCCACTGGCCGAATTTGCTCTTAATAATCGGGCTAGTTCTGCCACGTTGGTCTCTCCTTTTTTTTTGTAATTCGGGGTTTCATCCTCGTTTTTCCTCTGGTCAGGTGGAGTCTTCGGATTGTCCTGGAGTGGACGTGGTGGTGGACAGGCTACATCACATTTGGAATCAGGTGGTGGACAATTTGAAGTTATCTCAGGAGAAGACTCAGCAGTTTGCTAATCGCCGTCGCCGCGTGGGTCCCCGACTTCTTGTTGGGGATTTGGTGTGGTTGTCTTCTCGTTTTGTCCCTATGAAGGTCTCTTCTCCTAAGTTCAAGCCTCGGTTCATCGGTCCTTATAGGATCTCGGAGATTCTTAACCCTGTATCTTTTCGTTTGGATCTCCCAGCATCGTTTGCTATTCATAATGTGTTCCATCGGTCGTTGTTGCGGAGGTATGAGGTGCCCGTTGTTCCTTCGGTTGAGCCTCCTGCTCCGGTGCTGGTGGAGGGAGAATTGGAGTATGTTGTTGAGAAGATCTTGGATTCTCGTGTTTCCAGACGCAAACTCCAGTATTTGGTTAAGTGGAAGGGTTATGGTCAGGAGGATAATTCCTGGGTGGTCGCCTCCGATGTTCATGCGACTGATTTGGTCCGTGCCTTCCATAGAACTCACCCTGATCGCCCTGGGGGTTCTCGTGAGGGTTCGGTGACCCCTCCTCAAGGGGGTGGGTACTGTTGTGGATTCTGTTTGTGGGCTCCCTCTGGTGGTTACTGCTGGTACTGGGTGACTTTGGTGGGTTGCGGCCTTTGGTTTCCACCTGTCCATCAGAGGCTGGGTGTTTCCTATTTTACCTGGCCTTTCTGTCATTCCCTTGCCGGCTATCAATGTATTCAGATGTGCTCTGTTTGGTTCCTGCCTACCTGCTCCCAGATCTTTCAGGATAAGCTAAGTGCTGATTTTCAGTTGTTTGGTTTTTTGTCCAGCTTGCTTATTATGTCTCTATGCTAGCTGGTAGCTCTAGTGGACTGAGGTTCTCCCCTTGTGCCATGAGTTGGCACATGGGTTCTTGTAATCTCAGGATGGTTTTTTTGATTAGGGTTTTTTGCTGACCGCTCAGTCCCCTTTTGTATCTTTCTGCTTTCTAGTTTACAGCGGGCCTCAATTTGCTAAATCTATATATATCATCTCTATGTGTGTGCCTTCCTCTCATTTCACCGTCAATACATGTGAGGGGGCAACTATATCTTTTGGGGTTCATTCCTCTGGAGGCAAGTGAGGTCTTTATTTTCTCTGCAGTACTAGTTAGCTCTTAGGCTGGTGCGTGGCGTCTAGAACCAACGTAGGCACGCTCCCTGGCTATCTCTAGTTTCGTTTGTCAGGCGTAGGGCAGCGGTCAGCCCAGGTTCCATCACCCTAGAGCTCGTCCGTTATTTATTTGTACTTTGCTTGTCCTGTGCTATCCCTAGCCATTGGGGATTCATGACAGAGAACTGCCTTTCGGTAGTAGAGCTAAGAGCACTGTCCCTGGGTAGTAGGGCTAAGAGCACTGCCCTTCGGTAGTAGAGCTAAGAGCACTGTCCCTGGGTAGTAGGGCTAAGAGCACTGCCCTTCGGTAGTAGAGCTAAGAGCACTGCCCTTCGGTAGTAGAGCTAAGAGCACTGCCCTTCAGTAGTAGAGCTAAGAGCACTGCCCTTCTGTAGTAGAGCTAAGAGCACTGCCCTTCTGTAGTAGAGCTAAGAGCACTGCCCTTCAGTAGTAGAGCTAAGAGCACTGCCCTTCTGTAGTAGAGCTAAGAGAACTGCCCTTCGTTAGTAGAGCTAAGAGCACTGTCCCTGGGTAGTAGGGCTATGAGAACTGGCCTTCAGTAGTAGAGCTAAGAGCACTGTTCCTGGGTAGTAGGGCTATGCATTCGGTAGTAGAGCTAAGAGCACTGTCCCTGGATAGTAGGGCTAAGAGCACTGCATTCGGTAATAGAGCTAAGAGCACTGTCCCTGGGTAGTAGGGCTAAGAGCACTGCCCTTCGGTAGTAGAGCTAAGAGCACGGTCCCTGGGTAGTAGGGCTAAGAGCACTGCCCTTTGGTATTAGAGATAAGAGCACTGTCCCTGGGTAGTAGGGCTAAGAGCACTGCCCTTCGGTAGTAGAGCTAAGAGCACTGTCCCTGGGTCATAGGGCTAAGAGCACTGCCTTCTGTAGTAGAGATAAGAGCACTGTCCCTGGGTAGTAGGGCTAAGAGCACTGCCCTTTGGTAGTAGAGATACGAGCACTGCCCTTTGGTAGTAGAGATAAGAGCAGTGTCCCTGGGTAGTAGGGCTAAGAGCACTGCCCTTTGGTATTAGAGATAAGAGCACTGTCCCTGGGTAGTATTGCTAAGAGCACTGCCCTTTGGTAGTAGAGATACGAGCACTGCCCTTTGGTATTAGAGATAAGAGCACTGTCCCTGGGTAGTAGGGCTAAGAGCACTGCCCTTCAGTAGTAGAGATAAGAGCACTGTCTCTGGGTAGGGCAAAGGCTGGAGTCACATTAGCAATATTAAAATCGGTTCAATTTAGTTCCTGCAAAAGCCGGACGAGTGTAATGCTAGTGTCATGCATTTTTCATGCGAGTGCAATCCATTTTTTACACCTAGCATCCGATGTACTGTACATCTGAATGCAGTGTGATTGCTATCCGACTGCAATGCGATTTTTAACACGAGCTTTTACATCGAGAAATTCTGTCATTTACACATGGCTTTCAAAGGAAATATTCTTCAAAACACACACACACATATATGTATGTATATATAATAGATAGAATAAAAGCCGATGGCTGGGGGCCAACGCTTATAGCCTGGGAAGGGGTAATACCCATGGAGCTTCCCAGGCTATTAGTATCAGCTGACAGCTGTATAATTAGCGTTTAGTGGGTATTAAAATGGGGGACACCCCAAAACTAAATGATAGGCGGTCTCCCATAACCAGCAAAGGCCACGCTATTTTTTTTCTGAAAAATAAACTTTTATTAATTTAACACATGTACAGTAAGCTGCACACACTGTACTAATTCTATATGTCACAGACATCTATATATATATCTTCCTATTCTTTGTTTATACAGTATACTGTATGTAATCCATCTCTTCTATCCTGTCGACTCCTACTGTGATTTTACAGTATGCGTCTGCTGAATTGACGGCTTTTCTTCTTTCTATCTATGTAATATACATACATATACTTTATATATACTGTATATGTGTGTCACTGACATTTATGTACCTATGTATTCTATGCATATATATCTATTCTATCTACTTTACTTTACCTGTCACACTGTGATTTTACAGTACACGGCACATGAATTGCCGACTTTTCCAAGGAGATTGGTGTGTAAAAATCAAACAGCACTCGCATGCTCCGAGAGCTGTGCAATTTTTTTCTCGCATCCTTTGACTTCTATTGCGTGATGCTATCTGATTTCCAACTACAATCGCAGCATGCTGCGAGATTTTTTGAGATCCGGTCCGAGGTGGAAAAAAACGTAGATGAACACAAAATGATAGAATAACATTGGTCCAAACGCAATCTGATTTTTAATCAAATTGCATTCATCCTATTTCATTGCAAGTGGGAATGAGCCCTATAAGTGCTGTCCCTGGGTAGCTGAGTAAAAAAAAAAAGCTAAGGCCGAAAAGAGCTGTCCGTGGGTAGTAGAGCTAAGAGAGATGTTCTTGAGCAGTAGGGCAAAAATAGTAGGGCAAGAAAAGATGTTTAAGGTCGAAGAGCACTGTCCCTCGGTAGTAGGACAAAAAGTGCTGCTCTTGGTTAGTAGGGCTAGGTGAGCTGTCCCTGGGTAGTAGGGCTAAGAAAGCTGTCCCTGGGTAGTAGGGTGAAGAGAGCTGTCCCCGGGTAGTAGGGCTAAGAGAGCTGTCCCTGGGTAGTAGGGCTGAGAGCTGCTCCTGGGTAGTAGGGCTGAGAGAGCTGTTCCTGGGTAGTAGGGCTGAGAGAGCTGTTCCTGGGTAGTAGGATTAATAGAGATGTTCTTGTTTAGTAGAAGTAAGAGAGCTGTTCCTGGGTAGTAGGAGTAAGAGAGCTGTTCCTGGGTAGTAGGAGTAAGAGAGCTGTACCTGGGTAGTAGGAGTAAGAGAGCTGTTCCTGTTTAGTAAGAGTAAGAGAGCTGTACCTGGGTAGTAGGAGTAAGAGGGCTGTTCCTGGGTAGTAGGAGTAATAGAGCTGTTCCTGTTTAGTAAGAGTAAGAGGGCTGTTCCTGGGTAGTAGGAGTAAGAGGGTTGTTCCTGGGTAGTAAGAGAAAGTGAGCTGTTTCTGTTTAGTTAGAGATCTGTTCATGGGTAGTAGGAGTAAAAGGGCTGTTCCTGGGTAGTAGGAGTAAGAGGGCTGTTTCTGAGTAGTAGGAGTAAGAGAGCTGTTGCTGGGTAGTAGGAGTAAGAGAGCTGTTCCTGGGTAGTAGGAGTAAGAGAGCTGTTCCTGGGTAGTAGGAGTAAGAGGGCTGTTTCTGAGTAGTAGGAGTAAGAGAGCTGTTGCTGGGTAGTAGGAGTAAGAGAGCTGTTCCTGGGTAGTAGGAGTAAGAGAGCTGTTCCTGTTTAGTAGGAGTAAGAGAGCTGTTCTTGTTTAGTAGGAGTAAGAGGGCTGTTCCTCGGTAGTAGGAGTAAGAGAGCTGTTCCTGGGTAGTAGGAGTAAGAGGGCTGTTCCTGGTACTAGGAGTAAGATAGCTGTCTTTGGGTAGTAGGAGTAAGAGAGCTGTTCCTGTTTAGTAGGAGTAAGAGAGCTGTTTCTGGGTAGTATAAGTAAGAGAGATGTTCCTGGGAAGTATAAGTAAGAGAGCTGTTTCTGGATAGTAGCAGTAAGAGGGCTGTTCCTGGGTAGTAGGAGTAAGAGAGCTGTTCCTGGGTAGTAGGAGTAAGAGAGCTGTTCCTGGGTAGTATAAGTAAGAGAGCTGTTCCTGGGTAGAAGGGCTAAGAGAGCTGTTCCTGTTTAGTAGTAGGAGAACTGTTTCTGGGTAGTTGGAGTAAGAGAGCTGTTCCTGGATAGTAGGACTAAGAGAGCTGTTCCTGTTTAGTAGCAATAAGAGGACTGTTCCTCGGTAGTAGGAGGAAGAGAGCTATTCATGGGTAGTAGGAGTAAGAGAGCTGTTCCTGGGTAGTATGAGTAAGAGAACTGTTTCTGGGTAGTAGGAGTAAGAGAGCTGTTCTTGTTTAGCAGGAGTAAGAGAGCTGTTCCTGGGTAGTATGACTAAGAGCTGTTCCTGTTTAGTAGTGATAAGAGGACTGTTCCTGGGTAGTAGGACTAAGGGTACTGTCACACTCTGCAACTTTCCAACGATCACGACCAGCGATACGACCTGGCCGTGATCGTTGGAAAGTCGTTGTGTGGTCGCTGGGGAGCTGTCACACAGACCGCTCTCCAGCGACCAACGATGCCGAGGGCCCCGGGTAACCAGGGTAAACATCGGGTTACTAAGCGCAGGGCCGCGCTTAGTAACCCGATGTTTACCCTGGTTACCATCGTAAAAGTAAAAAAAAAAAAACAGTACATACTCACATTCCGGTGTCCGTCAGAGTCCCTCGCAGTCTGCTTCCCGCACTGACTGACTGCCGGCCGGAAAGTAAGCAGAGCACAGCAGTGACGTCACCGCTGTGATCTGCTTTCACTTTACGGCGGCACTCAGTCAGAGCGGGAAGCAGACTGCAAGGGACCCTGACGGACACCGGAATGTGAGTATGTACTGTTTTTTTTTTTTTACTTTTACGATGGTAACCAGGGTAAACATCGGGTTACTAAGCGCGGCCCTGCGCTTAGTAACCCGATGTTTACCCTGGTTACAAGCGAACGCATCGTTGGATCGGTGTCACACACACCGATCCAACGATGACAGCGGGAGATCCAGCGACGAAAGAAAGTTCCAAACGATCTGCTACGACGTACGATTCTCAGCAGGGTCCCTGATCGCTGCTGCGTGTCAGACACAGCGATATCGTATGGATATCGCTGGAATGTCACGGATCGTACCGTCGTAGCGACAAAAGTGCCACTGTGAGACAGTACCCTAAGAAAGCTGTTCCTGGGTAGTAGGAGTAAGAGAGCTGTTCCTGGGTAGCAGGAGTAAGAGAGCTGTTCCTGGGTAGTAGAAGTAAGAGAACTGTTTCTGGGTAGTAGGAGTAAGAGAGCTGTTCTTGTTTAGTAGGAGTAAGAGAGCTGTTCCTGGGTAGTAGGAGTAAGAGAGCTGTTCCTGGGTAGGAGTAAGAGAGCTGTTCCTGGGTGGTAGGAGTAAGAGAGCTGTTCTTGTTTAGTAGGAGTAAGAGAGCTGTTCCTGGGTAGTACGACTAAAAGAGCTGTTCCTGTTTAGTAGCAATAAGAGGGCTGTTCCTGGGTAGTAGGACTAAGAAAGCTGTTTCTGGGTAGTAGGAGTAAGAGAGCTGTTCCTGTGTAGTAGGAGTAAGAAAACTGTTTCTGGGTAGTAGGAGCAAGAGAGCTGTTCCTGGGTAGTAGGAGTAAGAGAGCTGTTCCTGGGTAGAAGGGCTAAGAGAGCTGTTCCTGTTTAGTAGTAGGAGAACTGTTTCTGGGTAGTTGGAGTAAGAGAGCTGTTCCTGGATAGTAGGACTAAGAGAGCTGTTCCTGTTTAGTAGCAATAAGAGGACTGTTCCTCGGTAGTAGGAGGAAGAGAGCTATTCATGGGTAGTAGGAGTAAGAGAGCTGTTCCTGGGTAGTATGAGTAAGAGAACTGTTTCTGGGTAGTAGGAGTAAGAGAGCTGTTCTTGTTTAGCAGGAGTAAGAGAGCTGTTCCTGGGTAGTATGACTAAGAGCTGTTCCTGTTTAGTAGTGATAAGAGGACTGTTCCTGGGTAGTAGGACTAAGGGTACTGTCACACTCTGCAACTTTCCAACGATCACGACCAGCGATACGACCTGGCCGTGATCGTTGGAAAGTCATTGTGTGGTCGCTGGGGAGCTGTCACACAGACCGCTCTCCAGCGACCAACGATGCCGAGGGCCCCGGGTAACCAGGGTAAACATCGGGTTACTAAGCGCAGGGCCGCGCTTAGTAACCCGATGTTTACCCTGGTTACCATCGTAAAAGTAGAAAAAAAAAAACAGTACATACTCACATTCCGGTGTCCATCAGAGTCCCTCGCAGTCTGCTTCCCGCACTGACTGACTGCCGGCCGGAAAGTAAGCAGAGCACAGCGGTGACGTCACCGCTGTGATCTGCTTTCACTTTACGGCGGCACTCAGTCAGAGCGGGAAGCAGACTGCGAGGGACCCTGACGGACACCGGAATGTGAGTATGTACTGTTTTTTTTTTTTTACTTTTACGATGGTAACCAGGGTAAACATCGGGTTACTAAGCGCGGCCCTGCGCTTAGTAACCCGATGTTTACCCTGGTTACAAGCGAACGCATCGTTGGATCGGTGTCACACACACCGATCCAACGATGACAGCGGGAGATCCAGCGACGAAAGAAAGTTCCAAACGATCTGCTACGACGTACGATTCTCAGCAGGGTCCCTGATCGCTGCTGCGTGTCAGACACAGCGATATCGTATGGATATCGCTGGAATGTCACGGATCGTACCATCGTAGCGACAAAAGTGCCACTGTGAGACAGTACCCTAAGAAAGCTGTTCCTGGGTAGTAGGAGTAAGAGAGCTGTTCCTGGGTAGCAGGAGTAAGAGAGCTGTTCCTGGGTAGTAGAAGTAAGAGAACTGTTTCTGGGTAGTAGGAGTAAGAGAGCTGTTCTTGTTTAGTAGGAGTAAGAGAGCTGTTCCTGGGTAGTAGGAGTAAGAGAGCTGTTCCTGGGTAGGAGTAAGAGAGCTGTTCCTGGGTAGTAGGAGTAAGAGAGCTGTTCTTGTTTAGTAGGAGTAAGAGAGCTGTTCCTGGGTAGTACGACTAAAAGAACTGTTCCTGTTTAGTAGCAATAAGAGGGCTGTTCCTGGGTAGTAGGACTAAGAAAGCTGTTTCTGGGTAGTAGGAGTAAGAGAGCTGTTCCTGTGTAGTAGGAGTAAAAAAACTGTTTCTGGGTAGTAGGAGCAAGAGAGCTGTTCTTGTTTAGTAGAAGTAAGAGAGCTGTTCCTGGGTAGTAGGAGTAAGAGAGCTGTTCCTGGGTAGTAGGAGTAAGAGAGCTGTTCCTGGGTAGTAGGAGTAAGAGAGCTGTTCCTGGGTAGTAGGAGTAAGAGAGCTGTTCTTGTTTAGTAGGAGTAAGAGGGCTGTTCCTGGGTAGTAGGAGTAAGAGAGCTGTTCCTGGGTAGTAGGAGTAAGAGAGCTGTTCTTGTTTAGTAGGAGTATGAGAGCTGTTCCTGGGTAGTAGAAGTAAGAGAGCTGTTCCTGGGTAGTAGGAGTAAGAGAGCTGTTCCTGTTTAGCAGGAGTAAGAGGGCTGTTCCTGGGTAGTAGGAGTAAGAGAGCTGTTCCTGGGTAGTAGGAGTAAGAGAGCTGTTCCTGGGTAGTAGGAGTAAGAGAGCTGTTCCTGGGTAGTAGGAGTAAGAGAGCTGTTCCTGGGTAGTAGGAGTAAGAGAACTGTTTCTGGGTAGTAGGAGTAAGAGAGCTGTTCTTGTTTAGTAGGAGTATGAGAGCTGTTCCTGGGTAGTAGGAGTAAGAGAGCTGTTCCTGGGTAGCAGGAGTAACAGAGCTGTTCCTAGGTAGTAGGAGTAAAAGAGCTGTTCCTGGGTAGTAGGAGTAAGAGGGCTGTTCCTGGGTAGTAGGAGTAGGAGAACTGTTTCTGGGTAATTGAGCAAAGAGCGCTATGCCAGTTCTCTTAGTCCAAGATGGACTGCTCCCTATGCCAAATACTGGCTGTGTCTACTCTGATTCAAAGATAGAACCACACAAGTGCTGGCTGACTGTGTTCATTTTTTGTGCTGACTGAGTGCGTTCTCCATTTGTGCTGAATGACTGTGCTCTCTGCGTTCACTGTCTGTTCTGGTTGATTGCGATCACTGCATTCACTGTTTGAGTAGGCTAACTGCGTTCATAGCACACCACAATATGGGGTGGAACTAGTGTATGGGAGTTCATTTTTAATAAACCATATACCAACAGAAATTAAACTGCATTCATAGCGGGCACTGTTCACTCTGACAAAGATGGCACCTGCTCCTTGTGCTGACACCCCCTCTTTTTTCTGCACACTACATATGCTCAGCATTAAAGTTGGCGTCAGCTCCATGTGCTAAGCGCTGGCGGTGTCGATGTAGAATGCAGCCAGTCCTTAGTAGGAGGGGTGGCACCAGAACAGGGGGTGGCCCCCATCATATATTTTGAGCTGCGGCTCACAGTTCAACACTGCTCTGTCCAGCTCTCAATACTTCTCCTTACGTTATTGTTCAGTAAAGGACAATTTACTTTTGGGTGGTGGTCTAACTCATTGAGCTGTACGACATCTGGTCCTGGCGGTCTGCAAGGGTGGAGCGTCCCTAAAGCTAGAGTCCACACACCCATCCAGGATCCCCCTTTTCAGGTACCGTACTGGGGCGTGAAGCACAGTACCTCACCCACGACTGCGCCCCGTGCCACGTTACACCTGCTTGGCTGGATGGTGGCCTGATGGGAGAAAATCCTGACAGGCAAGAACACCGGAGTGGGGCAGAAACTTCCGCACAGTGAGAGTGTCCCGCCATTCAGAGGGCTGGGAAAGCTGCAGGGTCACTCCCCTGCATTATTACACACGGTCACCCAGTTTTCCTTGATGTAGATGTTAGAGCGGAATTAACCCCTTACGACCCTAGATTTATCCATACGTCCAGGTCGACTGGTAGTTAACAAGCTTGGACCTATGGAAACATGAAATCGTTAATGTGGCGCCACGACGACAATCGTGCTGTTCACATAAAGTTACAGTGTCATCTTACCTCAGGGTACATGGCGGCAGTGGCCCGAGGTGCGGCATTGCCCCCCACAACTACAATTGCTGCGATTGGCTATTCAATTCTGAACAGCTAATAGCAGCATATCTCGGTGTTTCAGGCAATCAAATTGTCTGATCACTGATGTTCTGCCCAGGATTGGTGCTGTAAGAGCAGTGATCATAGGCTGAAGACTGGCATCCATGGCGCCACCAGGCCCAGCTCTGACGATGACATCAATCGCACCCATCATAGCGTACAGACCTGCAAGTGCCCTGTGCATCCTCAGTCTAGCTTCGATTTGTACAGGGCTGTCACTCTATCCTTCTGTGGACTGTGCTGAGCCTTGTGGTGCGACAGAAGCCTACGTCATCATAGATCTTGCTGCTGCTGTTGCTGCCTGATCATCGCTATGCTGCTGAAAAGACTGCCTGATCCCTAATCCTTGCCTGATCTGTCTTTACCCACTGCAATCCCCTTGCTCCCCTTTTTCTCACCTTGTACCTCTCTCCTACCCCCTCTCGTACCATCCCACCCTCTGGCACTGAGTGCTGATCAGTACTTAGTCACTCGATTTTTGATAGTTTTTTTCTTTTCTGTGCATCCTGCAGCCGCTGAGCGTTGATAAGTGATGGAAATCACTGATCAACATTCTTGTTTGCTGTTTTCCTGGACTTTTTTTTGTTCTTGTCCATTTTTCTCCCCACTCCTTTGCACCACTTCCATGCATGCATCTTGTAGTTGCTGAGCATTCATTAGTGTCGCAAACCACTGATCCGCAGTCGTGCTCGCTGTTTTCCACAACTTTTTTATTTCACTGATGATTTTTTTCTCCCTCCCTCCTTTGTACCACCTCCATCTGTGAGTCCTGCAGCTGTCGAGCTGCTGATCAGACGTACACCACCAAATAGCACTCATGCTTCTTTTTTAGCAAGGACTTTTTCTTATATTTTTTTGTATCTCTATTTGCAACACATCCGTGCTTGTGTTCTACAGCCGTCTAGCGTTGGTCAGTGACGAACATCACCGATCGGCCTCCAGTTGTTTCTGTGTGAAAAATGAATTTTAAAAAGACACTTAGATTAATGGATAGGACCAGATTAGTTAGGGATGGTAAAAATATACCGTAGTAATTGTCAGCTACTGTGGTATTTTTTACTGAATTGAGTTTGTGTCAGCACGGAAAAAAACAATCATCCGGGCATCCGCTTTACAGCCGTCGAGTGCTGATCACTGACACATATCAGTGATCAACCTCCGACTGTTGCTTTTTTAATTTATCTATTCTTTTCTCATTAAAAAACAGTTTACACCAAGCATTCACACACATACAACTGAATAAAATTTAGTTTGTATCTAGTTTGTATGTTCTCCCCGTGTTTGCGTGGGTTTCCTCCGGGTACTCCGGTATCCTCCTACATTCCAAAGACATACTGATAGGGAATTTAGATTGTGAGCCCCATCGGGGACAGCGATAATAATGTGTGCAAAACTGTAAAGCGCTGCAGAATATGTTAGCGCTATATAAAAATAAAGATTATTATTATTAGTACTCACATAAACACCACATATGCAAAAAAAGTCCGGCTCGTCCCAATCACTGTATTCATTGGAAGAGGCATACACCTATCTTGCCTCCAACACTGATAGTGAAGAAGAGAATTCCACCTTGCTTTATTTTCCCTCCTCAAGTGATACTGGACTGCCACGCTGATGCCCCAGGACAGAAACTGAACCAGCACTCACCGTTACTGACCCCGTATGGACCTCACCCCCCAAAGATTATGAGCCACTTATTATTGATGTCGTGGCGTAATTAGGAATTAAATTTGACACCATCAGCCTTTTTAAAAGTCTTTCTCTCTGAGGATTTTGTAAACCTCATGGAGGACTAAACAAATTTGTATGCTTGGCAATATTTGGCATCAAACTGCTCTTCATTATTTTCTAACTGGACTCATGTAGACACAGTAAAAATTATGGCGTTTTGGGGCCTGATCCTTCACATGGGGCTACTGAAGAAGCCAGAACTTTGGCAATATTGGAGTGTTGACGTTTTGAATAACACTCCAGTGATCCGCATTGCCATGACCCGTAAACGTTTTGAGACCATCCAAAAATTCTTGCATTATCATGGTAATATATGATGTCCTCCTCGAGGTGACCCGAATTTTGACCGTCTTTTCACAGTTCGGCTGGTCATTGAGCACTTCAGAAACTAGTTTGCTGAGGTGTGCATCCCCCAAAGGTGGATGAGTCCCTAATACATTTCAAGGGGAGGCTCAATTTGCGTCAGTACCTACCCAGTAAGAGGGCCAGGTACGGAATTCAACTCTACAAGCTGTGCGAGAGAGCCTTAGGGTATGTGTCCACGTTCAGGATTGCATCAGGATTTGGTCAGGATTTTCCATCAGTATTTGTAGCCAAAACCAGGAGTGGGTGATAAATGCAGAAGTGGAGCATATGTTTCTATTATACTTTTCCTCTAATTGTTCCACTCCTGGTTTTGGCTTGCAAACACTGATGAAAAATCCTGACCAAATCCTGATGCAATCCTGAACGTGGACACATACCCTTAGGGTACACCTACAAGTTGAGGGTTTATGAAGGACACACGCATTGAACCCCCTGAATGCCCCCCTGCCCTGGAATTGAGTGGGAAAATTGTGTAGGATTTAGTGAACCCACTACTGGATCAAGGTTATAATCGCAAAGTAGATAACTTTTATACCAGCGTCCCACTCTTCAAGTCCCTCTCTGCGTGAGGTACCGCAGCCTGCAGTGCTGTCTGCAAAAGTCAGAGGCCTGAGAGGGTCAGAGGGTGAGAGCAGAGCCTTATGTAGAGACAACATGATGGTGGTCAAGTACAAGGACAAAAGGGATATCCTTTTCTTGACCCCGATACATGGTGATGGCAGCACGCCCAGAACTGTACGAGGTACCTTTACACAGGTCTGCAAACTGGACTGTCTAATGGGGTACAATAAGAGCATGGGGGAAGTTGATCTCTCTGATCAAGTCCTCCAGCCATACAGTGCCTTGAGAAAAGCCAAGGTGTGGTACAAGAAGCTGGCCGTTCTCATAGAATCTTAGAATGTTAGCTTGGAAGGGACCTCCATGGTCGTTGTGTCCAACCCCCTGCTCAATGAAGGAGTCACTAAACCATCTCAGATAGATGTCTGTCCAGTGTCTGTTTGAAGACGTCCACTGAAGGAGAACTCACCACCTCACATGGTCACCTGTTCCACTCACTGATCACCCTCACAGTCAAAAAGTTTTTCCAATATCTAATCTGTATCTTCTCCCTTTCAGTTTCAGTCCATTGCTTCTCGTGTTTCCTTGTGCAAATGAGAATAACGATGATCCCTCTACACAGTCACAGTCCTTCAGATATTTGTAGACAGCTATACACTATGTTCCAAATTATTATGCAAATTACATTTTTATCAGATTTTCCTAAATGGTCGGTGCAAATGACAGTCAGTCTAATAAAAGTCATCACCTGTTAGATTATACATCAAATTTTATTGAAGAAACCTCCCAATGATAACAGTATAATCTCAAAAATGAATAAAAACTCAAAATGCACTGTTCCAAATTATTAGGCACGGTAGTATTTCTAAACATTTGTTATGTTTTAAAGAACTGAAAATGTTCATTTGTGGAATTTGCAGCATTCATAGGTCACATTCACTGAACTAAAAAGCTATTTACCTCCAAAACATCCTAACAGGCCAAGTTACATATTAACATAGGACCCTTCTTTGATGTCACCTTCACATTTCTTGCATCCATTGAACTTGTGAGTTTTTGGAGAGTTTCTGCTTGCATTTCTTCCCTCCCAGAGCTGTTGTTTGGATGTGATCTGCCTCCCACCCTCATAGATCTTTTGCTTGATGATCCTCTAAAGGTTCTCTATAGGGTTGAGGTCAGGGGAAGATGGCGGCCACACCATGAGTTTATCTCCTTTTATGCCCATAGCAGCCAATGACTCAGAAGTATTCTTTGCAGCATGAGATGGGGCATTGTCAGCATGAAGATGATTTTGCTCCTGAAGGCACGTTTCTGCTTTTTAGACCATAGAAGAAAGTTGTCAGTCAGAAACTCTACATACTTTGCTGAGGTCATTTTCACACCTTCAGGAACCTTAAAGGGCCTTACCAGCTGTTTCCCATGATTCTGGCCCAAAACATGACTCCTCCACCTCCTCGCTGACGTTACAGCCTTGTTGGGACTTGGTGGCCATCCACCAACCATCCACTACTCCATCCATCTGGACCATCCAGGGTTGCTCAACACTTATCAGTAAACAAGACTGTTTGGAAATTAGTCTTCATGTATGTCTGGGCCCACTGCAACCATTTCTGCTTGTGAACACTGTTTAAGGTGGCCGAATAGTAGGTTTATGCACCACAGCAAGCCTTTGAAGGAGCCTACACCTTGAGGTTCGAGGGACTCCAGAGGCACAAGCAGCTTCAACTATCTGTTTGCTGCTTTGTAATGGCTTTTTAGCAGCTGCTATCTTAATCCGATGAACTTGCCTGGCAGAAATCTTCCTCATTATGCCTTTATCAGCACAAACACATTTGTGCTCAGATACAGCCACAAATCTCTTAACAGTACGATGATCACGCTTATGTTTTTGGAAAATTTCTAATGTTTTCATCCCTTCACCAAGGTATTGCACTATTTGATGCTTTTCGGCAGCAGAGAGATCCTTTTTCTTTCCCATGTTACTTGAAAACTGTGACCTGCTTAATAATGTGGAACATCATTTTTAAGTAGTTTTCCTTTAAATAGAATCACCTGGAAAACCAATTATCACATGTGTTTAAGATTGATTTCAGTGATCCATTGAGCCCTGAGACACAATACCATCCACAAGTTTATTTGAAAAACAAAACAATTAAATCTTTATGACACTTAAATCCAATTTGCATAATAATTTGGAACACAGTGTAAAGTCTCCTCTTAGTCTTCTTTTTTGCAAACTAAACGTTCACAGATCCTTTAACCGTTCCTCATAGGACATACCGTATATACTCGAGTATAATCCGAGATTTTCAGCCCATTTTTTTTGGTTGAAAGTCCCCCTCTCGGCTTATACTCGAGTCATACCCAGGGGTCGGCAGGGGAGGGGGAGCGGGGGCTGTCTAATTATACTCACCTACTCCTGGTGCGGTCCCTGCAGGTCCCTGGTTCCCCGGCGCCGCAGCTTCTTCCTGTACTGAGCGGTCACATGGTACCGCTCATTACAGTAATGAATATGCGGCTCAACCTCCCATGGGGGGTGGAGCCGCATATTAATTACTGTAATGAGCGGTAACGGTGACCAATTAATTTACTTAATTGTAAAGTGCTGCGGAATATGTTGGCGCTATATAAATAAAACATTATTATTATTATTATGGGGCCATAATTAACATTTGTGGAGCATTATATGGGGCAAATATCTTTGTGGAGCATCTTATGGGGCCATAATTAACATTTGTGCAGCATTATATTGGGCAATTGTGTCTATGGAGCATCTTATGGGGCCATTACTAACCTTTATGCAGGATTATATGGATTATATGGGGCATATTTTAATATGGAGCATCTTATGGGGCCATCATAAATTTTATGGAGCATTATATGGGGCTCCTGATTCAATATGGATATTCAAAAACACTTAACCTACTGATGTCTCAATTAATTTTACTTTTATTGGTATCTATTTTTACTTTTGACATTTACCGGTAGCTGCTGCATTTTCCCCCCTAGGCTTATACTCGAGTAAATAAGTTTTCCCAGTTTTTTGTGGCAAAATTAGGGGGGGTCGGCTTATACTCGAGTATATACGGTACTTTGCAGTCCGCTCACCATCCTGGTAGCTCCTCTCTGAACTTGCTCCAGTTTTCCAATGTCTTTTATATAATGTGGAGCCCAGAACTGGACCCAGTATTCCAGATGAGGCCTGACCAAGGAGTAGAGGGGGATAATTACATCACGTGATCTAGACTCTATGCTTCTCTTAATACATCCTAGAACTGTTTGCATTTTTTGCTGCTGCATCACACTGTTGACTTCTGTGCAGTCTGTGATCTATTAGTATACCCAAGTCTTTTTCACATGTGCTGTTGCTTAGTTCTATTCCTCCCATTTTGTAGATGTAATTTTCGTTTTTCTTGCCCAGATGTAGAATCTTGTATTTATCCCTGTTAAATACCATTCTATTAGTCGCTGCCCATTGTTCAGGCATATCTAGATCCTTCTGAATCCTTTCTCTGTCTTCGCTAGTCCTAGCTTTGCATCGTCTGCAAATTTAATTAGTTTACCTTCAGTTCCCTTATCTAGATCATTTATAAAAATATTGAACAAAACTGGGGCCAGCACAGAGCCTTGTGGTACATAAAACACTTTTCCAATTGGATGTGCAGCCATTTATTAGCACTCTGATGAGTACAATCACTGATCCACCTAACTGTAGCCTTGTCAGTCCCATACTTGGTCATTTTTTTTAATAAGGATAGTATGAGATACTTTATCAAATGGTTTGCTGAAGTCAAGATATACTATATCTACTGCATTTCCCAATCCACCCAGTCAGTGATTCCATCATAGAAGGAAATTAGATTAGTCTGGCATGACTTGTTTGCTACAAACCCATTCTGGCTCAGGTCAATTACTGTATTCTTATCCAAGTACTTGCATACATGCTGTTTAATAATTTGTTCGGAGATCTTTCCTGGTATAGACGTAAGACTCACTGGCCTGTAATTTACTGGCTCCGTCTTCTTTTACTTTTTGAAGACAGTGACAACATTTTCACTTCTCCAATCTTCTGGAACTTCTGGATTTTTCAAAGATTCTGGTCTAGGATGTAATTCATCTGGACTAGGAGATGCAAATTCCTGTAAATTAGCTAAGTGTTCCATCACCATCTCTGTTTATGGGTAGAGTGGATTCTTTTATTCCTTTGATGGCACCGTGGAGATCAGTTGATGTTACAATTGTTTTCTTAGAGAACACAGATGCAAAATAGGAATGTAAAAATTTGGCTTCTCAACCTCATTTTTGACCACTTCACCCTTTTCATCCTGTAAAAATCCTATAGCATCTGTGACTTTTCTTTTGCTTTTGACATACCCCAGAATCCTTTTTTGCTGCTATTGGTCTGCCTTGCAAGCCTCACTTTATTACTGGCTTTAGCTCTTCTCTTGCCCTGCATTCCCTGCAGACAGCATTATATTCTTCTTTAGATATGTCCAATCTTTCCATTTGATATACATTTCTTTTTTCCTCTTTAAGAAGTGATTAAGTTCTGTGTTCATCCAGGTGAAGTGTAATGACAATTATATGTTATCCCTTTGTTCCTACAATGACAGTAAATCAGTCCACTCCTAGCTCTTAGTTCTTCCGTGAAGGACAGTAAGAACTGTCATAGGACCCACTCACTGAGATCATGGAAGCTGGTGATCGTCAGGATCAGCTTCTACTAGACCAGGGCTGGTGAGGTGGAGACTTCAGGGGCCGATGCCCTCCAGGAATGGCCGAGATTCTGGGATTTTTGTGCCCGTCTGCACAGGGGCGGACACAGACGATTTGGGGCCCCTGTGCAAGAAATGTGTTTGGGCCCCCCTCCTTTTATGGCTACCAATGTACAGATATACAGTATACATGTATTACATAGTATCCTCTCAGGTATATTGCCGCCCCTTATTACACAGTGCCCTCTCTTGTTATATAACGCACAGTCCCTTATTACAGTGCCTTCTCTTGTTATAAAGAGCACCAGTCCCTTATTACACAGTGCCCTCTCTTGTTATGTGTAACACGATCTCTTATTACACAGTGCTTTCTTGTTATATACAGTACTGTTATTTACAGTGCCATGGTCTTTATTTCATACCGTCCTCTTTTGTTAAGGTACCGTTACACTAAACGACTTACCAACGATCACGACCAGCGATACGACCTGGCCGTGATCGTTGGTAAGTCGTTGTGTGGTCGCTGGGGAGCTGTCACACAGACCGCTCTCTCCAGCGACCAACGATCAGGGGAACGACTTCAGCATCGTTGAAACTGTCTTCAACGATGCCGAAGTCCCCCTGCAGCACCCGGGTAACCAGGGTAAACATCGGGCTACTAAGTGCAGGGCCACGTTTAGTAACCTGATATTTACCCTGGTTACCATTGTAAAAGTAAAAAAAATAAAACACACTACATACTCACATTCCGATGTCTGTCATGTCCCCCGCCGTCAGCTTCCCGCACTGACTGTGTCAGCGCCGGCCGTAAAGCAGAGCACAGCGGTGACGTCACTGCTCTGCTTTACGGCCGGCACTTACACAGTGCAGGGAAGCTGACGGCGGGGGACGTGACAGACATCGGAATGTGAGTATGTAGTGTGGTTTTTTTTTTTTACTTTTACAATGGTAACCAGGGAAAATATCGGGTTACTAAGCGCGGCCCTGCGCTTAGTAACCCGATGTTTACCCTGGTTACAAGTGAACACATCGCTGGATCGGCGTCACACACGCCGATCCAGCAATGACAGTGGGTGATCAGCGACCAAAAAATGGTCCTGATCATTCCCATCGACCAACGATCTTCCAGCAGGGGCCTGATCGTTGGTCGCTGTCACACATAACGAGATCGTTAGCGGGATCGTTGCTACGTCACAAAAAGCGTGACGTTGCAACGATATCGTTAACAAAATCGTTATGTGTGAAGGTACCTTTAGGCAAAAGGGACATACAGTGGTTGCCTTTATCAATGAGCCAGTATATACCTCTATATTTAATACACAAGTGGAATATACTCATAAAATACACATCTGTGTACTATATTGTTTGTGTGCGCATATTATACAGAATTATACTGTATATATTAAGTGCAGCAATACAAAATACAGAACAGGAGGAAGGCTGGGGTCATTGGTCACTCTGAGCCTGGAGATATTGCATCAGTAATGGCAGGAGGTGTCTGGGGTCAGTGAATACAAGCAGTGAATTAGTGCCTGTGATGCAGCTCCCTGCTATCTGATCGGTGCAGGATCAGGTTTCTCAGCCATTCACAGCACCGACCAGGAAGCACCGAGCGCACAGTCACTCAGTCACTGCTGTCATGGACACAGTGCCTCCTGACACTGCAGCTCTGCAGATACTAACCAGCAGCAGTTTTAACTCCCAGCCATCCCTCACCTTGTGCCCCAAGAGGTCTGTAGCAGCTGCAGGAGACACGCTCTGCACAGGATGGATGCTGGAGCAGCAGGCATGTGACAACAAGCAGAGAGGACCCAGACGAGGAGCTTCGCGGACCAGCTCAGCGTGTGTGCACAAGGGACGCTATGGAAGTTTGCAATCAAACTATACTAAACTATACTAAATTAGAGTTTGATTCCATAGCCTCCCTTGCAGGGGCCACTTGCAGGGGCGTGGCTAGGCAGTAAATAATGTATTTACTGCCTAGCCACGCCCCTGCAAGTGGAACTGAAAGCAATGCTGCGATTCTCCTGACCTGCATCATAGAGCCAGCAGCAGCATCAAGAGGAGAGGAAGCGGCCCCCTACAGCGTCTGCTGCAGATTGCAGGGCCCTTTCTAACGGCAAATGACTCCGGTACCGGCCACCTTCCTCTCCACTTACTGGAGATGCTGCCGCTGGCTCTATGACAGAACAAGACATTTCAGCAGCTGATCGGGCCCCCTCTCCTTCGGGGCCCCTGTGCAGCTGCACAGGCTGAACCGGCGGTATGTCCGCCCCTGCGTCTGCAATTAAGGAAGGTCCGGATTCAGAGTACCGTCCCCCCAATTATTCTGGGCCGTTTCACGGATTCCAGTCCTGCTACAACAACCTGGAAAGTTCAATCTCATTAAAGGGGTTTGTAACAATATTAGATACCCCAACAGTCATCCAGCATGAAAGGAAATGTCCTCTGCCTTCACCGCCACAATGAAAAGTCACAATGACGTCATATGACTTTAATGCGGACCGGGCACAGTGCTTCGCATGGCCCCGTGAGCACCCGCAGCTTGTACTTGTCACATGTGGTGCCTAAATCTATAGAGCGGTGGCCATATAGGATACATGAGCTGGGGTGTGATGGGCACAATGCAATGAGGGGGGCGTCCGTAGCACTGCCCAGGGTACCCAGCAAGGTCAGCTCTGCACAGGAAGGGTCTCCTGGACTCTTGTGCTGCTGATGTGTCCCAGAGGCGGACATACAAGTGCTTCTCACAAAATTAGAATATCATCAAAAAGTGAATTTATTTGTTCTTCAATACAAAAAAGGGAATCTCATATTATATAGAGTCATTACACACAGAGTGATCTATTTCACGTGTTTATTTCTGTTAATGTTGATGATTATGGCTTACAGCCAATAAAACCGCAAAAGTCATTATCTCAGTATATTAGAATGATTCACAAAAAACACCTGCAAAGGCTCATAAGTGTTTATAAAGGTCCTTAGTCTGTTTCAGTAGCTCCACAATCATGGGGAAGACTGCTGACCTGACAGATGTCCAGAAGGCGTCATTGACACACTCCACAAGGAGGGGAAGCCACAAAAGGTCATTGGTAAAGAAGTTTTGCTGTTCACAGAGTGCTGTATCCAAGCAGATTAATCTAAAGTGGAGTGGAAGGAAACAGTGTGGTAGAAAAAGGCGCACAAGCAACCGGGATAACCGCAGCCTGGAAAGGATGGTTAAGAAGAGGACATTCAAAATTGTGGTGGAGATTCACAAGGAGCGGACTGCTGCTGGAGTCATTGCTTCACCACACACAGACGTCTCCAGGACATGGGCTACAAGTGTCACATTCCTTGTGTCAGCCACTCATGACCAATAGACAACACCAGAACCGTCTTACCTGGGCCAAGGAGAACAAGAACTGGACTGTTGTCAGTGGTCCAAGGTGTTGTGTTCAGATGAAAGTAAATTTTGCATTTCATTTGGAAATCAAGGTCCCAGAGTCTGGATGAAGAGTGGAGAGGCCACAATCCAAGCTGCTGGAGGTCTAATGTGAAGTCTCCACAATCAGTGATGGTTTGGGGAGCCATGTCATCTGCTGGTGTAGGTCCACTGTGTTTTATCAAGACCAAAGTCAGCGCAGCCGTCTACCAGGACATTTTAGAGCACTTCATGCTTCCCTCTGCTGACAAGCTTTCTGGAGATGGAAATGTCATTCTCCAGCAGGACTTGGCCCCTGTCCACACTGCCAAAATTACCAATACCTGGTGTAAAAACAACAGTATCACTGGGCTTGATTGGCAGCAAACTCACCTGACCTTAACCCCATAGAGAATCTATGGAGTATTGTCAAGAGGAAGATGAGAGACACCAGACCCAACAATGCAGATGAGCTGAAGGCTGCTATCAAAGCAACCTGGGCTTCCATAACCCCTCAGCAGTGCCACAGGCTGATCGCCTCCATGCCACGCTGCATTGATGCTTTAATTGATACAAAAGGAGCCGCGACCAAGTATTGAGGGCATTTACTGAACAGACATTTCGGTAGGCCAACATTTTGGATTTTTTTAAGCTGGTGTTATAAAGTATTTTAATTTACTGAAATAATGACTTTTTGGTTTTCATTGGCTGTAAGCCATAATCATCAACATTAACAGAAATAAATCACTCTGTGTGTAATGACTCTATAGAATATATGAGTTTCACTTTTTGTATTGAAGAACTTAAATAAATTCACTTTTTGAGGATATTCTAATTTTGTGAGAAGCACCTGTATCATTGGTGCAACATGTGCAGCCGAGCAGGGGCCCAAGAAGTAAGAGGGCCAATACTGCCTTCAGGTCAGCAAGCAGGGCCTACAGACAAAAGAAGGGGCCCATAAACTGCTCTTGCACTGGGGCCCTCCTCCGTCTGTGTCTGCTACTGCCCGTACCTGAGTAAATCACAGAAAGGGTTAACGCCGGCCTTTCTGGGTGAATCCAGTGGTTCTTGTGTAATCCCAGGCGGCCGCTTCTCTCCCTCACAGACTTCACAGTGTCCGCCGATGCGCTCACGCTTGATGCTAATGCGGCTTTGTGAAGTGTTTTTCCAGGCGGCCGCCGACTTAAACAATTCATCGGATTCTAGGTGGTTGCGGACGATGGTTTCATCTCCACTTCACAGGAGATTTCACATTCTCAGTTGGCGCCATGTTTCTCAATGAGGCACTCAACCTTGTAAAGAAATTACTTCAAAAACCTGAATGTGGAGAATCACAGCCTCGGCCCCAGCAACGCCGGATGGAGCGGCGGCCTGGGCCCCAGCAGTGCCGGATGGGGCGGCGGCCTGGGCCCCAGCAACGCCGGATGGGGTGGCGGCCTGGGCCTCAGCAAATGCCAGATGGGGCGGCGGCCTGGGCCCTAGCAATGCTGGATGGGGCAGCGGCCTGGGCCCCAGCAATGCCGGATGGGGCGGCGGCGTGGGCCCCAGTAACGCCGGATGAGGTGGCAGCCTCGGTCCGAGCAACGACGGATGGGGTGGCGACCTCAGCCCCAGCAACGTCGGATGGGGCGGTGACCTCGGCCCCAGCAACGTCGGATGGGACGGCGACCTCGGACCCAGCAATGCTGGCTGGGGCAGCGGCCTCAGCTCCAGCAACCGGTACCGTGGCCTACGCCCCAGCAACACCGCAGGGAGCCATGGTCTTGACCCCAGAAACAGCAGAGGGAACCATGGTCTCATCTCAGAAACACCGGAGGCCTCGGCCCTACCAACCCTAGAGGAACAGTTACCTCAACCTCAGCAACAGAGGAGAAACTGCGACCTCGACCCTAGATGGGAACATGGACTCAGCCCCAGCAATAGCAATGCCGGATGGGACCGCGGCCTCAACCCTACCAACGCTGGGGGGAAGACGAAGCAGAAAGGGCAAGTCCTGTTGATAACATCCCCACCTGCTGCAGGAACCATTCCTTAGTCACATAAGGGACTCCATCCTTACAGTCTAACCTTAGAGTGCAGGGTTCAGCTCTCTCCTGTGCTCAGTATCACCCACTCCCCCACTGAATAATGTGTATGAGCTGTCATGGGAAGTGGGGGAGGTGCAGTGAGAACTACTCTGAGCTTGTTTCTGAATCACAATAATAGTTGTCAAATATCAGGTCGGTGTCCTCAAAACTGAGCTCTATAAAAGTTACCAGAATGAACCATCTGGGTGCTGACTCTCTGATCGGAGAAGAACTCTGACACCTGGGCCCCTAATATCATACTGGGTCCTGCACAGTGCAATGTAGATGGGGTCCAGCCCTGTTCAGCTGGGCTCAAGCCCATGATGTTGATCTCCTGTGTTGGGAGGGTACAGTGGTTTCCTACACAAGGGGAAAGATACATTGGGCTCTTATGGCCTTGGCCTCTGCTGCTACTTCTCAGGGTCTCGCCTTTTCGCGCCCTCGTTCCAGGTGCCATTGTTTACAGGAGTCTATTTTCCGGTTTCCTTGTTGTTCTGTGTAATTGAATTTCTTTTCCATCAACTTGAATGTCACTGAGCTAACGTGTGCCGCCTGACAACCGGGAGCCGCGCCGCGCTGGAAGTAGATTGGACTTGTTTTATTTCTGCGGAATTTCTTCGTGTTGTCACCTTGGCCCGGAGTCATGTAGGAAATACAAATAAGTAATGTTCTGCATGGAGAACGAGACTCTGAACAACTGCATGAAAGGTATGGGAAATAATGGAGGTCCAGGACAAGGTGAACGCTTCTGGCGAGGACTCCTGGAGCTGAACTTACACTCACCAACGTCAAGAGGAGACCAGTTTCCAGAGCCTGGTATAACACCCCCCACCTTGTGAGGAGTCCACAGGAACTGAACTCACCCTCCCCCTCATGAGGAGGTCAGGAGCTGGAACCTGCTATAACTCCCCCCACCTGATGAGGAGTCCTGGAGCTGAACTTGCCCTCACCATCATGAGGTCAGAAGCCGGAGCCTGGAATAACTCCCCCCACCTGATGAGGAGTCCAAGAGCTGAATTCGCCCTCCTCCTCATGAGGAGGTCAGGAGCTGGAGCCTGGTATAAATCCCCCCACCTTGGGAGGAGTCCAGAAACTGAACTCGCCCTCACCCTCATGAGGAGGTCAGGAGCTGGAGCCCGGTATAACTCCCCCCACCTGACAAGGAGTTCTCGAGCTGATCTCGCCCTCCCCCTCATGAGGTCAGAAGCCGGAGCCTGGAATAACTTCCCCCAGTTGGCGAGGATTCCAGAAGCTGAACTCGACCTCCCCCTCATGAGGTCAGAAGCCGGAGCCTGGAATAACTCCCCCCACCTGACGAGGAGTCCAAGAACTGAACTCGCCCTCACCCTCATGAGGAGGTAAGGAGCTGGAGCCTGGTATAACTCCCCCCACCTGGTGAGGCGTACTGGAGCTGAACTTGCTCTCCTCCTCATGAGGAGGTCAGGAGCTGGAGCCTGGTATAACTCCCCCCACCTGGTGAGGCGTACTGGAGCTGAACTTGCTCTCCTCCTCATGAGGAGGTCAGGAGCTGGAGCCTGGTATAACTCCCCCCACCTGGTGAGGCGTACTGGAGCTGAACTTGCTCTCCTCCTCATGAGGAGGTCAGGAGCTGGAGCCTGGTATAACTCCCCCCACCTGGTGAGGCGTACTGGAGCTGAACTTGCTCTCCTCCTCATGAGGAGGTCAGGAGCTGGAGCCTGGTATAACTCCCCCCACCTGGTGAGGCGTACTGGAGCTGAACTTGCTCTCCTCCTCATGAGGAGGTCAGGAGCTGGAGCCTGGTATAACTCCCCCCACCTGGTGAGGCGTACTGGAGCTGAACTTGCTCTCCTCCTCATGAGGAGGTCAGGAGCTGGAGCCTGGTATAACTCCCCCCACCTGGTGAGGCGTACTGGAGCTGAACTTGCTCTCCTCCTCATGAGGAGGTCAGGAGCTGGAGCCTGGTATAACTCCCCCCACCTGGTGAGGCATACTGGAGCTGAACTTGCTCTCCTCCTCATGAGGAGGTCAGGAGCTGGAGCCTGGTATAACTCCCCCCACCTGGTGAGGCGTACTGGAGCTGAACTTGCTCTCCTCCTCATGAGGAGGTCAGGAGCTGGAGCCTGGTATAACTCCCCCCCACCTGGTGAGGCGCACTGGAGCTGAACTTGCTCTCCTCCTCATGAGGAGGTCAGGAGCTGGAACCTGGTATAACTCCCCTCACCTGACAAGGAGTCCTGGAGTTGAACTCACCCTCCCCCTCATGAGGAGGTCAGGAGCAGGCGCCCGAAGCAGCCTTTCACCACTTCTGTCTAAGGCTACTTTCACACTAGTGTCGTGCACTGCACATCGCTATGCGTCGTTTTGTAGAAAAAACGCATCCTGCAAAAGTGCTTGCAGGATGTGTTTTTTCTCCATAGACTAGCATTAGCAACACAGTGCGACGCATTGCCACATGTCGCAACCGTCGTGCACCGGTTGCGTCGGACCGTCGCCACCAAAAAACGTTGCATGTAACTCCGCCCCCTCCTCCCCGCACCTCACAATGGGGCAGCGGATGAGTTGAAAAACAGCATGCACTGCCCCCGTTGTGCGGCGCATTCACTGCTAGCGTCAGTACGTCGCAACAACGCAATTCGTCGTGCGTCATACGATGCTAGTGTGAAAGTAGCCTAATCCGGATACATCACTGATGTGTGATGCATCTTCACCAAATGATAAAACAGCACAAACTCCGGATCTCAATCACTTCAATGCATCACACAAGCGGTCATAAGTGCCAGATGCAGAGTAGGGGCAGTACAGTCCCCAGAGGCTTTAACCCTGCACATACCTGGTCCCGTTGTCACCTTAGGGCTCATTCACACTACTGGATTATCGTTCCCGGTGTTGCCCATAAAAAAATTGATCAATGTCATTCAGTGGGGCCGTGCAGATGACCAAATTTTATCTTGAATTGAATCTGTGCGTGACATAAATGGCCGCATGCGCGCATTTCTTCAGTAAAATCGGATGAGACTCACAAATTCAAGTCTATGGGTGCAGAAAAAAAATCAGATGCCACAGTCCGGTTGTAAGGAGGTGGCGAGAACCCTCAGTTGCCTCCGCTGTCCTATATGCCGGGCATGTGTGCCCCATGCGGTGCCCTGGTGGTTTGGCTATAAGTCAATATGTAAACATTGTGTATTGCTATTTTATTAATATGTCTGTGTGTCTGAGATTGTACTACTGTTTACTTATGTGAGTGTACTGTATTGTACAACATGTATGTAATTTAGTTCAGGGTTAGGCAGTGGGAACAGGCACTAGGACTGAGCAAGTGCCCACTAAAGGACTGTTTGCTTCCCGGAAACAGACGGGAGCTGTTGAAACAGAATATCTGGATAGGGACAGCACAGGAACTATCTCCTCTTTTTTCATCGTTATTTAAGTTTTGCCACTGTTGGAACCAAAGTGTGAAGCGTTGTGCATCCAGAGGACGCCGTAGCTGTGTGGAGAACATCCTTGTGCTGGAGGTAATTGACTGTGCTACAGGGCTGGGACTTTATCTGTCTTTTTGATGTGCAAGGGGCCAGGGTGCTTATGGACTGTTGCTTTAATGGACTCAGTCAGGACTACCACCCCGTGCCGCCTTGTTATATTCGGTGTAGTTGGCAGGATCGAACCCAGCAGCCCTGCGACAAGACTGACAGAGAAGATTCCCGAGATTTGTGAATTGTTGACTACCGTGAAAGAGTTAAAGATGGAGGATGTTGAATATTTAAACATGGCGCCGACCGCTGCTGAGAAGATGGTGGCCGTTGGTGCAAAAGCTGAGGATGGAGCTGCCTTTCGTGAGCGTCAAAGAGGAAATTTGGCGCCAAAAGGAAGGAGGCCACATCCCCCTGTGAATAGTGCCCGCCCAAAATGGGTGAGGGAGAAGAAGCTGCCGCCCTCCCAGTCTGATCAGAAGAAATGGGTGGAGTGGCGGAAAGTGACTCCACCCACGAATGGGTGGAACCCAGAAGGAGAGACGCCATTACCTGACACAATGCAGAGACGGGGCATGTCTTTCCGCTGCAGCATCGGCCACCAGGACTGGAGGCAATCTGTGGCCCAGGCGGAGATGGGCCTGCGTTTCAAGGCCTGGTGGTCGGAGGAGCTAGAGGAGTGGCACCCTTTCCAGCGGCCGGACAAGTGGCTGGAGGAGGATGAAGAACGCACGGGACTGGCGGCGCCCAAACCAGAACCGAAAGGAGCTCAAAGACCCTGGAGGCTGCCCTGAGGGGGATTGTTGTGGCCGTGATCTCTGACTCCTGCAGCGCTGCAAGAGGATTAACTCCAGATACAGCAGCGGTGAGTAGGAAGCTCCCGTCCGACCGACCTGTCACATCAACCCCTGCTCCTTCACCTCCTGTGGCCCAGCCATCCTCTCCGGTTGCATCCCGACTCCACCGTCATCCCCGGTGTTGGTAGCTCCTGTGACCTCTTGGCCCGCACCTGTTTCGTCTAGCACCAGCAGCGCGTGCGTGGAGGAGCCTCGGGGGCCTACTGCTGGAGAGGCTCAGTGGATCCGAGGTGTAATCAGAGAAAAGAAGCGGCAAGGGCGCCGCATTGTCAAAGAACTGCAGCACCCCGGCGGGGGGAGCTATGGCTGGACGATGACCTGGGGAATGATTCGACACCTTGACCCTGCGAGGGGATATGGCTTTATCCAAGAGGCTAATACTGGAGCAAAGGTCTATGTTAATGCTGAATTTGTTGTCTCTGGAGGTCCCCTTCAGCAACAGGATGGTGTCACGTTTGTCAAGGAGCAGTGTTATGATTGAACTGGTGGTTAGGAGCACTAGAAATGACCAGATGAGCAAACTAGTAATACAGGACGAGCTCTGGGAAGTGGGAGCTCTGCTGACTGCAACCCCTAATCCTATCACAACAACTAGAAATAGCCGTGGAGCGTTCCTGACTCTGCCTAGACGCCTTTTCACAGCCTAAGAGCTAACTACCCCTAAAGATAGAAAATACAGCCTAGCTTGCCTCAGAAATTCCCCAAAGAAATAGGCAGCCCCCCACACATATTGACTGTGAGTTAAGATGGAAGTCACAAACACAGGAATGAAATAGGTTTCAGCAAAGGAGGCCAGCCTTAACTAAACAGACTGAGGATAGAAAAGGTATCTTTGCGGTCAGCATAAAAAACTAACAAAAAACCACGCAGAGTGTGCAAAAGAAACCACCGCACCGACTCACGGCGCGGTGGTGCCACTCTGCATCCCAGAGCTTCCAGCTAACAGGACAAAATCATGATAGCAAGCTGGACAAAAAAACAGTGGTAACAAATAAGCTAGCAGGGACTTAGCTTTTGCTGAAGTAGACAGGTCATCTGAAAGATCCAAGAGAACTGAACCAGTACTAGGACATTGACAGCTGGCATCAAGTAACGATCTGAGTGGAGTTAAATAGAGCAGCCAGCCAAGGCCTAAACGAGATCAGCTGGAGAAGGAATCTCGAACCAGCAGCTCCAGTCACAGCCACCAGAGGGAGTCCATGAACAGAACTCGCCGAAGTACCATTCATAACCACAGGAGGGAGCTCGAGAACAGAATTCACAACAGAGCAGGGGCCCGGGGGCCATATGCAGTGGATGTGAGAGTGGCCTCCGGTCGGGAGCCACCGCAGGAGGCTCCGCATGGTGAGCGGCCGATTGCAACGGTTGCAGCCAAACTGGAGAAAGTGGCGCCTGAACAACATATGGCGACCACAGGTACAGCATCAGAACCTGAAGCTCTGGAAGGTATGGGGCCACCGCTGGAGGGGGTGCGGAGCAGAAGAAATAGTGGAGACTCCTCCTCCAGCTGATTCTCATCCCATACGTACCGGTATATCGTTGTACAGGGACCATGCGACCCATTACACCAATCAGCAGCCGTGTGTAGACTGATATGACCCTGTCATGAAACTAAAAAGTTGTGCTAGGAAAATTATGGGACTGTTCCGCGTCCTTGTGAGGGCAGTGGGCCCTGTATAGCACCACAGACTGGGTGCCAGTGGTGGCCAATACGGTCACCATGGATGGACAATGTTGTTTTCCCCTCCTAAGTTTAAGTTGTGCATCCCCTGCTGGATCATGGTGCTGAAACCCTATGAGGGTTGGCTATGGTGGACCTTATGCGTGGCTGCTAAAGGAACTGGACTATTTTACCCTTGGACATTGCCCTACTTTTAACTCTGGACTGGCCCCCTGTTAAATGCAGCCCACCACCATTGGAGAGCCTGTGATTCCCTAAGAGGGAGAGCTTTGTGCAGAGGACCCGAGGAGCGAGCTGGGTCAGGACTATAAGGACCATGAATAAGTTGGCCGTCGGGCCAGTGCATTTGTTCATAGGTTCCAGGAACAGAGGGACCGGGGTCAGTCGAACCCGCGCTAAGAGAATTTGAACTCATTAACTTGACTGATTGGTTTTATACCTGTTGTATTAAAGCTTACAGAGCCGTTATGGTTGGGGACGACCATATTCTAGGAGGGAGGGGTGTAAGGAGGTAGTGAAGACCCTCAGTTGCCACCTCTCTCCTATATTCCGGGCATGTGTGCCCCATGCGGTGCCCTGACAGTTTGGCTATAAGTCAATATGTAGACATTGTGTATTGCTGTTTTATTAATGTGTCTGTATGTCTGAGATTGTACTTCTACTGTTTACTAATGTGAGTGTACTGTATTGTACAACATGTATGTAATTAGTTCATGGTTTGAACAGGTTAATAAAAGGGGGCTGGGTTAGCAGTCTCAAAGAAGCCAGAAGTGTCAGCTTCTGAAGCAAGCCCGGGCAGGCTTGCCTGTGGCAGGACGTGCTCCACTGCTGGGAGCAGAATATACACCTGGAGGGGAAAAGGTGCTGCCACAGAACTCCAGGCAGTGGGAACAAGCACTAGGACTGAGCAAGTGCCCTCTAAAGAACTGTTTGCTCCCGGAACCGAATGGGAGCTGTTGAGACAGAATATCTGGATAGGAACAGCGCAGTAACTATTACCTCCTCTTTTTTCATCATAGTTAGCAAGGCCAAAAAAAGACATTTGTCCATCCAGTTCAACCTATATTTCCTCGGAATAAATCCCTAGATCTACGTCCTTCTAAAGAACCTAGTAACTGTAAGATACAATATTATTACGCTCCAGGAAGACATCCAGGCCTCTCTTGTACCCCTCTACTGAGTTCGCCATCACCACCTCCTCAGGCAAGGAATTCCAGATTCTCACTGCCCTAACAGTAAAGAATCCTCTTCTATGTTGGTGGAAAAACCTTCTCTCCTCCAGACGCAGAGAATGCCCCCTTGTGACAGTCACCTTCCTTGGTATAAACATCCTCGGAGAGATATTTGTATTGTCCCCTTATATACCTATACACGGTTATTAGATCGCCCTCTCAGTCATCTTTATTCTAGACTAAATAATCCTAATTTTGTTAATCTATCTGGGTATTGTAGTTCTCCCATCCCCTTTATTAATTTTGTTGCCCTCCTTTGTACTCGCTCTAGTTCCATTATATCCTTCCTGAACACCGGTGCCCAAAACTGTACACATTACTCCATGTGCGGTCTAACCAGGGATTTGTGCAGAGGCAGTATAATGCTCTCATTATGTGTATCCAGACCTCTTTTAATGCACCCCATGATCCTGTTTGCCTTGGCAGCCGAGGCCTGGCACTGGCTGCTCCAGGTAAGTTTATCATTATCTAGGATCCCCAAGTCCTCCTCCATGTCAGATTTACCCAGTGGTTTCACATTTAGTGTGTAATGGTGATATTGATTCCTTCTTCCTTCTTCTTCTTCTTGTATAACCTTAAATTTATCATTATTAAACTGCATCTGCCACCTCTCGGCCCAAGTTTCCAACTTATCCAGATCCATCTGTAGCAGAATATTATTAAGCAGAATATTATTAATTTATATAGCACCATTAATTCCATGGTGCTGTACATGTGAAAAGGGGTTACATAATGTAACAAATTTACAGTGACAGACTGGTACAGAGGGGAGAGGACCCTGTCCTTGCGGACTTACATTCTTCAGGATAATGGGGAAGAGACAGGAGGTTGGTGTGCTGCAGCACTGGTGGTGGTGAGGCGGCTGCTCGGATGGTCGGGGCGGCAGCTCGGGTGGTCGGTGATGTGGCGGCAGTTCGGGTGGTCGGTGACGTGGCGGCAGCTCGGGTGGTCGGTGACGTGGCGGCAGCTCGGGTGGTCGATGACGTGGCGGCAGCTCGGGTGGTCGGTGACGTGGCGGCAGCTCGGGTGGTCGGTGACGTGGCGGCAGCTCGGGTGGTCGGTGACGTGGCGGCAGCTCGGGCGGTTGGTGAGGCGGCAGAATGGTTATTGTAGGCTGTAGGCTTTCCTGAAGAGATGGGTTTTCAGGTTCCGCCTGAAGGATCCGAGGGTGGTGGATAATCGGACGTGTTGAGGCGTGGAATTCCAGAGGATGGGGGATATTCGGGAGAAATCTTGGAGGCGGTTGTGTGAGGAACGAATCAGTGTGGAGGAGAGTAGGAGGTCTTGGGAGGATCAAAGATTACGTGAGGGAAGATAGTGGGAGATTAGTTCAGAGATATAGGGAGGGGACAGGTTGTGGATGGCTTTGTAGATCAGTGTTAGTAGTTTGAACTGGATTCGTTGGGGAATTGGGAGCCAGTGGAGGGATTTGCAGAGGGGTGAAGCAGGGGAGTAGCGAGGAGAGGTGGATTAGGCGGGCAGCAGAGTTGAGGACAGACTGGAGTGGTGCAAGGGAGTTAGCGGGGAGGCCACAGAGGAGGGTGTTGAAGTAGTCGAGGCGGGAGATGATGAGGGCATGCACAAGAGTTTTAGTAGATTGTGGGCTGAGGAAGGGAAAGATTCTGGCAATATTTTTGAGCTGGAGGCGACAGGAGGTGGCAAGAGTTTGGACGTGCGGTTTGAAGGACAGGGCAGAATCGAGAGTTACCCCGAGGCAGCGGATTTCAGGTGTGGGAGAGAGCGTGATGCCGTTTACTATAATAGATAGATCAGGTAGGGGAGATACGCGAGATGGGGGAAAGATGATGAGTTCGGTTTTGTCTACACTGAGTTGAAGAAGGAGGATATGTCTAACAGACACTCCGGGATTCTGGACAGAAGAGAGGCGACATCTGAGCCAGAGAGGTAGATCTGAGTGTCGTCCGCATATAGGTGGTACTGGAAGCCATGGGACTTTATGAGTTGTCCTAGGCCAAGGGTATAGATGGAAAAAAGTAGAGGTCCTAGGACAGAGCCTTGAGGGACTCCGACAGAGAGGGGCCGTAGTGAGGAGGTAGTGTGGGAGTAGGAAACGCTAAATGTGCGGTCGGAAAGGTATGAGGCAATCCAGGACAGGGCAAGGTCTTTGATGCCGAGGGAAGAAAGAATCTGTAGCAGTAGGCAGTGATCGACTGTGTCGAAAGCAGAGGACAGGTCAAGAAGGAGGAGGATGGAGAACTGTCTGTTAGCTTTGGCTGTGAGTAAGTCATTAGTAATTTTGGTCAGAGCAGTTTCGGTGGAATGGTGGGGGCGGAAGCTAGATTGGAGGTTGTCAAGGAGAGAGTTAGATGAGAGGTGGGAGGGAGGTTGGGCATGGACATGCTGCTCAAGGAGTTTGGAAGCAAATGGGAGCAGTGATATGGGGCGATAGCTGGGCATAGCAGTTGGGTCAAGGTTAGTTTTTTTGAGGATGGGTGTAATGGTGGCATGTTTGAAGGCAGAGGGGAAAGTACCAGAAGATAGCGATAGGTTGAAGAGATGGGATAGGGCTGGAATGAGTGTATTAGTGAGGTTGGGGAACAGGTGGGAAGGGATGGGGTCAAGTGCACAGGTGGTGAGGTGCGATTTGGAAAGGAGGCGAGTAAGCTCTCCTTCAGTGATGTTGGAGAGGGAGGTTATTAGGGAAGGGCAGAGGTCTGGTATATGGAGTGGTTGGGGTGGTGGAACAGTAAAGGTTTGCCTTGTTTGGTCGATCTTGTTTTTGAAGTAGGTGGCAAAGTCCTCAGAAGAGATTAGGGGAGTTGGAAGTGGCAGTGGTGGGCGGAGGAGAGAGTTAAATGTGCTGAACAGTTGTTTTGGGTTGTAGGATAGTGAAAATACAAGGTTAGTGAATGAAATAGGTCTGTTTAGCAGAAGTGAGGGCTAGTTTGAAGGCAAGTGTAGCTTGTTTGAAAGTGGTGAAGTCGTCTGGCAGGCGTGTTTTTTTCCAACGCCTCTTAGCGACCCTGGATGCTTGTCGGAGTTTACTATCGTCTCTTGTATTGACTGCTTTACATAGTTTTGTATCATCTGCAAATATCAATATTTTACTGTGTAAACCTTCTACCAGATCGGTAATAAATATGTTGAAGAAAACAGGTCCCAGCAAGGACCCCTGTGGTCCCCACTGGTCACAGTGATCCAGTTAGAGACTATACCATTTATAACCACCCTCTGCTTTCTATCACTAAGCCAGTTACTTATCCATTTACACACATTTTCCCCCAGAACCCGCATTCTCATTTTGTGTACCAACCTCTTGTGTGGCACGGTATGAAATGCTTTGGAAAAATCAAGATATACCACGTCCAATGACTCGCCTTGGTCCAGCCTATAGCTTACCTCTTCATAAAAACTGATTAGATTGGTGACAGGAGCGATTTCTCATAAACCCATGCTGATATGGAGTTAAACAGTTATTCTCATTGAGATAATCCAGAATAACATCCTTCAGAAACCCTTCACATATTTTACCAACAGTAGAGGTTAGACTTACTGGCCTATAATTTCCAGGATCACTTTTAGAGCCCTTTTTGAATATTGGCACCACATTTGCTATGCGCCAGTCCTGCGGAACAGACCCCGTCGCTATAGAGTCCCTAAAAATAAGAAATAATGGCTTATCTATTACATCACTTAGTTCTCTTAGTACTCGTGGGTGTATGCCATCCGGACCCGGAGATTTATCTATTTTATTCTTATTTAGCCGGTTTCGCACCTCTTCTTGGGTTAGATTGGTGACCCTTAATATAGGGTTTTCATTGTTTCTTGGGATTTCACCTAGCATTTTATTTTCCACCGTGAATACTGTGGAGAAGAAGGTGTTTAATATGTTAGCTTTTTCCTCGTCATCTACAACCATTCTTTCCTCACTATTTTTTAAGGAGCCTACACTTTCATGTCACACACCAGAGCCGCATCACCGTTAGCCGGACACAAGTATCACACACCAGAGCCGCATCACCGCAGCCACATACAAATGTCACACATCAGAGCCGCATCACCGCAGCCACATACAAATGTCACACATCAGAGCCGCATCACCGGCAGCCACATACAAATGTCACACACCAGAGCCGCATCACCGCAGCCACATACAAATGTCACACACCAGAGCCGCATCACCGCAGCCACATACAAATGTCACACACCAGAACCGCATCACCGCAGCCACATACAAATGTCACACACCAGAGCCGCATCACCGCAGCCACATACAAATGTCACACACCAGAGCCGCATCACCGCAGCCACATACAAATGTCACACACCAGAACCGCATCACCGGCAGTCGGACACAAGTGTCACACACCAGAGCCGCATCACCGCAGCCACATACAAATGTCACACACCAGAGCCGCATCACCGGCAGCCGCATACGAATGTCACACACCAGAGCCGCATCACCGGCAGCCGGACACAAGTGTCACACACCAGAACCGCATCACCGGCAGTCGGACACAAATGTCACACACCAGAGCCGCATCACCGCAGCCACATACAAATGTCACACACCAGAGCCGCATCACCGCAGCCACATACAAATGTCACACACCAGAGCCGCATCACCGCAGCCACATACGAATGTCACACACCAGAGCCGCATCACCGCAGCCACATACAAATGTCACACACCAGAGCCGCATCATCTCTCGCC
This sequence comes from Ranitomeya variabilis, assembly GCF_051348905.1. Lineage (NCBI taxonomy): Eukaryota > Metazoa > Chordata > Amphibia > Anura > Dendrobatidae > Ranitomeya > Ranitomeya variabilis. The sequence continues at coordinate 9,467,450 of NC_135235.1, forward strand.
TTGACTACTGTAACCTCCTGCTCTGTGGCCTCCCCTCTAACACTCTGCTCCCCTCCAATCTATTCTAAACTCTGCTGCCCGACTAATCCACCTGTCCCCCCGCTATTCTCCGGCCTCTCCCCTCTGTCAATCCCTTCACTGGCTCCCCATTACCCAGAGACTCCAGTACAAAACCCTAACCATGACGTACAAAGCCATCCACAACCTGTCTCCTCCATACATCTGTGACCTCGTCTCCCGGTACTTTCCTGCACGCAACCTCCGATCCTCACAAGATCTCCTTCTCTACTCCCCTCTTATCTCCTCTTCCCACAATCGCATACAAGATTTCTCTCGCGTATCACCCCTACTCTGGAACTCTGTACCAAAACACATCAGACTCTCGCCTACCATCAAAACCTTCAAAAAGAATCTGAAGACCCACCTCTTCCGACAAGCCTACAGCCTGCAGTAACCACCGATCCACCAAACCGCTGTATGACCAGCTCTACCCTCACCTACTGTATTCTCACCCATCCCTTGTAGACTGTGAGCCCTCGCGGGCAGGGTCCTCTCTCCTCCTGTATCCTCACCCATCCCTTGTAGACTGTGAGCCCTCGCGGGCAGGGTCCTCTCTCCTCCTGTATCCTCACCCATCCCTTGTAGATTGTGAGCCCTCGCGGGCAGGGTCCTCTCTCCTGTATCCTCACCCATCCCTTGTAGATTGTGAGCCCTCGCGGGCAGGGTCCTCTCTCCTCCTGTATCCTCACCCATCCCTTGTAGACTGTGAGCCCTCGCGGGCAGGGTCCTCTCTCCTCCTGTATCCTCACCCATCCCTTGTAGATTGTGAGCCCTCGCGGGCAGGGTCCTCTCTCCTCCTGTACCAGTTATGACTTGTATTGTTTAAGATTATTGTACTCGTTTTTATTATGTATACCCCTCCTCACATGTAAAGCGCCATGGAATAAATCGCGCTATAACAATAAATAATAATAATAATAGGGAATGGTCCACTGTGTCAAAGGCAGCCGACAGGTCGAGGAGGAGGAGGACAGAGTAGTGTCGCTTGCTCTTGGCGGTTAAGAGGTCATTGGTGACCTTAGTTAGGGCAGTTTCAGTGGAATGGTGTGACCGGAACCCAGATTGTAAGCGGTCAAAGAGGGAGCAAGAAGAGAGATGGGAGGACAGTTCAAGGTAGACGTGTTGTTCCAGTAGTTTGGAGGCAAAAGGGAGAAGTGATATAGGGCGATAGCTAGATAGAGAGGATGGGTCAAGAGAGGGCTTTTTGAGGATAGGTGTGATGGAGGCATGTTTAAAGCTTGAGGGGAAAACACAAGTTGTTAGTGATAGGTTGAAGAAATGGGTTAGGGTTGGGATGAAGACTGTGGTGAGGTTTGGGATGAAGTGGGATGGGAGCGGGTCAAGTGCACAGGTGGTGAGATGCCGCATCACCGGCAGCCGGACACAAGTGTCACATACCAAAGCCGCATCACCGTCAGCCACATACGAATGTCACACACCAGAACCACATCACCGGCAGCCACATACGGATGTCACACACCAGAGCCGCATCACCGGCAGCCACATACGAATGTCACACACCAGAACCGCATCACCGGCAGACACATACAAATGTCACACACCAGAGCCGCATCACCGGCAGCCATATACGAGTGTCACACACCAGAACCACATCACCGTCAGCCACATACAAATGTCACACACTAGAGCCGCATCACCGTCAGCCACATACGAATGTCACACACCAGAACCACATCACCGTCAGCCACATACGAATGTCACACACCAGAGCCGCATCACCGGCAGCCATATACGAGTGTCACACACCAGAACCACATCACCGGCAGACACATACAAATGTCACACACCAGAGCCGCATCACCGTCAGCCACATACAAATGTCACACACCAGAGCCGCATCACCGGCAGCCACATACGAATGTCACACACCAGAACCGCATCACCGGCAGCCACATACAAATGTCACACACTAGAGCCGCATCACCGGCAGCCATATACGAGTGTCACACACCAGAACCACATCACCGTCAGCCACATACGAATGTCACACACCAGAACCGCATCACCGGCAGCCGGACACAAGTGTCACACACTAGAGCCGCATCACCGTCAGCCACATACGAATGTCACACACCAGAGCCGCATCACCGGCAGCCATATACAAGTGTCACACACCAGAACCACATCACCGGCAGACACATACAAATGTCACACACCAGAGCCGCATCACCGTCAGCCACATACAAATGTCACACACCAGAGCCGCATCACCGGCAGACACATACGAGTGTCACACACCAGAGCCGCATCACCGTCAGCCACATAGGAATGTCACACACCAGAGCCGCATTACCGGCAGCCGGACACAAGTGTCACACACCAGAGCCGCATCACCGGCAGCCGGACACAAGTGTCACACACCAGAGCCGCATCACCGGCAGCCGGACACAAGTGTCACACACCAGAGCCGCATCACCGGCAGCCACATATGAATGTCACACACCAGAGCCGCATTACCGGCAGCCGGACACAAGTGTCACACACCAGAGCCGCATCACCGGCAGCCACATATGAATGTCACACACCAGAGCCGCATCACCGGCAGCCACATATGAATGTCACACACCAGAGCCGCATTACCGGCAGCCGGACACAAGTGTCACACACCAGAACCGCATCACCGGCAGCCGGACACAAATGTCACACACCAGAACCGCATCACCGGCAGCCGGACACAAATGTCACACACCAGAACCACATCACCGGCAGCCACATACGGATGCCACACACCAGAACCACATCACCGGCAGCCACATACGGATGTCACACACCAGAGCCGCATCATCGGCAGCCGGACACAAGTGTCACACACTAGAGCCGCATCACCGTCAGCCACATACAAATGTCACACACCAGAGCCGCATCACCGGCAGCCATATACGAGTGTCACACACCAGAACCACATCACCGTCAGCCACATATGAATGTCACACACCAGAGCTGCATCACCGTCAGCCACATAGGAATGTCACACACCAGAACCGCATCACCGGCAGCCACATATGAATGTCACACACCAGAGCCGCATTACCGGCAGCCGGACACAAGTGTCACACACCAGAACCGCATCACCGGCAGCCGGACACAAGTGTCACACACCAGAGCCGCATCACCGGCAGCCGGACACAAGTGTCACACACCAGAGCCGCATCACCGGCAGCCGGACACAAGTGTCACACACCAGAACCGCATCACCGGCAGCCGGACACAAATGTCACACACCAGAGCCGCATCACCGGCAGCCGGACACAAGTGTCACACACCAGAGCTGCATCACCGGCAGCCGGACACAAATGTCACACACCAGAACCGCATCACCAGCAGCCACATATGAATGTCACACACCAGAACCGCATCACCGGCAGCCGGACACAAATGTCACACACCAGAGCCGCATCACCGGCAGCCGGACACAAATGTCACACACCAGAACCGCATCACCGGCAGCCACATATGAATGTCACACACCAGAGCCGCATCACCGGCAGCCGGACACAAATGTCACACACCAGAGCCGCATCACCGGCAGCCGGACACAAATGTCACACACCAGAGCCGCATCACCGGCAGCCGGACACAAGTGTCACACACCAGAGCTGCATCACCGGCAGCCGCATACGAGTGTTACACATCAAAGCCGAAACACCGGTAGCCACAAATGTGCCGACTATCGCATGAGCAGATGTTCTGGAGCTTCCTGAATGTCTGCAAATTTATTCATGAACATTTTCAAAAACTCTGCTTAAATCTAAATAATTTATAAAATGTTGAACAACACTGGGGCCAGGACAGAGCCTTGTGGTCCCCACTTGTAACACTGGGGTCAGGACAGAGCCTTGTGGTACCCCACTTGTAACACTGGGGTCAGGACAGAGCCTTGTGGTACCCCACTTGTAACACTGGGGCCAGGACAGAGCCTTGTGATACCCCACTTTCAATACTGGGGCCAGGACAGAGCCTTGTGATACCCCACTTTCAATACTGGGGCCAGGATAGAGCCTTGTGGTACCCCACTTGTAACACTGGGGCCAGGACAGAGCCTTGGGGACCTGACTTGAAACACTCTTTTAATTGAATGTGCAATTACCACTCTCTAAATACGATCACTGAGCCAGTTATGAATCCACCTAACTGTAGCCTTGTCAATCCCATACTTGGTCATTTTCTCAATAAGGATAGTATGAGATAGTTTATCAAATGCTTTGTTGAAGGCGAGATATAATATATCTACTGCATTTCCCTGATCCACCCAGTCAGTGATTCCATCATAGAAGGAGATTAGATTAGTAAGCATTGACTTGTTTGCTACAAACCCATGCTGGCTCTGGTTAATTACTGTATTCTTATCCAAGTACTTACATACATGATGTTTAATAATTTCAGAGATCTTTCCGGATATACAGTAGAAGTAAGACTCACTGGCCTGTAATTTCCTGGCTCCATCTTCTTTCCTTTTTTAGTTTTCCTGTTTTCGAGGATTTTTCAAAGATTCTGGCTAGTGGTTCTGCAATTTCCTCTGCTAACTCTTTCAGTAACCTAGGATATAATTAATCTGAACCAGGAGATGTAAATTCATGTAAATTAGCTCAGTATTCCCTCATCATCTCTCTCTGTTTATGGACAGTGTGGATTCTTTTATCCCTTTGATGGCACTGTGCAAATCAGTTGATGTTACAATTGTTTTCTTAGAGAACACAGATGCAAAATAGGAATTTAAAAGTTTGGCTTCTCAACATCATTTCTGACCACTTCACCCTTTTCATCCTGTAAAAATCCTATAGCATCTGTAACTTTTCTTTTGCTTTTGACTTATCCCCCAAATCCTTTCTTATTGCTTTTGATATCTCTTGCAAGCCTTAATTTATTGTCTTATCCTCCAGTCACATACAGAGCTGCAGTCACTATTCTGCCATTACACTGTCTCATCCTCCAGAGCTGCAGTCACTTTCTGCTGTTATATCAGCTGATCTGTGTTTACATTGAGGGTCGGTCCACTGGACACAGACAAGCAGTGGATATTCAGAGAGGCATTTATTAGAACTCGGCGCCTTCCAGGCGGAGTTCTGCGCTGTTATAAACTGTACATGGTGTCTATATATATTGGGTATTGTACATGTTCAGCACCACAAAGCTGAATTACAAAAGAAGAAAACACAGAAATATAGGAGTCTGCAGCAGCGCGGCATGCATCACCGACACAGAGAAGAAGAGCGCCCTCTATGGGGCACACAATGCAGCACCGCACAACCAGGGCATGTGCACACAGCGGCATCACACTGGCTCCACGTGCTGCCACTATCTCCTGACCCTCTGTACACACAGAGCTGCGTCAGGCTCGGCAGCTGCCCGGGAGACGCAGCGATGTCGGCTGCCACTAGCACGAAGTGTCCTGCTGACGTCTGGCACAATCTCCAGGATTATTATTATTATTGATGGCTGCGGATCATTGCACAAGCCCATCCTCCACCGACAGGAAGAAAACTGAGAAACGTAAAAATATAGAAAAAATAAAGTGCCGCTTGCCAAGTGGTCGTCCCCTGTCCTGGCATTGCCGCTGGCCAAGTGGTCGTCCCCTGTCCTGGCATCGCCGCGGGCAAGTGGTCGTCCCCCGTCCTGGCATCGCCACTGGCCGAGTGGTCGTCCCCCATCCTGGCATCGCCGCTGGCCGAGTGGTCGTCCCCCATCCTGGCATCGCCGCTGGCCGAGTGGTCATCCCTGTCCTGACATTGACCCTACACAGTAAATACATTTGGTGCCTTCATTGTGTCTCTTTATAATATAAAAAAAAATATCAAAGACTTCTACTTTGTGCCCGTTTGTCCCCGAATCCTCCCACAGAAAACCCGCACTGGTTACGGACATGCTGCAAACCCTTAATCCACGTAGCGTGGAGCCCAACTCCACATGTTATGTACACGGAGGTCTGATTCCAGCACTGTCCCTTTCATTCTCGCAGTGGCCAGCTTCTTCCTCCACGCATTCCTGGCGCGGTTCTAGACACGCTCCGGTCCGGTCCTCCAACCTTGCCCCTCCCCCACCCCGGTCCATTGAACTTCTCATGCAGTCATTCTCCACCTTCTATGGCTCCTGGAAGGACGCGGTCGCTGGCAGACATCGGCGCCACATCCACGTTGGCGACTGGATCTCGTCTCTTCTTGGAAGCCGTTAGATATTTAATACAAAATGAATTTTTTTTTCAAAAAAGAAAAAAACAAAAACGATACATTGTCACAGCCCTGCAGCTCCGCAGACGTCTCAGACACACGTCCCTTGTCTGGTCGGAGGATGCGGCTTCCTGTTTCGGACGCATGAACTTTTGTCTTTGCAGTCCAAGGATTTCTGTTGTGATATGTCGATGAGCGCGCTGGCGATGGCAAGGCCTAGAAGACAGAGGGAAAGGGTTAATAATAACCTGGGAGAAATGCAGAATGAAGCCCACATCACCAGCAGAAATCCCCCAGCATCCCCTGCTTGTTCAGTGCCTGGACAGTGCAGAATGCCTGAGTGGCAGGCTTGCTGATTGTTTCCAGTAACTGCAACATTCTTACTATTTATGGATAATCTGTAAATATTTATATCATGGACATTTCTGCAATAGTTCAAAAAACTTCAGGGCAAAGTCCACAAAAAAAGACTCCGGACCAGAAGAATAAAAAGATAAAAAGGAAACAAACTTCTTCAGTTCGGAGCAGATTTGTATCAACGCTTTAGGATTAATCCATCTAAAAGTTTTACACCCCACCAAGACCCCCCCCAGAAACCACGCCCCTGCAGGGAAACCACGCCCCCACCAGAGTAACCACACCCAAACCAGGAAACCCCACCCCACCAGGACCCACCAGCAGGGAAACCACTCCATCACCAGGGAAAAGCACAGGCCACCAGGGAAACCACGTCCTCACCAGGGAAAACACCACCCTATCAAGGAAACCACGATCCCTCAGGAAAACCCTGCCTCATGAAGGAAATGACACCCCACCAAGGAAACCACACCCCACCAGAGACACCACGCCCAACCAGGAAAACAACGCCCCACCAGGGAAATGACATCCAACCAGGTAAACCACGCCCCACCAGGGAAACCATGCCCCACCAGGGAAATGACATCTAACCAGGGAAACCACGCCCCACCAGGGAAACCACGCCCCACCAGGGAAACCACGCCCCACCAGGGAAATGACATCTAACCAGGGAAACCACGCCCCACCAGGGAAACCACGCCCCACCAGGGAAATGACATCCAACCAGGTAAACCACGCCCCACCAGGGAAACCACGCCCCACCAGGGAAATGACATCCAACCAGGTAAACCACGCCCCACCAGGGAAACCACGCCCCACCAGGGAAATGACATCTAACCAGGGAAACCACGCCCCCACCAGGTAAACCACGCCCCACCAGGTAAACCACGCCCCACCAGGGAAATGACATCCAACCAGGTAAACCACGCCCCACCAGGGAAACCACGCCCCACCAGGGAAATGACATCTAACCAGGGAAACCACGCCCCCACCAGGTAAACCACGCCCCACCAGGGAAATGACATCCAACCAGGTAAACCACGCCCCACCAGGGAAACCACGCCCCACCAGGGAAATGACATCTAACCAGGGAAACCACGCCCCACCAGGTAAACCACGCCCCACCAGGGAAATGACATCCAACCAGGTAAACCACGCCCCACCAGGGAAACCACGCCCCACCAGGGAAATGACATCCAACCAGGTAAACCACGCCCCACCAGGGAAACCACACCCCACCAGAGACACCACGCCCAACCAGGAAAACAACGCCCCACCAGGGAAATGACATCCAACCAGGTAAACCACGCCCCACCAGGGAAACCATGCCCCACCAGGGAAATGACATCTAACCAGGGAAACCACGCCCCACCAGGGAAACCACGCCCCACCAGGGAAACCACGCCCCACCAGGGAAATGACATCTAACCAGGGAAACCACGCCCCACCAGAGACACCACGCCCAACCAGGAAAACAACGCCCCACCAGGGAAATGACATCCAACCAGGTAAACCACGCCCCACCAGGGAAATGACATCTAACCAGGGAAACCACGCCCCACCAGGTAAACCACGCCCAACCAGGGAAACCACGCCCGACCAGGTAAACAACGCCCCACCAGGTAAACCACGCCCAACCAGGGAAACCACGCCCGACCAGGTAAACAACGCCCCACCAGGTAAACCACGCCCCACCAGGGAAACCACGCCCCACCAGGTAAACAACGCCCCACCAGGTAAACAACGCCCCACCAGGTAAACCACACCCGACCAGGTAAACCCCACCAGGAAACCCCACCCCACCAGGACCCACCAGCAGGGAAACCACTCCATCACCAGGGAAAAGCACAGGCCACCAGGGAAACCACGTCCTCACCAGGGAAAACACCACCCTATCAAGGAAACCACGATCCCTCAGGAAAACCCTGCCTCATGAAGGAAATGACACCCCACCAAGGAAACCACACCCCACCAGAGACACCACGCCCACCCAGGAAAAAAAACCCTAACCAGGGAAATTACATCCAACCAGGTAAACCACGCCCCACCAGGGAAACCACGCCCCACCAGGGAAATGACATCTAACCAGGGAAACCACGCCCCACCAGGGAAACCACGCCCCACCAGGGAAATGACATCTAACCAGGGAAACCACGCCCCACCAGGGAAACCACGCCCCACCAGGGAAACCACGCCCGACCAGGTAAACAACGCCCCACCAGGTAAACCACACCCGACCAGGGAAACAACACCCGACCAGGTAAACCCCACCAGGAAACCCCACCCCACCAGGACCCACCAGCAGGGAAACCACTCCATCACCAGGGAAAAGCACAGGCCATCAGGGAAACCACGTCCTCACCAGGGAAAACACCACCCTATCAAGGAAACCACGATCCCTCAGGAAAACCCTGCCTCATGAAGGAAATGACACCCCACCAAGGAAACCACACCCCACCAGAGACACCACACCCGACCAGGAAGAAAAACCCTAACCAGGGAAATGACATCCAACCAGGTAAACCACGCCCCACCAGGTAAACAACGCCCCACCAGGTAAACAACGCCCCACCAGGTAAACCACACCCGACCAGGGAAACAACACCCGACCAGGTAAACCCCACCAGGAAACCCCACCAGCAGGAAAACCACTCCATCACCAGGGAAAAGCACAGGCCACCAGGGAAACCACGTCCTCACCAGGGAAAACACCACCCTATCAAGGAAACCACGATCCCTCAGGAAAACCATGCCTCATGAAGGAAATGACACCCCACCAAGGAAACCACACCCCACCAGAGACACCACGCCCACCCAGGAAAAAAAACCCTAACCAGGGAAATTACATCCAACCAGGTAAACCACGCCCCACCAGGGAAACCACGCCCCACCAGGGAAATGACATCTAACCAGGGAAACCACGCCCCACCAGGGAAATGACATCTAACCAGGGAAACCACGCCCCACCAGGGAAACCACGCCCCACCAGGGAAACCACGCCCGACCAGGTAAACAACGCCCCACCAGGTAAACCACACCCGACCAGGGAAACCCCACCAGGAAACCCCACCCCACCAGGACCCACCAGCAGGGAAACCACTCCATCACCAGGGAAAAGCACAGGCCACCAGGGAAACCACGTCCTCACCAGGGAAAACACCACCCTATCAAGGAAACCACGATCCCTCAGGAAAACCCTGCCTCATGAAGGAAATGACACCCCACCAAGGAAACCACACCCCACCAGAGACACCACGCCCAACCAGGAAAAAAAACCTAACCAGGGAAATGACATCCAACCAGGTAAACCATGCCCCACCAGGGAAATTACATCTAACCAGGGAAACCACGCCCCACCAGGGAAACCACGCCCCCACCAGGGAAACCACGCCCGACCAGGTAAACCACACCCGACCAGGTAAACCACACCCGACCAGGGAAACAACGCCCGACCAGGTAAACCACGCCCAACCAGGTAAACAACGCCCCACCAGGTAAACAACGCCCAACCAGGTAAACAACGCCCCACCAGGTAAACCACGCCCAACCAGGGAAACCACGCCCCACCAGAGAAACCACGCCCGACCAGGTAAACCACACCTGACCAGGGAAACCACGCCCGACCAGGTAAACCACACCCGACCAGGGAAACCACACCCGACCAGGTAAACCACGCCCCACCAGGTAAACCACGCCCCACCAGGTAAACCACGCTCAACCAGGGAAACCATGCCCCACCAGGGAAACCACACCCAACCAGGGATACCACGCCCAACCAGGTAAACCAGGCCAAACCAGAGAAACCATGCTTCACTACTAAACTCACACTCCACTAGGGTAACCACACCTCACTATGGAAACCCCACCAGGTAAACAATGCCCCATCAGGGAAATTACACCAAACCAGGGAAACCACTCCGAACTTGTTGCATCATTCCCAAGAAGACTCATGGCTGTACTAGGTCAAAAGGTGCTTCTCCTCAGTTTTTCTTTTTTTAATAAATTTGCAAAAATTTCTACATTTCTGTGTTTTTTTTCAGTCAAGATGGGGTGCAGAGTACATTAACGAGGAAAAATGAACTTTTTTCAATTTACCAAATGGCTGCAATGAAACAAAGAGTGAAAAATGTAAAGGGGTCTGAATACTTTTCGTACCCACTGTCGCTATCAGCATATAGGCCAGGAGCCAGGACAGGAGCTCTTTGTGCTGCTGCGCTCAGCTCTCAGAGGATTGCCTGTGTACGTCCGGATACAATGTATCCTTTATAGAGGTGATACAGTGTGACCAGGATGTGTGTGAAGTCATCAGTAGATGCAGATGGAGCAGAGCGAAGGAGATCTGTGCCACCACCGGTCTTAGCATCAGTACTCCACATATTTGGACATTCTGGTCAATTCTGCTTGGATCCATCCGTTTTCTGTCATGTAATTGGCTACGCTCTTACAGTCGATCCCTCAAGGTTGTGTCCTTCAGCCCAGAGCCCATGACTACCCCTGTACACATCCGCAGAGACACAGTGATCCCTTTAAAATAGATATTGTGTGTGATCTGCAGATACATGGGGGAGCAACGGTGCCAAATTCTAGCGGGACATGACTATAATAACTATAGAAATTAATGTTCTTTTAATTAAACGATGAGCAGATTGGGGAGGGGCATAGACTGGTGGAATACGACCAATCGCACGGGTCACAGGTCACGTATCAGAGTTCTGCTACAATGTAACTCCTGAGAGGACGAAATCAACAGGAAGAAAAATGGCGCAATATGCTGATCAATATGGCGGATGTACGATGATTATGAATGTACATTGCGGAACAATCGATGAGAGGAGCGGCGAGCGGCGGCCCCTAATCATCCTGTCACCGAGCGCTGATGGAAAAGTGACAAATGCGACGTCCTGGTCAGAAATCCATTTCTTTTATAATTTGTGTCGCCGACCAGTGAAACTCCGCAATATTCCCTCGTCAGGTGATAGCGCAACCTACAAGAATACACGGTCTGAGCACCAAGGAGGGGCGCAGCCGCGGGACCCTGACGGCAAATGCTGGCGGGGCGCTCGTGCTCAGGCCCAAGACTGCCCAGAAATACACTTATTTTAGTGAATTTTTGAGGAACAAGAAGAACTTCTAAAAATATCAAAACCCCGACAATCCACAAGGAGATCGTAGTCGCGTCCGTGTGGAGAAAGTTGGGTGACGGATGCTGTAATGGCGGCGTATAAGGCACCGTTGCCTCCATCGGGGCTCAGACACATTTTGCAGATGGCGAGATTCGATCTTGCGGCGAGGGGGTTCTGGTTTCATGCGTACTTAAGCTTTTAGCCCCATACGTAACGCGATCTCCCATCTCTCCAGAGGACGAGGCTAATTAAGGAGAAGGAGACGATGAAATTGCCATTGATTAATTGGAATCTGCCGGCTGCATGGTGTGATCACATGATGTCGCACTCCGAGGGGACGCGCCGCCCCATTATGAGACACATAGCATTGTCTGTTATCATTAAAGTCAGAAATGAAGAGCTGCGCTCAGTCACCACCTTCACCGTGACCTACAACACCAAAATGTACACCACCTACAATTTCAAGACGTACAACACTACCACCAGTACCACTACCTACAACACCACTATCTATGATGCCACGACGGTGGCCTAGAACACCACCACCTAAAATGCCACCACCATGACCTACAACACCAAAACCTACACCACCTACAACCCCAACAACAGTACCACCATGACCTACAACACCAAAACCTACACCACCTACAACCCCAACAACAGTACCACCATGACCTACAGCACCAAAACATACACCAACTATAACACCACTGCTTACAATACCACCTACCCTGCGATTACCTACGTCACCAACTACAACGCCAATACATACAACACTACCACCAGGACCACCAGCTACACCACCTATGATGCCAACACCGTGATCTAGAAGAACACCTACAACACCACCACCTACGCTGCCACCACCATTACCAACAACACCAAAACCTACACCACCTCCAACACCGCTGTCTACAATAACACCACACCTACGTCACCACCATGATATACAACACCACAATGACAATAATACCATAACCCACAACACCACAAGTACCCTCAACTACCACTCCACCAACAATAGCACCACCTACAACACAACCACCTACAATGTCACCATCACCAACACCACCGCCAATACGACCACCGCGACCTACAACACCAAAACATACACCAACACTGCCTACATCACCACCTACAATGCCATTGCATACACCACTTACAACAATACCACCAGCACCACTACCACCGTGATCTAGAACACCGCCACCACCAGTACATTCACCTACAACGCTACCAAAACCATAATATACAATGCCACCACCTACAACACCACCACGCCACCAGTACAACACAACTAGTCTACTATAATGCCACCACCAGTACCACCACCTATGACTCCACCACGGAAAACGCCTCCTTTACCTACGATGCCACCACTGTGACCTACAACACCACCACCAGTACCGCCACCTACAACTTAACCATAAGTACCATCACCTACGACTACACCAACAATGCCATCACCTACACTACCACTGTGACCTACAATGCCACCACTGCCTACAACACAACATACGAAGCCAACACCTATAACACCACTGTCACGGTTCACGGGGAGGATACCTTTATCATCTCCACCACTCACACCAATTTGTCATGAATCGGGGTTGTTTGGCTGCCCCTGGTTCATTCTGAAGAAGAATTAATCTATATCCCACTTCCCAGTTCCGGTTTGGAACTTGAAGCTCTCTGGCGCCCCCCCCCCCTTACCCTCAGGTCAAACACGGTACTGCACCGAGGATAATTAGTCGCCAGAAAGGCTGCCTTACTTTGTACTGGCTAATGGGCACACTGCAGCGAGGGCGATATAACTACTCCCACGCAAAGCCTTCCAACCGCACAGGACAAATCTGCTGCCACCAGCTCCGATTTCTTAATTATTAATGGGTCCATAGCCAACCCAGATTAGTAGCGTAATTCACTTCAGAGGACGTGACAGTACGTTATAGAGCAAGGAGGAACAAGCTAGTAATTTTATATTTTACTCCAAAAAAGGTAGGCAGTGTTTACAGAGGTATAAAAAGATATTATAAAGAAGACAAATATTATATGTACCGTACAATTACAAATAAAATGGGATTAACGTTGAAAAGAATACTTACATTTCGTTATCTCATCTTATCTTATGGCTGACCGTGTGCTGTGGGGGAAGAGCGAGCATATATCCAGATGCATCACCCCTGTACAGCAGCTAGACCCCAAAGACACGTGAAGACTCCTGCTTCACTCACTTATTTCCTAGCCTAAAACCAAGGCACTCCCCCTGTGGTGACCTCACTTAGAGGCTAAATCCTACCCTTTTCCTAGAGTTATGGAACCCATTTTTATGCCTAGCTCGCTGTACAAACCTCGTACATGAAAGACACAATGATCAGGAGGTGTACCACATCGGGGCGATTCTTTTAAGTGTAAACACGGCGTAGTTACGCGACCCGCTTATGGAGAAACCCGCTCTTTGCACTCGTTGGGTTTAGCTTCTAGTGATTTCAGGGAGTTATAGATCCCTTGATGGACATCCGGAATATATAATCCTTATATCTCTAGCCGTGATCGGTGCCAATAGACATACCCTTAAAAGAACAATAGAATCCCATGTTTCTGTACCAATTCTAGCCAGTACCAGGTGGGAGGGGGGGGGGGAATGAGGAGGGTAGGGAGACTTGTCTGTCCCAGCATAGAGCCATATAAATTCTTAAGGGAGGGGGAAATGATGGGTTTAGGATTACACACACCAGCAGAGGGAAAAAGAGCGTCTCACAATTCCAGCCTTGTGCTGGCAGGCAGAGGAAACTGCAGCTGAGAGTTCTGAATGTGTAAGTGAAGTAATCAGAACTTTCCTATTTCCTGACAACCACCACCTATGAAATCCTCACGTACAACACCACCACCACTGTAACCTATGATGCCACCACCATCATGACTTACAACACCACCACCATCGTAACCTAAGATGCCACCACCACCATGACTTAGAACACCACCACCATCGTAACCTAAGATGCCACCACCACCATGACTTAGAACACCACCACCATCGTAACCTATGATGCCACCACCACCATGACTTACAACACCACCACCATCGTAACCTATGATGCCACCACCACCATGACTTACAACACCACCTACAGTACAATACCACCCACCACCATCCCTCTTAAAAAACGTCACCATCACCAGGTGCCACCACCTACTCTTCAATAAAAAATCAACATCAGGTACATTCTTACATATTGCAGACATTGCTGATGGGGTCCTGGCCCCTGGTGATGCCTGCAGCGCTCTTAAAGTGATAGCATTGTGTCGGTGCACTGCAGGGAGTCTGTATTATGGGGTTTATAGGGCGATGCTGCGGATTTATGTCCTGATTTCATGTTCTATACAGAAGTTATAAACCTCAGGTTCTGGACACCTTCGGCGGCGTCACAGGTAATTCTTCCTTTTTTTAACGATTTCAGTTGAGTCCTAAAATCATCGGTGAGCGAATCTTCTAGGAAGAAAATAAATCATAAAATAAGGCGCAGAGACAGGAGAAACGCTGCATTATCTGCAAACAACAAGATAAAAGCCAAAAAGAAACAGGGGGAAGCATCAACTGCATTGAGACCCAAGGGGTTAACAGCTTCTACAGAAAAATGAAAGCACCCGATCTATTGTTCTCTGGTATCAGCACTGAAACCTCTACCCCCTCTGGCCCCCACAATAACTCCCGTGCATCACATCTCTCCATTGCCGAGAACTCTGTATATGACTGATGTCATCGCTTCTAGTATATGGTCGCTGGCCCTTTAAGAGTACCACAATTCAATGCCACTGTTTGTTCTGGAAGGGTTGTGATGCTGGAGTCTGTAGTTCATCTGATTTTCTGCAGATCCGTATCACTGCAGGAGACGAGATAATTACATTATTTACACATGAAATACGTTAGTTCTGCAGTGACTAAAAAGACAGAAACGTGCGATGTCTCCTAGCAGGAAAGGCCGCAGCTCGTACCCCCCCACAGGGGCAAAGGAATGGAACTAACGAGCCCAACACAACACCAGGAGTATATAGTACACCCCCGACTAGTGGCCTGTAATAACAGCTACTGATTGCTGTACTATCCTAAGCTACACTGTATCATACTCCAGAGCTGCACTCACTATTCTGCTGGTGCAGTCACTGTGTACATACATTACATTACTGATCCTGAGTTACATCCTGTATTATACTCCAGAGCTGCACTCACTATTCTGCTGGTGCAGTCACTGTGTACATACATTACATTACTGATCCTGAGTTACATCCTGTATTATACTCCAGAGCTGCACTCACTATTCTGCTGGTGCAGTCACTGTGTACATACATTACATTACTGATCCTGAGTTACATCCTGTATTATATGGCAGAGCTGCACTCACTATTCTGCTGGTGCAGTCACTATGTACATACATTACATTACTGATCCTGAGTTACATCCTGTATTATACCCCAGAGCTGCACTCACTATTCTGCTGGTGCAGTCACTGTGTACATACATTACATTACTGATCCTGAGTTACATCCTGTATTATACTCCAGAGCTGCACTCACTATTCTGCTGGTGCAGTCGCTGTGTACATACATTACATTACTGATCCTGAGTTACCTCCTGTATTATACCCCAGAGCTGCACTCACTATTCTGCTGGTGCAGTCACTGTATACATACATTACATTACTGATCCTGAGTTACCTCCTCCTGTATTATACTCCAGAGCTGCACTCACTATTCTGCTGGTGCAGTCACTGTGTACATACATTACATTACTGATCCTGAGTTACCTCCTGTATTATACTCCAGAGCTGCACTCACTATTCTGCTGGTGCAGTCACTGTGTACATACATTACATTACTGATCCTGAGTTACATCCTGTATTATACTCCAGAGCTGCACTCACTATTCTGCTGGTGTAGTCACTGTGTGTGAGCATACATTACATTACTGATCCTGAGTTACATCCTGTATTATACTCCAGAGCTGCACTCACTATTTTGCTGGTGCAGTCACTGTGTACATACATTACATTACTGATCCTGAGTTACCTCCTGTATTATACTCCAGAGCTGCACTCACTATTCTGCTGGTGCAGTCACTGTGTACATACATTACATTACTGATCCTGAGTCACATCCTGTATTATACTCCAGAGCTGCACTCGCTATTCTGCTGGTGCAGTCACTGTGTACATACATTATATTACTGATCCTGAGTTACCTCCTGCATTATACCTCAGAGCTGCACTCACTATTCTGCTGGTGCTGTCACTGTGTACACACATTACATTACTGATCCTGAGTTACCTCCTGTATTATACTCCAGAGCTGCACTCACTATTCTGCTGGTGCAGTCACTGTGTACATACATTACATTACTGATCCTGAGTTACATCCTGTATTATACTCCAGAGCTGCACTCACTATTCTGCTGGTGTAGTCACTGTGTGTGAGCATACATTACATTACTGATCCTGAGTTACATCCTGTATTATACTCCAGAGCTGCACTCACTATTTTGCTGGTGCAGTCACTGTGTACATACATTACATTACTGATCCTGAGTTACCTCCTGTATTATACTCCAGAGCTGCACTCACTATTCTGCTGGTGCAGTCACTGTGTACATACATTACATTACTGATCCTGAGTCACATCCTGTATTATACTCCAGAGCTGCACTCGCTATTCTGCTGGTGCAGTCACTGTGTACATACATTACTGTTGTGATCCGCTTTTTGGCTCCCCTGGTGGTGGCTGGTGGTACTGGAGACTTGTGTGTGCTTTTCTGCCTCAGCTCACCTGCTTCCATCAGTTTTGGGAGTTCCCTATTTAGCCTTGCTCTCCAGTCACTTCCTTGACGGTCATCATTGTAACCTGAGTCTTTCAGTTGCATGTTCCTGCTACCAGTCTGCTGATCAGCTAAGTGGACTCTTGTCCTTTTTGTTTTGTATTTTTTGTCCAGTTTACAGTTTGTCATTTCCTGTTACTGGAAGCTCTTGTGGACTGAAATTGCCACTCCTGTGTCATGAGTTGACACAGGAGTCTTAAAGTAATTTCAGGATGGGTTTTTGAAAGGGTTTTTCAGCTGACCGTGAAGTCCTCTTTTGTATCCTTCCTCTATCTAGTAAGTGGACCTCGCTTTGCTAAATCTACCTTCATACTGTGTATGTCTTTTCCTCTGAACTCACCGTTAATATATGTGGGGGCTACTATCATCTTTGGGGAATTTCACTAGAGGTAAGCCAGGTCTGTTCCTTCCTCTTCCAGGCGTAGTTAGTTCTCTGGCTGGCGCATGGCATCTAGGCAGCCGTAGGAATGCTTCCTGGCTACTGTTAGTTGTGTGGTAGATTTAGGTCACGGTCAGCTTGAGTTTCCATCACCCGAGGGCTAGTCTGTTATTTTGTGTTTCTGATGTTCCCATGCCATTGGGGAATCATGACAGTATGACCGGCCGCTGTTAAAGTAATTGGCAGAAGAAAGGAGAGTAAAAGAAGTCTGTAGATTTTTTTTTTTTTTTTCCTCTCATGTTTGCTACTTAGTTGGCTCAGTTGTATTTCTGCTCTATTTACAGCCTTGCCTTTCTCTCCTTCTAATCCTTGAATGGCTCTGATCTCTCCGGTTTAAGGATGGACTCTCAGAGTTTGGCTGCAGGTTTAAATAATCTTGCTACGAAGGTTCAGAATTTACAAGATTATGTTATACGTACTCCTATTTCTGAACCTAAGATTCCTACACCAGAGGTATTTTCCGGAGATAGATCTCGGTTTCTGAATTTCAAATGTAATTGTAAATTATTCCTTTCTCTCAGACCTCACTCCTCTGGAGATCCTGTTCAGCAGGTTAAGATTGTGATTTCTTTGCTGCGAGGTGACCCTCAAAATTGGGCATTTTCATTGACACCAGGGGATCCTGCGTTGCTCAATGTGGATGCGTTTTTTCTGGCTTTAGGGTTGCTGTATGAGGAACCTAATTTGGAGATTCAAGCTGAAAAAGCTTTAATAGCCCTGTCTCAAGGGCAAGATGAAGCTGAGATATACTGCCAAAAATTTCGTAAATGGTCTGTGCTTACTCAGTGGAATGAGTGTGCCCTAGCGGCAATTTTCAGAGAAGGCCTTTCTGATGCCGTTAAGGATGTCATGGTGGGGTTTCCTACGCCCACAGGTCTGAATGAGTCCATGACAATGGCGATTCAGATTGATCGGCGTTTGCGGGAGCGCAAACCCGTGCACCATTTGGCGGTATCTTCTGAAGGGACGCCAGAGAAAATGCAATGTGACAGAATTCTGTCAAGAAGCGAGCGGCAGAATTATAGGCGCAAAAATGGCTTGTGCTTCTACTGTGGTGATTCCGCGCATGTTATATCAGCATGCTCTAAGCGTACTAGGAAGGTTGACAAGTCCATTTCAATTGGCACTTTACAGTCTAAATTTCTTCTGTCTGTAACTCTGATTTGTTCATTATCAGTTATTACCGTGGATGCCTATGTGGACTCTGGCGCCGCTCTGAGTCTCATGGATTGGTCCTTCGCCAGGCGCTGTGGGTTTGATTTGGAGCCTCTGGAAGTTCCTATACCTCTGAAGGGTATTGATTCTACACCTCTGGCTTGTAATAGACCACAGTTCTGGACGCAAGTGACTATGCGTATGACACCAGACCATCAGGAGATGATTCGCTTCCTCGTGTTGTATAATTTACATGATGTTTTAGTGCTTGGATTACCATGGTTACAATCTCATAACCCAGTACTGGACTGGAAAACTATGTCTGTGTTAAGCTGGGGATGTCGGGGGGCTCATGGGGACATACCTTTGGTTCCTATCTCGTCATCTATTCCCTCTGAGATTCCTGCATTTTTGTCGGATTTTGGGGATATTTTTGAAGAGCCTAAAATTGGTTCTCTCCCTCCCCACAGAGAGTGTGATTGCGCCATAGATCTGATTCCAGGCAGTAAATTTCCAAAGGGTCGTTTGTTTAACCTATCTGTACCTGAGCATGCTGCCATGCGAGAATATGTTAAGGAGTCCCTGGAAAAGGGACATATTCGTCCTTCTTCATCACCTTTAGGAGCTGGGTTTTTCTTTGTCTCTAAAAAGGATGGCTCGCTGAGGCCTTGTATTGATTATCGACTCCTGAATAAAATGACTGTCAAATATCAGTATCCGTTGCCGCTGCTTACTGATTTGTTTGCTCGTATAAGGGGGGCTAAGTGGTTCTCCAAGATTGATCTCCGGGGGGCGTATAATTTGGTGCGAATTAAGCAAGGGGATGAGTGGAAAACCGCATTTAATACGCCTGAGGGCCACTTTGAGTATTTAGTAATGCCTTTCGGCCTTTCTAATGCGCCTTCAGTTTTTCAGTCCTTTATGCATGATATTTTCCGTGAATATCTGGATAAATTTATGATTGTGTATTTGGACGATATTTTGATTTTTTCTGAGGACTGGGAGTCTCATGTTCAGCAGGTCAGGAGGGTTTTTCAGGTCTTGCGGGAGAATTCTCTGTGTGTAAAGGGTTCTAAGTGTGTTTTTGGGGTTCAAAAGATTTCCTTTTTGGGGTACATTTTTTCCCCTTCTTCTGTTGAGATGGACCCTGTCAAGGTTCGGGCTATTTGTGACTGGACGCAGCCTACTTCTCTAAAGGGTCTTCAGAAGTTCTTGGGCTTTGCTAATTTTTATCGTCGATTTATAACTGGTTTTTCTGGTGTTGCTAAGCCTCTTACGGATTTGACTAAGAAGGGTGCTGATGTTGCCAATTGGTCCCCTGCTGCTGTGGAGGCCTTTCGGGAACTTAAGCGCCGCTTTTCGTCTGCCCCTGTGTTGCGCCAGCCCGATGTCTCTCTCCCCTTTCAGGTTGAGGTCGATGCTTCCAAGATCGGAGCGGGGGCGGTTTTGTCGCAGAAAAGTTCCGATTGCTCAGTGATGAGACCTTGTGCGTTCTTTTCTCGAAAATTTTCTGCCGCCGAAAGAAATTATGATGTCGGTAATCGGGAGCTTTTGGCCATGAAGTGGGCATTTGAGGAGTGGCGTCATTGGCTTGAGGGTGCTAGACATCAGGTGGTGGTTTTGACTGATCACAAGAATCTGATTTATCTTGAGTCTGCCAGGCGCCTGAATCCTAGACAGGCGCGCTGGTCGTTGTTTTTCTCTCGGTTTAATTTTGTGGTCTCATATCTAGCAGGTTCTAAGAATGTGAAGGCGGATGCCCTTTCTAGGAGTTTTGAGCCTGATTCCCCTGGTGATTCGGAACCTACAGGTATCCTTAAGGATGGGGTGATATTATCCGCTATTTCCCCAGATCTGCGACGTGCTTTGCAAGAGTTTCAGGCGGATAGACCTGATCGCTGTCCACCTGGTAGACTGTTTGTTCCTGATGATTGGACCAGTAGAGTCATCTCGGAGGTTCATTCTTCTACGCTGGCGGGTCATCCTGGAATTTTTGGTACCAGGGATTTGGTGGCTAGATCCTTCTGGTGGCCATCTCTGTCTCGAGATGTGCGTGTTTTTGTGCAGTCTTGTGATGTGTGTGCTCGGGCCAAGCCTTGTTGTTCTAGGGCTAGTGGGTTGTTGTTGCCCTTGCCTATTCCGAAGAGGCCTTGGACGCACATCTCGATGGACTTTATTTCTGATCTTCCTGTCTCTCAGAGGATGTCTGTTATCTGGGTGGTGTGTGACCGTTTTTCTAAGATGGTTCATTTGGTGCCATTGCCGAAGTTGCCTTCCTCGTCTGAGTTGGTTCCTTTGTTTTTTCAAAATGTGGTTCGCTTGCATGGTATTCCTGAAAATATCGTTTCTGATAGGGGTACCCAGTTCGTTTCTAGATTTTGGCGGGCATTCTGTGCCAGGTTGGGCATTGATTTGTCTTTTTCGTCTGCCTTCCATCCTCAGACTAATGGCCAGACGGAGCGAACTAATCAAACTTTGGAGACGTATTTGAGGTGTTTTGTGTCTGCGGATCAGGATGATTGGGTTGCCTTTTTGCCGTTGGCGGAGTTTGCTCTTAATAATCGGGCCAGTTCTGCCACTTTGGTTTCCCCTTTCTTTTGCAATTCGGGGTTTCATCCGCGTTTTTCTTCTGGTCAGGTGGAGTCTTCGGATTGTCCTGGAGTAGATGCTGTGGTGGATCGGTTGTATCGGATTTGGGAACAAGTGGTGGACAATTTGAATTTGTCCCAGGAGAGGACTCAGCGGTTTGCTAACTGCCAGCGTCGGGTTGGTCCTCGCCTTCGTGTTGGGGACTGGGTGTGGTTGTCTTCCCGTTTTGTCCCAATGAGGGTTTCTTCTCCTAAATTTAAGCCTCGGTTCATCGGTCCCTATAGGATTTTGGAGATTATTAACCCTGTTTCCTTTCGTTTGGACCTTCCGGCATCTTTCGCTATCCATAATGTGTTCCATTGGTCGTTGTTGCGGAGATACGAGGTGCCGGTGGTTCCTTCTGCTGGGCCTCCTGCTCCTGTGCTGGTTGAGGGTGAATTGGAGTACGTTATAGAGAAGATCTTGGACTCCCGTATTTCCAGGCGGAGACTCCAGTACCTGGTTAAATGGAAGGGCTATGGTCAGGAAGATAATTCTTGGGTAACTGCCTCTGATGTTCATGCCTCGGATTTGGTTCGTGCCTTTCATAGGGCTCATCCAGGTCGCCCTGGCGGTTCTTGTGAGGGTTCGGTGCCCCCTCCTTAAGGGGGGGGTACTGTTGTGATCCGCTTTTTGGCTCCCCTGGTGGTGGCTGGTGGTACTGGAGACTTGTGTGTGCTTTTCTGCCTCAGCTCACCTGCTTCCATCAGTTTTGGGAGTTCCCTATTTAGCCTTGCTCTCCAGTCACTTCCTTGCCGGTCATCATTGTAACCTGAGTCATTCAGTTGCATGTTCCTGCTACTAGTCTGCTGATCAGCTAAGTGGACTCTTGTCCTTTTTGTTTTGTATTTTTTGTCCAGTTTACAGTTTTGTCATTCCCTGTTACTGGAAGCTCTTGTGGACTGAAATTGCCACTCCTGTGTCATGAGTTGACACAGGAGTCTTAAAGTAATTTCAGGATGGGTTTTTGAAAGGGTTTTTCAGCTGACCGTGAAGTCCTCTTTTGTATCCTTCCTCTATCTAGTAAGTGGACCTCGCTTTGCTAAATCTACCTTCATACTGTGTATGTCTTTTCCTCTGAACTCACCGTTAATATACGTGGGGGCTACTATCATCTTTGGAGAATTTCTCTAGAGGTAAGCCAGGTCTGTTCCTTCCTCTTCCAGGCGTAGTTAGTTCTCCGGCTGGCGCATGGCATCTAGGCAGCCGTAGGAATGCTTCCTGGCTACTGTTAGTTGTGTGGTAGATTTAGGTCACGGTCAGCTTGAGTTTCCATCACCCGAGAGCTAGTTTGTTATTTTTGTGTTTCTGATGTTCCCATGCCATTGGGGAATCATGACACATTACATTACTGATCCTGAGTTACATCCTGTATTATACTCCAGAGCTGCACTCACTATATTGCTGGTGCAGTCACTGTGTACATACATTACATTACTGATCCTGAGTTACCTCCTCCTGTATTATACTCCAGAGCTGCACTCACTATTCTGCTGGTGCAGTCACTGTGTACATACATTACATTACTGATCCTGAGTTACATCCTGTATTATACCCCAGAGCTGCACTCACTATTCTGCTGGTGCAGTCACTGTGTACATACATTACATTACTGATCCTGAGTTACATCCTGTATTATACTCCAGAGCTGCAGTCACTATTCTGCTGGTGCAGTCACTGTGTACATAAATTACATTACTGATCCTGAGTGACATCCTGTATTATACTCCAGAGCTGCAGTCACTATTCTGCTGGTGCAGTCACTGTGTACATAAATTACATTACTGATCCTGAGTGACATCCTGTATTATACTCCAGAGCTGCACTCACTATTCTGCTGGTGCAGTCACTGTGTACATACATTACATTACTGATCCTGAGTTACCTCCTGTATTATACCCCAGAGCTGCACTCACTATTCTGCTGGTGCAGTCACTGTGTACATACATTACATTACTGATCCTGAGTTACATCCTGTATTATACTCCAGAGCTGCACTCACCATTCTGCTGGTGCAGTCACTGTGTACATACATTACATTACGGATCCTAAGTTACATCCTGTATTATACTCCAGAACTGCACTCACTATTCTGCTGGTGCAGTCACTGTGTACATACATTACATTACTGATCCTGAGATACATCCTGTATTATACTCCAGAGCTGCACTCACTATTCTGCTGGTGCAGTCACTGTGTACATACATTACATTACTGATCCTGAGTTACATCCTGTATTATACTCCAGAGCTGCACTCACTATTTTGCTGGTGCAGTCACTGTGTACATACATTACATTACTGATCCTGAGTTACATCCTGTATTATACTCCAGAGCTGCACTCACTATTTTGCTGGTGCAGTCACTGTGTACGTACATTACATTACTGATCCTGAGTTACATCCTGTATTATACTCCAGAGCTGCACTCACTATTCTGCTGGTGCAGTCACTGTGTACGTACATTACATTACTGATCCTGAGTTACATCCTGTATTATACTCCAGAGCTGCACTCACTATTCTGCTGGTGCAGTCACTGTGCACATACATTACATTACTGATCCTGAGTTACATCCTGTATTATACTCCAGAGCTGCACTCACTATTCTGCTGGTGCAGTCACTGTGTACATACATTACATTACTGATCCTGAGTTACCTCCTGTATTATACCCCAGAGCTGCACTCACTATTCTGCTGGTGCAGTCACTGTGTACATACATTACATTACTGATCCTGAGTTACCTCCTGTATTATACCCCAGAGCTGCACTCACTATTCTGCTGGTGCAGTCACTGTGTACATACATTACATTACTGATCCTGAGTTACATCCTGTATTATACTCCAGAGCTGCACTCACTATTCTGCTGGTGCAGTCACTGTGTACATACATTACATCTGTGGTGACCTGAAGAGGGCGCTGTACACAGGAGATGTCCCCGCTATCTGTGGTGACCTGAAGTGCCGAGCGATTGACCCCGACCCCAAAACACTGAACGCTGCCAGAAATTCACAGGGACTTCAACACAGTATTAGTGTACGGGTGTGTAGAGTTATGCAACCACATTATTTTACTTCTTTATCGTTTATGAAATGATTCCTGCAGAAGAACCTGGCCCTTCCCCGGGCGTGTAGACTTTCTATGCCGTGCACATGCCGCCCTCACCATCCCTGCACGCTGTGGTGGGATCGCACCGGGGTCACATACTTCACCCCATTCATGTCCCAGCACAAGGAGCCTCTGTCCGTCCTCCAGAGCAGGAAGCGGGGGCGACGCTGAGATACGAGGGCGGCGGTGACAATAGCACCCCGAATAATCAGCAGCTGCCATGTCACCGGCCCACAAATGTCAGCACAGCCATGGCCGCTCCGCACGGGCCACCAGTGACACTGACTTTAGGGGGGGGCACTGTTC
The DNA here is from genome assembly GCF_051348905.1 of Ranitomeya variabilis. Lineage (NCBI taxonomy): Eukaryota > Metazoa > Chordata > Amphibia > Anura > Dendrobatidae > Ranitomeya > Ranitomeya variabilis. The sequence continues at coordinate 9,492,683 of NC_135235.1, forward strand.
ACCTGCATACATTACACGACCCTCCATCTCACATTTACCTCTATCTACTATATAATTGTCTAAGGGGCACTTCCATCTGTCTGTCCTTCTGTCTGTCACGGATATTCATTGGTTGCGGCCTCTGTCTGTCACGGAAATCCAACTCGCTGATTGGTTGCGGCAAAACAGCCACGACCAATCAGCGACGGGCACAGTCCGGCGGAAAAATGGCTGCTCCTTCCTCCCCGCAGTCAGGGCCTGCTCCATACTCCCCTCCAGTCACCGCTCACACAGGGTTAATGGCTGCGTTACACCGCGTTATGCCACGGGTAACGCACTCCGTTACCGCTGCTATTAACCCTGTGTGACCAACTTTTTACTATTGATGCTGCCTATGCGGCATCAATAGTTAAAAGATCTAATGTTAAAAATAATAATAAAAAAAAAAAATAGTTTTATACTCACCGTCCGTCGGCCCCTCGGATCCAGAACCGGCCTTGACCGCTCCATGCATTGCAGTCTCACGAGATGATGACGTAGCGGTCTCACGAGACCACTACGTCATCATCTCGCGAGACTGCAATACACCGCGTGACCAATCAGCGCATTGCCGCGGGATTTAAATCCCGCTTCGCTGATTGGTCGCGCCCAGCTGACATTGGCGCGGGACTTTTTACTATTGAGGCTGCCTATGCAGCATCAATAGTAAACAGATGTAATGTTAAAAATAATAAAAAAACAAAAAACCTGCTATTCTCACCTTCCGTAGTCCGACGATGCGCTCGCGCCGGCCGCCGTCTGCCGTTCCCAGAGATGCATTGCGAAATTACCCAGAAGACTTAGCGGTCTCGCGAGACCGCTCAGTCATCTGGGTAATTTCGTAATGCATCCTGGGAATGGAAGATGGCGGTAGCCGCGCTTCTCGGCACAGCTTCGCTGGATCTCAGGGGGTGAGTATATAACTATTTGTTATTTTAATAAATTTTTTTAACAGGGATATGGTGCCCACACTGCTAAATACTGCGTGGGCTGTGTTATACACCGCGTGGCTGCTATATACTACATGGGCAGTGTTATATACTCCGTGGGCTGTGTGATATACTGTGTGGGCTGTGCTATATACTACGTGCCCTGTGTTATATACTGCGTCGCCTGTGTTATATACTGCGTGGCTGCTATATACTGCGTGGGCTGTGTTATATAGTACGTGGGCTGTGTTATATACTGCGTGGGCTCTGTTATATACTGCATGGGCAGTGTTATATACTGCGTGGGCAGTGTTATATACTGCATGGGCAGTGTTATATAGTACGTGGGCTGTGTTATATACTCCGTGGGCTGTGTGATATACTACATGGCCTGTGTTATATACTGCGTGACCTGTGTTATACTGCGTGGCTGCTATATACTGCGTGGGCTGTGTTATATAGTACGTGGGCTGTGTTATATACTACGTGGCCTGTGTTATATACTGCGTGGCTGCTATATACTGGGTGGGCTGTGTTATATAGTACCTGGGCTGTGTTATATACTACGTGGCCTGTGTTATATACTGCGTGGCTGCTATATACTGGGTGGGCTGTGTTATATAGTACCTGGGCTGTGTTATATACTACGTGGCCTGTGTTATATACTGCGTGGCTGCTATATACTGTGTGGGCTGTGTTATATAGTACGTGGGCTGTGTTATATAGTACGTGGGCTGTGTTATATACTCCGTGGGCTGTGTGATATACTGCGTGGCCTGTGTTATATACTAGGTGACCTGTGTTATATACTGCGTGGCTGCTATGTACCGCATGGCCTGTGTTATATACTGCTTGGGCTGTGTTATATACCGCGTGGCCACTGTTGTATACCGCGTGGCCTGTATTAACGCATCGGGTATTCTACAATATGTATGTATGTATATAGCAGCCACATAGTTTATAGCACAGGCCACATAATATTTGCTATATACGTGGCCTGTGCTATATACTATGTGGCTGCTATATACATACATACATACATATTCTAGAATACCCGATGCGTTAGATTCGGGCCACCATCTAGTATATAATAATACACTGGCAGTTTGGTTAATGGATGATGAGACGCTGCTTTATTTCTGTACAGAGTGAATCATGTGAATTATGCCACGCACTGCCCATACAGGGGGGATGGGGCCCAGATCTGCACAGGGTCCACCGGGGGATTCCCCTGTTACCCTGTGGGCCAGTCCGAGTCTGGCTCACCCCACGGGTGTTCGCCTTAGTTACTATAGAAACGTGCAGAAAGTAAGCGACCGACGACCGGTCAGGAAAGGGCGGAAACGGAGGTGTAATTACAGGAATCTGCGGTGGGAATGCTGTGAGCGCACCGCCCGCCATCACACCGGCGTCCACCGCCATACTGACCACAGAGGGCTACAGGTCACAGCAGTCCTCCTGACACCCCACCAGCTCTAGTCACATCCAAAGCTGCAAGCACAATTCTGCTGATTTGCTGTTAGCTCTCAAGGACCAAATACCCAAGCCTCTACTGAAGGAGGGAGAGGGAGCGATGCTCTGCAGGGAGACATGAGGTGTAATAATCTGCAGGATATACGACTGTATGAGTCAGGAGGGGGTGATGCTCTGCTGGGAGGCAGGTGGTGTAATAATCTGCAGAATATAGGACAGTATGAGACAAGAGGGAGCGATGTTCTGCAGGGAGACATGAGGTGTAATAATCTGCAGGATATACGACTGTGGGGTGATGCTCTGCAGGGAGGCAGGTGGTGTATTAATCTGCAGAATATAGGACAGTATGAGACAAGAGGGAGCGATGTTCTGCAGGGAGACATGAGGTGTAACAATCTGCAGGATATAGGACTATATGAGTCAGTAGGGAGCGATGCTCTGCATGGAGGCATGTGGTGTAATCTGCAGAATATACAACTACGAGTCATGAGGGAGCGATGCTCTGCAGGGAGGCAGGTGGTGTAATAATCTGCAGGATATAGGACTGTTTGAGTCAGGAGGGAGCGATACTCTGCAGGGAGGCAGGTGGTGTAAAAATCTGCAGGATATGATTGTACGAGTCATGAGGGAGCAATGTTCTGCAGGGAGGCAGGTGGTGTAATAATCTGCAGAATATAGGACTGTTTGAGTCAGGAGGGAGCGATACTCTGCAGGGAGGCAGGTGGTGTAAAAATCTGCAGGATATGATTGTACGAGTCAGGAGGGAGCGATGCTCTGCAGGGAGGCCGGGGGTGTAATAATCTGCAGGATATGATTGTACGAGTCATGAGGGAGCAATGTTCTGCAGGGAGGCAGGTGGTGTAATAATCTGCAGAATATAGGACTGTACGAGTCAGGAGGGAGTGATGCTCTGCAGGGAGGCATGTGGTGTAATAATCTGCAGGATATGACTATGCGAGTCAGGATGGAGTGATGCTCTGCAGGGAGGCAGGGGTTGTAATAATCTCCAGGATATAGAACTGTACGAGTCAGGAGGGAGTGATGCTCTGCAGGGAGTGTAATAATCTCCAGGGTATAGAACTGTACGAGTCAGGAGGGAGCGATGCTCTGCAGGGAGGCAGGGGGTGTAATAATCTGCAGGATATAGGACTGTACCAGTCAGGAGGGAGCGATGCTCTGCAGGGGGTGTAATAATCTGCAGCATATGATACTTGTGTGTCCCGCTTCCCGTCGCCCGGGGTGGGGTTGGGCCTTTATTGCTTCCCTATAATGCAGCTTTCCAGCAGGTCGCGGGCAGCCGGCCAGATGTACATTACACATGTAGCAGAGCTGGCGGCCGCTACCTGGAGTCCGGCATCCTGCTGACGACAGCCCTGCAACAGTTGCGGGAGAACCACAAGTCCCAGACAATAAATCCCCAGAGTGCGTGCGGGGGATTCGCAGCCCTCGCCTACAGAGGATGCGGTACAGTCACATGATCACGGGGGCGGCTCCGCGGGGGGGGGATGGCTCTGCAGGGGGGGGTTTCGGCTCCGCAGGGGGGGATGGCTCTGCAGGGGGGGGTTTCGGCTCCGCAGGGGCCGGATGGAGCAATGGAAGAGGAGGAAGCCACCACCCTGACATGTGACGCTGCGGGGGGCACTTATGTTACCCCCCGGTCAGATGTCAGTGCTGCAGTTATACGTATCTGATGAAGAGAAGGGATTCCTATCTATGCGACTTTCTGCCGCTCCCGTCCATTGTCGAGATCTCTGCTTGTTGTCAATGAAGGGCAAACAAGCTAAAAAACCCAATGAGACCCAACCACATCCCACAGCTGAGGGGTCGTCACACTTGTATCCAGCCTCTGTGAGATGAACAGCCGCACTGACACATTGTAACAAACTATGAGTGCAGAGGAGAGAGTTCTGCTGAATGTCTGCACTGGGTGCAATGGTAACTGCAGCTGTGGAGGTAACAGTGACGGTTCGCATTCAGTCACAGCAAGCAGAGATGTCGAAAAGGACTTGAAAATGAGAAAGTCTCTGACCCGTATGTACAGCAGACTGGACGCCGGCCCTTTAAACATGGTGGATACTGGGGGGCATCGCCCTTTCTCACATTTGTGCTCGGGGTGACGGGGGTTTTATTTCTGCTTCTTCCTGATGAGACTTCGCGCCGGAGACAAATGATAAATCTCATTGTGCGTTTACTGCAGCAATCAGAGGTTTTATACGGGTCGTATAACGGCACGCTGCCATTGATCCGGCACACCGCCACCGCCGCGATCTATGTCTATAGGCGAGTTACAGCCATGGTGTAATGACTGATGGGCCGCAGCGTGGGGATGTGCGCGGGGATGTGCGCGGGGATGTGCGCGGGGATGTGCGCGCCCGGCCTCCTCCGCACTCCACCATCACACGTTTATTGCCAACATCTGGAGCGCTGACAGCGGCTTTCAGGAGGCATAAAGATAAAGTGCACATTCGTCTTCAGAGCCTCATTCCTAATGCAAGTAGCTTTTATGTGACTTATAAAGAAAGATAGATAATGCATGAGACCCCCAGTATAATATATGGGCTGCAGAGCAGAAATCACCCATCATCCACTGCCCGGCAGTCACAGGGAGGCGCCAGCAGGGGGGGGGTCTCTAATCCTGTCCCTTAATGGCGATATGACTTACATTACGGGCGCCACCATGGAATGAATGAGTTAGCTTGCTTTATGTACCTCTGTATGCTCCTCAGGGGAGGAGCCTGAGACCGGATGGTCCATTCCAGTGTCCCCCACAGCGCAGAACCAGCTACAGCAGTAGGGGCTCCGCAAGGGAGGAGCCTGAGAGGAGGGTTTATTCCCAGTGCGGCCACCTCCCCACCAGTATATGAATGCTGAGCAGAAATTGCATATGGTCATTGTATTACCCATCAGGGGGTCCATTATCAGATCTCAGACTCTATAACTGTGGCCCTCAGTGTGTGTTATATGATTTACATTATATGTATTGATTGCTTCTAACAAGAAATTAGTCCCGCAGGGGAGGAGCCTGAGCAGCACATGATCCTATCCAGGTCCCCCTATCATAGAGCAGAAATGACACCTTGTCCTTTGACCTCCTTTGGCCCCACAGAGGCAGCGAAGGCTCCACAGAGAAAGCAAAGGCCCCACAGAGGAAGCAAAGGCTCCACAGAGGGAGCGAAGGCCCCAGAGAGGCAGCGAAAGCTCCACAGAGGCAGCGAAGGCTCCACAGAGGAAGCAAAGGCCCCAGAGAGGCAGCAAAGGCCCCAGAGAGGCAGCAAAGGCCCCACAGAAGCAGCGAAGGCCCCAGAGAGGCAGCGAAAGCTCCACAGAGGCAGCGAAGGCTCCACAGAGGAAGCGAAGGCCCCACAGAGGCAGCGAAGGCTCCACAGAGAAAGCAAAGGCCCCACAGAGGAAGCAAAGGCTCCACAGAGGCAGCGAAGGCCCCAGAGAGGCAGCGAAAGCTCCACAGAGGCAGCGAAGGCCCCAGAGAGGCAGCGAAAGCTCCACAGGGGCAGCGAAGGCCCCACAGAGGCTGCAAAGTCCCCACAGAGGAAGCGAAGGCCGCACAGAGGCTGCAAAGGCTCCACAGAGGAAGCAAAGGCTCCACAGAGGCAGTGAAGGCCCCACAGAGGCAGCGAAGGCTCCACAGAGAAAGCAAAGGCCCCACAGAGGAAGCAAAGGCTCCACAGAGGAAGCAAAGGCCCCAGAGAGGCAGCGAAAGCTCCACAGAGGCAGCGAAGGCTCCACAGAGGCAGCGAAGGCTCCACAGAGAAAGCAAAGGCCCCACAGAGGAAGCAAAGGCTCCACAGAGGAAGCAAAGGCCCCAGAGAGGCAGCAAAAGCTCCACAGAGGCAGCGAAGGCCCCAGAGAGGTAGCGAAAGCTCCACAGAGGCAGCGAAGGCTCCACAGAGGAAGCAAAGGCCCCACAGAGGCAGCGAAGGCTCCACAGAGGCAGCGAAGGCCCCAGAGAGGCAGCAAAAGCTCCACAGAGGCAGCGAAGGCCCCAGAGAGGCAGCGAAAGCTCCACAGGGGCAGCGTAGGCCCCACAGAGGCTGCAAAGTCCCCACAGAGGAAGCGAAGGCCCCACAAAGGCTGCAAAGGCTCCACAGAGGAAGCAAAGGCTCCACAGAGGCAGCGAAGGCCCCACAGAGGAAGCGAAGGCCCCACAGAGGAAGCGAAAGCTCCACAGAGGAAGCGAAGGCCCCACAGAGGCTGCAAAGGCTCCACAGAGGAAGCAAAGGCTCCACAGAGGCAGCGAAGGCCCCACAGAGGAAGCGAAGGCCCCACAGAGGAAGTGAAAGCTCCACAGAGGCAGCGAAGTCTCCACAGAGGCAGCGAAAGCTCCACAGAGGCAGCAAAGACCCCACAGAGGCAGCAAAGGCTCCACAGAGGAAGCGAAGGCCCCACAGAGGCAGCGAAGGCCCCACAGAGGCAGAGAAAGCTCCACAGAGGCAGCGAAGGCTCCACAGAGGCAGCGAAGGCCCCACAGAGGAAGCGAAGGCCCCACAGAGGAAGCGAAAGCTCCACAGAGGAAGCGAAGGCCCCACAGAGGCTGCAAAGGCTCCACGGAGGAAGCAAAGGCTCCACAGAGGCAGCGAAGGCCCCACAGAGGAAGCGAAGGCCCCACAGAGGAAGGGAAAGCTCCACAGAGGCAGCGAAGGCTCCACAGAGGCAGCGAAAGCTCCACAGAGGCAGCAAAGACCCCACAGAGGCAGCAAAGGCTCCACAGAGGAAGCGAAGGCCCCACAGAGGCAGCGAAGGCCCCACAGAGGCAGCGAAAGCTCCACAGAGGCAGCGAAGGCTCCACAGAGGCAGCAAAGGCCCACAGAGTCAGCAAAGGCCCACAGAGCCAGCAAAGGCCCACAGAGGCAGCGAAGGCCCCACAGAGGCAGCAAAGGCCCCAGAGAGGCAGCGAAGGCCTCAGAGAGGAAGCGAGGGCCCAACAGAGGAAGCGACGGCCCAACAGAGGCAGCAAAGGCCCCACAGAAACAGCGAAGGCCCAACAGAGGGAGTGAAGGCCCCACATAAGTGGCGAAGGCCCCACAGAGGAAGCAAAGGCACCACAGAAGCAGCGAAGGCCCCACAGAGACAGCAAAGGCCCCACAGAGGGAGCGAAGGCCCAACAGAGGAAGCGAAGGCCCAACAGAGACAGCAAAGGCCCAACAGAGGCAGCAAAGGCCCCACTGAACCAGCGAAGGCCCCACAGAGGGAGCGAAGGCCCCACAGAAGTAGCAAAGGCCCCACAGAGGAAGCAAAGGCACCACAGAAGCAGCGAAGGCCCCACAGAGACAGCGAAGGCCCCACAGAAGCAGCAAAGGCCCCACAGAGGGAGCGAAGGCCCAACAGAGGAAGCGAAGGCCACACAGAGACAGCAAACAGGCCCCACAGAGACAAGCGATCATACCGAGCAGAGTGCTGCCAGCTTTATAGAATAATTGTAGATTGCTGTCGCCTTGTCATGGACAAGATGTAATCTAGATATTAGCTTATAAAGAGCGCAGCCCGTGGCCCAGGAGGGTCACTATGCTGCGTCCCTGGGGGGCAGCAGGGAGACCCCACATGTCACTATACCGTGTCCCTGGGGGATAGCAGGGAGACCCCACATGTCACTATACTGCCTCCCTGGGGGCAGAAAGGCAGGGCGGTTCTTTGGAAGGGGATTGTGCTGTCCCTTGGTCAGGCAAAAGCCTTTAATTGGGTCGACCACAAGTACCTCTGGTCCACTCTTTTGAGGTATGGTTTGCCTGGAGGGTTTGTGGACTGGCTTAACACCTTGTATGCAGGGGCTGAGACCTTCCCTCTGGTAAACGGATAGCTTAGACAACCTTTCGGGGTAGGATCTGGTGTCTGCCAGGGCTGCCCTCTTAGCCCTCTGCTTTACGCGTTTGCGATCGATCCCTTCCTCAGAAGGGTTGATTGTGGACCGTTGGTGGGGGTGAGGATGGGCGGGCTGAGGATGAGCGGAGGCTATCCTGAGGGTAGTGGCCTACGCGGACAATGTCACGTCTTTCTTTCTTCACAAGAGGAGGCGATGGCGGTGATGTCAGAAGTGGAGAGCTACTCGGAGGCGTCCAGGTCAACCAGGACAAGTGTGAGAGTCTATGGCAGGGAGGCGGGGTGTTATGATCCTTAGTGGCTGAGGATCACGAATAGACCAGCAAGTGAATAAACTAAGGACAAGCTCTAGGGAGATGGTAACTGGACTGATCGCAAATCTGAACCTATCCAAAACAACTAGAGGTAGCTGGTGAACGTGCCTAAAAAATTCCTAGACGTCTCGAGCCAGCCTGAGGAACTAGCTACCCCTAAAGAGAAAGAAAGACCTCGCTTGCCTCCAGAGAAATAATCCCCAAAGATATAGAAGCCCCCAACAAATATTAACGGTGAAGTAAGAAGAAGGCACATACATAGGGATGAAATCAGATTCAGCAAAAGAGGCCCACTAGTACTAGAAAGCAGAAAATAGAGCAGGGGTCTATGCGATCAATAAAAAACTTACAAAATATCCATCCTGAGATTTCAAGAACCCACACACCAACTAACGGTGTGTGGGGAGAAACTCAGCCCACTAGAGCAACCAGCAAGCGAGGGAATTACATTTTAGCAAGCTGGAACAGAAAACATGATAAACACTGCTGATCAAAAAATGAGCAAACAAAACTTAGCTTATCCTGGATGGACTGGGAGCAAGGTAGTCAGAAGGAATCTGAGTAGCACTGATTACATCGACAGCCGGCAACAAGTGTAAGTGAAACAGAGCTATATAGGAACCTCCCAGAGGATAACGAACCAGCTGATAGCCAGAGACCAGCAGGATAACAAACAAAGCCACCAGGGGGAGCCAAAGCAAAAGTCACAACATACCACCAGTGACCACAAGAGGGAGCCTGAAAACAGAGTTCACAACAGCGGGGATCCTGGGTTTGATCTTCCTGACACCCTCAGGCTTATGTTACCCCAGTTCTGAAAATGATGCGCTGGTGGGGTCTGGGAATGTGGGAAGTGAGGTCCCTCCCGAGGAAACTCCTCGACATACGGGTCTTGCTTTTGCATTTTCAGAGACCATTGGTCCTCAAGGACTGCCCAAGTCGGGATCTAGAGGTTGGGTTGAGTTTGTTAAATTCTAGCAGGATCCCCAAGAAGTATTGGGACTTGACTTGGCGCTGCTTCCAAGGTAAGTTGTATGTGAGGGACAATTTGAAGCACAGGAGCTCCGAGGACAGGAATTGTCCCCGTGAGGACTGTGCTATCATGCTGGAAAGCATGGAGCACTTCCTGCTTCATTGTCCCTTTAATACAGAGGTGTACATCAGGGTGGGTGCTTCCATTGGTTGGCCGCGGCTGGCCACTCTGTCCTATGCCGAGTGGGCCTATGGACCTGTCAGGATTCACACCATGCTGCCAACAATATGTCACGGATCCCAACAATATGTCAGGGATCCCGGGGAGGATATTTTTATCGTCCCCACCACTCACACCAATTTGTCACGAACCGGGGTTGTTTGGTTGCCCCTGGTTCCTTCTAAAGGGGATTTATCTATATCCCACTTCCCAGTTCCGTTTTGGAACTTGCAGCTCTCTGGCACCCCCCTACACTCAGGTCAGATTAGGTACTGCACCTAGTGTAATTAGAATCCAGAAAGGCTGCCTGCTATGTACTGGCTTTGGGCACGTTGCAGCGAGGGCAATATAACTACTCCCTCACAGGCGGGAACAATAATTATCAACGCCGTCATCGTTACAAAGATTCCCAATCGCACAGAACAAAGTATGCTGCCACCAGCTCTGATTCTACAAGGAGTAACGGGTCCGGAGCCAACCCAAATCAGCAGCGTAATTCACTTCAGAGGAAGCGACAGTTCGTTTATAGAGCATGAAGAGACGAGCTAGTAGATTATATATTTTACTCCATAAAAAAGGTAGGCAGTGTTTACAAGGTATAAAAAGATATTATAAAGGAGACAATTCATATGTACATTACAGATTACAAAATAAAATAGGACTAATGTTGAAAAGAGAACACTTACAGGTCGTTATGTCATGGTATCATCTTGGCTGGTCTGTGGCTGAGGAGGATAAATACATCCAGATGCACGGAACAGCTTTGCTGAGCTGTTGTTAGCTCGCTTTCTGGGCCCTGGTGAAGGTGCGTTCTCTGGAGTGAAGGGGACTGGGTGCCCGGAGGGCGGCCCATCTCTGGAGGGGTTTCTCCTTCGGGGTGCCTTAGTCCGTTAGCGCTCCTATAGCCTGGTGGTGGGCTGATATCTTTACACCCTAGGTTTTTGTTTTGTATTTCTGTTCCTTGAATAGAAGGTTTGCAGGCATCGAACTTGAGCCTTGGGTGGTGAGTATGGAGGTTGTGTTCTGTGATGTTGGTTTATGTATATATTGTATATAGTGTATTGTATATATTGTATATAGTGTGTATAATAGAGGGTCTTAGTTAGGTTGGGTGGGGGGATTGGGGGGCTCAACGGCGGTGATATGAGACTGATCTGGCCTGGCCCAGGCCCCGCCTGGGGAAAAACTTTGGGGCCTGATCCTAGCTCGGATAATTCCTGAACTTTGTGGCCAGAGCTGGATCAGGGGTGGCGGGATAGTTAGAGTAGGTGTGCGTTTATACATAGTTAAAAAAAATATATATATATATAAACAATATATGCATATATTTAAAAAAAATAATAATAATGTTGTACACTGTATTGTATTTAGGTTTGTTGTGGGGTGAATGTGGTGGTGTAAGGGGGTGGCTGTAAGGTAAGGCAGTGGGACCAGTGGGCATTTGTTCTGTTTGTGGTGTTGTATAATATTTGGTTTAGTGTAATATGTTTATAGTGTATATATTGTATATAATATTGTATATAGGACGGTGTGAATGTAGTTGGGGTTGTATATAGTAGTATGAATGAAGCTGGGCCGGGGGTCTTACATGATTTTATACTATTTACTATTTATTATTTTATGGGGGTATTCATGTACTTATGGGTTTTTTTGTTTTTTTTTCCCCTTTTAGTTTTTGTTTTCTTTATTTTATTTGAATTTTTCTTTTTTTCCCTGATTTGTAGGTCATGAACTTTCTCCATTTTGTTTCCGTTTCTGGTTTATTTCTTTGTGATTTGTGTCTGATTGGAGTTTTGTTCTTGTTCTGTTGTGTTTTATTTTGTAATGTATCGTAGTTGTGTCACGTGAAGTGTTTTTATATAATAAAACACCTACAATCTATTCCTCTCTGTTATCAGCCATATTCAGACTCGTCAGAGTGTAGAGATTTTTGGACTTCCTGCAGCGTCTCACCGAATGTTTGTGAGGTCGGTGGTGTCCGTCGGTCCGTCCGTGTCGCGGGCGCAGCTCCAGCCTTCATTACCATAACAGCTTCATTGGATTTATCGGTTCTTTCCTCGTTTCATGATAATGAGCATTAATTTATATTAAGTCGCTGTTTCCTGTCCGGACGCTCGGGAAGACGACGATTTACAGCAAATTCCCGGTAAAATGACAGATTCCGAGGCCTGAACTCAAATTAACCCCTTACATGGAGCCAGAGAAGACGGGGCCCCCTATTGGAGGCCGTGGACCCTGCGGTTTATACACAGATGTAAGGCTTCTTTCACACTTCCGTCGGTACGGGGCCGTCACAAAGCGTCCACACAACGTACCGACGGACAGTGGTGATTTTTTGCACAACGTGGGCAGCAGACGCAGTGTTTCAACGCGTCCGCTGCCCATTGTGAAGTCCCAGGGAGGAGCGGGTGGAGTTCCGGACGCGCCTGTGCAGTTCAAAATGCAGGACCCGACGTACGAAAAAACGTTCCCTTGAACGTTTTTTCGCTATGACGGTCCGCCAAATACCAAAGCATCCAGTGCGGGCAACTTTGCAGGATGTGTTTTTTCTCCAAAACGACGCATTGCGACGGAGGCCAAACGACGCAAGTGTGAAAGTAGCCTAAGAGGAATGTGATTCTATAATACAGCGAGGTTCTGATCACCTGGAATATCAAGGAAGAAGACATTCCGGATTATCAGAAGTTTACTATATATGTCACCAGTGGTCATGCTGTAAAACTGGCGCCGGGCATCAACTGCGCACCTGCCAATCCGACACAGCACTATTCCTGGACCTCCGGTGTCAGAGTAATGGAATATCACGTCATCTGCAGTCAGCGGGGTATTGATCGGTACATCACGGGGGCGCTTCATCGTTTCCAGCTCATATACCGTACATTAATGGCTACATGGTGAGGAATTGCTAAGCAGAAAACAGAAGATGACACTCAATGCCGACAACAATGTATCAGTTCTCCCGGATCTGATCCCTTCTGCTACAATGTATCAATTCTGCACCATGGAAACTGTTGCCCATAGCGACCTCTAGGGTTTCGATCCTATGCAGGAAAAGTTTCACAACTTTCTATTAGCCTTTACGTGTTCATTTCTCATCATCTCAGATCTCTGTTTGCTGTCAATGAATGAGAACACTCTTTACATTAAGAGCAATAATCGTCCTCAGGCACACAATGTATCCAGTGCAGACAGTGGGTGCCTGCACTCCAGACTGACACATTGTAACAAACCAGCAGACAGCACATGGAATCTATGTGCCAGGATGTCGGAGTCTCACCTGATTGTCCTGGTGGAGGAACTCCGGCCAATCCTCTTGGCAGACAGAGGAAGACGGTGAGGACAGCGGCTTTGTTCCCGGAACATGGCTCGATGGCAATTGGTTTTGGCACGCCCTGCAGGAGAGAAAGGAGACGGTTACAACGTATCCATGACACTTACATGAAGATATATTTCTAGGGGTAGACGAGAGATCAAGACCACAAATGAGGGCCTGTCCGAACATCCGGTAGTGAGCATGGCCCTTTAACATTAAGAACTATAGAACCAATAAGTCAAGTAACCGAACTGTAGCACCAGGACATCCAGAACCAGGACTGTAGGACCAGAATGTCCAGAACCAGGACTGTAGGACCAGAATGTCCAGAACCACGTCTGTAGGACTAGGATGTCAGCACCAGAATTATAGGACCACGATGTCCAGGACCAGGTCTGTAGGACCAGGATGTCCAGAACCAGGTCTGTAGGACTAGGATGTCAGCACCAGAATTATAGGACCACAATGTCCAGGACCAGGTCTGTCGGACCAGGATGTCCAGAACCAGGTCTGTAGGACCAGGATGTCCAGAACCAGGTCTGTAGGACCAGGATGTCCAGAACCAGGTCTGTAGGACCAGGATGTCCAGAACCAGGTCTGTAGGACCAGGATGTCCAGAACCAGGTCTGTAGGACCAGGATGTCAGCACCAGAATTATAGGACCAGGATGTCAGCACCAGAATTATAGAATAGAGCCAGGATGTTCAGAACCAGGTCTGTAGGACTAGGATGTCAGCACCAGAATTATAGGACCACGATGTCCAGGACCAGGTCTGTAGGACCAGGATGTCCAGAACCAGGTCTGTAGGACCAGGATGTCCAGAACCAGGTCTGTAGGACTAGGATGTCCAGAACCAGGTCTGTAGGACTAGGATGTCAGCACCAGAATTATAGGACCACGATGTCCAGGACCAGGTCTGTAGGACCAGGATGTCCAGAACCAGGTCTGTGGGACCAGGATGTCCAGAACCAGGTCTGTAGGACCAGGATGTCCAGAACCAGGTCTGTAGGACCAGGATGTCCAGAACCAGGTCTGTAGGACCAGGATGTCCAGAACCAGGACTGTAGGACCAGGATGTCCAGAACCAGGTCTGTAGGACTAGGATGTCAGCACCAGAATTATAGGACCATGATGTCCAGGACCAGGTCTGTAGGACCAGGATGTCCAGAACCAGGTCTGTAGGACTAGGATGTCCAGAACCAGGTCTGTAGGACCAGAATGTCCAGAACCAGGTCTGTAGGACTAGGATGTCAGCACCAGAATTATAGGACCACGATGTCCAGGACCAGGTCTGTAGGACCAGGATGTCCAGAACCAGGTCTGTAGGACCAGGATGTCCAGAACCAGGTCTGTAGGACTAGGATGTCCAGAACCAGGTCTGTAGGACCAGGATGTCCAGAACCAGGTCTGTAGAACCAGGATGTCCAGAACCAGGTCTGTAGGACCAGGATGTCCAGAACCAGGTCTGTAGGACTAGGATGTCAGCACCAGAATTATAGGACCATGATGTCCAGGACCAGGTCTGTAGGACCAGGATGTCCAGAACCAGGTCTGTAGGACCAGGATGTCCAGAACCAGGTCTGTAGGACCAGGATGTCCAGAACCAGGTCTGTAGGACCAGAATGTCCAGAACCAGGTCTGTAGGACTAGGATGTCAGCACCAGAATTATAGGACCACGATGTCCAGGACCAGGTCTGTAGGACCAGGATGTCCAGAACCAGGTCTGTAGAACCAGGATGTCCAGAACCAGGTCTGTAGGACCAGGATGTCCAGAACCAGGTCTGTAGGACTAGGATGTCAGCACCAGAATTATAGGTCCAGGATGTCAGCGCATAGGTATAAAGCACCGGGATGTCAGAAACCAGAATTATAGGACCAAGGTATCTTGCACCAGAACCGGCGGCCGGGACTCTGCGCTTCAGCAGGGGGGGGGTTTGCTTAAGTTTTAACTCCCTTAGAGAAAGTTCCCGCTGATTGCAGCTCTGATATCGGCTCTGACATTTTCGGCACGGTGTAATTACAGTTATGTCAGCGCACCGGCGACAGAAAAAATGACAAATGAATCCACTGATTTCTGTAAACACCGACAAGATGAATGTGACTATAAAAAGTTCTCACGCCCAAACATCCTGCAAACTCCCGATACGATGAAACTGCAGCATTATCCGCCAACCGGCAGCAAAAAGAGACACGATATGAACGAGAGAAGAAGAAAGTCACCAGGGAATGTCTGAGAACAAAAAGCAACAAAGTATATACTGCACCAAACAGAGCGCGGACCCACAGCTATACAGGCAATGTACAGAGCGACTGCACCAGCAGAATAGTGAGTGCAGCTCTGGGGTATAATACAGGACGTAACTCAGGATCAGTAATGTAATGTATGCACACAGTGACTGCACCAGCAGAATAGTGAGTGCAGCTCTGGGGTATAATACAGGATGTAACTCAGGATCAGTAATGTAATGTATGTACACAGTGACTGCACCAGCAGAATAGGGAGTGCAGCTCTGGGGTATAATACAGGATGTAACTCAGGATCAGTAATGTAATGTATGTACACAGTGACTGCACCAGCAGAATAGTGAGTGCAGCTCTGGAGTATAATACAGGATGTAACTCAGGATCAGTAATGTAATGTATGTACACAGTGACTGCACCAGCAGAATAGTGAGTGCAGCTCTGGAGTATAATACAGGACGTAACTCAGGATCAGTAATGTAATGTATGTACACAGTGACTGCGCCAGCAGAATAGTGAGTGCAGCTCTGAAGTATAATACAGGATGTAGCTCAGGATCAGTAATGTAATGTATGTACACAGTGACTGCACCAGCAGAATAGTGAGTGCAGCTCTGGGGTATAATACAGGAGGTAACTCAGGATCAGTAATGTAATGTATGTACACAGTGACTGCACCAGCAGAACAGTGAGTGCAGCTCTGGAGTATAATACAGGATGTAACTCAGGATCAGTAATGTATGTACACAGTGACTGCACCAGCAGAATAGTGAGTGCAGCTCTGGGGTATAATACAGGATGTAACTCAGGATCAGTAATGTAATGTATGTACACAGCGACTGCACCAGCAGAATAGTGAGTGCAGCTCTGGGGTATAATACAGGATGTAACTCAGGATCAGTAATGTATGTACACAGTGACTGCACCAGCAGAATAGTGAGTGCAGCTCTGGGGTATAATACAGGATGTAACTCAGGATCAGTAATGTAATGTATGTACACAGTGACTGCACCAGCAGAATAGTGAGTGCAGCTCTGGGGTATAATACAGGATGTAACTCAGGATCAGTAATGTATGTACACAGTGACTGCACCAGCAGAATAGTGAGTGCAGCTCTGGGGTATAATACAGGATGTAACTCAGGATCAGTAATGTAATGTATGTACACAGTGACTGCACCAGCAGAATAGTGAGTGCAGCTCTGGGGTATAATACAGGATGTAACTCAGGATCAGTAATGTAATGTATGTACACAGTGACTGCACCAGCAGAATAGTGAGTGCAGCTCTGGAGTATAATACAGGATGTAACTCAGGATCAGTAATGTAATGTATGTACACAGTGACTGCTCCAGCAGGATATTGAGTGCAGCTCTGGGGTATAATACAGTATGTAACTCAGGATCAGTAATGTATGTACACAGTGACTGCACCAGCAGAATAGTGAGTGCAGCTCTGGGGTATAATACAGGAGGTAAACCAGGATCAGTAATGTAATGTATGTACAGAGCGACTGCACCAGCAGAATAGTGAGTGCAGCTCTGGAGTATAATACAGGATATAACTCAGGATCAGTAATGTAATCTATGTACACAGTGACTGCACCAGCAGAATAGTGAGTGCAGCTCTGGAGTATAATACAGGATGTAACTCCGGATCAGTAATGTAATGTATGT
The DNA here is from genome assembly GCF_051348905.1 of Ranitomeya variabilis. NCBI lineage: Eukaryota > Metazoa > Chordata > Amphibia > Anura > Dendrobatidae > Ranitomeya > Ranitomeya variabilis. Next base: position 9,509,671 of record NC_135235.1, read on the forward strand.
ACACAGTGACTGCACCAGCAGAATAGTGAGTGCAGCACTGAGGTATGATACAGGAGGTAACTCAGGATCATTAATGTAATGTATGTACACAGTGACTGCACCAGCAGAATAGTGAGTGCAGCTCTGGAGTATAATACAGGATGTAACTCAGGATCAGTAATGTAATCTATGTACACAGTGACTGCACCAGCAGAATAGTGAGTGCAGCACTGAGGTATAATACAGGAGGTAACTCAGGATCATTAATGTAATGTATGTACACAGTGACTGCACCAGCAGAATAGTGAGTGCAGCTCCAGAGGATAATACAGGACGTAACTCAGGATCAGTAATGTAATGTATGTACACAGTGACTGCACCAGCAGAATAGTGAGTGCAGCTCCAGAGGATAATACAGGACGTAACTCAGGATCAGTAATGTAATGTATGTACACAGTGACTGCACCAGCAGAATAGTGAGTGCAGCTCTGGGGTATAATACAGGAGGTAACTCAGGATCAGTAATGTATGTACACAGTGACTGCACCAGCAGAATAGTGAGTGCAGCTCTGGAGTATAATACAGGATGTAACTCAGGATCAGTAATGTAATCTATGTACACAGTGACTGCACCAGCAGAATAGTGAGTGCAGCACTGAGGTATAATACAGGAGGTAACTCAGGATCATTAATGTAATGTATGTACACAGTGACTGCACCAGCAGAATAGTGAGTGCAGCTCCAGAGGATAATACAGGACGTAACTCAGGATCAGTAATGTAATGTATGTACACAGTGACTGCACCAGCAGAATAGTGAGTGCAGCTCCAGAGGATAATACAGGACGTAACTCAGGATCAGTAATGTAATGTATGTACACAGTGACTGCACCAGCAGAATAGTGAGTGCAGCTCTGGAGTATAATACAGGAGGTAACTCAGGATCAGTAATGTAATGTATGTACACAGTGACTGCGCCAGCAGAATAGTGAGTGCAGCTCTGAAGTATAATACAGGATGTAGCTCAGGATCAGTAATGTAATGTATGTACACAGTGACTGCACCAGCAGAATAGTGAGTGCAGCTCTGGGGTATAATACAGGATGTAACTCAGGATCAGTAATGTAATGTATGTACACAGTGACTGCACCAGCAGAATAGTGAGTGCAGCTCTGGAGTATAATACAGGATGTAACTCAGGATCAGTAATGTAATGTATGTACACAGTGACTGCACCAGCAGAATAGTGAGTGCAGCTCTGGATACAGGATGTAACTCAGGATCAGTAATGTAATGTATGTACACAGTGACTGCACCAGCAGAATAGTGAGTGCAGCTCTGGAGTATAATACAGGATGTAACTCAGGATCAGTAATGTAATGTATGTACACAGTGACTGCTCCAGCAGGATAGTGAGTGCAGCTCTGGGGTATAATACAGTATGTAACTCAGGATCAGTAATGTAATGTATGTACACAGTGACTGCACCAGCAGAATAGTGAGTGCAGCTCTGGGGTATAATACAGGAGGTAAACCAGGATCAGTAATGTAATGTATGTACAGAGCGACTGCACCAGCAGAATAGTGAGTGCAGCTCTGGAGTATAATACAGGACGTAACTCAGGATCAGTAATGTAATGTATGTACACAGTGACTGCGCCAGCAGAATAGTGAGTGCAGCTCTGAAATATAATACAGGATGTAGCTCAGGATCAGTAATGTAATGTATGTACACAGTGACTGCACCAGCAGAATAGTGAGTGCAGCTCTGGGGTATAATACAGGATGTAACTCAGGATCAGTAATGTAATGTATGTACACAGTGACTGCACCAGCAGAATAGTGAGTGCAGCTCTGGAGTATAATACAGGAGGTAACTCAGGATCAGTAATGTAATGTATGTGCACAGTGACTGCACCAGCAGAATAGTGAGTGCAGCTCTGGAGTATAATACAGGATGTAACTCAGGATCAGTAATGTAATGTATGTACACAGTGACTGCACCAGCAGAATAGTGAGCGCAGCTCTGGGGTATAATACAGGAGGTAACTCAGGATCAGTAATGTAATGTATGTGCACAGTGACTGCACCAGCAGAATAGTGAGTGCAGCTCTGGGCTATAATACAGGAGGTAACTCAGGATCAGTACAGGATAATACTTTTTCTCTCCTCCCCGTTGCAGCCGAGCTTTGAGTGCGTACAGAAAAATATTTAGAATTGAGAGTCCTCAGTGGTTGATACCTTTTAATGGCTAATGCTACTTTCACACTAGCGTCGGACGACGCACGACGAATTGCGTCGTTGCGACGTACCGACGCTTGCAGTGAATGCGCCGCACAACGGGGGCAGCGGATGCTGTTTTTCAACGCATCCGCTGCCCCATTGTGAGGTGCGGGGAGGCGGGGGCGGAGTTCCGACCACGCATGCACGGTTGGAAAAGACGGGAACGACGCACCAAAAAACGTTACAAGCAACGTTTTTTGGTGGCGACGGTCCAACGCAACCATCACACGACGGTTGCAACGTGTGGCAATGCATCGCACTGCGTCGCTAATGCAAGTCAATGGAGAAAAAAACGCATCCTGCAAGCACTTTTGCAGGATGCGTTTTTTCTACAAAACGACGCATAGCGACGCAGTGCACGACACTAGTGTGAAAGTAGCCTAATTATTATTATTATTATTATTCATTTTTATAGCGCCATTTATTCCATGGCGCTTTACATGTGAAATACGGGGCAAATATAGACAAATACATTAGACATGAGCAAAAAAACAAGGCACACGGGTACATAAGGAGGGAGGACCCTGCCCGCGAGGGCTCACAATCTGCAGGGGATGGGTGAGGATACACTAGGAGAGGGCAGATTGAAAAGATGGTAACAAATTACAGCTTTCGAGACTTCTCAGACATAGACTAATACAAATTCTGAAGGATCACATATTTATGCACAATACAGCCCAGATAAATGCCATAGACAAGACAGGTGAGGTGAAGCAGAATTACCATTATGTGAGTGATAAACAGTTATGTCCATAAATATTGGAGGAGTTCATAGATAAGGAGTGTTTTATTGTCCTCTGATTGGGGTCTCGTTCTGTTATGATGACCCCACAAGGTCTGAGGAGCAAATTTCTTAATTGATGTAAAAAGACATAAATCCATGCGACACATTCATTCCTGCACTGAGTGTGTCAAAGGTCATCATCAGCTTATACTCCCAGACTCTCTGAGATTTAAAGTTACCTTTTAATACAAGTAATTTCATGTCCATAATGTTATGATTGGGGAGACAGAAATGTATTGCCACAGGTAGAGCCATTCTTGTTTCTCTTATTGTGTGGCGATGAGAGTTAATCCTTCCCTGTATCAGGGTGTACAGGGAGCCTGCAGTAGTCAGAGACACGCTTCCTGTCTCACTGGTTCAGGTTGGCCTATCCTCTGTCCTCGGCCTCCTCAGATTGGCAGATGGTTATTCCGGGGGTCCTGGATGGGGACTTCATTACTGATTCTGTGTCTGGTATTTCTGGCTCCTGGTCCTAGTTCCATCCTGTACATACAGCAGCACAGAGACGTTACGGGCGACGTCCGGAGAGTGATCCCTGTGCAGTCCTGATCCGGTGACTACACTGGGGGTTATAGGGTTTTTGGATGGTTTGGAATCGCAGGATTGCCGTGAGGAACGATCTTCTCTTAATAAGCCGTTTGTTAGTAAAAGCTTTTAAAACCAGTTTTACTGATTTTCATTTGTTTTTCAAACCTATTTTTATGGAAGCAAATTATAATAGAGAGCGCGCTCGTATATCAGCGGTTATGGCTGCGCGCAGACAGTTATATGGGAGCGCGGCACAATAATTAGCAGAGCTACAGTATTTGCAGAAGGAAACGAGCTGCAGACGTGTTCAGTAACACAATGTGACCTTCCGGGGCTTGTGTCACTGCAGGAGACCCTGATACATAGAGACCCCGTTATATAAATGCACTATATATATATATATATATACATATATATATATATATATAGTCACATTGTGAGCACTCGGCGGACATATCAGTGGTGCAGCCTGTGCGGCCCCACAGGGGCCCAAGAGGTGAGGGGCCACATCTGTCTGTGTCCGCCAGTGTGAGCGCTTCTATGTGTAGCGACACTGTGTGAAGAATTATCAGCAGTCTGTCTCATGTCCCTGATGTGGGTAAATATATACGGTATATAAACTGCAGAAAAAACTAAAGGGAACACTTACACAACACAATGTAACTCCGAGTCAATCACTTCTGTGAAATCATCCCGTCCAGTTCATCACCGATTGTGAATCAATCTCTGCTGCTGTTGTGCAAGTGGAGCAGACAACAGGCAGAAATGATCAGGAATTAGCAAGACAACCCTATAAAGGAGCGGTTCTACAGGGGGTGACCACACACCATTTCTCTGTTCTCATCCGTTTCGGCTGTTGTTTTGGTTACTTTTGCATTTGGTCATTGCTCTCACCACTCGAGGTACTGTACAGTAGCATGATGTGATATCTACAACCCACATAAGTGGCTCAGGTAGTGCAGCTCATCCAGGATGGCACATCAGTGTGAGCTGTGCCAAGAAGGTTTGCTGTGTCTGTCAGCACGGAGTCCAGAGCATGGAGCAGATAGCAGGAGACAGGCCAGTACACCAGGAGACATGGAGGAGGCTGTAGGAGGGCAACAACCCACCAGCAGGACCGCTACCTCCTCCTTTGTGCAAGGAGGAACAGGAGGAGCACTGCCAGAGCCCTGCAAAATGACCTCCAGCAGCATGTCTGCTCAATCTGTCAGAAACAGACTCCATGAGGGTGGTATGAGGGCCCGGCGTCTACATTGGGTGTTGGGCTGTAAGCACATGCAGTGCGACCGTCATTTGCCAGAGAACACCAGGATTGGCAGACTAGACATTGGTGCCCTGTGCTCTTCACAGATGAAAGCAGGTTCACACTGAGCACATGAGACAGACGTGACAGAGTCGGGAGACGCCGTGGAGAGCGACATGCTGCTTGCAACATCCTTCAGCATGACCGGTTTGGCAGTGGGTCAGTAATAATGTGGGGTGGCATTTCTCTGGAGGGCCGCACAGCCCCCCATGTGCTCGCCAGAGGTAGCCTGGCTGCCATTAGGTACCGAGATGAGATCCTCAGACCCCTTGTGAGACCATATGCTGGTGCGGTTGGCCCTGGGTTCCTCCTAATGCAGGACAATGCCAGACCTCATGTGGCTGAAGTGTGTCAGCAGTTCCTGCAAGATGAAGGCATTGATGCTATGGACTGGCCGCCCGTTCCCCAGACCTGAATCCGATTGAACACTTCTGGGTCATCATGTCTCGCACCATCCACCAACGTCACGTTGCACCATAGACTGTCCAGGAGTTGGCGGATGCTTTAGTCCAGGTCTGGGAGGAGATCCCTCAGGGACCATCCGCCGCCTCATCAGGAGCATGCTCAGGCGTTGTACAGTAGGGAGGTCATACAGTCACGTGGAGGCCACACACACTACTGAGCATCATTTCTTTGTCATGAGGCATTTCCACTGACGTTGGATCAGCCTGTAATTTGATTTTCCACTTCGATTTTGAGTATCATTCCAAATCCAGACCTCCATGGGATATTCATTTTGATTTACATTGATCATTTTTATGTTATATTGTTCTTATTTCATTCCACTATGCAATGAATAAAGATTTGCAACTGGAAAATTTCATTCAGTGATATCTAGGATGTGAGATTTTAGTGTTACCTTTATTTTTTGGAGCAGTGTATGAAGAAATTGTCACTCAAGCATAATTCAAGAAAATAATTGTAATTGCTTTCCACAGTAAAATTTGATGTTTCACTCTGTTGAAAACCTTCTTCAGACTAACAGATATATAGAGTATGTCAGACAATAAGATGAGAAAACTTGTATGAAGTACAGCACAAGGAAGTAGTGGAATCCCACTCCAGGTATGGTGCCAATGCAAGTCAGCTCAGGGACGCCGACCAGACTGGATGTGTCATGGAGCTGAAGAGACAGGCTGGAATCCCTCTCTGTGAGAAGAGACTGCACAGGTCGTGACAGAGAACCACAAGTATCACTGGTTGTTATGGATGATAACTGTATGTGTGACCGAGCCGGGGCTAGCTCAGCCATGTGCGAACACTCAGGGTCTGGTCTGTTTAGTCAGCGCCTGGACACAGCCGGGATTTACGAGATTGTTTTGGTTCTGTAGAACCTGTAGAAAGCAACAAAAACTGTATAGGCTGTGTGAACGCTACCTAAGACCTAATGCCTACCAGAGAGAGTGAACCCCCACAAAATATCTACTATATAATTGTCTAAGGGTCACTTCCGTCTGTCCTTCTGTCTGTCTGTCACGGATATTCATTAGTCGCTGCCTCTGTCTGTCATAGTAATCCAAGTCGCTGATTGGTCGCGGCAAAACAGCCATGACCAATCAGCGACGGGCACAGTCCGGCAGCAAAATCCTGTGGTGCGGCTCCTGTGGTGCGGCTCCCGTGGTGCGGCTCCCGTGGTGCGGCTCCTGTGGTACAGCTCCTGTGGTGAGGCTCCCGTGGTGCGACTCCTGTGGTGCAGCTCCCGTGGTATGGCCTCTGTGGTGCGGCTCCTGTGGTGCGGTTCCCGTGGTGCGGCTCCTGTGGTGCGGTTCCCGCGGTGCGGCTCCCGTGGTACAGCTCCTGTGGTGTGGTTCCTATGGTGAGGCTCCTGTGGTGCGTTCCCGTGGTGCGGTTCCCGTGGTGCGGCTCCCGTGGTGCGGTTCCCGTGGTGCGGCTCCCGTGGTGCGGCTCCTGTGGTGCGATCCCGTGGTGCGGCTCCCGTGGTACAGCTCCTGTGGTGTGGTTCCTATGGTGAGGCTCCTGTGGTGCTTTCCCATGGTGCGGCTCCCGTGGTGCGGCTCCTGTGGTGCGGCTCCCGTGGTACAGCTCCTGTGGTGTGGTTCCTATGGTGAGGCTCCTGTGGTGCGTTCCCATGGTGCGGTTCCCGTGGTGCGGCTCCTGTGGTGCGTTCCCGTGGTGCGGTTCCCGTGGTGCGGTTCCTGTGGTGCGGTTCCCGTGGTGCGGTTCCCGTGGTGCGGCTCCCGTGGTGCGGCTCCCGTGGTGCGGCTCCCATGGTGTGGCTCCTGTGGTGCGGTTCCCGTGGTGCGGCTCCTGTGGTGCGGTTCCCGTGGTGCGGCTCCTGTGGTGCGGCTCCCGTGGTGCGGCTCCTGTGGTGCGGTTAGCGTGGTGCGGCTCCTGTGGTGCGGTTCCCGTGGTGCGGCTCCCGTGGTGCGGCTCCCGTGGTGCGGCTCCTGTGGTGCGGTTCCCGTGCTGTGGCAGTTCCTAAGCTGTGGCTCTCATGGTGCAGCGCTCGCGTCGTCCCCCCCATTAGCGGTGAGCGCGCCCCATTGGATCTCACATCTCGGCTCCTCACCCATGTCCTCCCCTCCCCCCCCCCCAATAATAATGATTTTGTCCGTTGAGGAGGCGAGAGACGCATCAATCCTAAATTTCTCCATCCAATCTCCTAATTGCTTTCTTGGCATGCGGCTGCGGCGCGGCGGCTCGTGTGATGCATTTACTGCACCGATCAGTAAAATCAGTCAAATAAAGAGATAATATGCGAGACGACGCGGAGGGGGAGGGGGTCCGGCTGCAGCGGAGTCACGGAGGACGCGGGAATCATATGCAGATGTTGGGGTCTGGCCGTGCTCCACACTGCCAGAATCATCCAGCTGTGGCAGAGAAATCTAGAAAATGTGATAGTCAAAGGCCACAGTGTATAGGAGGCCGCAGTGTATGGGAGATCGCAGTGTCCGGGAGGCCGCAGTGTCCGGGAGGCCGCAGTGTCCGGGAGGCCGAAGAGTACGGGAGGCCACAGTGTCCTGGAGGCCGCAGTGTCCTGGAGGCCGCAGAGTCCTGGAGGCTGCAGTGTATGAGAGGACGCACTGTGCTGGAGGATGCAGTGTCCTGGAGGACGCAGTGTACGACAGACTGCAGCGTATGGGAGGCCGCAGTGTGCAGGAGGCCGCAGTGTCCTGGAGGCTGCAGTGTCCTGGAGGCTGCAGTGTCCTGGAGGCTGCAGTGTCCTGGAGGCCTCAGTGTCCTGGAGGCTGCAGTGTATGTGAGGCCGCAGTGTATGGGAGACCACAGTGTCCTGGAGGCCGCAGTGTATGTGAGGCCGCAGAGTCCTGGAGGCTGCAGTGTGTGGGAGGATGCAGGTTCCAGGAGGCCGCAGTGTATGGGAGGACGCAGTGTACGGGAGGACGCAGTGTGCTGGAGGACGCAGTGTCTGGGAGGATGCAGTGGGCTGGAGGACGCAGTGTACGGAAGACTGCAGCGTATGGGAGGCCGCAGTGTGCTGGAGGCTGCAGTGTATGGGAGGCCACAGTGTCCTGGAGGCCGCAGTGTCCTGGAGGCTGCAGTGTCCTGGAGGCCGCAGAGTCCTGGAGGCTGCAGTGTATGAGAGGACGCAGTGTCTGGGAGGATGCAGTGGGCTGGAGGACGCAGTGTACGGAAGACTGCAGCGTATGGGAGGCCGCAGTGTGCTGGAGGCCGCAGTGTATGGGAGGCCGAAGAGTATGGGAGGCCGCAGTGTCCTGGAGGCCGCAGTGTATGGGAGGCCGAAGAGTACGGGAGGCCACAGTGTCCTGGAGGCCGCAGTGTCCTGGAGGCTGCAGTGTCCTGGAGGCCGCAGAGTCCTGGAGGCTGCAGTGTATGAGAGGACGCAGTGTGCTGGAGGACGCAGTGTGCTGGAGGACGCAGTGTCTGGGAAGATGCAGTGGGCTGGAGGACGCAGTGTACGACAGACTGCAGCGTATGGGAGGACGCAGCGTATGGGAGGCCGCAGTGTGCTGGAGGCTGCAGTGTGCTGGAGGCTGCAGTGTACGGGAGGCCGCAGTGTCCTGGAGGCCGCAGTGTCCTGGAGGCCGCAGTGTCCTGAAGGCCACAGTGTATGGGAGGCTGAAGAGTATGGGAGGCCGCAGTGTATGGGAGGCCGCAGTGTATGGGAGGCCACAGTGTCCTGGAGGCTGCAGTGTCCTGGAGGCCGCAGTGTCCTGGAGGCTGCAGTGTATGTGAGGCCGCAGTGTATGGGAGACCAGTGTCCTGGAGGCCGCAGTGTATGTGAGGCCGCAGAGTCCTGGAGGCTGCAGTGTGTGGGAGGACGCAGTGTACGGGAGGACGCAGTGTGCTGGAGGACGCAGTGTCTGGGAGGATGCAGTGGGCTGGAGGACGCAGTGTACGGAAGACTGCAGCGTATGGGAGGCCGCAGTGTGCTGGAGGCTGCAGTGTGCTGGAGGCCACAGTGTATGGGAGGATGCAGTGTACTCGAGGCTGCAGCGTCCTGGAGGCCGCAGTGTCCTGCGGCCTCCAGCACACTGCGGCATCTCGAACACTGCAGCCTCCTGTACACTGCATCCTCCTGTACACTGCATCCTCCTGTACACTGCTGTTACAGTGTACAGGAGGATGCAGTGTACAGGAGGATGCAGTGTACAGGAGGCTGCAGTGTTCGAGATGCCGCAGTGTGCTGGAGGCCGCAGTGTGCTGGAGGCTGCAGTGTTCGAGATGCCGCAGTGTGCTGGAGGCCGCAGTGTGCTGGAGGCTGCAGTGTTCGGGATGCCGCAGTGTGCTGGAGGACGCAGTGTACAGGAGAACGCAGTGTTTGGGAGGCCGCAGTGTACGGGATGCCGCAGTGTGCTGGAGGACGCAGTGTACAGGAGGACGCAGGGTACAGGAGGCCGCAATGTATGGGAGGACGCAGTGTGCTGGAGGCCGCAGTGTACAGGAGAACGCAGTGTTTGGGAGGCCGCAGTGTACGGGATGCCGCAGTGTGCTGGAGGACGCAGGGTACAGGAGGCCGCAATGTATGGGAGGCCGCAGTGTACAGGAGGACGCAGTGTTCGGGAGGACGCAGTGTACGGGAGGCTGCAGTGTTCGGGAGGCCGCAATGTATGGGAGGACGCAGTGTGCTGGAGGATTCAGTGTTCCGCTCTTCTGCGTTGGGGATTTTACACCAATACTAGGGAAAAAACAGACTGCTGCACAAAATGTCACCCTCATGTGGATCCAGTGCAGCCATCATCCAGCAATCCCAACCAACCCGACACATCCGACAACCATGGCCCCCGAAATATCCGACAACCGTGGCCCCGACCTCCAGTAAACTGTGTCCCCAAATATCCATCTACAGACCCCTGCTACAACTAGGAGATGTCTGCAGGGACCATCCAAGGCCAACATCACATAATGTCCTCCAGTCACAGCTGCACTCACTATTCTGCTGTTACATCGCGTCTTATCCTCCAGTCACAGCTGCACTCACTATTCTGCTGTTACATCGCGTCTTATCCTCCACTCACAGCTGCACTCACTCTTCTGCTGTTACATCGCGTCTTACCCTCCAGTCACAGCTGCACTCACTATTCTGCTGTTACATCGCGTCTTATCCTCCAGTCACAGCTGCACTCACTATTCTGCTGTTACATCGCGTCTTACCCTCCACTCACAGCTGCACTCACTATTCTGCTGTTACATCGCGTCTTATCCTCCAGTCACAGCTGCACTCACTATTCTGCTGTTACATCGCGTCTTATCCTCCACTCACAGCTGCACTCACTATTCTGCTGTTACATCGCGTCTTACCCTCCACTCACAGCTGCACTCACTATTCTGCTGTTACATCGTGTCTTACCCTCCAGTCACAGCTGCACTCACTATTCTGCTGTTACATCGCGTCTTATCCTCCACTCACAGCTGCACTCACTATTCTGCTGTTACATCGTGTCTTACCCTCCAGTCACAGCTGCACTCACTATTCTGCTGTTACATCGTGTCTTACCCTCCAGTCACAGCTGCACTCACTATTCTGCTGTTACATCGTGTCTTACCCTCCACTCACAGCTGCACTCACTATTCTGCTGTTACACCGTGTCTTACCCTCCAGTCACAGCTGCACTCACTATTCTGCTGTTACATCGCGTCTTATCCTCCACTCACAGCTGCACTCACTATTCTGCTGTTACATCGCGTCTTATCCTCCACTCACAGCTGCACTCACTATTCTGCTGTTACATCGTGTCTTACCCTCCAGTCACAGCTGCACTCACTATTCTGCTGTTACATCGCGTCTTATCCTCCACTCACAGCTGCACTCACTATTCTGCTGTTACATCGTGTCTTACCCTCCACTCACAGCTGCACTCACTATTCTGCTGTTACATCGTGTCTTACCCTCCAGTCACAGCTGCACTCACTATTCTGCTGTTACATCGTGTCTTACCCTCCACTCACAGCTGCACTCACTATTCTGCTGTTACATCGTGTCTTACCCTCCAGTCACAGCTGCACTCACTATTCTGCTGTTACATCGCGTCTTATCCTCCACTCACAGCTGCACTCACTATTCTGCTGTTACATCGTGTCTTACCCTCCAGTCACAGCTGCACTCACTATTCTGCTGTTACATCGTGTCTTACCCTCCAGTCACAGCTGCACTCACTATTCTGCTGTTAGATCGTGTCTTATCCTCCAGTCACAGCTGCACTCTCTATTCTGCTGTTACATCGTGTCTTATCCGCCAGTCACCTCCAGAGCTGCACTCACTATTCTGCTGTTACATTGTGTCTTATCCTCCAGTCACCTCCAGAGCTGCACTCTCTATTCTGCTGTTACATTGTGTCTTATCCTCCAGTCACCTCCAGAGCTGCACTCTCTATTCTGCTGTTACATTGTGTCTTATCCTCCAGTCACCTCCAGAGCTGCACTCACTATTCTGCTGTTACATTGTGTCTTATCCGCCAGTCACCTCCAGAGCTGCACTCACTATTCTGCTGTTACATCGTGTCTTATCCGCCAGTCACCTCCAGAGCTGCAGTCACTATTCTGCTGTTACATCGTGTCTTATCCGCCAGTCACCTCTACACTCAGTCGCACAGACACATTAGAGGGGTCCGCCGCCTTGCTCTCCGCTTCCTTTAGGGGCCGCGCACTGCGGGGAACATCTGAGGCCCATAAATCCGGCTGCGGCTGCGATCTTTTTGTTTGGATGCTTTTTTAATGCTCTCGTCTCACATTTCATCTGACTTTATAATCTTTGCTCAAAGAAGAAACAGAAAACGTTAATATTTTATGTCCATTGTTCCACAGCCGCAGCGGAGATACATCCAGCAATCTGCAACAATGCGCAGACATTTAAGGGGGCAGAGACCCCACAGTCCACAGGTTATATCAGTGCTGGAGCGTTATAAGAGGGGCTGATATCAGTCACATATGGTGTAATGTCTGGGGGTTATATCAGTGCTGGAGCGTTATAAGAGGGGCTGATATCGGTCACATATGATGTAATGTCTGGAGGTTATATCAGTACTGGAGCGTTATAAGAGGGGCTGATATCAGTCACATATGGTGTAATGTCTGGAGGTTATATCAGTGCTGGAGCGTTATAAGAGGGGCTGATATCAGTCACATATGGTGTAATGTCTGGAGGTTATATCAGTGCTGGAGCGTTATAAGAGGGGCTGATATCAGTCATATATGGTGTAATGTCTGGGGTTATATCAGTACTGGAGCGTTATAAGAGGGGCTGATATCAGTCACATATGGTGTAATGTCTGGAGGTTATATCAGTACTGGAGCGATATAAGAGGGGCCTATATCAGTCACATATGATGTAATGTCTGGAGGTTATATCAGTGCTGGAGCGTTATAAGAGGGGCTGATATCAGTCACATATGGTGTAATGTCTGGGGTTATATCAGTATTGGAGCGTTATAAGAGGGGCTGATATCAGTCACATATGGTGTAATGTCTGGAGGTTATATCAGTACTGGAGCGATATAAGAGGGGCCTATATCAGTCACATATGATGTAATGTCTGGAGGTTATATCAGTGCTGGAGCGTTATAAGAGGGGCTGATATCAGTCACATATGGTGTAATGTCTGGAGGTTATATCAGTGCTGGAGCGTTATAAGAGGGGCTGATATCAGTCACATATGGTGTAATGTCTGGGGTTATATCAGTACTGGAGCGTTATAAGAGAGGCTGATATCAGTCACATATGGTGTAATGTCTGGGGTTATATCAGTGCTGGAGCGTTATAAGAGGGGCTGATATCAGTCACATATGGTGTAATGTCTGGGGATATATCAGTACTGGAGCGTTATAAGAGGGGCTGATATCAGTCACATATGGTGTAATGTCTGGGGTTATATCAGTACTGGAGCGTTATAAGAGGGGCTGATATCAGTCACATATGATGTAATGTCTGGAGGTTATATCAGTACTGGAGCGTTATAAGAGAGGCTGATATCAGTCACATATGGTGTAATGTCTGGGGGTTATATCAGTGCTGGAGCGTTATAAGAGGGGCTGATATCAGTCACATGGTGTAATGTCTGGGGGTTATATCAGTACTGGAGCGTTATAAGAGGGGCTGATATCAGTCACATATGATGTAATGTCTGGAGGTTATATCAGTACTGGAGCGTTATAAGAGAGGCTGATATCAGTCACATATGGTGTAATGTCTGGGGGTTATATCAGTGCTGGAGCGTTATAAGAGGGGCTGATATCAGTCACATGGTGTAATGTCTGGGGGTTATATCAGTACTGGAGCGTTATAAGAGGGGCTGATATCAGTCACATATGGTGTAATGTCTGGAGGTTATATCAGTGCTGGAGCGTTATAAGAGGGGCTGATATCAGTCACATATGGTGTAATGTCTGGGGGTTATATCAGTGCTGGAGCGTTATAAGAGGGGCTGATATCAGTCACATATGGTGTAATGTCTGGAGGTTATATAAGTACTGGAGCGTTATAAGAGGGGCTGATATCAGTCACATATGGTGTAATGTCTGGGGTTATATCAGTACTGGAGCGTTATAAGAGGGGCTGATATCAGTCACATATGGTGTAATGTCTGGGGTTATATCAGTGCTGGAGCGTTATAAGAGGGGCTGATATCAGTCACATATGGTGTAATGTCTGGGGGTTATATCAGTACTGGAGCGTTATAAGAGGGGCTGATATCAGTCACATATGATGTAATGTCTGGGGTTATATCAGTATTGGAGCGTTATAAGAGGGGCTGATATCAGTCACATATGGTGTAATGTCTGGGGTTATATCAGTACTGGAGCGTTATAAGAGGGGCTGATATCAGTCACATATGGTGTAATGTCTGGGGTTATATCAGTGCTGGAGCGTTATAAGAGGGGCTGATATCAGTCACATATGGTGTAATGTCTGGGGGTTATATCAGTACTGGAGCGTTATAAGAGGGGCTGATATCAGTCACATATGATGTAATGTCTGGGGTTATATCAGTATTGGAGCGTTATAAGAGGGGCTGATATCAGTCACATATGGTGTAATGTCTGGGGGTTATATCAGTGCTGGAGCGTTATAAGAGGGGCTGATATCAGTCACATATGGTGTAATGTCTGGAGGTTATATCAGTACTGGAGCGTTATAAGAGGGGCTGATATCAGTCACATATGATGTAATGTCTGGAGGTTATATCAGTGCTGGAGCGTTATAAGAGGGGCTGATATCAGTCACATATGGTGTAATGTCTGGGGGTTATATCAGTACTGGAGCGTAATAAGAGGGGCTGATATCAGTCACATATGATGTAATGTCTGGAGGTTATATCAGTGCTGGAGCGTTATAAGAGGGGCTGATATCAGTCACATATGATGTAATGTCTGGAGGTTATATCAGTACTGGAGCGTTATAAGAGGGGCTGATATCAGTCACATATGATGTAATGTCTGGAGGTTATATCAGTACTGGAGCGTTATAAGAGGGGCTGATATCAGTCACATATGATGTAATGTCTGGGGTTATATCAGTATTGGAGCGTTATGAGGGGCTGATATCAGTCACATATGGTGTAATGTCTGGGGTTATATCAGTACTGGAGCGTTATAAGAGGGGCTGATATCAGTCACATGTGGTGTAATGTCTGGGGGTTATATCAGTACTGGAGCATTATAAAAGGGGCTGATATCAGTCACATATGGTGTAATGTCTGGGGGTTATATCAGTACTGGAGCGTTATAAGAGGGGCTGATATCAATCACATATGGTGTAATGTCTGGAGGTTATATCAGTACTGGAGCGTTATAAGAGGGGCTGATATCAGTCACATATGGTGTAATGTCTGGGGTTATATCAGTATTGGAGCGATATAAGAGGGGCTGATATCAGTCACATATGGTGTAATGTCTGGAGGTTATATCAGTACTGGAGCGTTATAAGAGGGGCTGATATCAGTCACATATGATGTAATGTCTGGGGGTTATATCAGTGCTGGAGCGTTATAAGAGGGGCTGATATCAGTCACATATGGTGTAATGTCTGGAGGTTATATCAGTATTGGAGCGTTATAAGAGGGGCTGATATCAGTCACATATGGTGTAATGTCTGGAGGTTATATCAGTACTGGAGCGTTATAAGAGGGGCTGATATCTGTCACATATGATGTAATGTCTGGGGGTTATATCAGTGCTGGAGCGTTATAAGAGGGGCTGATATCAGTCACATATGGTGTAATGTCTGGGGGTTATATCAGTGCTGGAGCGTTATAAGAGGGGCTGATATCAGTCACATATGATGTAATGTCTGGGGGTTATATCAGTGCTGGAGCGTTATAAGAGGGGCTGATATCAGTCACATATGGTGTAATGTCTGGAGGTTATATCAGTACTGGAGCGTTATAAGAGGGGCTGATATCAGTCACATATGGTGTAATGTCTGGGGGTTATATCAGTGCTGGAGCGTTATAAGAGGGGCTGATATCAGTCACATATGGTGTAATGTCTGGGGTTATATCAGTACTGGAGCGTTATAAGAGGGGCTGATATCAGTCACATATGGTGTAATGTCTGGAGGTTATATCAGTGCTGGAGCGTTATAAGAGGGGCTGATATCAGTCACATATGGTGTAATGTCTGGGGGTTATATCAGTGCTGGAGCGTTATAAGAGGGGCTGATATCAGTCACATATGGTGTAATGTCTGGGGGTTATATCAGTACTGGAGCGTTATAAGAGGGGCTGATATCAGTCACATATGATGTAATGTCTGGGGTTATATCAGTATTGGAGCGTTATAAGAGGGGCTGATATCAGTCACATATGGTGTAATGTCTGGGGGTTATATCAGTGCTGGAGCGTTATAAGAGGGGCTGATATCAGTCACATATGGTGTAATGTCTGGAGGTTATATCAGTACTGGAGCGTTATAAGAGGGGCTGATATCAGTCACATATGATGTAATGTCTGGAGGTTATATCAGTGCTGGAGCGTTATAAGAGGGGCTGATATCAGTCACATATGGTGTAATGTCTGGGGGTTATATCAGTACTGGAGCGTAATAAGAGGGGCTGATATCAGTCACATATGATGTAATGTCTGGAGGTTATATCAGTATTGGAGCGTTATAAGAGGGGCTGATATCAGTCACATATGGTGTAATGTCTGGGGTTATATCAGTACTGGAGCGTTATAAGAGGGGCTGATATCAGTCACATATGGTGTAATGTCTGGAGGTTATATCAGTGCTGGAGCGTTATAAGAGGGGCTGATATCAGTCACATATGGTGTAATGTCTGGGGGTTATATCAGTGCTGGAGCGTTATAAGAGGGGCTGATATCAGTCACATATGGTGTAATATCTGGGGGTTATATCAGTACTGGAGCGTTATAAGAGGGGCTGATATCAGTCACATATGATGTAATGTCTGGGGTTATATCAGTATTGGAGCGTTATGAGGGGCTGATATCAGTCACATATGGTGTAATGTCTGGAGGTTATATCAGTACTGGAGCGTAATAAGAGGGGCTGATATCAGTCACATATGGTGTAATGTCTGGGGTTATATCAGTACTGGAGCGTTATAAGAGGGGCTGATATCAGTCACATGTGGTGTAATGTCTGGGGGTTATATCAGTATTGGAGCATTATAAAAGGGGCTGATATCAGTCACATATGGTGTAATGTCTGGGGGTTATATCAGTACTGGAGCGTTATAAGAGGGGCTGATATCAGTCACATATGGTGTAATGTCTGGAGGTTATATCAGTATTGGAGCGTTATAAGAGGGGCTGATATCAGTCACATATGGTGTAATGTCTGGAGGTTATATCAGTACTGGAGCGTTATAAGAGGGGCTGATATCAGTCACATATGATGTAATGTCTGGGGGTTATATCAGTGCTGGAGCGTTATAAGAGGGGCTGATATCAGTCACATATGGTGTAATGTCTGGGGGTTATATCAGTGCTGGAGCGTTATAAGAGGGGCTGATATCAGTCACATATGGTGTAATGTCTGGAGGTTATATCAGTGCTGGAGCGTTATAAGAGGGGCTGATATCAGTCACATATGGTGTAATGTCTGGGGGTTATATCAGTGCTGGAGCGTTATAAGAGGGGCTGATATCAGTCACATATGGTGTAATGTCTGGGGGTTATATCAGTACTGGAGCGTTATAAGAGGGGCTGATATCAGTCACATATGATGTAATGTCTGGGGTTATATCAGTATTGGAGCGTTATAAGAGGGGCTGATATCAGTCACATATGGTGTAATGTCTGGGGGTTATATCAGTGCTGGAGCGTTATAAGAGGGGCTGATATCAGTCACATATGGTGTAATGTCTGGAGGTTATATCAGTGCTCGAGCGTTATAAGAGGGGCTGATATCAGTCACATATGGTGTAATGTCTGGGGGTTATATCAGTACTGGAGCGTAATAAGAGGGGCTGATATCAGTCACATATGATGTAATGTCTGGAGGTTATATCAGTGCTGGAGCGTTATAAGAGGGGCTGATATCAGTCACATATGGTGTAATGTCTGGGGGTTATATCAGTGCTGGAGCGTTATAAGAGGGGCTGATATCAGTCACATATGGTGTAATGTCTGGGGGTTATATCAGTACTGGAGCGTTATAAGAGGGGCTGATATCAGTCACATATGATGTAATGTCTGGGGTTATATCAGTATTGGAGCGTTATAAGAGGGGCTGATATCAGTCACATATGGTGTAATGTCTGGGGGTTATATCAGTGCTGGAGCGTTATAAGAGGGGCTGATATCAGTCACATATGGTGTAATGTCTGGAGGTTATATCAGTACTGGAGCGTTATAAGAGGGGCTGATATCAGTCACATATGATGTAATGTCTGGGGGTTATATCAGTACTGGAGCGTTATAAGAGGGGCTGATATCAGTCACATATGGTGTAATGTCTGGGGTTATATCAGTACTGGAGCGTTATAAGAGGGGCTGATATCAGTCACATATGATGTAATGTCTGGAGGTTATATCAGTGCTGGAGCGTTATAAGAGGGGCTGATATCAGTCACATATGGTGTAATGTCTGGGGGTTATATCAGTACTGGAGCGTAATAAGAGGGGCTGATATCAGTCACATATGGTGTAATGTCTGGGGGTTATATCAGTACTGGAGCATTATAAGAGGGGCTGATATCAGTCACATATGATGTAATGTCTGGGGGTTATATCAGTACTGGAGCGTTATAAGAGGGGCTGATATCAGTCACATATGGTGTAATGTCTGGGGGTTATATCAGTACTGGAGCGTTATAAGAGGGGCTGATATCAGTCACATATGGTGTAATGTCTGGGGTTATATCAGTACTGGAGCGTTATAAGAGGGGCTGATATCAGTCACATATGATGTAATGTCTGGGGGTTATATCAGTACTGGAGCGTTATAAGAGGGGCTGATATCAGTCACATATGGTGTAATGTCTGGGGGTTATATCAGTACTGGAGCGTTATAAGAGGGGCTGATATCAGTCACATATGGTGTAATGTCTGGAGGTTATATCAGTACTGGAGCGTTATAAGAGGGGCTGATATCAGTCACATATGGTGTAATGTCTGGGGTTATATCAGTACTGGAGCGTTATAAGAGGGGCTGATATCAGTCACATATGATGTAATGTCTGGGGGTTATATCAGTACTGGAGCGTTATAAGAGGGGCTGATATCAGTCACATATGGTGTAATGTCTGGGGTTATATCAGTACTGGAGCGTTATAAGAGGGGCTGATATCAGTCACATATGGTGTAATGTCTGGGGTTATATAAGTACTGGAGCGTTATAAGAGGGGCTGATATCAGTCACATATGGTGTAATGTCTGGGGGTTATATCAGTACTGGAGCGTTATAAGAGGGGCTGATATCAGTCACATATGGTGTAATGTCTGGAGGTTATATCAGTACTGGAGCGTTATAAGAGGGGCTGATATCAGTCACATATAGTGTAATGTCTGGGGGTTATATCAGTACTGGAGCTTTATAAGAGGGGCTGATATCAGTCACATATGGTGTAATGTCTGGGGGTTATATCAGTACTGGAGCGTTATAAGAGGGGCTGATATCAGTCACATATGGTGTAATGTCTGGGGTTATATCAGTGCTGGAGCGTTATAAGAGGGGCTGATATCAGTCACATATGATGTAATGTCTGGGGTTATATCAGTATTGGAGCCTTATAAGAGGGGCTGATATCAGTCACATATGATGTAATGTCTGGGGTTATATCAGTATTGGAGCCTTATAAGAGGGGCTGATATCAGTCACATATGATGTAATGTCTGGGGGTTATATCAGTACTGGAGCGTTATAAGAGGGGCTGATATCAGTCACATATGGTGTAATGTCTGGGGTTATATCAGTACTGGAGCGTTATAAGAGGGGCTGATATCAGTCACATATGATGTAATGTCTGGGGTTATATCAGTGCTGGAGCGTTATAAGAGGGGCTGATATCAGTCACATATGATGTAATGTCTGGGGTTATATCAGTATTGGAGCGTTATAAGAGGGGCTGATATCAGTCACATATGATGTAATGTCTGGAGGTTATATCAGTACTGGAGCGTTATAAGGGGCTGATATCAGTCACATATGGTGTAATGTCTGGGGGTTATATCAGTACTGGAGCGTTATAAGAGGGGCTGATATCAGTCACATATGGTGTAATGTCTGGGGTTATATCAGTACTGGAGCGTTATAAGAGGGGCTGATATCAGTCACATATGGTGTAATGTCTGGAGGTTATATCAGTACTGGAGCGTTATAAGAGGGGCCGATATCAGTCACATATGATGTAATGTCTGGAGGTTATATCAGTACTGGAGCGTTATAAGAGGGGCTGATATCAGTCACATACGGTGTAATGTCTGGAGGTTATATCAGTACTGGAGCGTTATAAGAGGGGCTGATATCAGTCACATATGGTGTAATGTCTGGGGTTATATCAGTACTGGAGCGTTATAAGAGGGGCTGATATCAGTCACATATGGTGTAATGTCTGGGGTTATATCAGTACTGGAGCGTTATAAGAGGGGCTGATATCAGTCACATATGGTGTAATGTCTGGGGTTATATCAGTACTGGAGCGTTATAAGAGGGGCTGATATCAGTCACATATGGTGTAATGTCTGGAGGTTATATCAGTACTGGAGCGTTATAAGGGGCTGATATCCGACACATATGGTGTAGTGTCTGGGGTTATATCAGTATTGGAGCGTTATAAGAGGGGCTGATATCAGTCACATATGGTGTAATGTCTGGGGTTATATCAGTACTGGAGCGTTATAAGAGGGGCTGATATCAGTCACATGTGGTGTAATGTCTGGGGGTTATATCAGTACTGGAGCATTATAAAAGGGGCTGATATCAGTCACATATGGTGTAATGTCTGGGGGTTATATCAGTACTGGAGCGTTATAAGAGGGGCTGATATCAGTCACATATGGTGTAATGTCTGGGGTTATATCAGTACTGGAGCGTTATAAGAGGGGCTGATATCAGTCACATATGGTGTAATGTCTGGGGTTATATCAGTATTGGAGCGTTATAAGAGGGGCTGATATCAGTCACATATGGTGTAATGTCTGGAGGTTATATCAGTACTGGAGCGTTATAAGAGGGGCTGATATCAGTCACATATGATGTAATGTCTGGGGGTTATATCAGTGCTGGAGCGTTATAAGAGGGGCTGATATCAGTCACATATGGTGTAATGTCTGGGGGTTATATCAGTGCTGGAGCGTTATAAGAGGGGCTGATATCAGTCACATATGGTGTAATGTCTGGAGGTTATATCAGTGCTGGAGCGTTATAAGAGGGGCTGATATCAGTCACATATGGTGTAATGTCTGGGGGTTATATCAGTACTGGAGCGTTATAAGAGGGGCTGATATCAGTCACATATGGTGTAATGTCTGGGGGTTATATCAGTGCTGGAGCGTTATAAGAGGGGCTGATATCAGTCACATATGGTGTAATGTCTGGAGGTTATATCAGTACTGGAGCGTTATAAGAGGGGCTGATATCAGTCACATATGATGTAATGTCTGGAGGTTATATCAGTGCTGGAGCGTTATAAGAGGGGCTGATATCAGTCACATATGGTGTAATGTCTGGGGGTTATATCAGTACTGGAGCGTAATAAGAGGGGCTGATATCAGTCACATATGGTGTAATGTCTGGGGGTTATATCAGTACTGGAGCGTTATAAGAGGGGCTGATATCAGTCACATATGATGTAATGTCTGGGGGTTATATCAGTACTGGAGCGTTATAAGAGGGGCTGATATCAGTCACATATGGTGTAATGTCTGGGGGTTATATCAGTACTGGAGCGTTATAAGAGGGGCTGATATCAGTCACATATGGTGTAATGTCTGGGGTTATATCAGTACTGGAGCGTTATAAGAGGGGCTGATATCAGTCACATGTGGTGTAATGTCTGGGGGTTATATCAGTACTGGAGCATTATAAAAGGGGCTGATATCAGTCACATATGGTGTAATGTCTGGGGGTTATATCAGTACTGGAGCGTTATAAGAGGGGCTGATATCAGTCACATATGGTGTAATGTCTGGGGTTATATCAGTACTGGAGCGTTATAAGAGGGGCTGATATCAGTCACATATGGTGTAATGTCTGGGGGTTATATCAGTACTGGAGCGTTATAAGAGGGGCTGATATCAGTCACATATGGTGTAATGTCTGGGGTTATATCAGTACTGGAGCGTTATAAGAGGGGCTGATATCAGTCACATATGGTGTAATGTCTGGAGGTTATATCAGTACTGGAGCGTTATAAGAGGGGCCGATATCAGTCACATATGATGTAATGTCTGGAGGTTATATCAGTACTGGAGCGTTATAAGAGGGGCTGATATCAGTCACATATGGTGTAATGTCTGGGGTTATATCAGTACTGGAGCGTTATAAGAGGGGCTGATATCAGTCACATATGGTGTAATGTCTGGGGTTATATCAGTACTGGAGCGTTATAAGAGGGGCTGATATCAGTCACATATGGTGTAATGTCTGGGGTTATATCAGTACTGGAGCGTTATAAGAGGGGCTGATATCAGTCACATATGGTGTAATGTCTGGAGGTTATATCAGTACTGGAGCGTTATAAGGGGCTGATATCCGACACATATGGTGTAATGTCTGGGGTTATATCAGTATTGGAGCGTTATAAGAGGGGCTGATATCAGTCACATATGGTGTAATGTCTGGGGTTATATCAGTACTGGAGCGTTATAAGAGGGGCTGATATCAGTCACATGTGGTGTAATGTCTGGGGGTTATATCAGTACTGGAGCATTATAAAAGGGGCTGATATCAGTCACATATGGTGTAATGTCTGGGGGTTATATCAGTACTGGAGCGTTATAAGAGGGGCTGATATCAGTCACATGTGGTGTAATGTCTGGGGGTTATATCAGTACTGGAGCATTATAAAAGGGGCTGATATCAGTCACATATGGTGTAATGTCTGGGGGTTATATCAGTACTGGAGCGTTATAAGAGGGGCTGATATCAGTCACATATGGTGTAATGTCTGGGGTTATATCAGTACTGGAGCGTTATAAGAGGGGCTGATATCAGTCACATATGGTGTAATGTCTGGGGTTATATCAGTATTGGAGCGTTATAAGAGGGGCTGATATCAGTCACATATGGTGTAATGTCTGGAGGTTATATCAGTACTGGAGCGTTATAAGAGGGGCTGATATCAGTCACATATGATGTAATGTCTGGGGGTTATATCAGTGCTGGAGCGTTATAAGAGGGGCTGATATCAGTCACATATGGTGTAATGTCTGGAGGTTATATCAGTATTGGAGCGTTATAAGAGGGGCTGATATCAGTCACATATGGTGTAATGTCTGGAGGTTATATCAGTACTGGAGCGTTATAAGAGGGGCTGATATCAGTCACATATGGTGTAATGTCTGGGGGTTATATCAGTACTGGAGCGTTATAAGAGGGGCTGATATCAGTCACATATGATGTAATGTCTGGGGGTTATATCAGTGCTGGAGCGTTATAAGAGGGGCTGATATCAGTCACATATGGTGTAATGTCTGGAGGTTATATCAGTATTGGAGCGTTATAAGAGGGGCTGATATCAGTCACATATGGTGTAATGTCTGGGGTTATATCAGTACTGGAGCGTTATAAGAGGGGCTGATATCAGTCACATATGGTGTAATGTCTGGGGGTTATATCAGTACTGGAGCGTTATAAGAGGGGCTGATATCAGTCACATATGATGTAATGTCTGGGGGTTATATCAGTACTGGAGCGTTATAAGAGGGGCTGATATCAGTCACATATGATGTAATGTCTGGGGGTTATATCAGTGCTGGAGCGTTATAAGAGGGGCTGATATCAGTCACATATGGTGTAATGTCTGGGGGTTATATCAGTGCTGGAGCGTTATAAGAGGGGCTGATATCAGTCACATATGGTGTAATGTCTGGAGGTTATATCAGTGCTGGAGCGTTATAAGAGGGGCTGATATCAGTCACATATGGTGTAATGTCTGGGGGTTATATCAGTACTGGAGCGTTATAAGAGGGGCTGATATCAGTCACATATGATGTAATGTCTGGGGTTATATCAGTATTGGAGCGTTATAAGAGGGGCTGATATCAGTCACATATGGTGTAATGTCTGGGGGTTATATCAGTGCTGGAGCGTTATAAGAGGGGCTGATATCAGTCACATATGGTGTAATGTCTGGAGGTTATATCAGTACTGGAGCGTTATAAGAGGGGCTGATATCAGTCACATATGATGTAATGTCTGGAGGTTATATCAGTGCTGGAGCGTTATAAGAGGGGCTGATATCAGTCACATATGGTGTAATGTCTGGGGGTTATATCAGTACTGGAGCGTAATAAGAGGGGCTGATATCAGTCACATATGGTGTAATGTCTGGGGGTTATATCAGTACTGGAGCGTTATAAGAGGGGCTGATATCAGTCACATATGATGTAATGTCGGGGGTTATATCAGTACTGGAGCGTTATAAGAGGGGCTGATATCAGTCACATATGGTGTAATGTCTGGGGGTTATATCAGTACTGGAGCGTTATAAGAGGGGCTGATATCAGTCACATATGGTGTAATGTCTGGGGTTATATCAGTACTGGAGCGTTATAAGAGGGGCTGATATCAGTCACATATGATGTAATGTCTGGGGGTTATATCAGTACTGGAGCGTTATAAGAGGGGCTGATATCAGTCACATATGGTGTAATGTCTGGAGGTTATATCAGTACTGGAGCGTTATAAGAGGGGCTGATATCAGTCACATATGGTGTAATGTCTGGGGTTATATCAGTACTGGAGCATTATAAGTCTTCGGTCTGGTATAGCAGGGTCTCCTCGCTGCAGACAGTCCCTGTGGTCGCTGTTTCTACCCTGCAGTCCGTCTCTTCTCCAGTGTGACGTGGCTGATACCAGGGAGCAGTAGCTTGTATTCCTGTGCTTGGCTGTGTAGAGGGGACACAATGTGATCACGTTTTCGGATGTGGCGCTGATCCCCCTGGAAGCTCGGCACGTCCGCTTGCCTCCATTGTTCCGGGCCGGGGGTCCCAGGTGACCCCCTTAATTTGGTTCAGGTAAGATCCTTCTCGGAATTGCTGAGTAACACAAAGATGCTAATTGGCTTTTTCTTATTAGCAGCCGCCGCGTCTCAGCGAAGATGGTAATCAGGCGGAGAATTTCCGTTGGGAAGACGAGATTTCTTCAAGAAAAATCACAGATCAAAGTTAACAACTGGGTCAGCCATTAACCGTGTCCTGTCCGAGGAGAGCGCTGCAGACGATCACGAGCGGCCGGCGGCGTCCGGAAACGTCGTCAGGCGAGCGCCAAAATCAGCAAGATGGCTGAAATCTAAGAACAATGCGGGAAGAAGACGCGTCGGCTCCGGCTCGGCCTCACGGTCGGCAGTGTGCTCTCCGGACCTTACACCCAGCAGAGCTGAAGCCACCGCAGGATGTAAGGGCAACGCAGCGGATCAACCGATCCCAAACCGCCACAGACATTACAGCTAAACGTGGCGGCGTAGAAGAGAACAAGAACAGGAAACATCCGCGATCGCGAGATCACCCAGAGCAGATCATACGTCACCTCGAGATCACCCAGAGCAGATCATACGTCACAGTGAGATCACCTAGAGCCGATCGACCACGAGATCACGCAGAGCAGATCGACCACGAGATCACCCTGAGCAGATCATACGTCACCTCGAGATCACCCAGAGCAGATCATACGTCACAGTGAGATCACCCAGAGCCGATCGACCACAAGATCACCCAGAGCAGATCGACCACAAGATCACCCAGAGCAGATCGACCACGAGATCACCCAGAGCAGATCATACGTCACCTCGAGATCACCCAGAGCAGATCATACGTCACAGTGAGATCACCCAGAGCCGATCGACCACAAGATCACCCAGAGCAGATCGACCACGAGATCACCCTGAGCAGATCATACGTCACCTCGAGATCACCCAGAGCAGATCATACGTCACAGTGAGATCACCCAGAGCCGATCGACCACGAGATCACCCAGAGCAGATCATACGTCACCTCGAGATCACCCAGAGCAGATCATACGTCACAGTGAGATCACCCAGAGCCGATCGACCACAAGATCACCCAGAGCAGATCGACCACGAGATCACCCTGAGCAGATCATACTTCACCTCGAGATCACCCAGAGCAGATCATACGTCACAGTGAGATCACCCAGAGCCGATCGACCACGAGATCACCCCGAGCAGATCATACGTCACAGTGAGATCATCCAGAGCCGATCGACCACAAGATCACCCAGAGCAGATCGACCACAAGATCACCCAGAGCAGATCGACCACGAGATCACCCCGAGCAGATCATACGTCACCTCGAGATCACCCAGAGCAGATCATACGTCACAGTGAGATCACTCAGAGCCGATCGACCACGAGATCACCCAGAGCAGATCGACCACGAGATCACCCCGAGCAGATCATACGTCACCTCGAGATCACCCAGAGCAAATCATTCGTCACCGCAAAATCACCCAGAGCAGATGATACGTCACAGCGAGATCACCCAGAGCCGATCGACCACGAGATCACCCAGAGCAGATCGACCGCAAGATCACCCAGAGCAGATCGACCGCAAGAACACCCAGAGCAGATCATACGTTACCTCAGGATCACCCAGAGCAGATCGACCACGAGATCACACAGAGCAGATCATACGTCACCTCGAGATCACCCAGAGCAGATCATACGTCACCTCGAGATCACCCAGAGCAGATCATACGTCACCTCGAGATCACCCACAGCAGATCATCTACGACCGAGTGATCACCCAGTGTCAGGACTCTGATCATTTTTTACCTTTTGTGCATTACTGCCCTTTTCCAAGATGGCGTCTTTGGTCTCATGTGCACTGTGTCTTCCTGCTATAAAACTCCACCCCAGCCTTCAGTCTGTGCTAGAGTATTCTGCCTTGCATCCAGCTCCTGACCTCTGATTACTCCCTGGCTATACACCTGCTCCTGTGAACCTGTGTGGTGATCCTGCTACTCTGCTCTGAGTTCCTGCTGCATACACCAGTTCCAGTAATCCTCCTTCATCTGCTGCTCGTGTTTGCTTCCATCTGCATTTGCTGGACATGTAAGCTGCTGCTGCTCTGCATTAACCTGAGACTATTAACCAGGCCTCCCTGGTTGAGCTAAGATATGATTTGAACTGCCTTATAAGCATATCTATCTGTGTTTGGACTAAGACAAGGACTTATTCTTGTCAAGTATCCTCAGGAATAATTGTGCTTCATAGACTTTCTGCGTGATTGCATTTTCCTCTGAAGTTTCCTATTGACTGCTAAGCTGCATTTGATATTTACACCAAGTGTTGTGGACTTGAGTTTCTCTCTGCACCTGTTTGAATCACCGTGTGATAATATAGACTTTACCACTTATAAAACTGTGTCCTGTAGTTGTCTTGTTCCATGCATAGAGTCTCCTGAGTTATCCCCTATAATTATTACAGGATACTCTAGCCATAAAAAAAGGAGACTGCTGGAACAATGACTGCAGAAAGCAGATTAGAGCAGGTGTTTTCCATAATTAGATCACTGCAGAAAGATGTGGAAGGTCTGCAAAAGAAGTTTGGAAGCTTTGAACACAATCAACAAGTGTTTGGACAGACTTTGCAGGACTTAAGCACCCGCATGGCAGCCCAGGAAAACAAACTTGCTGGCATAGAGTCCCAGTATGGATGGGCTTTTCAGGACATAAGCACGCAAATAGCTGCACAAGTGACTTTACCCTCTGGGCAACCGCCACCAGCTAGCCCACCTAAGTTGCCCCCATTCAGATTTAATGGTGATCGCGACAAATTTCGTGGCTTTGTGAATCAATGTATGCTATATTTTGTTGTGCATGCTGACCGTTTTCCTACTGATAGATCCAAAGTATTGTGTGTAATAATGCTACTGACCTCACGAGCGCTCGCCTGGGCGAATCCGATGATTGAGTTTCGTGACCCATGGTTAAATGACTTGGATGATTTCTTGGCCGCTATGGCATTAATGTTTGATGATCCTAATCGCCGTGCAACCGCTGAATCTGCTTTGTTGTCTTTACGCCAGGCTAAGGCTATGTGCACACGTTGCAGATTATTTGCGTTTTTTTAGTGTTTTTGCGCTATAAAAACGCTATAAAACCGCAAATAATCTGCATACATTAAGCATCCCATCATTTATAATGGAATCCGCAGGTTTTGTGCACATGATGTGCGTTTTTCCGCACTAAAAACGCATTGCGGAAAAATAATGAACATGTTAATTAATTTAGCGGTTTTTTTCGTGGATTACCCACTGTCTAATGCATTGGGAAATGTCCGGAAAAAAACGCGCAAAAAAACGCGTCAAAACCGCGCAAAAACCGCGCAAAAAACCGCATGCGGATTTCTTGTGGAAATCTGGCAGAAATGTCCGGATTTTCACAAGAATTTTCTGCATGAATTCATGAACGTGTGCACATAGCCTAAACGTTCTGTTATTGAGTATGCCACTGAATTCAGGAGATTGGCGGTAGATACCAATTGGGACAGTTATGCACAATTGCCTATTTTTAAAAGGGGTCTGTCTAGCACTGGCGTAGCTAGAGCTTTTGCCGCCCGGGGCTGTTCCCGAGTTTGGCGCCCCCCCCATTGCCGTCACTCAACGCAGGGCGCCGCCCCCTCAGCGCTGTTTACCCATGAAATCCGGCGCCTGCGCTGTGTATCGCTGTTTGGTGCAGGCGCAGAGAGCTCTGGCCGTCTGACGTCACAGCCAGGCTTGCAGACTGCGCCTGTGCGGCCACCCACCTTGGTAATCCCAGCCCCGCAGTGTGTTATGCATTATGCAGAGTGCGGGGCTGGGATTCACAAGCAGGGCGGCCGCACAGGCGCAGTGTCCAGCATTGCCCCAGTGTTCAGCATTGCCCCAGTGCGTCCAGCAATCTGCCCCAGTGTGTCCAGCAATCTGCCCCAGTGTCTCCAGCATTGCCCAGTGTCTCCAGCAATCTGCCCCAGTGTCTCCAGCAATCTGCCCCAGTGTCTCCAGCATTGCCCCAGTGTCTCCAGCAATCTGCCCCAGTGTTCAGCATTGCCCCAGTGTGTCCAGCAATCTGCCCCAGTGTCCAGCATTGCCCCCAGTGTGGCCAGCAATCTGCCCCAGTGTCCAGCATTACCCCCAGTGTGTCCAGCAATCTGCCCCAGTGTCCAGCATTGCCCCCAGTGTGTCCAGCAATCTGCCCCAGTGTCCGCATTGCCCCCAGTGTGTCCAGCAATCTGCCCCAGTGTCCAGCATTGCCCCCAGTGTGTCCAGCAATCTGCCCCAGTGTCCAGCATTGCCCCCAGTGTGTCTAGCAATCTGCCCCAGTGTCCAGCATTGCCCCCAGTGTGTCTGAGTCAGACATAAAGAAAAAAAAAAAAGTAAAATCCTCACCTCTCCCGTTCCCAGCTCAGGTCCGGTGCACTCAGCGTCTCTCCGGCTCTGCAACGCTCAGGACAGAGAGGCTGAGCGCGCAGTGATGATGTCATCGCACCCTCTGCCCTGAGACGTCGCAGAGTCAGAGGGCGCTGAAGACGCTGCAGCTGCCGCAGGAACCAGGAGAGGTGAGTATTAGAACGGGGGCCCGATGCCAGCGCTGGTATCGGGGGGGGGGGGGCCTGGTCGTGGCAGCGGTCGGCGCCGCCCGAAGATTTAAAGGGCCCGCGTCTATCTTTTTTTTTCTTTTTTCTTCCTCCTCCTCCTCTCTGGGTCGGACCCGCCCCCGGCATTGTGCCGCCCGGGGCGGCCCGAATCCCCCGCCCCCCCCCTTCCTACGCCACTGCTGTCTAGTATTGTAAAAGATGAACTAGCCCGCTCTGAGTCACCACAAGAGCTAGAGACATTTATACAGCATTGTGTGCGCATAGACATTCGCCTTACTGAGCATAGGCAGAAGTTTGCTGCATATAACCGTGTTTCTAACTTTTCCCTTCCTTCCAAAGAGCCTGCAGGTAAAACCTCTCGGGAGGTGGAGGAGGTGCCCATGCAAATTGATTCCGTTCAGAGGCGCGAGATCAATGAGCGCCGGGAGCATCGCCTTCATGAAAGTCTATGTTTCTACTGCGGCCAGTCTGACCACTTCTTGATCAATTGTTCTAAGTGTCCCAGACGGCCTAACAAGGTGCTAGCAGCAATAGGGGAGTATGACAACTGTGATGATGAATCTGACATCTCTGAATGTAGCCTGCCTTTAAACGCTGTATTCCATTCACTTTCTATGACTTCACCCCCCAAGGAGCTGAAGGAAAAGAACTCTCACTGTTCTCTCCCTATTAAGATCCTGTGTTCAGGACAGTGGATTTCCAGTGCAGCTATGATTGACTCTGGTGCAGGTGGCAATTTCATGGATATCGCATTTGCCAAGGAACATGGTATTAAAATTCAGCAAAGAGCCTCTCCAATTACCATGGAAACAGTGGATGGGTCACCTTTAATCTCTGGGCCTGTGGATCAGGAGACCGTACCCCTTGAAATTTTGTTGGAGCCTAATCATCAGGAGCAACTTTCTTTCTTGCTAATTTCTTCTCCTCATTTTCCTGTGATTTTAGGCATTCCTTGGTTGGGTTCTCAGAACCCAATTATCAACTGGGAGACCAAGGAGATTATCTTCCCAACAAGGAGCAACTCAGCGTTAACAGAAGCTGTCCCTGAGTCCACGGCTACGGAACCACGTGTACAGGTATCTTCTTTACCTCCAGCTTATAAAGAGTTCTCTGACATCTGTGACAAGAAGAATGCAGATCAGCTTCCTCCACACAGGCATTATGACTGTCCCATTGAGTTGCTTCCTGGGGCAGATATTCCTTTTGGTAACATATATCCTTTGGCGGCACCTGAGCTTCAAGCCTTAAAGGAGTATATTGATGAAAATCTGGCCAAAGGCTTCATACGTCCTTCTTCCTCACCAGCAGGGGCACCTATATTTTTTGTAAAAAAGAAGGATGGGACCCTGAGACCCTCTGTTGACTATCGGGAACTCAATAAGGTAACCGTACGAAACCGTTACCCTTTGCCTCTGATTCCTGAATTACTGGAAAGAGTCCGCCATGCTAAGGTGTTCTCTAAACTGGATCTTCGTGGGGCTTATAATTTGGTGCGTATTCGTCCAGGGGATGAGTGGAAGACAGCATTCCGATGCCGGTATGGACACTTAGAATATCTCGTAATGCCCTTCGGGCTTTGTAATGCCCCTGCAACGTTTCAACACCTTGCTAATGACATTTTCAGAGATTTGTTGGACCAGTTTGTGGTGATCTATTTGGACGATATTCTAATATTTTCTGACTCTCTACAGGAACATGAAGAACATGTCAAAGCTGTTTTAAGACGTCTGAAAGAGAACCATCTGTATATCAAGCCGGAGAAATGCGAGTTCCATCGTTCTGAGATACAGTTCTTAAGTTATATCATCTCTCCCCAGGGGCTGAACATGGAATCTGGTAAGATTCAGGCTATCCTTGACTGGCCGGTACCCAAGAACGTTAAGGAGGTCCAACTTTTTATTGGTTTTGCAAATTTCTACAGACGTTTCATTTGAAATTTTTCTGATATTGTCCGTCCCATTACTTCCTTGACAAAGAAGGAAAAGCCCTTTAAGTGGTCATCACAGGCTCAAGAAGCTTTTGATCGGCTTAAAGGTACCTTCACACGAAGCGACGCTGCAGCGATAGCGACAACGATGCCGATCGCTGCAGCGTCGCTGTTTGATCGCTGGGGAGCTGTCACACAGACCGCTCTCCAGCGACCAACGATGCCGAGGTCCCCGGGTAACCAGGGTAAACATCGGGTTGCTAAGCGCAGGGCCGCGCTTAGTAACCCGATGTTTACCCTGGTTACCAGCGTAAAAGTAAAAAAAACAAACAGTACATGCTCACCTGCGCGTCCCCCAGCGTCTGCTTCCTGACACTGACTGAGCTCCGGCCCTAACAGCACAGTGCTTTCACTTTCACTTTAGGGCCGGCGCTCAGTAAGTGTCAGGAAGCAGACGCTGGGGGATGCACAGGTGAGTATGTACTGTTTTTTTTTTTTTTTTACTTTTACGCTGGTAACCAGGGTAAACATCGGGTTACTAAGCGCGGCCCTGCGCTTAGTAACCCGATGTTTACCCTGGTTACCAGTGTAAAACATCGCTGGTATCGTTGCTTTTGCTTTCAAACACAACGATACACGGCGATCGGACGACCAAATAAAGTTCTGGACTTTATTCAGCGACCAGCGACATCACAGCAGGATCCTGATCGCTGCTGCGTGTCAAACTAAACGATATCGCTAGCGAGGACGCTGCAACGTCACGGATCGCTAGCGATATCGTTACAAAGTCGTTTCGTGTGAAGGTACCTTAAGATCTGTTTCACATCAGCACCGCTGTTGATACACCCAGATCCAACACTTCCTTTCATTGTGGAGGTGGACACTTCTGATAATGCTTTGGGGGCTATTCTCTCCCAAAGAACTGGAGAGAAGGGTCTGCTACATCCTTGTGCTTTCTTTTCCCGTAGACTAACCTCAGCAGAGAAGAATTACGACGTGGGAGACAAGGAATTGCTGGCTATTATTGTGGCTTTCAAAGAATGGAGGCATCATCTGCAAGGAGCTGCACAACAGATCATAGTACTAACTGACCATCGCAATCTAGAGTTCCTTAGATCTGCTAGATGTCTTTCTCCTCGTCAGGCTCATTGGAAGTTATTTTTAAATCAATTTAACTTTGTTATCTCGTACCGTCCAGGTTCTCGTAATGGGAAGGCTGATGCTTTATCCCGAATCCATGCTGCAGATTCCGTACCTGGAGCCCCGTCCAAGACCATTCTATCTGATGCCAATTTCATCGGAGTTATCCACGATCAGGACTTGTGGAAGGAGTGCAGGGAGGTCTATGATGGTGATGTATTTCTGGCCAACCCACCTGTGGATATTAATCTTGTCTTTAAGGGTGGCATGTGGTTCAGAGATCGACATATCTACGTCCCGGAGGTCGTCCGTCTGCAGATCCTCAAGTTGGTACATGACTCCAAGTTGGCTGGTCACAGGGGGGTACAGAAGACAGAAGAGTTCCTGAGCCGATTCTTCTGGTGGCCAACTTGCCTGAAGGATACCAAGGACTATGTTCTCTCTTGCGAGGTATGTGCCAGTTACAAGACTCCTCATGTGGCACCTACGGGTCTTCTACAACCATTACCTGTTCCGTCCCGCCCTTGGGGGTCTATATCAATGGACTTTATTGTGGAGCTGCCTACATCGGGGGGCATGAATACAATCATGGTGGTAGTTGATCGCCTGACTAAAGCTGCTCATTTTGTTCCGTGCACCGGCCTCCCCTCTGCTAAAGATACAGTGAACTTGGTTATACAGAATGTCTTTCGGTTGCATGGGGTGCCGGATGAGATCATCTCTGACCGTGGAGTACAGTTCACTTCAAGATTCTGGAAGGGGTTTTGCTCTGCACTCAATATTAATGTCTGTCTCTCTTCCGCTTACCATCCCCAGACAAATGGTCAGACTGAGAGTACCAACCAGACGCTGGAACAATATCTAAGATGCTATGTCAGCCATCTCCAGGATGATTGGTTGGAGTTGTTGCCGTTAGCCGAATTTTCATATAATAATTCTCAGAGCGCCTCCACTAAATTTACACCTTTCTTTGCCAATCTGGGATATCATCCGTGTATCTTACCTAGGTCTCCAATTAATCCTCCGGTTCCAGCAGTGGAGGAAAGGCTGACTGCGATGAGGCAAAATCTGGAGGTTCTGAAGGAATCCCTGACCACAGCTCAAGAACGTTATAAGAGATCGGCTGATAGATTCCGTAAACCTGCACCCATGTTCAAGGTAGGAGATTCCGTGTGGTTAGCAACTAAGAATCTGAAGTTAAACGTTCCTTCACAAAAACTTGGACAGAAATTCATTGGCCCTTTCAAGATCAACGGTATTGTGAGCTCTGTGGCCTGCCGGCTAAAGCTGCCTAGGACTATGAAGGTACACCCAGTTTTTCATGTATCTTTACTAAAGCCTGTATCTCCTAATACCTTCCAGGGACTTGTTGTGCCACCTCCGCAGCCTGTGGTGATTGATGGGCAAGAACAATTCGTGGTGGAGGAAATTATTGATTCCAGGATTCGCATGAATCGGCTCCAATATCTGATAAGATGGCAGGGATATCCCCCTAAGGAAGACTCTTGGGAACATGTGGAAAACATAGTAACATAGTAACATAGTTAGTAAGGCCGAAAAAAGACATTTGTCCATCCAGTTCAGCCTATATTCCTATATTCCATCATAATAAATCCCCAGATCTACATCCTTCTACAGAACCTAATAATTGTATGATACAAAATTGTATGATACAACATCAATGCCCAACAGAAGATTTCTCGTTTTCATCAGAGATTCCCTGAGAAACCAGGTCCAGGATCGTCCTGAGGCCACTTCTAAGGAGGGAGTAATGTCAGGACTCTGAACATTTTTTACCTTTTGTGCATTACTGTCCTTTTCCAACATGGCGTCTTTGGTCTCATGTGCACTGTGTCTTCCTGCTATAAAACTCCACCCCAGCCTTCAGTCTGTGCTAGAGTATTCTGCCTGGCATCCAGCTCCTGACCTCTGGTGACTCCCTGGCTATATACCTGCTCCTGTGAACCTGTGTGGTGATCCTCCTACTCTGCTCTGAGTTCCTGCTGCATACATCAGATCCAGTAATCCTCCTTCATCTGCTGCTCGTGTTTACTTCATCTGCATTTGCTGGACATGTAAGCGTTTGCTGCTCTGCAAAAACCTGAGACTATTACCCAGACCTCCCTGGTTGAGCTAAGACATGATTTGAACTGCCTTATAAGCATATCTATCTGTGTTTGGACTAAGACAAGGATTTATTCGTGTCAAGTATCCTCAAGAATAACTGTGCTTCATAGACTTTCTGCGTGATTGCATTTTCCTCTGACGTTTCCTATAGACTGCTAAGCTGCATTTAATATTTACACCAAGTGTTGTGGACTTGAGTTTCTCTCTGCACCTGTTTGAATCACCGTGTGATAATATAGACTTTACCACTTATAAAACTGTGTCCTGTAGTTGTCTTGTTCCACGCAAAGAGTCTCCTGAGTTATCCCCTATAATTATTACAATCAGAGGGTTCATACTTCACGGAGTGATCACCCAGAGCAGATCGACCGCAAGAATACCCAGAGCAGATCATACGTCACCTCAGGATCACCCAGAGCAGATCATACGTCACCTCGAGATCACCCAGAGCAGATCATATGTCACCGCGAGATCACCCAGAACAGATCGACCATGAGATCACACAGAGCAGATCATATGTCACCTCGAGATCACCCAGAGCAGATCATCCACGACCGAATGATCACCCAGAGCGGTTCATACTTCGCGGAGTGATCATCCAGAGCAGATCATACGTCACAGCGAGATCACCCAGAGCAGATCGACCCCGAGAACTCCCAGAGCAGATTATCCATGACCGAGTGACCAGTCAGAGCAGATCATACTTCACTGCAAGATCACCCAGAGCAGATCATACATGACCAGAACAGATTTTTAATAAGTATTTTATCTCCCCCCGAACTGCAATCTCAGCTACACTGCTCAGTACTGCTGTATACTGTCCTCCGTTCTGCTGCTTTTCAGTAAGAGCTTTATTTCATTCCAGAGCTGGATTCACAGATTTACTGCTCAGTGCTACTTTATAATCTCCTTCATGCTGCTGCTGTTTTTTTGCTGTTTTTTCTCACGCAGGAGCTGGATTCAAGGCTACCCTTCTCAGTACTGCTGCAGGATGTCCTCCATAGCTTCATTACACTGATGTTCTCACCAGAGCGTGAAGGATCTAGGACAACTGGCAGTTCTGCATTAAGTGAGACAAGTTACAAGGGAACGCAGACATTGACCACTGGTCAGCCACGGGGTCGTATTGTAGAAATGACCGGAGTTCTCCTTTAAATACCGGGCACAGAGATCACTTAACTAATACTCCCAGTGTGGTCCTCCTGCGCGGATGATGGGAACAATCAATGCAAAGTGAATGACATTTAATTAGTAAATACTGAGTAACAGAGCAGTGATCAATACGTCTCATACTGGGAAGTGTATCCTGAGCTGGGGATGCTGGGAAATATCATCAATCCTCCTAATAACACCCCCCAGCGCCTAGTGCAGGGCGGAGCGGACCCCCATGTAACAAAATATGTCATATACGACTGTCCTGTAATAAGTGATGAGGAGGAGGGGAGCAAAACATTCACAGGCAATGCATCTTAGAAGCCAGCAGATCAGTGAGTGCAGCTCTGGAGGTGATTGAAGGATAAGACACGATGTAACAGCAGTCACAATCTAATCTCCTATCACACAATGTATCACTACTCCCATCATCCCTGACCCCGGAGCTCACAATCATCTCCTGTCACACAATGTATCACTACTCCCATCATCCCCGACCCCAGAGCTCACAATCTAATCTCCTATCACACAATGTATCACTACTCCCATCATCCCTGACCCCGGAGCTCACAATCATCTCCTGTCACACAATGTATCACTACTCCCATCATCCCCGACCCCGGAGCTCACAATCTAATCTCCTATCACACAATGTATCACTACTCCCATCATCCCTGACCCCGGAGCTCACAATCATCTCCTGTCACACAATGTATCACTACTCCCATCATCCCCGACCCCGGAGCTCACAATCTAATCTCCTATCACACAATGTATCACTACTCCCATCATCCCCGACCCCAGAGCTCACAATCTAATCTCCTATCACACAGTGTATCACTACTCCCATCATCCCTGACCCCGGAGCTCACAATCATCTCCTATCACACAATGTATCACTACTCCCATCATCCCCGACCCCAGAGCTCACAATCTAATCTCCTATCACACAATGTATCACTACTCCCATCATCCCCGACCCCGGAGCTCACAATCTAATCTCCTATCACACAGTGTATCACTACTCCCATCATCCCCGACCCCAGAGCTCACAATCTAATCTCCTATCACACAGTGTATCACTACTCTCATCATCCCTGACCCCGGAGCTCACAATCTAATCTCCTATCACACAGTGTATCACTACTCCCATCATCCCCGACCCCAGAGCTCACAATCTAATCTCCTATCACAGTTTATCACTACTCCCATCATCCCTGACCCCGGAGCTCACAATCTAATCTCCTATCACACAGTGTATCACTACTCCCATCATCCCCGACCCCAGAGCTCACAATCTAATCACCTATCACACAGTGTATCACTACTCCCATCATCCCTGACCCCAGAGCTCACAATCTAATCTCCTATCACACAATGTATCACTACTCCCATCATCCCCGACCCCAGAGCTCACAATCTAATCTCCTATCACACAGTGTATCACTACTCCCATCATCCCCGACCCCAGAG
Source organism: Ranitomeya variabilis (assembly GCF_051348905.1). Classification (NCBI taxonomy): domain Eukaryota; kingdom Metazoa; phylum Chordata; class Amphibia; order Anura; family Dendrobatidae; genus Ranitomeya; species Ranitomeya variabilis. The sequence continues at coordinate 9,547,026 of NC_135235.1, forward strand.
CTCACAATCTAATCACCTATCACACAGTGTATCACTACTCCCATCATCCCTGACGCCGGAGCTCACAATCTAATCTCCTATCACACAATGTATCACTACTCCCATCATCCCCGACCCCGGAGCTCACAATCTAATCTCCTATCACACAGTGTATCACTACTCCCATCATCCCCGACCCCAGAGCTCACAATCTAATCTCCTATCACACAATGTATCACTACTCCCATCATCCCCGACCCCAGTGCTCACAATCTAATCTCCTATCACACAATGTATCACTACTCCCATCATCCCCGACCCCAGTGCTCACAATCTAATCTCCTATCACACAATGTATCACTACTCCCATCATCCCCGACCCCAGAGCTCACAATCTAATCTCCTATCACACAATGTATCACTACTCCCATCATCCCTGACCCCGGAGCTCACAATCTAATCTCCTGTCACACAATGTATCACTACTCCCATCATCCCTGACCCCGGAGCTCACAATCTAATCTCCTATCACACAATGTATCACTACTCCCATCATCCCTGACCCCAGAGCTCACAATCTAATCTATCACACAGTGTATCACTACTCTCATCATCCCTGACCCCGGACCTCACAATCTAATCTCCTGTCACACAATGTATCACTACTCCCATCATCCCTGACCCCGGAGCTCACAATCTAATCTCCTATCACACAGTGTATCACTACTCCCATCATCCCTGACCCCAGAGCTCACAATCTAATCTCCTATCACACAGTGTATCACTACTCCCATCATCCCCGACCCCAGAGCTCACAATCTAATCTCCTATCACACAGTGTATCACTACTCCCATCATCCCTGACCCCGGAGCTCACAATCTAATCTCCTATCACACAGTGTATCACTACTCCCATCATCCCCGACCCCAGAGCTCACAATCTAATCTCCTATCACACAGTGTATCACTACTCCCATCATCCCTGACTCCAGAGCTCACAATCTCATCTCCTGTCACACAATGTATCACTACTCCCATCATCCCCGACCCCGGAGATCCATTCCTCCTCTTGCACACAATAACTCCCACCATCCTACATGTGGAGGGTTGGTGGATTTGCATGCTTTGTATCTGACTTTTGCACGGTTTCTCAGGGCTGCAGCTTTTCTGTCTTCGGCGCGGCGATACGTGAACCCTTTTAGCGGTAATTGTCGCAGGCGATGGACTCTCCTGTGTCATTATCACCGGTTTCAGACAACACTCTATAATTTCAGCTGCGCGTTCTCGCTGTAAAATGCGCCATGAGATGGAAAGATCCGGGACTTGTATTTTCCTTGACAATAGATTAATATTTGCTGCTCGTTTTGCTGTCAGGTCTCTCGCTGACGAGTTGGATTGAACTGTAAGTGATTGTTAGAGCGGCGAAAACAACATTGTAACAATCCACGGAAATGGCAGAAATAATACAGAAAAAGGCAACAATTAACCGCCGAGGGCGCAACGCTGAGAAAATGTATCACCGCCGGAGAGAAGCCGCTCGGGGGTCTCATGTCTGATCACATGGCATTATACCAGCGATGTCCCCACCGGGGGCTGACAACCTCTCACATGTATACAGGCAGGTTGTCAGCAGTAGTATACGGTGTGGTTGTTACATAATGGACGCTCTGGGTCCCTTCTTGTTAACGTTCTCCTCTTTATTGGGACAGATAATTAGATGAACTGGATGGTAATTAGCGATTATACTGCAGGTTGTAAATGGAGAAGAGGAGAAATCCTTACCAGACAATGGAGTTTACAGGCCGCGTGTTAATTACGGCTCTCAGACTCCTTACAACTTATACAGAGGCGGCGATAAAACCCCGAACATGTAATTACCGAGGGATGCGAGACCCCGGCGTATGCAGACATCACACGTGTGCGCAGAAACTATGCGAACCCCAACACGAGCCCCCAAGGACTTGGCGGGCAAATCTGACACTCACGATATAACATTGCAACCATATAGGTTGTCAGCTCCAAATCAGCCACATGGCAGCCCTCAGAGGAAGCAGAAATCAGCCACATAGCAGCCTTCAGAGGAGGCGGAAATCAGCCACATGGCAGCCCACAGAGGAAGCAGAAATCAGCCACATGGCAGCCTTCAGAGGAGGCGGAAATCAGCCACATGGCAGCCTTCAGAGGAGGCAGAAATCAGCCACATGGCAGCCCTCAGAGGAAGCAGAAATCAGCCACATGGCAGCCTTCAGAGGAGGCGGAAATCAGCCACATGGCAGCCTTCAGAGGAGGCAGAAATCAGCCACATGGCAGCCCTCAGAGGAGGCAGAAATCAGCCACATGGCAGCCTTCAGAGGAGGCGGAAATCAGCCACATGGCAGCCTTCAGAGGAGGCGGAAATCAGCCACATGGCAGCCCCCAGAGGAGGCGGAAATCAGCCACATGGCAGCCTTCAGAGGAAGCAGAAATCAGCCACATGGCAGCCTTCAGAGGAAGCAGAAATCAGCCACATGGCAGCCCTCAGAGGAAGCAGAAATCAGCCACATGGCAGCCTTCAGAGGAGGCGGAAATCAGCCACATGGCAGCCTTCAGAGGAGGCAGAAATCAGCCACATGGCAGCCCACAGAGGAAGCGGAAATCAGCCACATGGCAGCCTTCAGAGGAGGCGGAAATGAGCCACATGGCAGCCCACAGAGGAAGCAGAAATCAGCCACATGGCAGCCTTCAGAGGAGGCGGAAATCAGCCACATGGCAGCCTTCAGAGGAGGCAGAAATCAGCCACATGGCAGCCCTCAGAGGAGGCAGAAATCAGCCACATGGCAGCCTTCAGAGGAGGCGGAAATCAGCCACATGGCAGCCTTCAGAGGAGGCGGAAATCAGCCACATGGCAGCCCCCAGAGGAGGCGGAAATCAGCCACATGGCAGCCCCCAGAGGAGGCAGAAATCAGCCACATGGCAGCCTTCAGAGGAAGCAGAAATCAGCCACATGGCAGCCTTCAGAGGAGGCGGAAATCAGCCACATGGCAGCCCACAGAGGAGGCGGAAATCAGCCACATGGCAGCCCACAGAGGAGGCGGAAATCAGCTACATGGCAGCCTTCAGAGGAAGCAGAAATCAGCCACATGGCAGCCCTCAGAGGAGGCGGAAATCAGCCACATGGCAGCCCCCAGAGGAGGCGGAAATCAGCCACATGGCAGCCCTCAGAGGAGGCGGAAATCAGCCACATGGCAGCCCCCAGAGGAGGCGGAAATCAGCCACATGGCAGCCTTCAGAGGAAGCAGAAATCAGCCACATGGCAGCCCACAGAGGAGGCAGAAATCAGCCACTTGGCAGCCCTCAGAGGAGGCGGAAATCAGCAGCATGGCAGCCCTCAGAGGAGGCGGAAATCAGCAGCATGGCAGCCCTCAGAGGAGGGAGAAATCAGCAGCATGGCAGCCCTCAGAGGAGGCGGAAATCAGCTGCATGGCATCCCTCAGAGGAGGCGGAAATCAGCCACATGGCAGCCCTCAGAGGAGGCGGAAATCAGCCACATGGCAGCCCTCAGAGGAAGCAGAAATCAGCCACATGGCAGCCCACAGAGGAGGGAGAAATCAGCCACATGGCAGCCCTCAGAGGAGGCGGAAATCAGCAGCATGGCAGCCCTCAGAGGAGGCGGAAATCAGCCACTTGGCAGCCCACAGAGGAGGCAGAAATCAGCAGCATGGCTGCCCTCAGAGGAGGCGGAAATCACTTGGTAATATGGCGGTCACACGCGCAGCCACCCAACTTTCCCAGTAGCAGACCCTGGTATGAGCTGGGCCATGGCTCTTAGGTCAGGAGCGCCAGTGATCGCTGTGGCATTAGCTATTGCTGCTGTACATAAGATGTTGCTCTATTCAGGGCGGATCTCACACATAGGGACAATTCTAAGGCTATGTGTCCACGTTCAGGGAACGCTGCGTGTTTGTTGCTATGTAGAGCCGCAGAGTCAAACATCCAGATGTTACAGCAGATTTCATTATATCTCGTCTCCACTATGCATTAAAAGACGCATGCGGCAGACCCGCGGAAACGGACATGCGGCGCGTCTTTTAAGAACACAGCATGTCCTTACAATGCAGGAACAACGCAGGTGACCTGCCAGTGACCTCAGGTGCAGATTTTACCTGCGTAAAATCCTGACCAAATCCTGATGCAATCCTGACCACATCCCCTAAGTTAGACAATGAGTTTTGGTGACGCCGCTGCTGCGCCCCCTGCAGGCTCCTCTGGATTACGGAATCGCGTCTTCCTCAGTTATTCACTTTCCTGACACCCACAGGTTCGGTGTAATTGTCAGCTGGCGCCGTCCCCCGGATCACCGTATAGAACCGGTGATAATGTCTATAATCTGCTGCGTGCCACTAAGTGACTGGATGATTGCTGCCTGCCACACTGCGACGCAGCCGCAGCACATACAACACTTCCAGAGAGCTATGAAACCGCCGCTGGAGGCAAATGGATCTCGCACACGTCACGTGTACACCGGGGCACAAACACCCCAATAAATGGGCCGACACATGATTCCTAGGCAAAAGGAAAAATCAGGAAAACGTCTGATAAACCCCCGCGCTTCTCCCGCTGATCAGCGAGCGCGGCCTGCTCAGAAGGTACAGTGTGCTGATGAACATGGCGGCCGCTCGTCTCCAGAGCACTCAGTATCAAAGCCAAATGTGGGGTCACAGACACCGGGCCGGAGAGTCACCGGGCCGGAGAGTCACCGGGCCGGAGAGTGACCGGCGGCAGAACTCCACCCGCACATAACAAGGATCCGCCGTCGGATTTATCATTCCAGCAGTTCAGGAATTGTCAGAGATCAGGAAAAGAATCAGTGAGAAGTGACAAAATAGCGATCGTCAAGTGTGGCTCCAACCACAAAGGAGGAGAGAGGGACCTAGAGACAAAACTCTCACTCATATGTCCTCCTCCCTCCAGACTCCTCTGTCTTCCTCATTCTACAGACTCTTCTGTCCTCCTCCCTCAACACTCCACCGTCCTCCTCCATCCATGCTTCTGTCCTCCTCCTGCCTCAACAATTCTGTCTTCCTCATTCTCCAGACTTCTGTCCTCCTCCTTCCTCCAGACTCCTCTGTCCTCCTCCTTCCTGTCTTCTTTCACGCTCCTCATTCTTCCTCCACACTCCTCTGCCCTCCTCTTCCTCTGTCTTCTTCCACACTCCTCATTCTTCCTCCACACTCCTCTGTCCTCCTCTCCCAGGACTCTCTTTCTTCCTCGTGCAGACTCCTCTTTCCCTTTCCACATCCCTGTGTCCTCCTGACCCCCGTCCTTCTCCTCCAGACTCATCTGTCCTCCTCCTTCCTCTGTCTTCCTCCACACTCCTCATTCTTCCTCCAGACTCCTCTGTCCTCCTCTTCCTCCACACTCCTCATTCTTCCTCCAGACTCCTCTGTCCTCTTCCTCCACACTCTTCATTCTTCCTCCAGACTCCTCTGTCCTCCTCTTCCTCCACACTCCTCTGTCCTCCTCCTTCCTCTGTCCTCCTTCCTCTGTCTTCTTCCACACTCCTCTGTCCTCCTCTCCCAGGACTCTCTTCCTTCCTCGTGCAGACTCCTCTTTCCCTTTCCACATCCCTGTGTCCTCCTGACCCCCGTCCTTCTCCTCCAGACTCATCTGTCCTCCTCCTTCCTCTGTCTCCCTCCACACTCCTCATTCTTCCTCCAGACTCCTCTGTCCTCTTCCTCCACACTCCTCATTCTTCCTCCAGACTCCTCTGTCCTCTTCCTCCACACTCCTCATTCTTCCTCCAGACTCCTCTGTCCTCCTCTTCCTCCACACTCCTGTCCTCCTCCTTCCTCTGTCCTCCTTCCTCTGTCTTCTTCCACACTCCTCTGTCCTCCTCTCCCAGGACTCTTGCTTCCTCATGCAGACTCCTCTTTCCCTTTCCATATCCCTGTGTCCTCCTGACCCCTGTCCTTCTCCTCCAGACTTCTCTGCATTGAGAACAAACACCAGACATATTAAAATATGTCCAAGTTCTTTTTTTGCTTTGACATTTGCCAAATAAATGTCAGCCAAACTCTTGATCCCCATTAGCTGGTCGGCTGGTCAATGGGCTTGGCCGACAGTGATTCCATGTGTGTGGCCATCTTTAGTCACTGGAGCCCACCCGATAGTGATCCTCCACTGCAGCCTCCTTGGAGTGAGGCGCCCGTCTCGTTATATCAGTCTCCAATAACTGATCACACTGCTGAGAGTAGGACCAGGGGCCACTGATCCAGAGCGATGGCTGGAGAAGAGCACGCTCTGAACATCGGCCAAACGTCTCCTGTTGTCCGACACTCCTTTGTTGTGTACAGAGATGCTCGGGCTGGTGCACATGAAGATCTGTAGGATGTTGGCCACAACCACTTCCACGAGGTCCAGAAGTCTATCCTTGGGTTGGTCCTCAGAGGAGCCGGCACTAGAACACAATGCATTCTAGATCTTCCCTTGTGATTTCTGTGTTGTCCATTCCTGATCTACAAGCTGAAGGTCGTGGTCCTTGGATGTAAAGTGACCCAGCAACACCGTATGGAGAGGAGAAAAGGAGAAAAGCCCCAACGTCTCCAGAGACCCGACCATCAATGATGAGGAAGTAGGAGATCACAACTATCACCTTGCAAGGCTTCTATCTAGTAAGGCCGGAAAATGATTGTGTAACTTGCGACATAGATGAGTCCACTCGGATGGATGTACACGGCCTTCCCCATAATCCAATTAACTCTCCAGGCCATAAACTGCTTTTATGGAGTCATCAGCCACGGGCGGGAGGAGGACATAGATCTGCACCGTTGTCCTGGAGTCCTAACAATCCCAGGTTAAGTTATGGGCCCTCCGTTACTATGAGCCCTCATGAAAAATGGCTGCCGAAGGAGGATGTAGGCTTATCGGAGAGCCTTCATGGTGGGTTATAAGCCGCTCCTCACTGAACTGGAAAACGACACCAGCGGACGGCGTAATTACTCTTCACCGAAGTCTTGTGGACGCCATGACGCTCTGCAGTTCCTCTTCGATGCATTGTAAAATTAGCTGGCATCCAAAGGGGAGAAAACAGAGCAAAAAGCAGCAAATCACAAAGTACTAAAAGGTAAGAAACGCAATGAATCGTGATGGAGACTTTGTATCTTCGCTGCATTTACCGATGTGATGAGCTACAAGCTGAGAGTGACCTACAGAGATTGCAGCATCCCCCAACCCTCGCTGGGTATTAGGTATTCATGAGAATCGTCTGCCAGAAAGCCGGGGTTCTCTGCGCTCCGTGTGCTATCAGCAACGCTTTGGGGGCGACGGCCTCATTTACAGTGCCAGAATGCAATATGTTACTAAGAAAGAAGCAAGAAAGAAGACTGAGCCCCGCACACCCCGGCCACGCAACGTGGAGCCAGATTACAGCAAGAAGCGATCGGACAGGGGTGGGGGGCACAGGATAATTTACCAGGAGGTGCAGGATACAGGCAGAGACCTGATAAAGCAGCGCTCAGCCCAGAAGTCCTCACCCGACCGGTCCTCTACTAAGAGCACTCAATCTCGACACCACAACCTCTTACTCTTCCTCCACTCCGCTCATTCCTGCCCTTCCTCTTCCTATACTCCGCTCATTCCTTACAATTTCTCTTCCTCTACTCCTTTCATTCCCTACCCTTCCTCTTCCTATATTCAGCTCATTCTTTACCCTTCATCTTCGTATACTCCGCTCATTCCTTACCCTTCCTCTTCCTATACTCCGCTCATTCTTTACCCTTCCTCTTCCTATACTCCGCTCATTCCTTCCCCTTCCCCTTTTTATATTCCACTCATTCCCTACCCTTCCCCTTCCTATACTCCACTCATTCCTTACCCTTCCTCTTCCTATACCCAGCTCATACCTTACCCTTCCTATACTCCGCTCATTCCCTACCATTCCTCTTCCTATACTTCTCTCATTCCTTACAATTCCTCTTCCTATACTCCACTCATTCCTTACCCTTCCTCTTCCTATACCCAGCTCATACCTTACCCTTCCTATATTCCGCTCATTCCCTACCATTCCTCTTCCTATACTCCGCTCATTCTTTACCCTTCATCTTCCTATATTCCACTCAATCCCTACCCTTCCTCTTCCTATACTCCGCTCATTCCTGCCCTTCCTTTTCCTATACTCTGCTTCCTATACTACCCTTCTCCGTTCTGCCCATCTTTTATAGTCAGATTATAATTTTCTTTCATTTCATCCGGATCGTTATCAGAATCCATAATAAAGTAATAATGAACCTAAGTGATCACAACTTGTAAGTAAACTCCAGCCGTCACATTCTTTTTGTCGGCTTTTGCACAGCCCGAAGCAAACACAACAAACATAGATAATTAACAGCTGAAGACAAGCGCAGGGCGAGTACTAATGTCGTCTCCACGATCGCGGATCATACGGGAAGATCATAACGTTCAGAAAAATGCAAAACAGCAGCTGAAAAACAGATGTTTCTTCATAACAGAGCCTTAAAGCTACAGGTCCACGGTGGATGATGAGGAAAATGTCATGTGACCAGACCCTGCAACAATGTAACTCTCACTGACGTCTACATTGTATCAGCTTGTGTTTGGGAATGTGGCGGCCATATTGGTTATCACGCCACTTTCCCATGAACAGGTATAAATAACAGATTTTAGCATCTTGACGGAAGGCAACACTTCGGGATTTCTCGCGGCGGCAGACGTTACCAGTCCACGTTACTAGTGTATGGCGGTGAGACGCCAATCAGAGGATGGCGGTGTAATTACTTGTGTCACACTCCGCCACATACAGCGACATCAAGACTTCAGAATCATTATGGAGATGTAACCGGAGCCTCGTTTATCTGAATAGTTAATTATCTGGCTGATGATTTATGGAAATGTTTGATAATTTATGATAATGTTGTCGCTGCTTACGATTTTAATATATCTTAATTCCTCGCACTCCTCAGCAAGTTTTATTAACACAGCTGTCAGGGCGTCAGGAGCCGAGATTTCAGGGCGACAAGTTCATGAATTATTAAGTAGGACATCAATGTCAAAAAACATGGCGGCCGCTGTCTGGATCCCAGCCGTCAGTGACGGCAGCACGCAGGTCCAGGGCGCAGCTGTAGGGGGCGCTAGAAGGCCCGGTGCTCCCTGTAATATGACAGCTAAAAAGGTGGGGCATAAAGAGAGGCGGGGCATCAATATACAGAGGCGGGGCATCAATACATAAGGGTAGGGCATCAATACATAAGGGTGGGGCATAAATACCTAGAGGCGGAGCAACAATACACAAAGGCGGGGCATTAATACATAGGGGTGTGACATCAATATACAGAGGCGGGGCATCAATACATAAGGGTAGGGCATCAATACATAAGGGTGGGGCATAAATACCTAGAGGCGGAGCAACAATACACAGAGGTGGCGCATTAATACATAGGGGTGGGACATCAATATACAGAGGCGGGGCATCAATAAAGAGGCAAGGCATCAATATATAGAGGCGTAGCATCAATACAGAGGCAAGGCATCAATACATAGAGGCGGAGCATCAATACATATGGGTGGGACATCAATATACAGAGGTGGGGCATCAATATACAGAGGCGGGGCATCAATACATAGGGGTGGGGCTTCAATACAGAGGAGGAGCAAAAATACACAGAGGTGCGGCATCAATACAGAGGCAAGGTATCAGTACATAGAGGCGGAGCGTCAATACATAAGGGTGGGGTGTCAATACATATGGATGGGGCATAAATACATTGAGGCGGGGCATCAAGCAGAGGTGGACCAACAACACAGGTGGGGCATCAATACAGAGGCAAGGCATCAATATACAGTCAATATACAGAGGAGGGGCATCAATACATAGAGGCGGGGCATCAATACATAGAGGCGGGACATGCAAAGGTGGGGATTCAATATACAGAGGTGGGGCATCAATACACAGAGGTGGGGCATCAATACATAGAGGAGGGACATTAATACATAGAGGCGGGGCATCAGCATATATGTGCAAGGTGTTGACAGATGTGGGAAGGGCAACTACACAGTCACACAAAGCTCCGCCCTTTTGTACAATATTCAGTATTTTCCGTCAGAACCTCCTGTGTCACTTATATTCTTCTCCAATCACAACCAAAGCTGAACCAGAAATAGTTTTCTGTACTCGGACTCCAGTGCATTGTGGGAGCGGAGCGTTGACGTCCAAGCAGCAGAATATTTGTTGCTTTGGATGTGACTGGAGAATAAGAAGTGATAAAACCCAAAGAGGAAACTGTATGTCTACTCTACATCAACTGATCGGCACCGGACCTTGGTGCCAGCTTCATTAAATAAGTAAACCCCCCATGCTATGGCTGCCTCTGGGGACGTTATTGCAGACATTGGAGTACAGGGTCGATGGATTGATGAGAGTCTGCTAATTATTGGAGACAGCATAATCTCAGCGCCGATCACATGACAATAAATTCTGGAGAAAATCGTTACCCTCCCCCATCATTAAATGGTCATGAGAATATCAGTGGTGAGAAAAATGACCCTGAACAGCCGCAGTCACAACCACGGGGTAATTTACTGTGAATCCGGCATCTGATAATCCAGAAAGTCTGATAATCCAGCACTGGTAGCAGCAGAGCAGGGAGAGAAGACCTCGGACGGGCGAGATGGTGTCATTCATACGACCATGAAAAGACCGCGGACGATCGAGATGGTGACATTCATACGACCACAAAGAGACCGCGGACGATCGAGATGGTGTCATTCATACGACCACGAAGAGACCGCGGATGATCGAGATGGTGTCATTCATACGACCACAAAGAGACCGCGGACGATAGAGATGGTGTCCTTCATGCGACCACAAAGAGACCGCGGACGATCGAGATGGTGTCATTCATACGACCACGAAGAGACCGCGGACGATCGAGATGGTGTCATTCATACAAGCCGACCACGAAGAGACCGCGGACGATCGAGATGGTGTCATTCATACGACCACGAAGAGACCGCAGACGATCGAGATGGTGTCATTCATACAAGCCGACCACGAAGAGACCGCGGACGATCAAGATGGTGTCATTCATACGACCACGAAGAGACCGCGGATGATCAAGATGGTGTCATTCATACGACCACGAAGAGACCGCAGACGATCGAGATGGTGTCATTCATACAAGCCGACCACGAAGAGACCGCAGACGATCGAGATGGTGTCATTCATACGACCACGAAGAGACCGCAGACGATCGAGATGGTGTCATTCATACAAGCCGACCACGAAGAGACCGCGGACGATCAAGATGGTGTCATTCATACGACCACGAAGAGACCGCGGACGATCGAGATGGTGTCATTCATACGACCACGAAGAGACCACGGACGATCGAGATGGTGTCATTCATACAAGCCGACCACGAAGAGACTGCGGACGATCGAGATGGTGTCATTCATATGGCTACGAAGAGACCGCGGATGATTGAGATGGTGTCATTCACACGACTACGAAGAGACCGTGGACGATCGAGATGGTGTCATTCATACGACCACGAAGAGACCGCGGACGATCGAGATGGTGTCATTCATACAAGCCGACCACGAAGAGACCGCGGACGATCGAGATGGTGTCATTCATACAAGCCGACCACGAAGAGACTGCGGACGATCGAGATGGTGTCATTCATATGACAACGAAGAGACTGCGGACGATCGAGATGGTGTCATTCACACGACTACGAAGAGACCGTGGACGATCGAGATGGTGTCATTCATACGACCACGAAGAGACCGCGGACGATCGAGATGGTGTCATTCATACAAGCCGACCACGAAGAGACCGCGGACGATCGAGATGGTGTCATTCATACGACCACGAAGAGACCGCGGACGATCGAGATGGTGTCATTCATACAAGCCGACCACGAAGAGACCGCGGACGATCGAGATGGTGTCATTCATACAAGCCGACCACGAAGAGACTGCGGACGATCGAGATGGTGTCATTCATATGACAACGAAGAGACTGCGGACGATCGAGATGGTGTCATTCACACGACTACGAAGAGACCGTGGACGATCGAGATGGTGTCATTCATACGACCACGAAGAGACCGCGGACGATCGAGATGGTGTCATTCATACAAGCCGACCACGAAGAGACCGCGGACGATCGAGATGGTGTCATTCATACGACCACGAAGAGACCGCGGACGATCGAGATGGTGTCATTCATACAAGCCGACCACGAAGAGACCGCGGACGATCGAGATGGTGTCATTCATACGACCACGAAGAGACCGCAGACGATCGAGATGGTGTCATTCATACAAGCCGACCACGAAGAGACCGCGGACGATCAAGATGGTGTCATTCATACGACCACGAAGAGACCGCGGATGATCAAGATGGTGTCATTCATACGACCACGAAGAGACCGCAGACGATCGAGATGGTGTCATTCATACAAGCCGACCACGAAGAGACCGCAGACGATCGAGATGGTGTCATTCATACGACCACGAAGAGACCGCAGACGATCGAGATGGTGTCATTCATACAAGCCGACCACGAAGAGACCGCGGATGATCAAGATGGTGTCATTCATACGACCACGAAGAGACCGCGGACGATCGAGATGGTGTCATTCATACCACCACGAAGAGACCACGGACGATCGAGATGGTGTCATTCATACAAGCCGACCACGAAGAGACTGCGGACGATCGAGATGGTGTCATTCATATGACTACGAAGAGACCGCGGACGATTGAGATGGTGTCATTCACACGACTACGAAGAGACCGTGGACGATCGAGATGGTGTCATTCATACGACCACGAAGAGACCGCGGACGATCGAGATGGTGTCATTCATACAAGCCGACCACGAAGAGACCGCGGACGATCGAGATGGTGTCATTCATACAAGCCGACCACGAAGAGACTGCGGACGATCGAGATGGTGTCATTCATATGACAACGAAGAGACTGCGTACGATCGAGATGGTGTCATTCACACGACTACGAAGAGACCGTGGACGATCGAGATGGTGTCATTCATACGACCACGAAGAGACCGCGGACGATCGAGATGGTGTCATTCATACAAGCCGACCACGAAGAGACCGCGGACGATCGAGATGGTGTCATTCATACGACCACGAAGAGACCGCGGACGATCGAGATGGTGTCATTCATACAAGCCGACCACGAAGAGACCGCGGACGATCGAGATGGTGTCATTCATATGACTATGAAGAGACCGCGGACGATTGAGATGGTGTCATTCACACGACTACGAAGAGACCGTGGACGATCGAGATGGTGTCATTCATACGACCACAAAGAGACCGCGGACGATCGAGATGGTGTCATTCATACAAGCCGACCACGAAGAGACTGCGGACGATCGAGATGGTGTCATTCATACGACCACGAAGAGACCGCGGACAATCGAGATGGTGTCATTCATACAAGCCGACCACGAAGAGACCGCGGACGATCGAGATGGTGTCATTCATATGACTACGAAGAGACCGCGGACGATTGAGATGGTGTCATTCACACGACTACGAAGAGACCGTGGACGATCGAGATGGTGTCATTCATACGACCACAAAGAGACCGCGGACGATCGAGATGTGTCCTTCATACGACCACAAAGAGACCGCGGACGATCGAGATGGTGTCATTCATACGACCACGAAGAGACCGCTGACGATCGAGATGCGTCATTCATACGACCACAAAGAGACCGCGGACGATCGAGATGGTGTCCTTCATGCGACCACAAAGAGACCGCAGACGATCGAGATGGTGTCATTCATACGACCACGAAGAGACCGCGGACGATCGAGATGGTGTCATTCATACAGGCCGACCACGAAGAGACCGCAGACGATCAAGATGTTGTCATTCATACGACCACGAAGAGACCGCGGACGATCGAGATGGTGTCATTCACACGACTACGAAGAGACCGCAGACGATCGAGATGGTGTCATTCATACGAGCCGACCATGAAGAGACCGCAGACAATCGAGGTGGTGTCATTCATACGAGCCGACTATGAAGAGACCGCAGACAATCGAGATGGTGTCATTCATTCGACCACGAAGAGACCGCGGACGATCGAGATGGTGTCATTCATACGACCACGAAGAGACAGCAGACGATCGAGATGGTGTCATTCATACGAGCCGACCATGAAGAGACCGCAGACAATCGAGATGGTGTCATTCATACGACCACAAAGAGACCGCAGACGATCGAGATGGTGTCATTCATACGACCACGAAGAGACAGCAGACGATCGAGATGGTGTCATTCATACGAGCCGACCATGAAGAGACCGCAGACAATCGAGATGGTGTCATTCATTCGACCACAAAGAGATGCGCAAAGAAACCACAGCACGTGCAAAAAAGTGACCCCGCAAGGCGCCTCATACGCGGATCCGCTGTACTCCACTCATTCCGGTAATTACTTGTCATAAAGCAGCAAAGATCGGGGTGACAGGGCGCAAGACTAATGGGGGCCGCAGGACCCCAGTAATAACGTTGCCTTATAATGGACGGCACAGAGATATCATCGACAGGAACCTTCCAAATAAAGAGGCGCAGAACGCCGCACTATCAAGGTGTGTTCACATGTCGCCTTTCTGCAGCCGCTTTTTATGTGACGAGATCGATGTGTTATTTTAGATGCTCATTCACACTCGGCATTTTTATATTTAATCTTTCAGCGGTTTTAGCCGTTTTTCACCTTTTCAATTTAAGAAAAAAAACTGTTAGTAAAATCTCTGCATGTGAACACAACCTAAGAAGAGTGGCTGATAGCAGATAACAATAGCTTGTGTTCTCTCTCGGATGAGCTGTAGCAGGAGCCCATTCTTATGGAGAGACCCTCCTTATGGGGCTCGGATCTCGCGGGATCTGCGGCACTAATGGGGAGAGGGGCTAGCTGGCTGATTGAACGATGCACTGTTTCCATGAATCCACCGGGAGCCGGCATATGTGTGCGCCATCACCTGCGCCAATGTAATCGCTAACAAACGTTAGAACTCTGCACGCTCCGCACAAAAAGTGGCGCAAAAATGTGCAGAAAACGGCATGTCAGCAACCAGGCAGAAAGCCACTAAAAAGTCCCCAAAATACTCCAGTCACACCCAAAGCTTTAGTCACGAACTCTGCTGGTTATCGCTTATTAGAGGATAAGACACGATGTAACAGCAGAATAGTGAGTGCAGCTCTGGAGGTGACTGGAGGATAAGGCACGATGTAACAGCAGAATAGTGAGTGCAGCTCTGGAGATGACTGGAGGACAGGTGCCCACAATCAGTCACACCCTGCTGGGAGCAGCACCTGCCTTGTGAGCTCCAGCACTTCCAGCAGGAGGCCCAGAGTCGGCCTCTCTTCTCCCCAGGGAGAGGCAGGCTTCCTGGGAGGCCGCCATGGCTTCCCAGGCTTCTGTTCCCCGGTCTGTGCCGGCGGGGGACAGAGAGCAGCAGCAACAGCAACTGGCCCAAGAGGGACTGAGGAGGTCGGGACGGGTGAAGAAAACCTTACCCACCTACTCCAACCCTGAGACGGCTCATCGTCCGCCCAGAGAGGGAGACAGGGGCACCCCAGGCCCCAGGAAGGAGAGCCCAGGAACATCCTGGGGGGAGAAGAGCTCCGGCGAGCATACCTCCCAACCGTCCCGATTTCAGCGGGACAGTCCCGCTTTGGCACCGGGGTCCCGCTGTCCCGCTTCGGGCATTTAAAATCCCGAATTTGCGGCCGCCGGTGAAGCCCCGCCCACTTCCGGGACGTAGAGAGAGCCCGATTGATATAAGCACACACTACACAAGACAGAGCTAATAAGGACACTGCGCCTGCGCACAACTACTGAGGGACAGAGCATTGCGCCTGCGCAGTAAGCAGACAACCCTGCACCGCGTCTTGTTTTACCATAGAGCGGGTACCTCGTGTACAGAGCGTCACTGTGAGTCACCAGCGTTGCTTTATACAGAGGAGCAGGAAGAGATGGACCAGAAGTGAGGGCAGAGCTTGTCTCAGCCGCTGTAGAGCGGGGACCCGGCATCAGAGCTGTACATTCCTCAATCCCTGCTGGTGTCCGGATATTACTGCGCGGAGGAGACAGGTATCCCTCTAAATAACACGTGTGTGCAGCTATTGTCCTCTGTGAGCAGCCACTGGCTTGTTATATTACATCATGGGAATGAATGAATGGGGATGTGTGTGACTCCAGCAGCCGGCCTCACTGCCCCCCAGCCTGCACTCCTTATCCAGAAGGTCACATTCCTTTAGAAATCATTCTTGCAGTGTTAATCATTCACCTTATGGAATTCCTTAAAGAAGTCTTGCTGTTAACCCTTCCAGCTCCTGCACAGGCAGAGTCGCCTGTGCCCCGCACCCACCTTCACTGCAGATCCCAGCAAAGTTACAGACAGCTCAGCCGGGTCCATGACAAACTTTAGACAGGAAAGTGAGAGAATGACAAAGAGAGGGAGGAAGAGAAGCAGGGGCGGGAGCAACCACAACTACTACCCACATCAGGGAGGAGGGGGCAGCGACAGCCAGGACCGGCGTCAGCACCCGGGCAAGTAAGTATATACATATCTCCCAACCGTCCCGATTTCAGTGTGACAGTCCCGCTTTGGCACCGGGGTCCCGCTGTCCCGCTTCGGGCATTTAAAATCCCGAATTTGCGGCCGCCGGTGAAGCCCCGCCCACTTCCGGGACGTAGAGAGAGCCCGATTAGTACCCGCTGTTCGTTCCGTTCCCTGGGACTGCGTTGTAGCCACGCCCCCTTGAGTTGCCTCACCGCCCGCCTCCGGCTTCCTCCTCAACTATAGACGTGGGCGGACTCTGAGGACAGAGCGGCAGCACCCGGACTGGTTTCTGGCACGGGGGCAGAGTTGTGAGACACTCCGTGTCTGTGTGACCGCGGGAGCAGCGAGCGGATCTCCAGACTGTAAGTGAATGTATGTGTCTCTCCCCCTCTCCATGCAGCGCTGCCCTGCTGCGGTTACAGCAGAGACTCTGACAGCATAGGAGGACTGACAAACTAAACTTTGTCTCCCCATGGTGCGCGCACCCCGCTCCCACTCTCCCCCTGGTACCCATCCATCGGATTCTCCACCAACCTGGTGCAGCACCCCTTACATTCTATGGGGGCTGCCACCTGCCTGCGTTACATTCTATGGGGGCTGCCACCTGCCTGCGTTACATTCTATGGGGGCTGCCACCTGCCTGCGTTACATTCTATGGGGGCTGCCACCTGCCTGCGTTACATTCTATGGGGGCTGCCACCTGCCTGCGTTACATTCTATGGGGGCTGCCACCTGCCTGCGTTACATTCTATGGGGGCTGTGCAGCATTATATTCTATGGGGCTGTGCTGCATTATATTCTATGGGGCTGTGCTGCATTATATTCTATGGGGCTGTGCTGCATTATATTCTATGGGGCTGTGCTGCATTATATTCTATGGGGGCTGTGCTGTATTACATTCTATGGGGGCTGTGCTGTATTACATTCTATGGGGGCTGTGCTGTATTACATTCTATGGGGGCTGTGCTGTATTACATTCTATGGGGGCTGTGCTGTATTACATTCTATGGGGACTGAGCTGTAATGCTGGATACAGCAGTCAGCGGCGCAGCTGGATGACACCATTCAGCGCCGTGGGAGTGGAAGCTGCCGGCTGCTGCGAGGGAGCGCGGTGAAAGGTGTTTGTGTGTACTGATGGAGAAGGCAATGATGGGGGTGGGGTAACCATGTGTGGCCATTATACTGCACCCAGCATTGTGTGGGGCCATTATACTGTACCCAGCATTGTGTGGCCATTATACTATACCCAGCATCGTGTGGGGCCATTATACTGTACAAAGCATCATGTGGCGCCATTATACTGTATGGACCATCACGTGGGGCAAGTATACTGTACGCAGCATCATGTGGGGCCATTATACAGTATGGAGCATAATGTGGCCAATGGCCATTGTACAGTATGGAGCGTCGTGTGTGGCCATATTTTTTTGTTCATAATTATTGTTAACGAAACATTGTGATCAGAAGTGCTAAATGGGTGTGGTTGGGGCGTGGCTAGTTGTGAAATGGGTGTGGCCTAAAATTTGCCGCGGCGCGCGTAGCGCGCCGCTGACTTTCTCCCTCTTTCCCTTCCCCTAAAGTTGGGAGGTATGCCGGCGAGTCCACGAGTATCTTCTCCTCCCGAGTGGTCGCCATGCTACGTGAGTATGAGGACGCCAGCAAAGCACTGACCGGGCTGAAGGAGAAGCTGCGGGTAGCTCGGATCCTGAACACCCGAGCCTCTAACAAGGAGAGACCCGTGACCTCCCAGAGGTTAAGAGCCCTCAGAGATGAGGTGGTCCGGTTAGTGCTCCTCCGGGAGGGGATTGAGAAAAGCGCAGGTCCCTTCCTGGAGAGGTTTAAGAACCAGCGGCGGTTCTCAGAAATGAAGGGGTTAAATACCTCAGGAGAGCCGCCAGCCGGCGTCCTAAGCGACGAGGAGGAGGAGGATGACGACGTGGCTGTGACTGGAGTCCTACAAGCTGGAACCAGCCGGGAGAGTGAGCCGCAGAGCCGACAACAGGGAAGCGGCCTCCCCGGCACGGCAGAGGACTCCGACAGCACAGGCTGGAGTGTCAGCGGAGGAAGAGGAGGAGGGCGGTCTGCTACAGGAGATCCGACAGCTGGAGTCTCCAGTGAACCTGGACCGCTTCTCCTTTGGTGAGGACGAGCCAGCAGAGGAAACCCAGAAGAGGAAGAAGACAACGAAGGAGACCGCACGGGAGGTGGTGAGTTACAGATATGTACTGATGGATGATGTTACACCTACCACCTCCTGTGTAAACCCCACCAAACCTAAAGGCACGGGCTCTGCAGTGGGTCCGGGGCACAGGCAAGGTGGGGAGAGGAGGAGGACGTCCGGCGGTGCTGCCGTCTGTGCGGGGAACAGTGCAGGGGGCGAGGCTGTGGAGGTACTCACGGCGCCGGACATAGGGGACCCCGAAGAGTTTCCCTCCCTGCCCTCTGCGGCTAAGCCGGTTATCACCGGGGCTGAGGGGGGCGGGGGGGATGTCCACGCCGTTGTGAAAGGGGGACGGTGTGGGCAGACTCCATCCCTGCTCACTACGGCTGAGCCGGCCGACGCCGGGGCTGTGGGGGGCAGGTCCGAGAAACATGGTGCGGCGAAAGGGGGGCGCACTGTTGTGACAGGGGCGCAGTGCGCCTCAACAGAGAAGAGGCACGCGGCTGCAATAGGGGAGCAGCGAGTCCAAAAAGGAAAAAAAAAGCAGGAAACATCATCTGCAGGGAACACTGGGCGCCCTGCTGCGACGGGAGGACAGATTGCTCCAGCACCCAAATGTGACACCGGGACCCCGAAGGCTGTGGGTGCGGGGCAGGTGGTGCCCCCCAACAGGCAGCGGGCCCAGAATAATAAAATACAAACTGCTGCAGTAGGGGGGCAAGGAGCTCCAGAGACACAACAGAGAGCCAGCACCAATCAAGGGAAAACGGGTGTGGTGCTGCAACCCTCCCCCGGTCCAGCAGGTGTGAGTGCAGAGAAGCCAGACACAAGTGAGGAGAAAATGGATGTTACTGTGGAAGGTGCAGAGAACAGTTTTACAAATAGTGGTGAGAATACTGGAAAAAAAGTGACGGGAAGTGGTGGCAATGGTAAGAAGAATGAAAGCAGCTGTGCAGGAAATGATGGGAGTAGTAGTGGAGTGAATGATGGGAGTAGTGGTGGAGTGAATGGTGGGAATAGTGGTGGAATGAATGATGGGAGCAGTGGTGGAGTAAATGATGGGAGTAGTGATGTTGCAAATGATGAGAGTAGTAGTGGAGTAAATGATGGGAGTAGTGATGTTGCAAATGATGGGAATAGTGGTGGTGGTGGAGTGAATGAGGAGAGCATTACTGGTGTTGGTGGAGGGGAAGCAGGTAGTGGTCCCGCTGCCCCCCCAGCGGTGGTGGGGTCTTCAGCCCCAAGCTATTCAGGAGCTGTCACTGCTGGGGGTAGTAGTGCGCCCTTGTCTGGTGACCCTGAGGATGGTGACTTGCAACAGCGCTTCCTGGACGCCCTGAGGAGAGGGGAGAGTTCCATCAATGTAGAGGGGAGGGAAGTTGATCTGTCTTTCTGGATAGAGAGACACGGTCTTTCCGCCTTCCGAGATAGAGGGGCAGAGACTGTCTGGTCTCTGCCGACACCGGGGCAGAGGAGTAACCGTAGGAACGTGGCCCGTCTCCAGTGGGTAAGCAAGGATGCCTGTCCTGATCGGTCAAAGGTTGCTGAGCTCCTGCTGGGGATGGGCTTCGCGGCATATGACATCTTTGCCTTGATCCATCCCTATGGGACCTCCTACTTCGATGTCAGCTTCGTGAGACCGGAGGGCCTTGAGCTTTTCTGGTCTCGCCACGAGCTGGCTCGGGGTCACCCCGAATGGCAGGGTTTCCTCGCTGTAGCAATATCCCGCCAGAACTCAGTCAGGAGGGTGACCGTTTTGACCAGTAACGAGTCACTTTCCTGTGTAGACATCTCCACCTGGGTTGGACGATACGGCGACATCGTCGGTATTCCCGAGAAGACCCTCGATGAGCATGGTATATGGTCAGGAGCCTGGACCTTCATGGTGAAATTGAAGGTTTCAGGAAACACCGTTACCCATATCCCTTCCTCAACATTTTTGGGGAGGGACAGGATCTTGATTTTCTACCGGGGGGCAGCCTAAGTTCTGTCACAGGTGCGGCAGCCCCACACACTTCAGTGCGCAGTGTACCACCCAGAAATGCGCACTGTGTGGGGACCTCGGCCATCTTGCTGCTACCTGTGGCAGGATTAGGTGTAACCTGTGTGGTGACCTCGGTCACCCGTTCAGTCGCTGTCCGCGTTCCTTTGCCAATGCGGTCCTGAAAGCGGCGAGTGCGGGACAGGCGAAAGCCGGGACTAATCTCGCCGGTGAAGGGACCAGCAGAGGCGGAGGAGGCAGGGAACCGGTGAGGAGCAGGCTGCCGCCATCCAATATCAGGCGGCAGGAGCAGCGCCATGGGAACAAGGGGCAGGGAGTAATGACCCTAAACTCTGACCCGGGTGCTTCACTTGCAGCTGAGGATCCTAAAGACGGCGAATTGAGCGAGGAAGTCAAGAGACTTGAAAGGGAGGAGCAAAAGGACGCCATGTCTGCCCAGGAACCTTCATCCGGTGACAGTCTGGATGAGAGAGAGGGGGAGTGGTCACAGCAAAAGAAAAAGGGTAACAGGAAAACAACTAAGGATAAGAGGGGGTCCGGGCCTCGAGCCTCCTCCTCGGAGTGCGACCCCTCTGACTCCGTAGCCCTGATCCAGGTGCCATTGGAAGGTCCAGCCGCCCCCCCTCTGGTGGATCTCTCTAACCGGTTCCGGGCCCTCCAGGACTCCCCTCCAGAGGGGGGCGATGGGGACCCGGGGCCGGAGGTTGCGGACAAGGTTGTTGGGGCTCAGGAGGTCGCTGGGTCTTCTTCTCAGGGGGCAAATACAAAGCCTTCTGGGGGGGGGACTACCTCAGGACCACCAGACAAGGGCCAGAGTGTATGTAAGGAGAGAATGGATGAGTCTGTTTGTCTTAAGCGCACTAAAAACTCATCATTGTCAGAGGAAGAGGGTGAAACTGTTGGGGGTGGGAAGAAAAAGGCTATCTAATTCAATCAATCATGATGGCGGCACCCACCCCATTGACGCTGGCAACCATTAATGTTGCCAGCATAAAGTCAGATGTGGCAAGGTACACGGCCTTTCATTTTCTCGGCCAACTTGACGCCGACATTTTGTTTTTGCAGGAGACCAGGTTGACCGACCTATCAACCATGCATAAAGCAAGGCGGGAGTGGAGGCACGGGCCCTCCTACTGGTCTCTTGCGGCCTAGCCGTATAGTTGGGTGGCGGTCCTTTTTAAGACCGCAGCGGTTGAATGCAGACGATTGATCGAGTTAGAAATGGGGAGATGCTTGATCCTAGATGTCTCCATTGGGGGACAGGAGCTTCGGCTCATTAACATCTACGGTCCCCAGTCCAAGTGGGACCGCAAGTGTCTCTTCATGAATATCAAACCTTTCTTATTTTCAAGTCGGCAGGTGGTCTTTGGAGGGGATTTCAACAACGTCACGAGACCCTGTGATAGAGGAGGTTCCGGAGACCGGCTGGCTTACGATTGCGTCGCGCTAAATAGGATAGTAAGTGAGGCACGCCTGGTGGATGTCCACATCCGGCACAACACAGGCCACGCGGGGTTCACCTTCTTTAGAGGTAGTCAGTGCAGGTCTAGGTTAGACAGGTTTTATTTGAAGGAGGATGCCGTCTCCTCGCCGTTGTCGGTTGTGGAGGTGGAGTTCTCCGATCACTGTTTGATTATGTTTTCTCTGAGCGTTACAGAGACTCCTCGGATGGGAAGAGGTTATTGGAAGCTGAATTCATCACTCCTTGAGGAAGAAGCTGTAAGACGGTCCTTTGAGGAATTTCTTCAGAGCCAGGTACCGCTGCTGGGCCTAAGTAACACTAAGTCTGAGTGGTGGGAGATGTTCAAACATCGGGTGGCGAGATTCTTCCGGCAACTCTCGAACCTCAGAAGCCTGAACAGGGATCGCCTGTATCAGAGCCTGAGGAGGAAACTCGAGCAACTTGTCTCGACTGGGGGTAGCCGCGAGGCGATCTCCAGTGTGAAATCCTTGCTAAAGAGGTGTCAGTACGATAGGCACGCATCTTTGGTTTTTGAGAGGGACTACGGGAAGTACTACTCGCCCGACCCTTACAGAAGCTGCAAGATGTCAGTGAATAGTAAGATAGTGACAGGGCTGATGGACAGTACGGGATCCCTGAGAAGGTCCAGATCAGGGATCTTGGAGGTCGTCAGTTCATACTACTCGCACCTCTTGGGAAGGAAGGAACTGGATCGTGACAGGATGTCGGCTTTCCTGGCTGAAGCTGTTCCTGAGCCAGGGGCTGACCTCTCGCTGGGCGGTTTGGCAGAAGCGATCAAAGAAGAGGAAGTGAGACTGGCGATCGATGGGCTCCGGCCCAAAAAATCGCCAGGTCTGGATGGCTTAACATCCGAGTTCTTTAAGACCTTTAGGGACTCCTTGGTCCCCCTCTTGACTCAGGTGTTTAATGAGTGTCTCTCCTCGGGCACTCTGCCGAGATCATTAAGGAGGTCGGCTTTGATCATTTTGTCAAAGGGTAAGGATCCGTCACGCATTGAGAATTGGCGTCCCATATCACTTCTCAATGTGGACAGGAAGGTTTTGGCTAAGATACTCTTCAATAGGCTGGTGAAGTTTGCACCGCGGCTCCTTTCGGAGGCCCAGCACTGTTGCGTTCCTGGCCGTAGCACTTTCAGTGCTGTTCTGGGTGTCCGAGAGGCCGTGGAGCGGGGCAGGGCGGGCCTTTGGAAGGGGTTCTTGCTGACCCTGGATCAGGCAAAAGCCTTTGATCGGGTCGACCACGAGTACCTCTGGTCCACTCTTTTGAGGTATGGTCTGCCTGGAGGGTTTGTGGACTGGCTTAAGACCTTGTACGCAGGGGCTGAGACTTTCCCTCTGGTAAACGGGTGGATTGGACAACCTTTCGGGGTGGGATCTGGTGTCCGCCAGGGCTGCCCTCTTAGTCCTTTGCTTTACGCGTTTGCGATCGATCCCTTCCTCAGAAGGGTTGATTGTGGACCGTTGGCGGGGGTGCGGATGGGCGGGTTGGCGCCAGAGGCTATCCTGAGGGTAGTGGCCTACGCGGACGACGTTACTGTCTGTTTCTTCGCAAGAGGAGGCGATGGTGGTGATGTCAGAAGTGGAGAGCTACTCGGAGGCATCCGGGTCCAAGGTCAACCAGGACAAGTATGAGAGTCTCTGGCTGGGAGGCGGGGATCCCACGTTTGATCTTCCGGACACCCTCCCCGAACCCCAAGAACATGCCAAAGTCCTAGGCATCGAATTTGGCCAGGGTGATTACCCCACGAAAAACTGGGAAGGCAGAATCAAGGGTGTCGCCCAAAGAGTGGACCAATGGAAGGGTTGGTCTTTGACCCTGAGGGAAAGGGTTGACCTGTGCAAAGCTTTCCTGCTCCCCTTGTTAATCTACCTGGGCAGCGTCTGTGTCTTGCCGGAGCCTCTCTGGACACGGGTCTACAGTCTGTTCTTCCAGATGTTATGGGGGAATAGACTAAACCTAGTCAAACGGGAGGTCACTTATCGCACGAGGAGACTAGGGGGGTTGAATATGGTGAAACCCGTGGTGTTTCTAGTGAACACCTTTTTGAAAGTTAATGTGGCAAACCTCTGGAAAGAGAGGGCTCCTCCGTGGGTATTCTCCTGCAAAGGATGGTTTCAGCCTTTCTTCCAGGAATGGGAGACAGGGGGTAGATTGAAGGATCTTCGCACACCGCACGGGCATCTCCCGGCTTATGTTACCCCGGTTCTGAAAATGATGCGCCGGTGGGGTCTGGGAATGTGGGAAGTGAGGTCCCTCCCGAGGAAACTCCTCGACATGCGGGTCTTGCTTTCGCATTTTCAGAGACCATTGGTCCTCAGGGACTGCCCGAGTCGGGATCTAGAGGTTGGGTTAAGTTTGTTAAATTCTAGTAGGATCCCCAAGAAGTATTGGGACTTGACTTGGCGCTGCTTCCAAGGTAAGTTGTATGTGAG
Organism: Ranitomeya variabilis; assembly: GCF_051348905.1. Classification (NCBI taxonomy): domain Eukaryota; kingdom Metazoa; phylum Chordata; class Amphibia; order Anura; family Dendrobatidae; genus Ranitomeya; species Ranitomeya variabilis. The sequence continues at coordinate 9,571,691 of NC_135235.1, forward strand.
GGACAATTTGAAGCACAGGAGCTCCGTGGACAGGAATTGTCCCCGTGAGGATTGCGCTACCATGCTGGAAAGCATGGAGCACTTCCTGCTTCATTGTCCCTTTAATACAGAGGTGTACAACAGGGTGGGTGCTTCCATTGGTTGGCCGCGGCTGGCCACTCTGTCCTATGCTGAGTGGGCCTATGGAGCGTTCAGAGACCTCGGGAGAAGGGACCGAGCCACTTTATTCTTAGTCAGCGCAGTGGTCAGGTACTTCACGTGGAACGCACGAGTTTTAGTTACGACGCAGAGTAAAATCCTCCGTGTAGATGAAGTTTGTAGCAGCATCCTAGGTGCCCTGGTGAAGGTGCGTTCTCTGGAGTGCGAAGGACTGGGTGCCCGGAGGGCGGCCCATCTCTGGAGGGGTTTCTCCTTCGGGGTGCCTTAGTCCGTTAGCGCTCCTATATCCTGGTGGTGGGCTGATGTCTTTACACCCTAGATTTTTGTTTTGTATTTCTGTTCCTTGAATAGAAGGTTTGCAGGCATCGAACTTGAGCCTTGGGTGGTGAGTATGTAGGTTGTGTTCTGTGATGTTGGTTTATGTATATATTGTATATAGTGTATTGTATATATTGTATATAGTGTGTATAATAGAGGGTCTTAGTTAGGTTGGGTGGGGGGATTGAGGGGTTCAACGGCGGTGATAAGAGACTGATCTGGCCTGGCCCAGGCCCCGCCTGGGGAAAAACTTTGGGGCCTGATCCTAGCTCGGATAATTCCTGAACTTTGTGGCCAGAGCTGGATCAGGGGTGGCGGGATAGTTAGAGTAGGTGTGTGTGTGTATATATATATATTTAAAAAAAAAATAAAAAAAAAATAAAAATAAATGAAAATATAATTTAAAAAAAAATAAAATATATATATATAAAAAAAAAAAAAAAAAAAAAAAAAAAATTTGTACACTGTATTGTATTTAGGTTTGTTGTGGGGTGAATGTGGTGGTGTAAGGGGGTGGCTGTAAGGTGAGGCAGTGGGACCAGTAGGGTTTTGTTGTGTTTGCGGCGTTGTATAAATCTGTATATAATGTGTTTATAGTGTATATATTGTTTATAATATTGTATATAGGACGGTGTGAATGTAGTTGGGGTTGTATATAGTAGTATGAATGAAGCTGGGCCGGGGGTCTTATATGATTTTATACTATTTATTATGTAAAATTTTTACAGGGGTATTCATGTAGTTATGAGTATTTTGTTTGTTGTCTTTTAGGTTTGCTTTCTTTATTTTTATTGGAATTTTTCTTTCACGTCCCTGATTTGTAGGTCATGAACTTTCTCCGTTTTTGTTCCATTTCCGGCTTGTTTCTTTGTGATTTTTGTCGTTTGTTGTCATCTGATTGGAGCTTTGTTCTTATGTTTTGTTCTGTTGTGTTTTATTTGTAATGTATCTTGGTTATTGTCATGTAAAGTATTTTTATTTTATTTAATAAAAGACCTGGAGGATAAGACGTGATGTAGCAGCAGAATAGTGAGCGCAGCTCTGGAGGTGACTGGAGGATAAGACACGATGTAAGAGCAGAACAGTGAGTGCAGTTCAGCAGTGATCTCCTATAAAGGGGCGGCCTCCGTTATCAGCAGTGATCTCCTATAAAGGGGCGGCCTCCGCTATCAGCAGTGATCTCCTATAAAGGGGCGGCCTCCGCTATCAGCAGTGTTCTCCTATAAAGGGGCGGCCTCCGTTATCAGCAGTGATCTCCTATAAAGGGGCGGCCTCCGCTATCAGCAGTGATCTCCTATAAAGGGGCGGCCTCCGCTATCAGCAGTGATCTCCTATAAAGGGGCGGCCTCCGTTATCAGCAGTGATCTCCTATAAAGGGGCGGCCTCCGCTATCAGCAGTGATCTCCTATAAAGGGGCGGCCTCCGCTATCAGCAGTGATCTCCTATAAAGGGGCGGCCTCCGCTATCAGCAGTGATCTCCTATAAAGGGGCGGCCTCCGCTATCAGCAGTGATCTCCTATAAAGGGGCAGCCTCCGTTATCAGCAGTGTTCTCCTATAAAGGGGCGGCCTCCGTTATCAGCAGTGATCTCCTATAAAGGGGCGGCCTCCGCTATCAGCAGTGATCTCCTATAAAGGGGCGGCCTCCGCTATCAGCAGTGATCTCCTATAAAGGGGCGGCCTCCGCTATCAGCAGTGATCTCCTATAAAGGGGCGGCCTCCGTTATCAGCAGTGATCTCCTATAAAGGGGCGGCCTCCGTTATCAGCAGTGTTCTCCTATAAAGGGGCGGCCTCCGTTATCAGCAGTGTTCTCCTATAAAGGGGCAGCCTCTGTTATCAGCAGTGAGCTCCTATAAAGGGGCGGCCTCCGTTATCAGCAGTGTTCTCCTATAAAGGGGCAGCCTCCGTTATCAGCAGTGTTCTCCTATAAAGGGGCGGCCTCCGTTATCAGCAGTGATCTCCTATAAAGGGGCGGCCTCCGTTATCAGCGGTGATCTCCTATAAAGGGGCGGCCTCCGTTATCAGCAGTGTTCTCCTATAAAGGGGCAGCCTCTGCTATCAGCAGTGATCTCCTATAAAGGGGCGGCCTCCGTTATCAGCAGTGTTCTCCTATAAAGGGGCAGCCTCCGTTATCAGCAGTGTTCTCCTATAAAGGGGCAGCCTCCGTTATCAGCAGTGTTCTCCTATAAAGGGGCGGCCTCCGTTATCAGCAGTGATCTCCTATAAAGGGGCGGCCTCCGTTATCAGCGGTGATCTCCTATAAAGGGGCGGCCTCCGTTATCAGCAGTGTTCTCCTATAAAGGGGCAGCCTCTGTTATCAGCAGTGAGCTCCTATAAAGGGGCGGCCTCCGTTATCAGCAGTGTTCTCCTATAAAGGGGCAGCCTCCGTTATCAGCAGTGTTCTCCTATAAAGGGGCGGCCTCCGTTATCAGCAGTGATCTCCTATAAAGGGGCGGCCTCCGCTATCAGCAGTGATCTCCTATAAAGGGGCGGCCTCCGCTATCAGCAGTGTTCTCCTATAAAAAAGTGGCCTCCGTTATCAGCAGTGATCTCCTATAAAGGGGCGGCCTCCACTATCAGCAGTGATCTCCTATAAAGGGGCGGCCTCCGTTATCAGCAGTGATCTCCTATAAAGGGGCGGCCTCCGCTATCAGCAGTGTTCTCCTATAAAAAAGTGGCCTCCGTTATCAGCAGTGATCTATAAAGGGGCGGCCTCCACTATCAGCAGTGATCTCCTATAAAGGGGCGGCCTCCGCTATCAGCAGTGATCTCCTATAAAGGGGCGGCCTCCGTTATCAGCAGTGATCTCCTATAAAGGGGCGGCCTCCGTTATCAGCAGTGATCTCCTATAAAGGGGCGGCCTCCGTTATCAGCAGTGATCTCCTATAAAGGGGCGGCCTCCGCTATCAGCAGTGATCTCCTATAAAGGGGAAGCCTCCGTTATCAGCAGTGATCTCCTATAAAGGGGCGGCCTCCGTTATCAGCAGTGATCTCCTATAAAGAGGCGGCCTCCGTTATCAGCAGTGATCTCCTATAAAGGGGCAGCCTCCGTTATCAGCAGTGATCTCCTATAAAGGGGCGGCTTCCGTTATAAGCAGTGATCTCCTATAAAGGGGCGGCCTCCGTTATCAGCAGTGATCTCCTATAAAGGAGGCAGTGGTGGCAGCAGTGATGGCGGCCATATGGCCACTGAACAGAAGGTTTTCTTCCTTGTAGGACAGACATGGAAGTGATGGAGGCTTAGGATCCTGTCCTGAGACCCGGGGTCATGACCTCTGACCTCTCTGCCCCTCATGACCTCGTCCTCCTTATCCAGTAATTTCCTATACATTCTATGTGACAATTTCCCATCATTGGCAGTGACTGATTACAACCCGTCCTCACCCAACACTTCTCATGGCTGAAGGTTTGCTACAATTGTATCCATTCAACACAAGGAACAGAAGCACCAATATTTGCTGACTATCAGACTGACACATTGTAACAAATCCTCAGGACTCAGTTAAGGCAGCTTTTCACGCTTGGTGTAAATCAGAATTGATCTGATTGATTCGCAGCAATCAGAGGTGCTGGCAATAAAAAGCACTGATGTCGTCATTGTGGAACGTGTAGTATCGGCACAGTGTGGGCGCCGCTGATCTCCCCCGATTATGGGGAATCGTGCGACAGACGACAGATCATGGAGATGATGGGAGGAAAGATATAAAACCTGGAGGCCAAGAACGTGTGGACTACACTGAGGTCCGTGCCGGCGCCATCATCTCCAGCTCCTGATCTCTGCGGGCGCCGCTGATCTCCCCCGACTATGCGAAATCCTGCAATAGATGACGGATCATGGAGATGATGGGAGGAAAGATATAAAACCTGGAGGCCAAGAATGTGTAGACTACACTGAGGTCCGTGCCGGCGCCATCATCTCCAGCTCCTGATCTCTGCGGGCGCCGCTGATCTCCCCTGACTATGCGAAATCCTGCGACAGATGACGGATCATGGAGATGGTGGGAGGAAAGATATAAAACCTGGAGGCCAAGAACGTGTGGACTACACTGAGGTCCGTGCCGGCGCCATCATCTCCCGCTCCTGATCTGCAGCCGCTGATGACTGAGGATTTCTATCTGATCATTAGGGTAAGTTCACACAGGGCGTTTTTTTTCTGAAGCAAAACCTGATCATCTTGGCAGGAAAGAAGCGCCAAAAACACAGATTTAGGTGCATTTTTGGTGTGTGTTTTTTGCGGCGTTTTTGGTGTTTTCATGCGTTTTTTTTCTCTCTGTGCATGCCAATAAAATTGAGTGCACACAAAGAAAAAAAAACAACTTCCTGTAGATAGAATAGGTAGACAGAATAGACTAGATACATTACCTGCAGTATCCTCTTCCCTGGCATTTTCCCACGGTGCAGAGGTTTCCTCCGGTCAGGCAGTGAGGGAGCGCAGGCTCGGTGACGTCACCGCTTGTTACTGACCTTGCGCCCGCTGCGTCTCTTCATTCCCCAGTCGCTTACAGCTGGGAGTGGTCGCATTAGCAGCGGTCGCATTAGCAGCGGTCGCATTAGCAGCGGTCGCATTAGCATCGCTCCCGGTGCTTTATCTCCCCCAGATTCTGCGTGGGACACTCGTTATATCAGACTACGATGGATCAGGAAGTACAGTATACTGTATGTTTGCTTTTTTATTGTATTTTTATTACAGAAGATCGAGGGCTTCATTTTGGAATGGCAGAACAATAAAAAGATGGTGAAAACTGTGTTTTATTTCATTAAAAGACTTTTTTCTGCATGTGTGTGTGTTTATTCAACCCTTTAATTACTATAGGATTAGTAATGGATGGGTGTCTTATTGACGCCTCTCCATTACTAAGCCGGCTTAATGTCACCTTACAATAGCAAGGTGACATTAATCCCCTCATTACCCCGCTTGCCACTGCTACAGGGCAGTGGGAAAAACCGGGCAAAGCGCCAGAATTGGCACATCTAATAGATGCTCCTTTTCTGGGCTGCTGTTTTTAGACTGGGGGGACAATATCAATGGCCCCTTACCAGCCTGAGAATAGCAGCCCCCAGCTGTCTGCTTTAGCAAGGCTGGTTGTCAAAAATGGGGGGAACCCAACGCCGTTTTTTAACATTATTTATTTAATTTTTTTTTTTTTTTAAAAAGGGTGGTGACCCCTTTATTCTTGATAACTAGCCTTGCTGAACCTGACAGCTCAGGGTTGCAGCCCCCAGCTGTGAGTTTTGTCTGGCTGGTTATCAAAAGAAGAGGGAACCCACGCTGTTTTGTTTTTTAATTATTTATTCATAGCGCAGGAGCGGCAGATGAAAACTCCCATCCGCCGCTCCTGCTGTCACTGTTATTGGCGGCAGCAGGTGTCGGATGATGGGAGCTGTAGTCCCATCAGCTGACACCAGTGATCAGAGGTGAAGTTTACACTTTCGATCACAGCTGAGCGCTCACTGTCTTCTGACAGCGTGGGAACCGCGGCTCTCTGACTGGCGGGGAGGATTTCATGCATATGACAGCGTGTCAAACACTAATGTCGGACCCCTCATTCAAGTGAATGGGGGGTCCACTGCTGGATGACAGGCTGTATGGACGCATCATGCATTCAGCCATCTAGATGTAGCAGAGCCGGGTGTGACATCACATGCGGCTCTACTTGACTTTTCTGCAGCAAATTCGTGGCAAGAAAAGTCAACCTTGCGTATTTGCAGCGTTTTTCACCATCCATTCAAGTCAATGGGTGAAAACGCTGAAAAAACGCTGAAAGAAGTGACATGCTCTATGTCCAAAAAATGCAGCAAAGCACAAAATAATGATGACACAAAAACCCAATGTGTGTGCATGAGATTTATGAAATCTCATAGGCTTTGCTGGTACTGTAAAAAGCAGTTGAAAATTAATATAAAAAGCAGCAAAAACGCCCTGTGTGAACTTACCCTTAGAACTGCGGAGCCGATCAGCGGACCTGAGTCCTAGAGAAAATGTATGGAAGGAACTACAGCTCAGAGATCATAGAAGGAGCCACAGAAGCTTCAGGATGTGACGAGTGTTTGTGTTGAAGAATGGGCCAAAATCCCACCTGAGCAATGCCTGCAACTAGTTTCTCCATACAGAAGGCGTCTGGAAGCTTCTTCACCAACAAAGGGATAAGTATGAAGGATTAATTACATGTCATTAACGTGTTCACTGCTTTCTCCGGTGTCATTTCTCATTATTACACATCATTTATGGACATCTATGGGGATTTCTTTCCTGTGTGGGTCAGATGTTCCCGAGACCTGGGGAGAATTTCATGTCAGCAGCTCCTTTACCAATAGATTTCCTCAATAACCTAATGATACGTTCCATCCTTCTGTCACCGCTGTATTAGTGAAATGCTGCTCATTCATTGGGCGATTGGATTGTTTATGGCGGAACTGAAATAATTGTTCTCGGCAGCACATTGCCCGGTGTAAGCTGCAGATGTGCTGCTGATGACATGATATGTATGGGGCAGATTGATCTACTAGTGATTGATCTTCATCCTGTGTAATGAGGCCGGCAATCAAGCATCGAACGACTGCTATATTGTCAATTGCTCATTTAACGGCCTGAGCGCATGGAAATACAACCGAAATGTTTCTGTGTGTGGCGCAATGTGTCAGCATTCAGGCCCCACTTTGTCTAAGGCCTCTTTCACACATCAGTTTTTTGCCGTCAGGCACAATCCAGGGAATTTTGAAAAAAAATGGATCCGGCAAAAGTTGCCGCTGGATCCGTTTTCTTCTCATAGACATGTATTAGCGACGGATTGTGATGGATGGCCTCACGTTTCATCCGTTTTTCGCTGGATCCGTTGAAAATTGTTTTTCTGGCGGCCAGACATAGTAACGTTTTTTGTGTCCATAGATAAAACATACAGCGACGGATCCGTCACCATCCGTCGTTTGCTAGAATTGAACCCTAAGGCGACGGATTCCGTTTTTTAACTGAGCATGCTCCGATTTTTTTATGATCCAATTAACTGGATCAGCTAGTTGGATCCGTCGAAAAAACGAACCCGTTGCATCAGTTTTTCACAATCTGCGACGGATCCTTTTTTTTTTAGCATTCGAAGGATTGTGACTGAATGCAAAAAACTGATGTGTGAAAGCAGCCTAACACCGCCCTGGTCGTGGTCACACAGAGCCGATGACAAAGCTTCATTATCAGTGTCTCTGCGCCGCGCTCTCCCCGGGATCTGCGGTTTCTCCTCCTCAGCGTGTCCGTTTTCCTCTCCCCGCCCCAGCTCCGTTGTGTGACCGCTGAATGTGCATGCCGCAGACCGGCCAGCGAGGAAGGACACTCCAATGAAATGTGTCAAGGTTATTCCGCCAATTACCAAGGTTTGTTAGTAAGAAGTCGACAATTAAGCAGCGACTGCGCACGTGATGCCGGAGATTTATCATCCTCTGCAGTAACAAACACGAGACCTCGCCGCCGAGCGCTGGACCAGCACCATTAACACCAAGGCCGGCCTGTCACAATGTGTCAGCAGCAATTAGCGGCCGAGCAAGTAAAGCTCATTATTCCCTAGATGTCACTCAGCGCCGTCCATGGGGAAAAACATCCAAAGACGTGATACAGCAGAAGCGGGTGTGTGAGAAGTGGGGAAAAACATCCGAAGATGTGATACAGCAGAAGCGGGTGTACGAGAAGTGGGGAAAAACATCCAATGATGTGATACAGCAGAATCGGGTGTGCGAGAAGTGGGGAAAAACATTCAAAGACGTTATACAGCAGAAGCGGGTGTGTGAGAAATGGGGAAAAACATCCAAAGACGTGATACAGCAGAAGCGGGTGTGCGAGAAGTGGGGAAAAACATCCAAAGATGTGATACAGCAGAAGCGGGTGTGCGAGAAGCGGGGAAAAACATCCAAAGATGTGATACAGCAGAAGCGGGTGTACGAGAAGTGGGGAAAAACATCCAAAGATGTGATACAGCAGAAGCGGGTGTGCGAGAAGTGGGGAAAAACATTCAAAGACGTTATACAGCAGAAGCGGGTGTGTGAGAAATGGGGAAAAACATCCAAAGACGTGATACAGCAGAAGCGGGTGGGCGAGAAGTGGGGAAAAACATTCAAAGATGTGATACAGCAGAAGCGGGTGTGCGAGAAGCGGGGAAAAACATCCAAAGATGTGATACAGCAGAAGCGGGTGTGCGAGAAGCGGGGAAAAACATCCAAAGATGTGATACAGCAGAAGCGGGTGTACGAGAAGTGGGGAAAAACATCCAAAGATGTGATACAGCAGAAGCGGGTGTGCGAGAAGTGGGGAAAAACATTCAAAGACGTTATACAGCAGAAGCGGGTGTGTGAGAAATGGGGAAAAACATCCAAAGACGTGATACAGCAGAAGCGGGTGTGCGAGAAGTGGGGAAAAACATTCAAAGACGTGATACAGCAGAAGCGGGTGTGTGAGAAGTGGGGAAAAACATCCAAAGACGTGATACAGCAAAAGCGGGTGTGCGAGAAGTGGGGAAAAACATTCAAAGACGTTATACAGCAGAAGCGGGTGTGTGAGAAGCGGGGAAAAACATCCAAAGATGTGATACAGCAGAAGCGGGTGTACGAGAAGTGGGGAAAAACATCCAAAGACGTGATACAGCAGAAGCGGGTGTGCGAGAAGTGGGGAAAAACATTCAAAGACGTGATACAGCAGAAGCGGGTGTGTGAGAAGTGGGGAAAAACATCCAAAGACGTGATACAGCAAAAGCGGGTGTGCGAGAAGTGGGGAAAAACATTCAAAGACGTTATACAGCAGAAGCGGGTGTGCGAGAAGCGGGGAAAAACATCCAAAGATGTGATACAGCAGAAGCGGGTGTACGAGAAGTGGGGAAAAACATCCAATGATGTGATACAGCAGAATCGGGTGTGCGAGAAGTGGGGAAAAACATTCAAAGATGTTATACAGCAGAAGCGGGTGTGTGAGAAATGGGGAAAAACATCCAAAGACGTGATACAGCAGAAGCGGGTGTGCGAGAAATGGGGAAAAACATCCAAAGACGTTATACAGCAGAAGCGGGTGTGTGAGAAATGGGGAAAAACATCCAAAGACGTGATACAGCAGAAGCGGGTGTGCGAGAAGTGGGGAAAAACATTCAAAGACGTGATACAGCAGAAGCGGGTGTATGAGAAGTGGGGAAAAACATCCAAAGACGTTATACAGCAGAAGCGGGTGTGAGAGAAGTTGGGAAAAACATTCAAAGACATGATACAGCAGAAGTGGGTGTGTGAGAAGTGGGGAAAAACATTCAAAGACGTGATACAGCAGAAGCGGGTGTGTGAGAAGTGGGGAAAAACATCCAAAGACATGATACAGCAGAAGCGGGTGTGTGAGAAGCGGGGAAAAACATCCAAAGATGTGATACAGCAGAAGCGGGTGTACGAGAAGTGAGGAAAAACATCCAATGATGTGATACAGCAGAAGCGGGTGTGTGAGAAATGGGGAAAAACATCCAAAGACGTGATGAAGCAGAAGCGGGTGTGCGAGAAGTGGGGAAAAACATTCAAAGACGTGATACAGCAGAAGCGGGTATATGAGAAGTGGGGAAAAACATCCAAAGACATGATACAGCAGATGCGGGTGTGAGAGAAGTTGGGAAAAACATTCAAAGACATGACAAAGGCGAAGCGGGTGTGTGAGAAGTGGGGAAAAACATTCAAAGATGTGATACAGCAGAAGCGGGTGTGTGAGAAGTGGGGAAAAACATCCAAAGACATGATACAGCAGAAGCGGGTGTGCGAGAAATGAGGAAAAACATCCAATGATGTGATACAGCAGAAGCGGGTGTACGAGAAGTGGGGAAAAACATCCAATGATGTGATACAGCAGAATCGGGTGTGCGAGAAGTGGGGAAAAACATTCAAAGACGTGATACAGCAGAAGCGGGTGTATGAGAAGTGGGGAAAAACATCCAAAGACATGATACAGCAGATGCGGGTGTGAGAGAAGTTGGGAAAAACATTCAAAGACATGACAAAGGCGAAGCGGATGTGTGAGAAGTGGGGAAAAACATTCAAAGATGTGATACAGCAGAAGCGGGTGTGTGAGAAGTGGGGAAAAACATCCAAAGACATGATACAGCAGAAGCGGGTGTGCGAGAAATGAGGAAAAACATCCAATGATGTGATACAGCAGAAGCGGGTGTGTGAGAAGTGGGGAAAAACATCCAAAGACATGACACAGCAGAAGCGGGTGTGCGAGAAGTGGGGAAAAACATTCAAAGATGTGATACAGCAGAAGCGGGTGTGTGAGAAGTGGGGAAAAACATTCAAAGACGTGATACAGCAGAAGCGGGTGTGTGAGAAGTGGGGAAAAACATTCAAAGATGTGATACAGCAGAAGCGGGTGTGTGAGAAGTGGGGAAAAACATCCAAAGACATGATACAGCAGAAGCGGGTGTGCGAGAAGTGGGGAAAAACATCCAAAGATATGACAAAGGCGAAGCGGGTGTGTGAGAAGTGGGGAAAAACATTCAAAGACATGATACAGCAGAATCGGGTGTGCGAGAAATGAGGAAAAACATCCAATGATGTGATACAGCAGAAGCGGGTGTGTGAGAAGTGGGGAAAAACATCCAAAGACATGACACAGCAGAAGCGGGTGTGTGAGAAGTGGGGAAAAACATTCAAAGACGTGATACAGCAGAAGCGGGTGTGTGAGAAGTGGGGAAAAACATTCAAAGACGTGGTACAGCAGAAGCGGGTGTGTGAGAAATGGGGAAAAACATCCAAAGACGTGATACAGCAGAAGCGGGTGTGCGAGAAGTGGGGAAAAACATCCAATGATGTGATACAGCAGAATCGGGTGTGCGAGAAGTGGGGAAAAACATTCAAAGACGTGATACAGCAGAAGCGGGTGTGTGAGAAGTGGGGAAAAACATTCAAAGACGTTATACAGCAGAAGCGGGTGTGCAAGAAGTTGGGAAAAACATTCAAAGACATGATACAGCAGAAGCGGGTGTGTGAGAAGTGGGGAAAAACATCCAAAGACATGATACAGCAGAAGCGGGTGTGCGAGAAGTGGGGAAAACATCCAAAGACATGACACAGCCGAAGCGGGTGTGTGAGAAGTGGGGAAAAAACATTCAAAGACATGACACAGCAGAAGCGGGTGTGCGAGAAGCATGGTAAAACATCTAAAGATGTGATACAGCAGAAGCAGGTGGGTGAGAAGCGGGTGTGCGAGAAGCGGGCATACAAAAAGGGGGAAAAAGCATCCAAAGATGTGAAACAGCAGAAGCGGGTGTGCGAGAGGCGGGTGATCAGACAAACGCCTTTTCTATCCGTGTTCCGTCCAGGTGCGCAACGAACCGTGCAAGAATTGTAGCCTTTACGCTGCTCCACAAGGACCTCTGCGCAAAGAGCATCGGCACGCTGCGCGGAGCCAGACACCTCTGCACTGCGCAGAGCTGGACACCTCTGTGCTGCGGATTTTTATGTACATTAGTACTTTGTGCACATTTTGTGTCATTTTACTGGAACAAGCAACTTTACGAGCTAAAAAGTTGCAAAAATGTAAGGACAAAAATAAAGAAAATTTTTTTTAACTTGAGGAAAAGTCATGATCCACCAACGAATACCACAAAAAAATAGACTTAGAGCTAGAACTTTCTGAGACGTGATACAGCTGAAGGACCGCTGCTCTGACAAATATCGATGGCCAGAAAACATCTAGAACATTCTAATCCATATTCCAGATAAGAGAAGACTTAGAACTTTCCAAGAGACGTGAATCATGGTGAAAGCTAGAAGTGTGCGGAGACATTACTGCACCTGGAGGAACATTACTGAGCAGATCTCTCAAGCAAGAACTAGAACTTTATAATTCTGTGATAAAACAAAAGCTGTTACTGTATCAAAGAAATCATCTACAGACAGAGCAGAGGAGACTGAGAACTGTCAGATACTCATCACAGAGTCCGCAGAGGAGACAGAACTGTCAGATACTCATCACAGAGTCTGCAGAGGAGACCGAGAACTGTCAGATACTCATCACAAAGTCTGCAGAGGAGACCGAGAACTGTCTGATACTCATCACAGAGTCTGCAGAGGAGACCGAGAACTGTCAGATACTCATCAGAGTCTGCTGAGGAGACCGAGAACTGTCAGATACTCATCACAGAGTCTGCAGAGGAGACCGAGAACTGTCAGATACTCATCACAGAGTCTGCAGAGGAGACTGAGAACTGTCAGATACTCATCACAGAGTCTGCAAAGGAGACCGAGAACTGTCAGATACTCATCACAGAGTCTGCAGAGGAGACCGAGAACTGTCAGATACTCATCACAGAGTCTGCAGAGGAGACTGAGAACTGTCAGATACTCATCACAGAGTCCGCAGAGGAGACTGAGAACTGTCAGATACTCATCACAAAGTCTGCAGAGGAGACTGAGAACTGTCAGATACTCACCACAGAGTCTGCAGAGGAGACCGAGAACTGTCAGATACTCATCACAAAGTCTGCAGAGGAGACCAAGAACTGTCTGATACTCATCACAGAGTCTGCAGAGGAGACCGAGAACTGTCAGATACTCATCAGAGTCTGCTGAGGAGACCGAGAACTGTCAGATACTCATCACAGAGTCTGCAGAGGAGACCGAGAACTGTCAGATACTCATCACAGAGTCTGCAGAGGAGACTGAGAACTGTCAGATACTCATCACAGAGTCTGCAGAGGAGACCGAGAACTGTCAGATACTCATCACAGAGTCTGCAGAGGAGACCGAGAACTGTCAGATACTCATCACAGAGTCCGCAGAGGAGACTGAGAACTGTCAGATACTCATCACAAAGTCTGCAGAGGAGACCGAGAACTGTCTGATACTCATCACAGAGTCTGCAGAGGAGACCGAGAACTGTCAGATACTCATCAAAGAGTCTGCAGAGGAGACAGAGAACTGTCAGATACTCATCAAAGAGTCTGCAGAGATGACCGATAACTGTCTGATACTCATCACATAGTCCGCAGAGGAGACTGAGAACTGTTAGATACTTATCACAGAGTCAACAAAGGAGACAGAACTGTCAGATACTCATCACAGAGTCTGCAGAGACCGAGAACTGTCAGATACTCATCACAGAGTCTGCAGAGGAGACTGAGAACTGTCAGATACTCATCACAGAGTCTGCAGAGGAGACCAAGAACTGTCAGATACTCATCACAGAGTCTGCAGAGGAGACTGAGAACTGTCACATACTCATCACAAAGTCTGCAGAGGAGACCGAGAACTGTCTGATACTCATCAGAGTCTGCAGAGGAGACTGAGAACTGTCAGATACTCATCAAAGAGTCTGCAGAGATGACCGAGAACTGTCTGATACTCATCACATAGTCTGCAGAGGAGACTGAGAACTGTCAGATACTCATCACAGAGTCTGCAGAGGAGACAGAGAACTGTCAGATACTCATCACAGAGTCTGCAGAGGAGACAGAGAACTGTCAGATACTCATCAGAGTCTGCAGAGGAGACTGAGAACTGTCAGATACTCATCAAAGAGTCTGCAGAGATGACCGAGAACTGTCTGATACTCATCACAGAGTCTGCAGAGGAGACTGAGAACTGTCAGATACTCATCACAGAGACTGCAGAGGAGACTGAGAACTGTCAGATACTCATCAGAGTCTGCAGAGGAGACTGAGAACTGTCAGATACTCATCAAAGAGTCTGCAGAGGAGACCGAGAACTGTCAGATACTCATCAGTCTGCAGAGGAGACTGAGAACTGTCAGATACTCATCAAAGAGTCTGCAGAGATGACCGAGAACTGTCTGATACTCATCACATAGTCTGCAGAGGAGACTGAGAACTGTCAGATACTCATCACAGAGTCTGCAGAGGAGACTGAGAACTGTCAGATACTCATCACAGAGTCTGCAGAGGAGACTGAGAACTGTCTGATACTCATCACAGAGTAGGCAGAGGAGACCGAGAACTGTCAGATACTCATCACAGAGTCTGCAGGTCTGCAGAGGAGACTGAGAACTGTCAGATACTCATCACAGAGTCTGCAGAGGAGACTGAGAACTGTCAGATACTCATCACAGAGTCTGCAGAGGAGACTGAGAACTGTCAGATACTCATCTCAGAGTCTGCAGAGGAGACCGAGAACTGTCAGATACTCATCACAGAGTCTGCAGAGGAGACCGAGAACTGTCAGATACTCATCACAGAGTCTGCAGAGGAGACTGAGAACTGTCAGAAACTCATCACAGAGTCCGCAGAGGAGACTGAGAACTGTTGGATACTCATCACAGAGTCAACAAAGGAGACAGAACTGTCAGATACTCATCACAGAGTCCACAGAGGAGACCGAGAACTGTCAGATACTCATCACAGAGTCTGCAGAGATGACTGAGAACTGTCAGATACTCATCACAGAGTCTGCAGAGGAGACCGAGAACTGTCAGATACTCATCACAGAGTCTGCAGAGGAGACTGAGAACTGTCTGATGCTCACACAGCAGAGTCCGCAGAGAAAGGCAGAGCTGTCAGTGGAACCTAGAACAAACTATAGAAGGAAGCCTGGCACTAACACATAGAGGAGAGAACATTCCGCTGAGACCTAGAACCTCTGAATGACATTACGCAGCAGAGTCTGCAGTGCTCAGCAGAGCGCTCAGAAATGACACAGCTTCCCACAGAGAAGATGCACAACACTTCTACAGAAGACTGCTCAGAAATGATCGAGAACTTTCCAAAAGAAATCAGAGAGCAGAACTCTGTCATGTATCTCTATTGGGCGGCTCCGACATTTTCCACAGACTATTCGTGGCAGCTGTGAAAAAACTCCGGGAGCTGCGGAAAGTTCTGTACAGAAGAAATAAGTTTTACTGTTTATTGGGCCGTGTGCTGTGCGGATAATTGGTCCTCACTACAAAAGTGGGGGAGGGGATTAATAGGGAATAATGAATATGAACATTTGATCACTTCTAGAATCCAGGAACAATTAGCAGCCGCCGATACAACAAGGAGAAGCTTCATCTTCATTACATCTGCCAGAAAGTGAGATAATCACCCCAGCGGCTGACACCTGCAGAGCGCAGCAACCAGTGGCGCAGAGCAATGCTCTGCAGAGAGACGTGACAATTCATGCAGGTGCAACTCCAACTATCAGGAGATCAGAGCAATGCTCTGCAGTGACGGGACATATCAGGCAAGTACTGCAGCAGATACCAGGGAGAAAGAGCAGTGCTCTGCAGAGAGATGCGAGATGTTCTGCAGGTATATACAGGACAGGAGGAGTGGTACTGTGCAGTGTATATATACAGGACAGGAGGAGTGGTACTGTGCAGTGTATATATACAGGGGAGAGGTACTGTGCAGTGTATATATACAGGACAGGAGGAGTGGTACTGTGCAGTGTATATATACAGGAGGAGTGGTACTGTGCAGTGTATATATACAGGACAGGAGGAGTGGTACTGTGCAGTGTATATATACAGGACAGGAGGAGTGGTACTGAGCAGTGTATATATACAGGAGGAGTGGTACTGTGCAGTGTATATATACAGGACAGGAGGAGTGGTACTGTGCAGTGTATATGCAGGACAGGAGGAGTGGTGCTGTGCAGTGTATATATACAGGACAGGAGGAGTGGTGCTGTGCAGTGTGTATATACAGGACAGGAGGAGTGGTACTGTGCAGTGTATATATACAGGAGGAGTGGTACTGTGCAGTGTTTATATACAGGACAGGAGGAGTGGAGCTGTGCAGTGTGTATATACAGGACAGGAGGAGTGGTACTGTGCAGTGTATATATACAGGAGGAGAGGTACTGTGCAGTGTATATATACAGGAGGAGTGGTACTGTGCAGTGTATATATACAGGACAGGAGGAGTGGTACTGTGCAGTGTATATATACAGGAGGAGTGGTACTGTGCAGTGTATATACAGTATACAGGAGGAGTGGTACTGTGCAGTGTATATACAGTATACAGGAGGAGTGATACTGTGCAGTGTATATATACAGGAGGAGTGGTACTGTGCAGTGTATATATACAGGACAGGAGGAGTGGTGCTGTGCAGTGTATATATACAGGACAGGAGGAGTGGTGCTGTGCAGTGTGTATATACAGGACAGGAGGAGTGGTACTGTGCAGTGTATATATACAGGAGGAGTGGTACTGTGCAGTGTTTATATACAGGACAGGAGGAGTGGAGCTGTGCAGTGTGTATATACAGGACAGGAGGAGTGGTACTGTGCAGTGTGTATATACAGGACAGGAGGAGTGGTACTGTGCAGTGTATATATACAGGAGGAGTGGTACTGTGCAGTGTATATACAGTATACAGGAGGAGTGGTACTGTGCAGTGTATATACAGTATACAGGAGGAGTGATACTGTGCAGTGTATATATACAGGAGGAGTGGTACTGTGAAGTGTATATACAGTCATGGCCAAAAGTATTGACACCCCTGCAATTCTGTCAGATAATACTCAGTTTCTTCCTGAAAATGATTGCAAACACAAATTCTTTGTTATTATTATCTTCATTTAATTTGTCTTAAATGAAAAAACACAAAAAGAATTGTCCTAAAGCCAAATTGGATATAATTCCACACCAAACATAAAAAGGGGTGGATAAAAGTATTGGCACTGTTCGAAAAATCCTGTGATGCTTCTCTAATTAGTGTAATTAACAGCACCTGTAACTTACCTGTGGCACCTAACAGGTGTGGGCAATAACTAAATCACACTTGCAGCCAGTTGACATGGATTAAAGTTGACTCAACCTCTGTCCTGTGTCCTTGTGTGTACCACATTGAGCATGGAGAAAAGAAAGAAGACCAAAGAACTGTCTGAGGACTTGAGAAACCAAATTATGAGGAAGCATGAGCAATCTCAAGGCTACAAGTCCATCTCCAAAGACCTGAATGTTCCTGTGTCTACCGTGCGCAGTGTCATCAAGAAGTTTAAAGCCCATGGCACTGTGGCTAACCTCCCTAGATGTGGACGGAAAAGAAAAATTGACAAGAGATTTCAACGCAAGATTGTGCGGATGTTGGATAAAGAACCTCGACTAACATCCAAACAAGTTCAAGCTGCCCTGCAGTCCGAGGGTACAACAGTGTCAACCCGTACTTTCCGTCGGCCTCTGAATGAAAAGGGACTGTATGGTAGGAGACCCAGGAAGACCCCACTTCTTACCCCAAGACATAAAAAAGCCAGGCTGGAGTTTACCAAAACTTACCTGAAAAAGCCTAAAACGTTTTGGAAGAATGTTCTCTGGTCAGATGAGACAAAAGTAGAGCTTTTTGGGCAAAGGCATCAACATAGAGATTACAGGAGAAAAAAAGAGGCATTCAAAGAAAAGAACACGGTCCCTACAGTCAAACATGGCGGAGGTTCCCTGATGTTTTGGGGTTGCTTTGCTGCCTCTGGCACTGGACTGCTTGACCGTGTGCATTGCATTATGAAATCTGAAGACTACCAACAAATTTTGCAGCATAATGTAGGGCCCAGTGTGAGAAAGCTGGGTCTCCTCAGAGGTCATGGGTCTTCCAGCAGGACAATGACCCAAAACACACTTCAAAAAGCACTAGAAAACGGTTTGAGAGAAAGCACTGGAGACTTCTAAGGGTGGCCAGCAATGAGTCCAGACCTGAGTCCCATAGAACACCTGTGGAGAGATCTAAAAATGGCAGTTTGGAGAAGGCACCCTTCAAATATCAGGGACCTGGAGCAGTTTGCCAAAGAAGAATGGTCTAAAATTCCAGCAGAGCATTGTAAGAAACTCATTGATGGTTACCGGAAGCGGTTGGTCGCAGTTATTTTGGCTAAAGGTTGTGCAACCAAGTATTAGGCTGAGGGTGCCAATACTTTTGTCGGGCCCATTTTTGGAGTTTTGTGTGAAATGATCAATGTTTTGCTTTTTGCTTCATTCTCTTTTGTGTTTTTTTCATTTAAGACAAATTAAATGAAGATAATAATAACAAAGAATTTGTGATTGCAATCATTTTCAGGAAGAAACTGAGCATTATCTGACAGAATTGCAGGAGTGTCAATACTTTTGGCCATGACTGTATACAGGAGTGGTACTGTGCAGTGTATATATACAGGACAGGAGGAGTGGAGCTGTGCAGTGTATATATACAGGAGGAGTGGTACTGTGCAGTGTATATATACAGGAGGAGTGGTACTGTGCAGTGTATATATACAGGACAGGAGGAGCGGTACTGTGCAGTGTATATATACAGGAGGAGTGGTACTGTGCAGTGTATATATACAGGAGGAGTGGTACTGTGCAGTGTATATATACAGGAGGAGTGGTACTGTGCAGTGTATATATACAGGAGGAGTGGTACTGTGCAGTGTATATATACAGGAGGAGTGGTACTGTGCAGAGTATATATACAGGACAGGAGGAGTGGTACAGTGCAGTGTATATATACACACAAGAGGAGTGGTACTGTACAGTGTATATATACAGGAGGAGTGGTGCTGTGCAGTGTATATATACAGTGTATATATACAGGACAGGAGGAGTGGTACTGTGCAGTGTATATATACAGGACAGGAGGAGTGGTACTGTGCAGTGTATATATACAGGACAGGAGGAGTGGTACTGTGCAGTGTATATATACAGGACAGGAGGAGTGGTACTGTGCAGTGTATATATACAGGACAGGAGGAGTGGTACTGTGCAGTGTATATATACAAGAGGAGTGGTACTGTGCAGTGTATATATACAGGACAGGAGGAGTGGTGCAGTGCAGTGTATATATACAGGAGGAGTGGTACTGTGCAGTGTATATATACAGGACAGGAGGAGTGGTACTGTGCAGTATATATATATATATATACAGGACAGGAGGAGTGGTACTGTGCAGTGTATATATACAAGAGGAGCGGTACTGTGCAGTGTATATATACAGGAGGAGTGGTACTGTGCAGTGTATATATACAGGAGGAGTGGTACTGTGCAGTGTATATATACAGGAGGAGTGGTACTGTGCAGTGTATATATACAGGAGGAGTGGTACTGTGCAGTGTATATATACAGGAGGAGTGGTACTGTGCGGTGTATATATACAGGAGGAGTGGTACTGTGCGGTGTATATATACAGGAGGAGTGGTACTGTGCGGTGTATATATACAGGAGGAGTGGTACTGTGCAGTGTATATATACAGGAGGAGTGGTACTGTGCGGTGTATATATACAGGAGGAGTGGTACTGTGCGGTGTATATATACAGGAGGAGTGGTACTGTGCAGTGTATATATACTGGAGGAGTGGTACTGTGCGGTGTATATATACAGGAGGAGTGGTACTGTGCAGTGCATATATACAGGAGGAGTGGTACTGTGCGGTGTATATATACAGGAGGAGTGGTACTGTGCGGTGTATATATACAGGAGGAGTGGTACTGTGCAGTGTATATATACAGGAGGAGTGGTTCTGTGCAGTGTATATATATACAGGAGGAGTGGTACTGTGCAGAGTATATATACAGGAGGAATGGTACTGTGCAGTGTATATATACAGGAGGAGTGGTTCTGTGCAGTGTATATATACAGGAGGAGTGGTACTGTGCAGTGTATATATACAGGAGGAGTGGTACTGTGCAGTGTATATATACAGGAGGAGTGGTACTGTGCAGTGTATATATACAGGAGGAGTGGTACTGTACAGTGTATATATACAGGACAGGAGGAGCGGTACTGTGCAGTGTATATATACAGGAGGAGTGGTACTGTGCAGTGTATATATACAGGAGGAGTGGTACTGTGCAGTGTATATATACAGGAGGAGTGGTACTGTACAGTGTATATATACAGGACAGGAGGAGCGGTACTGTACAGTGTATATATACAGGAGGAGTGGTACTGTGCGGTGTATATATACAGGAGGGGTGGTACTGTGCGGTGTATATATACAGGAGGAGTGGTACTGTGCAGTGTATATACAGGAGGAGTGGTACTGTGCAGTGTATATATACAGGAGGAGTGGTACTGTGCAGTGTATATATACAGGAGGAGTGGTACTGTGCAGTGTATATATACAGGAGGAGTGGTACTGTGCAGTGTATATATATACAGGAGGAGTGGTACTGTGCAGTGTATATACAGGAGGAGTGGTACTGTGCAGTGTGTATATACAGGAGGAGCGGTACTGTGCAGTGTATATATACAGGACAGGAGGAGTGGTACTGTGCAGTGTATATATACAGGACAGGAGGAGTGGTACTGTGCAGTGTATATATACAGGAGGAGTGGTACTGTGCAGTGTGAGGAGTGGTACTGTGCAGTGTGAGGAGTGGTACTGTGCGGTGTATATATACAGGAGGGGTGGTACTGTGCGGTGTATATATACAGGAGGAGTGGTACTGTGCAGTGTATATATACAGGAGGAGTGGTACTGTGCAGTGTATATACAGGAGGAGTGGTACTGTGCAGTGTATATATACAGGAGGAGTGGTACTGTGCAGTGTATATATATACAGGAGGAGTGGTACTGTGCAGTGTATATACAGGAGGAGTGGTACTGTGCAGTGTGTATATACAGGAGGAGCGGTACTGTGCAGTGTATATATACAGGACAGGAGGAGTGGTACTGTGCAGTGTATATATATACAGGAGGAGTGGTACTGTGCAGTGTGTATATACAGGAGGAGCGGTACTGTGCAGTGTATATATACAGGGCAGGAGGAGTGGTGCTGTGCAGTGTATATATACAGGAGGAGTGTTGCTGTGCAGTGTATATATACAGGAGGAGTGGTACTGTGCAGTGTATATATACAGGACAGGAGGAGTGGTACTGTGCAGTGTATATATACAGGACAGGAGGAGTGGTACTGTGCAGTGTATATATACAGGAGGAGTGGTACTGTGCAGTGTATATATACAGGAGGAGTGGTGCTGTGCAGTGTATATATACAGGAGGAGTGGTACTGTGCAGTGTGAGGAGTGGTACTGTGCAGTGTATATATACAGGACAGGAGGAGTGGTACTGTGCAGTGTATATATACAGGAGGAGTGGTACTGTGCAGTGTATATATACAGGAGGAGTGGTACTGTGCAGTGTATATATACAGGAGGAGTGGTACTGTGCAGTGTATATATACAGGAGGAGTGGTACTGTGCAGTGTGAGGAGTGGTACTGTGCAGTGTATATATACAGGACAGGAGGAGTGGTACTGTGCAGTGTATATATACAGGAGGAGTGGTACTGTGCAGTGTATATATACAGGAGGAGTGGTACTGTGCAGTGTATATATACAGGAGGAGTGGTACTGTGCAGTGTATATATACAGGAGGAGTGGTACTGTGCAGTGTATATATACAGGAGGAGTGGTACTGTGCAGTGTGAGGAGTGGTACTGTGCAGTGTATATATACAGGACAGGAGGAGTGGTACTGTGCAGTGTATATATCCAGGAGGAGCGGTACTGTGCAGTGTATATATACAGGAGGAGTGGTACTGTGCAGTGTATATATACAGGAGGAGTGGTACTGTGCAGTGTATATATACAGGAGGAGTGGTACTGTGCAGTGTATATATACAGGAGGAGTGGTACTGTGCAGTGTATATATACAGGACAGGAGGAGTGGTACTGTGCAGTGTATATATACAGGAGGAGTGGTACTGTGCAGTGTATATATACAGGAGGAGTGGTACTGTGCAGTGTATATATACGGGAGGAGTGGTACTGTGCAGTGTATATATACAGGACAGGAGGAGTGGTACTGTGCAGTGTATATATACAGGAGGAGTGGTACTGTGCAGTGTATATATACAGGAGGAGTGGTACTGTGCAGTGTATATATACAGGAGGAGTGGTACTGTGCAGTGTATATATACAGGAGGAGTGGTACTGTGCAGTGTGAGTTAATACTATGGGTTTAGTACCGGTGAAGTGTTTTCTTAGGTTTATGGATTACTACATTCAGTAATTAGTCCTAATTAGTAAACATATAAGTCAGAGTTCGGCTCTTATTCCGGTAATTACATGCCGTTGATCGATCAGTCTTTATACGTGATCAATCATGAATCATATTTACATTATCACATTTCAGGAGCGCAGCTCTGGAGTCACCTGATACGGTGGAGAAGTGCTGGATGTAAAAGTGAGAAAGGTCAAACACTGATAAACTGTAACAAACCCTCATCTGTGAGAAGTGTGAGGTCAGTGCTGTAGCTGGCTAAAGAGCCCAACATCTAAGGGGGTCACGATGTGCAGATAGTGATGATGTGATGGCTTATCAGCGAGAGAATGGAGAATTCTACCTAGCTGCAGCCTGTTCTACTGTGACACCACTGTGTGCATTATCCCTAGCCATCTCCACCTTTCTGGACCACTTCACCACCTGGCTACTTCACTTCCTCTCCGCCGACATCCCCACTATCATCATGGGTGACTTCAATACCCCCATTGACACTTCCACCTCAGCTGCCTCTAAACTTTTATCGCTCACTGCCTCCTTCAGCCTCACTCAATGGTCCTCTGAGGCCACTCACAAAGATGGTCACAGGCTGGACCTCATCTTCACCCGCCTCTGTTCCCTCCCTAATCTCCCTAACTCACCCCTCCCCCGTCTGACCAAAACCTACTGACATTCTCTTCCCTCTCCTCTCCTAGTGTGCAACCCTCACTCCACAAACTCACTCACCCTCACAGAAACCTCAAACACCTCAATTTACACTGTCACGAATCACAGGGAGGATATTTTTATCATCCCCACCGCTCTCACCAATATGTCATGAAACGGGGTTGTTAGGTTGCCCCGATTCTTTTCTGAAGGGGATTTATCTATATCCCACTTCCCAGTTCCAGTTTGGAACTTGCAGCTCTCTGGCGCCCCCTTTACCCTCAGGTCAGTCAGGGAACTGCACCTAGGATAATTAGTTGCCAGAAAGGCTGCCTGCTATGTCCTGGCTGTGGGGCACACGCTGCAGTGAGGGTGATGTAATTATTCCCAGCCGCAGCCAAGGAATACACTATAAAAATCCCGATCCGTTACTGCCAGCGTTACGCACCAGCACAGGACAATTTTGCTGCCACCAGCTCCGATTTCTTAATTAATAACGGGTCCGGAGCCAACCCAATTAGTAGCGTAATTACTTCAGAGGACGTGACAGTACGTTATAGAGCTAGGAGAAACGAAGCTAGTAATTTTACATACTTTACTCCAAAAGGTAGGCAGTGTTTACAACAGTATAAAAAGGTATTATAAAATGAGACAATTATATATGTACAGAACGATTACAAATAAAAAGGGATTAAAGTAGAAAATAGACTTACAGTTCTTTCATATAATTTCATAGCAGACCATGCGGTGGGGGGAAGGGGCATATGTCCCAGTGCATCACAGATGTGACTCTCAGCTAGACCCTGGACAAAGACTACTGAAGAAAGGATGTCTCACTATCTTATCTCTGGGCCCAAAACTAAGGCACTGACCCTGTGGTGAACTCACTCAGAGGCTGAATACTCCCCTTTCTTAAAGTTATGAAAAGCAATCTCTACACATATCTAGGCGTATGAACCTCGTAGAAGACAAAGTTATCACTGTGCTCAGCAAGACATGGGGGTTCAGTTAAGTATAAACACGGATTGGATATGAGCTCTGGTTAAGCAGCAATCCGTCTCTGCTAGGTGCTGCGCTTAGAAAACGCACTGGCGTGTAGCCCTATTGTCGCACATCCCAAATATATAACTTTCATATCTCTGTCACCACCTGAGGTAGAATTATTCATCATGAATAATTCTCACACAACTTAGAAGACGCATGGCTGCAAACAAAAACATTCCTGAGGGAGGGGGGAAAAGAGTGGCTTAGAATTTCACCGTGCTGACAGGCAGAGCGGCATAGCTGCTAGCTGCTGCTGTGGGGGAAAAAGAGAGGGGTTGAATCTGCAGCGTGTGTCTGGAACCATGGAACCTTCTAGAAAATTACTCAGGACATGGCATTTTTACAATATCGTGGCATACACTCACTCTCTGAGTCCCTTCTCCCTCTTACAGACATAGCTTCCCTTCATGACAGAGATGCTGCTGCCACTTTTTATAACACCACTATAACAGCAACACTTGATTCGGCTGCCCCACTCACGCATAGCAAAGCTCGTACAATCAACAGACAGCCCTGGCTGACCAGCCTGATAAAAGACCTGAGACGGGCTTCCAGGGTCGCTGAGTGGAGATGGAAGCGATGCCGCTCTGCCGACCAATTCACTGCATACAAGCAGTCCCTCGCCAGCTTCAAGTCCACACTCACTGCCGCAAAAGAAACTTAGTTCTCATATCCTCCCTGATTCACAACCCTAAAAAGCTTTTCAACACTTTCAATTCTCTACTCCATCCCCCAGCACCACCTCCCTTTCCTCTCATTTCTGCTGAAGAATTTGCCTCTTTCTTTAAGCAGAAGATTGATACGATCAGCTTTGGCCCGGAGCCCACAATGCCCCTCTTAGCTGCTCAATCCTGCTCCTCCAAAACCAGCTTCTCCACCATGGCAGAAGATCAGCTCTCCACCCTCCTGTCAAGATCACATCTCACCACTTGCACGCTTGACCCGCTCCTGTCCCACCTAATCCCTATCCTCGCCACAGGCTTCATCCCAACCCTAACGCACCTCTTCATCGTCTCACTCACAACTGGTGTCTTCCTCTCATCCTTCAAACATGCCTCAATCACACCTATCCTCAAAAAGCCCTCCCTCGACCCATCCTCTGTGTCCAGCTATCGCCCGATATGTCTTCTCCCTTACACCTTATGTTCCACTACTGGAACAACACGTCCATCTTGAACTATCCTCCTCCCTCTCCTCCTGCTCCCTCTTTGACCAGTTACAATCTGGAAAACCCCAATTCCTGCTCCAACACACCCCTAACCTTAATCCCAGTCCTAAAGGAAAAAAATACATTTTATTAATTGTATTATTTTTCCCTAAGGGAGTGATGAAGGGGGGTTTAATTTATTATTTTGATCACTGTGATAGGATCTATCACATGCAGACGTGTCTTTTTATATAGTGGATGGAATCTTCTGGTTTCAACTGTACTTTGTTACACCCGACGCCTGAGGAAGGGGCCTCAGAAGTGCAGAAAGCTGCCCCGAAACATCATTTATTGTTGTTCACCATTATAAGGTCTCATAACTACAAGATTATCTTGTGCTTCACACTGAGCATTAATCATCTCTGAACTGTGATGGGAGAACGTCAGGAGGTCTCAGACAATATAATCCCCCATCGCTGATGGCCGCCGACTCCTCCTCCATATGATAAACTAAACCTGAGACCTGAAGCAGAAGTGGATGACGGTGACGGATGTGGAGGAGCCTGGAGAGGACTACTGCTCCCATCAGGTCCTCAGTGACTGCAGTCCTAATGCTGTATGTGCACTGGTGGCCGGGCTCAGATTTCCATCTCTACATTTACACATCACTCAGTCCTTTCTGTGACTGTCAGATATTCCGGAACATTTGATAATCCAGCACATAAAAGGTCCCACATCTGGCAGATTAAAGGAATCTGGTGCGGATGCAGGGATGGCTGACTGGTGCTGAGTGCGGTGCAAGGCGAGGTGTGATGTAGGAAGTAGTGCTGGGCGCAGTGCAAGGTGAGGTGCTGGGCGTGGTGTAGTGAGAGGTGTGGGGCGAGGTGCTGGGCGTGGTGCAGTGAGAGGTGTGGGGCGAGGTGCAGTGAGAGGTGTGGGGCGAGGTGCTGGGCGTGGTGCAGTGAGAGGTGTGGGGCGAGGTGCTGGGCGTGGTGCAGTGAGAGGTGTGGGGCGAGGTGCTGGGCGTGGTGTAGTGAGAGGTGTGGGGCGAGGTGCTGGGCGTGGTGCAGTGAGAGGTGTGGGGCGAGGTGTCGGGCGAGGTGCAGTGAGAGGTGTGGGGCGAGGTGCTGGGCGTGGTGCAGTGAGAGGTGTGGGGCGAGGTGCTGGGCGTGGTGCAGTGAGAGGTGTGGGGCGAGGTGCTGGGCGTGGTGCAGTGAGAGGTGTGGGGCGAGGTGCTGGGCGTGGTGCAGTGAGAGGTGTGGGGCGAGGTGCTGGGCGTGGTGCAGTGAGAGGTGTGGGGCGAGGTGCTGGGCGAGGTGCAGTGAGAGGTGAGGGGCGAGGTGCTGGGCGTGGTGCAGTGAGAGGTGTGGGGCGAGGTGCTGGGCGAGGTGCAGTGAGAGGTGAGGGGCGAGGTGCTGGGCGTGGTGTAGTGAGAGGTGTGGGGCGAGGTGCTGGGCGTGGTGCAGTGAGAGGTGTGGGGCGAGGTGTCGGGCGAGGTGCAGTGAGAGGTGTGGGGCGAGGTGCTGGGCGTGGTGCAGTGAGAGGTGTGGGGCGAGGTGCTGGGCGTGGTGCAGTGAGAGGTGTGGGGCGAGGTGCTGGGCGTGGTGCAGTGAGAGGTGTGGGGCGAGGTGCTGGGCGTGGTGTAGTGAGAGGTGTGGGGCGAGGTGCTGGGCGTGGTGCAGTGAGAGGTGTGGGGCGAGGTGCTGGGCGTGGTGCAGTGAGAGGTGTGGGGCGAGGTGTCGGGCGAGGTGCAGTGAGAGGTGTGGGGCGAGGTGCTGGGCGTGGTGCAGTGAGAGGTGTGGGGCGAGGTGCAGTGAGAGGTGTGGGGCGAGGTGCTGGGCGTGGTGCAGTGAGAGGTGTGGGGCGAGGTGCTGGGCGTGGTGCAGTGAGAGGTGTGGGGCGAGGTGCTGGGCGTGGTGCAGTGAGAGGTGTGGGGCGAGGTGCAGTGAGAGGTGTGGGGCGAGGTGCTGGGCGTGGTGCAGTGAGAGGTGTGGGGCGAGGTGTCGGGCGAGGTGCAGTGAGAGGTGTGGGGCGAGGTGCTGGGTGTGGTGCAGTGAGAGGTGTGGGGCGAGGTGCTGGGCGTGGTGCAGTGAGAGGTGTGGGGCGAGGTGCTGGGCGTGGTGCAGTGAGAGGTGTGGGGCGAGGTGCTGGGCGTGGTGCAGTGAGAGGTGTGGGGCGAGGTGCTGGGCGTGGTGCAGTGAGAGGTGTGGGGCGAGGTGCTGGGCGAGGTGCAGTGAGAGGTGAGGGGCGAGGTGCTGGGCGTGGTGCAGTGAGAGGTGTGGGGCGAGGTGCTGGGCGAGGTGCAGTGAGAGGTGAGGGGCGAGGTGCTGGGCGTGGTGTAGTGAGAGGTGTGGGGCGAGGTGCTGGGCGTGGTGCAGTGAGAGGTGTGGGGCGAGGTGTCGGGCGAGGTGCAGTGAGAGGTGTGGGGCGAGGTGCTGGGCGTGGTGCAGTGAGAGGTGTGGGGCGAGGTGCTGGGCGTGGTGCAGTGAGAGGTGTGGGGCGAGGTGCTGGGCGTGGTGCAGTGAGAGGTGTGGGGCGAGGTGCTGGGCGAGGTGCAGTGAGAGGTGAGGGGCGAGGTGCTGGGCGTGGTGCAGTGAGAGGTGTGGGGCGAGGTGTCGGGCGAGGTGCAGTGAGAGGTGTGGGGCGAGGTGCTGGGCGTGGTGCAGTGAGAGGTGTGGGGCGAGGTGCTGGGCGTGGTGCAGTGAGAGGTGTGGGGCGAGGTGCTGGGCGTGGTGCAGTGAGAGGTGTGGGGCGAGGTGCTGGGCGTGGTGTAGTGAGAGGTGTGGGGCGAGGTGCTGGGCGTGGTGCAGTGAGAGGTGTGGGGCGAGGTGCTGGGCGTGGTGCAGTGAGAGGTGTGGGGCGAGGTGTCGGGCGAGGTGCAGTGAGAGGTGTGGGGCGAGGTGCTGGGCGTGGTGCAGTGAGAGGTGTGGGGCGAGGTGCAGTGAGAGGTGTGGGGCGAGGTGCTGGGCGTGGTGCAGTGAGAGGTGTGGGGCGAGGTGCTGGGCGTGGTGCAGTGAGAGGTGTGGGGCGAGGTGCTGGGCGTGGTGCAGTGAGAGGTGTGGGGCGAGGTGCAGTGAGAGGTGTGGGGCGAGGTGCTGGGCGTGGTGCAGTGAGAGGTGTGGGGCGAGGTGTCGGGCGAGGTGCAGTGAGAGGTGTGGGGCGAGGTGCTGGGTGTGGTGCAGTGAGAGGTGTGGGGCGAGGTGCTGGGCGTGGTGCAGTGAGAGGTGTGGGGCGAGGTGCTGGGCGTGGTGCAGTGAGAGGTGTGGGGCGAGGTGCTGGGCGTGGTGCAGTGAGAGGTGTGGGGCGAGGTGCTGGGCGTGGTGCAGTGAGAGGTGTGGGGCGAGGTGCTGGGCGAGGTGCAGTGAGAGGTGAGGGGCGAGGTGCTGGGCGTGGTGCAGTGAGAGGTGTGGGGCGAGGTGCTGGGCGAGGTGCAGTGAGAGGTGAGGGGCGAGGTGCTGGGCGTGGTGTAGTGAGAGGTGTGGGGCGAGGTGCTGGGCGTGGTGCAGTGAGAGGTGTGGGGCGAGGTGTCGGGCGAGGTGCAGTGAGAGGTGTGGGGCGAGGTGCTGGGCGTGGTGCAGTGAGAGGTGTGGGGCGAGGTGCTGGGCGTGGTGCAGTGAGAGGTGTGGGGCGAGGTGCTGGGCGTGGTGCAGTGAGAGGTGTGGGGCGAGGTGCTGGGCGTGGTGCAGTGAGAGGTGTGGGGCGAGGTGCTGGGCGTGGTGCAGTGAGAGGTGTGGGGCGAGGTGCTGGGCGAGGTGCAGTGAGAGGTGAGGGGCGAGGTGCTGGGCGTGGTGCAGTGAGAGGTGTGGGGCGAGGTGCTGGGCGTGGTGCAGTGAGAGGTGTGGGGCGAGGTGTGGGGCGAGGTGCTGGGCGTGGTGCAGTGAGAGGTGTGGGGCGAGGTGCTGGGCGTGGTGCAGTGAGAGGTGTGGGGCGAGGTGCTGGGCGAGGTGCTGGGCATGGTGCAGTGAGAGGTGTGGGGCGAGGTGTGATGTAGGAAGTAGTGCTGGGCGCAGTGCAAGGTAAGGTGCTGGGCGCCATACAGTGAAGAGAGGTGCTGGGCGAGGTGCTGGGCGCCGTACAGTGAGAGGTGTGGGGCGAGGTGCTGGGCGTGGTGCAGTGAGAGGTGTGGGGCGAGGTGCTGGGCGAGGTGCAGTGAGAGGTGTGGGGCGAGGTGCTGGGCATGGTGCAGTGAGGAGAGGTGCGGTGAGAGGTGCGCGGAGGAGCGCGGGGCAGTGAGAGGTGTGGTGCTGTGAGACGTGCGGGGGGCATGGTGCGGTGAAAGGTATGGGGCGGTGCGAGGTGTGATGCAGGAAGTAGTGCTGGGCGCAGTGCAAGGTAAGGTGCTGGGCGCCATACAGTGAAGAGAGGTGTAGGGCGAGGTGCTGGGCGCCGTACAATGAGAGGTGTGGGGCGAGGTGCTGGGCGAGGTGCAGTGAGAGGTGCTGGGTGAGGTGCTGGGCGTGGTGCAGTGAGGAGAGGTGCGGTGAGAGGTGCGTGGAGGAGCGCGGGGCAGTGAGAGGTGTGGTGCTGTGAGACATGCGGGGGGCATGGTGCGGTGAAAGGTATGGGGCGGTGCGAGGTGTGGGGCGGTGCGGTGAGAGGTTAAGGAGCGAGGTGCGGTACACTGGCAGCTCCACTTTCCAGCTGAGCCTATCTCGCGCACCGCTGTTTCAGTCCTTCTCCTTCATTACGACACTCGGCAGTCAGCAGCGCGGCCATTAGCCGCAAATGGAGCATCACTGGGAGCCGATCCTCCGGATTGCAGCTCTGAAGGCTCCCGGACAGTAAATGCTGCGGAATATGATGGCGCTACCTCCAACAGGTGGCGCTATAGAGTTCAAGTCCCCTTTTTCTCTGAAGAGGCAATTTGCACAATAACTAATAACCGCTGTAATCCAGTGTTACGCGCCCCATCATCAGTAACCTACCAGGGCTCTGAATCCTCGGCCTCCTGCTGATACTCAGACATCGCACCTTATACTCCAGTCACATCCAGAGCTGCATCCTCCATCCCGCTGGGTCTGATAGCAGGACGGCACATGTACAGCAGATCCACATGGACAAGACCACAACATCGGCCGACAGGTGGGGGACCAAGACTCCGACACTCATGGATGTGTCCGTTTACACCAGTGGCCCCCAAGCTGTGGCCCTCCAGCTACTGCAAAACTACAACTCCCATCATGACCTGACTGCTCACAGTTATCATGGAATGATGGAAGTTGTATTTCTGCAACAGCAGGAAAGACAAAGGATGAGAAACACTGGAATGTGGAAGAGTTATGGATGCAGCTCTGGATGTGACTAGAGTAACCCAGGATAAGTAAAGCACACGATTCCCAGCTATTTAATATGCTAGAGATTTATCCTGTAAGGTCGCCGTTGTGAGGCGCGAGGCACGCGACGTCTCGTGGCACAATTATTCAGTACTGTCACTTTAAGTAGTGACGTTACAGGTAATCTGGCGTCTTACCTCCGCCGGTCCGCGCAGGAACTCCGTCTGCTCGGCTCCTCCCACTTCTAGCGTCACATCCACCGAGGCAAACGGTCGGCTCGCCATCTGCTGTCGCTCGCGCATAAGTTGCTGCGGAGAAGAAAGATCAATTGTTACATTGTTCTATTAACAGAAAGGAGACATCAGGAATATGGGCGCAGGGCGGACCCCGGGTATCGCAGGGAAAGCTGGGGGTCCGCAATATGGCCGCCGAATAGTAGGTCCAAGTGTCATCAGTGTATGGCCCAGGTGTCATCCGTGTACGGCCTGTGTCATCAGTGTATGGTTCGGGTGTCATCAGGGTACGGCCTGTGTCATCAGGGTACGGTCCGTGTGTCATCAGTGTGCGGCCTGTGTCATCAGTGTACAGCCTGTGTCATCAGGGTATGGTCCGTGTGTCATCAGTGTACGTCCCGGGTGTCATCAGTGTACAGCCTGTGCCATCAGTGTACGGCCTGTGTCATCGGTGTATGGTTCGGGTGTCATCAGGGTACGGCCTGTGTCATCAGGGTACGGTCCGTGTGTCATCAGTATACGGCCCAGGTGTCATCAGTGTATGGTTCGGGTGTCATCAGGGTACGGCCTGTGTCATCAGGGTACGGTCCGTGTGTCATCAGTGTACGGTCTGGGTGTCATCAGGGTACGGTCCGTGTGTCATAAGTATACGGCCCAGGTGTCATCAGTGTATGGTCCGGGTGTCATCAGTGTACGGTTCGGGTGTCATCAGTATACGGCCCAGGTGTCATCAGTGTACGTCCCGGGTGTCATCAGTGTACAGCCTGTGCCATCAGTGTACGGTCTGGGTGTCATCTGTGTGCGTCCTGTGTCATCCGTGTACGGCCTGTGTCATCAGTGTATGGTTCGGGTGTCATCAGTGTATGGTTCGGGTGTCATCAGGGTACGGCCTGTGTCATCAGGGTACGGTCCGTGTGTCATAAGTATACGGCCCAGGTGCCATCAGTGTACGGTCTGGGTGTCATCTGTGTGCGGCCTGTGTCATCAGTGTACAGCCTGTGTCATCAGGGTATGGTCCGTGTGTCATAAGTATACGGCCCAGGTGTCATCAGTGTATGGTCCGGGTGTCATCAGTGTACAGCCTGTGCCATCAGTGTACGGTCCGTGTGTCATAAGTATACGGCCCAGGTGTCATCAGTGTATGGTCCGGGTGTCATCAGTGTACAGCCTGTGCCATCAGTGTACGGTCTGGGTGTCATCAGTGTGCGGCCTGTGTCATCAGTATACAGCCCGGGTGTCATCAGGGTACGGTCCATGTGTCATAAGTAAACGGCCCAGGTGTCATCAATGTACGGTCCATGTGTCATCTGTGTGCGGCTCAGGAGTCATCAGTGTACGGCCTGTGTCATCAGTGTGCAGGGGGCACTTGGGTCCTGAGCAATCATTTTGTGTGTGACAAGTCGCTGGTAGCCACGTGATCACATTACGAGTCACAGGGCTTATCTGACACTGGCCACCGGTAGCCCAACATGAAAGCCGTGGTGATAGGAAGGGTCGGAGATGGACACCAGTAATGCTGGACGCCACACAAGATGTTCCCCATTATATAACAAGCACTTTCTAGATGTGGAGACACAGCATTGTATCTTAATTAACCAGACGACTATTTTTAGCAAACCAAGAAGAATAGACTTATCTCTATGTTGGCGTTTGATTTTATGTGTTGGTCAAGAAAACAGACTTTTGCTTTTGTAAGCCGGTAATATTGACATTTCATATAACATATTGTACTCTATAGAGAGACACAGAGAGAGAGAGACAGCCAGAGATTCTGCCAAGACATCCAAACACCTAGGGAACCCTACAGGACAGCAGCCAATACATCATGGCTTCATCATGAGGGACATTGATCCATCATTCTACAGGAAACAACCTAGGAGACCTTGGCCCCTGTTGGAAGAATACAGATCTGCTCCATTGAACATCGCTAAATGATGAATACATTTGGAGAAAGCCACGATTGGGACCTGGTGGTCGCCTGGCTCCATGAAGATGTTCGGAGAAGCCAGGTTGTGACCCTCCGGTCACCTGGCCCTTGTACCTGAATGTACTGTCATCTCCCTAAGCTTGTCGTTACTTCCTATCTGTGCGTGCCACAGGTGGGGTAGTCGGACCTGGAAGCTCTGAAGTAACAGCTGCCATTATCCCGGCAGGTCAGTGGAAGGGTGAGATTCTGTAATGTTTACCATATTGTGGTACTGTTCAACATGTTATCTGCCTGTTTTGTGGTTCAATAAAGCATTGTCGCACTGTGTTACCCTCACCCTGTGTTGCCTGAGTAGTGTTACCCTCACGGTAAAAGAAGAGCTGGCATGAGGAGGCGCCCACCGACTCCCTGTATCTTCACATGGATAAATTGGGTCTCTGTCCAAACAACAGAGAGGCCACGACTCGGGGGTCAGGCTCAACTATCTCCAAAATATCCAGAGTAGAGAGGCCATCTCAGTCTATGAAAAGTACGACGCTGTAGCTTTAAGATACAAAACAGTATGGATACATATCAATAGTGATTGGAACTTAGATGACGAAGAAGCCGAAAACACGGCATTAAAGGGGAAGTCACCCATAACATTATAAAAGCTCCAAATAATGCACCTGATTCAGAATTTTGGTAAATCTATCACCACTGTGGCCCATTCTTCTCAGGGGGGTCCCTAAACACCGACCCGACCACCGTTACCACATCTCTCCTTTATCAAGAGACAGCGCACTGCCCCTTTAAATCCAGTCCAGTTCTGTGGGTATGAAGTTACTAAGTATCCAGTATTGAGCGGCATTAATGAGGCGCGAGGCACAAAATCATTATCTGCCTGTTAATTGATCCTCTGCTTTCTTGTGAGCATTGCTTCATCTAGAGAACAGCTGCAGCCGCTCAGCACAGGATCCGACACGGCGGGAGATGAAGAACATGGCGCCAACATATGCAGAAGCGCTGTACAGGCAGGAGCCCCGGGATCGTTCCCAGCTTTCCCAGGAACCACAACTAACTAAAAACTGAGCATAAGGGTATGTGCACACGGTGCGGATTCGCAGCAGTTTTCCATCAGGTGTACAGTACCATGTAAACGTATGGAAAACCAAATCCGCTGTGCCCGTGGTGCAGAAAATACCGCGCAGAAACGCCGTGTTGTTTATTCCGCAGCATGTCCATTCTTTGTGCGGATTCCTCAGCGTTTTACACCTGTTCCTTAATAGGAATCCGCAGGTGTAAAACTGAAGGTCAAATCTGCACAAAAAACGCACTAAATCCGCAGGTAATACACAGTGCGTTTTACCTGCAGATTTTTAAAAAACGGTGCTGAAAAATCCGCACACGAATCCGCACCGTGTGCACATAGCCTTATACTGAAGCCAACAAAACCGCGAAGGTCTGAACGCAGGCGGTAAATGTGGCCGGTCCTGCGCACTGTACTGCCATCTGGCGCCAGATCAGACAAGCGGCACTTTGGCGCTCATCGCCTCGGGCTAATGTCCTGCGCGGGGCGAGGAGTCATCGCTTCCTGACTTACGCCGCGCATTTTCCGAGCCTGAATCACCTGGAGCGGCGGAGGAACAGGTGTCGCTCGCAGCGTTAGCGGCCGCGCTATTCGCTGGATGTTCCTTAATGAAGATGAAAATGGCCGAGCTCATCGAGCTAATAGTGCGGTAATCACATTGTGCCGGCAATTCCACGTCTCCGAGCGGCAGCACTTGGGTCATTTGGCGCGTTGATGAATCTTAAGTGTTTGTGAGCGCGGTCAGAGCCGCTTGTTGTCGGCAGCCATTAAAGAGCAGCGGCCTCGAGTGTCTCTTTGGAAAGCCGCAGCCGCCCGCTCGTTTACCGCGCCTTTTATTATCCGACCAGAGTCAGGACGGCGACTTCATCATTGACTGTTCAACTGCGCGCGTCCAAGTCTTCCCAGGAATTAACTGGAAGGATGAGATGAGGAGTAATGGGACAGGAGGCAATATTAAAGGGAAACCGACCCAGAAAACGCAGAAGAGGCCGGAGTCAGGGGCCGAGGCTCAAGTCATCTGATCCCTGACTGAACGTCAGGGGTCTATATCCAGATTATCCGGACGAACATGATAACTATGCAGTCCCAGCCCCTTCACAATTTACAATAATGACACGTGCAGAAAATAATTACACGGCCACTGATAAATTGTAACAAGCAAAAGAAAACCATTAACATCATTTAATTATTGTAAAAGTCTAATCGCAAACAGATGATCGCACAGTTACCCTTACCGATGTATGAAACGCTCCCATCCAGGGCCGCCACCGCCACACCGAGGCCATTAATCAGCGCATGGAGGCGAATCATAATCCTGCAAGATCATTTCACTCACATCCATGATAAATAATAAAAAGATAGCGGCAACTCAAGTACAAGACAGTAAAATAAGCCACAGAAAGAGAAAAAGTACTGCCCCTATGTACAAGAATATAACTACTATAATACTGCTCCTATGTACAAGACTATAACTACTATAATACTGCCCCTATGTACAAGAATATAACTACTATAATACTGCTCCTATGTACAAGAATATAACTACTATAATACTGCCCCTATGTACAAGAATATAACTACTATAATACTGCCCCTATATACAAGAATATAACTACTGTAATACTGCCCCTATGTACAAGAATATAACTACTATAATACTGCCCCTATGTACAAGAATATAACTACTATAATACTGCTCCTATGTACAAGAATATAACTACTATAATACTGCCCCTATGTACAAGAATATAACTACTGTAATACTGCCCCTATGTACAAGAATATAACTACTATAATACTGCCCCTATATACAAGAATATAACTACTGTAATACTGCCCCTATGTACAAGAATATAACTACTATAATACTGCCCCTATGTACAAGAATATAACTACTATAATACTGCTCCTATGTACAAGAATATAACTACTATAATACTGCCCCTATGTACAAGAATATAACTACTATAATACTGCCCCTATGTACAAGAATATAACTACTATAATACTGCTCCTATGTACAAGAATATAACTACTATAATACTGCCCCTATGTACAAGAATATAACTACTATAATACTGCTCCTATGTACAAGAATATAACTACTATAATACTGCCCCTATGTACAAGACTATAACTACTATAATACTGCCCCTATGTACAAGAATATAACTGCTATAATACTGCCCCTATGTACAAGAATATAACTACTATAATACTGCCCCTATGTACAAGAATATAACTACTATAATACTGCTCCTATGTACAAGAATATAACTACTATAATACTGCCCCTATGTACAAGAATATAACTACTATAATACTGCCCCTATGTACAAGAATATAACTACTATAATACTGCCCCTATGTACAAGAATATAACTACTATAATACTGCCCCTATGTACAAGAATATAACTACTATAATACTGCTCCTATGTACAAGAATATAACTACTATAATACTGCCCCCTATGTACAAGAATATAACTACTATAATACTTATAATACTGCCCCTATGTACAAGAATATAACTACTATAATACTGCTCTTATGTACAAGAATATAACTACTATAATACTGCCCCTATGTACAATAATGTAACTACTATAATACTGCTTCTATGTACAAGAATATAACTTCTATAATACTGCCCCTATATACAAGAATATAACTACTATAATACTGCCCCTATGTACAAGAATATAACTACTATAATACTGCCCCTATGTACAAGAATATAACTACTATAATACTGCCCCTATGTACAATAATATAACTACTATAATACTGCCCCTATGTACAAGAATATAACTACTATAATACTGCCTCCTATGTACAAGAATATAACTACTATAATACTGCCCCTATGTACAAGAATATAACTACTATAACACTGCCCCTATGTACAAGAATATAACTACTATAACACTGCCCCTATGTACAATAATGTAACTACTATAATACTGCCCCTATGTACAAGAATATAACTACTATAATACTGCCCCTATGTACAAGAATAAAACTACTATAATACTGCTCCTATGTACAAGAATATAACTACTATAATACTGCTCCTATGTACAATAATGTAACTACTATAATACTGCTTCTATGTACAAGAATATAACTACTATAATACTGCCCACTATGTACAAGGATGTAACTACTATAATACTGCCCCTATGTACAAGAATATAACTACTATAATACTGCCCCTATGTACAAGAATATAACTACTATAATACTGCCCCTATGTACAAGAATATAACTACTATAATACTGCTCCTATGTACAAGAATATAACTACTATAATACTGCCCCTATGTACAGGAATATAACTACTATAATACTGCCCCCTGTGTACAAGAATATAACTACTATAATACTGCTCCTATGTACAAGAATATAACTACTATAATACTGCCCCTATGTACAGGAATATAACTACTATAATACTGCCCCTATGTACAAGAATATAACTACTATAATACTGCTCTTATGTACAAGAATATAACTACTATAATACTGCCCCTATGTACAATAATGTAACTACTATAATACTGCTTCTATGTACAAGAATATAACTACTATAATACTGCCCCTATGTACAAGAATATAACTACTATAATACTGCTCCTATGTACAAGAATATAACTACTATAATACTGCTCCTGTGTACAAGAATATAACTACTATAATACTGCTTCTATGTACAAGAATATAACTACTATAATACTGCTCCTATGTACAAGAATATAACTACTATAATACTGCTCCTATGTACAAGAATATAACTACTATAATACTGCTCCTATGTACAAGAATATAACTACTATAATACTGTCCCTATGTACAAGAATATAACTACTATAATACTGCTCCTATGTACAAGAATATAACTACTATAATACTGCTCCTATGTACAAGAATATAACTACTATAATATTGCCCCTATGTACAAGAATATAACTACTATAATACTGCTCCTGTGTACAAGAATATAACTACTATAATACTGCCCCTATGTACGATAATATAACTACTATAATACTGCTCCTATGTACAAGAATATAACTACTATAATACTGCCTTTATGTACAAGAATATAACTACTATAATACTGCCCCCTATGTACAAGAATATAACTACTATAATACTGCTCCTATGTACAAGAATATAACTACTATAATACTGCCCCTATGTACAAGAATATAACTACTATAATACTGCCCCCTATGTACAAGAATATAACTACTATAATACTGCTCCTATGTACAAGAATATAACTACTATAATACTGCTCCTATGTACAAGAATATAACTACTATAATACTGCTCCTGTGTACAAGAATATAACTACTATAATACTGCCCCTATGTACAATAATGTAACTACTATAATACTGCTTCTATGTACAAGAATATAACTACTATAATACTGCTCCTATGTACAAGAATATAACTACTATAATACTGCCCCTATGTACAAGAATATAACTACTATAATACTGCCTCCTATGTACAAGAATATAACTACTATAATACTGCCCCTATGTACAAGATTATAACTACTATAATACTGCTCCTATGTACAAGAATATAACTACTATAATACTGCTCCTATGTACAAGAATATAACTACTATAATACTGCCCCTATGTACAAGAATATAACTACTATAATACTGCCCCCTATGTACAAGAATATAACTACTATAATACTGCCCCTATGTACAAGAATATAACTACTATAATACTGCCCCCTATGTACAAGAATATAACTACTATAATACTGCTCCTATGTACAAGAATATAACTACTATAATACTGCTCCTGTGTACAAGAATATAACTATTATAATACTGCCCCTATGTACAATAATGTAACTACTATAATACTGCTTCTATGTACAAGAATATAACTACTATAATACTGCTCCTATGTACAAGAATATAACTACTATAATACTGCCCCTATGTACAAGAATATAACTACTATAATACTGCCTCCTATGTACAAGAATATAACTACTATAATACTGCCCCTATGTACAAGATTATAACTACTATAATACTGCTCCTATGTACAAGAATATAACTACTATAATACTGCTCCTATGTACAAGAATATAACTACTATAATACTGCCCCTATGTACAAGAATATAACTACTATAATACTGCCCCCTATGTACAAGAATATAACTACTATAATACTGCTCCTATGTACAAGAATATAACTACTATAATACTGCTCCTATGTACAAGAATATAACTACTATAATACTGCCCCTATGTACAAGAATATAACTACTATAATACTGCTCCTATGTACAAGAATATAACTACTATGGTCTGGTGACCTTTCCCATGAAACCTTCACCTACGGGAGTCGATGATCTGTTCTTTTTTTAATCTGGAGACTTCAGCTCAGATGATTTCACCATTTATAACTCAGATAATGAGACCGAAAGGGAGAAAGGATGTTCCCATTGTGACCAACAAAAGGATCACAAGGCGCGTACAGGAGACCCCAGTTCATGGGATCATGTCCTGCCTCATCAGTGGGAAACTTCTACATATGACCGTCATCTAAGGCTTCTTTCACACTACCG
This sequence comes from Ranitomeya variabilis, assembly GCF_051348905.1. Classification (NCBI taxonomy): domain Eukaryota; kingdom Metazoa; phylum Chordata; class Amphibia; order Anura; family Dendrobatidae; genus Ranitomeya; species Ranitomeya variabilis. The sequence continues at coordinate 9,611,022 of NC_135235.1, forward strand.
TCGGCAGTGTCCCGTCCTAATGCGTCGAGAAGACGTGCCGATGGATGTTGATAAAATAGTGATACAACGGAGGGAAAGCATCCAGTGTAATGACGGATGTGTCGCCCGGGGACGAGCGAGAGAGAGAGCGAGAGAGAGAGACCGCTATTGTCCGACGGATGAAGCGGAAGGCCATCCGTCACAATCCGTTGCTAATACAGGATCCTGCATTTTCAAAAATTGACGTATTTCGACGTGAGACAAAAGATGGAAGTGTGAAAGAGGCTTAAGTCTGTGCACCAACAGCCGATGAGTCAGAGCAAGACATTGGGGACTTCAGCTCACAGGTCCAAATAAAAGGAACCATAACTGAACCTGTTGAAGAGCATGTGCCATGCAAGAAGTCAACACTTGGTGGGATCGGCAGTAAGAGAGGCCAAGGCTGAGGGCAGGTTGCAGAAGGTTACAGTCAATGCCAACATCTAAAGAGAAACCAGGAAAGACCAGTACAGATTCCTGAGTGCCGACCCTTGAAGAAGCCTACAAGAAGGGTCACAACATGGTGGAAGAAGTAAAGGAGCCTTCCTTACTGCACCGAACAACCATAAAAGACTGATGGGAAAGAAATCAGGGACATCAGGCAGAGGTGGAAGGGGGCCCACATAAAGATCAACAATGAAGAAATGGAAGTGGGCCCTCATTAATCACAATGGCAGTTCAACAGCAGAGATCAAGTGTGGATTAGCTCTGGGGCAGCCATGGTGAACGTGGACCAAGTATGGAAGTGCAAGAACGTCCCAGTCATCAGCGAACAAGGACTGATCAGGGTAGTTGTGCTCTCAATTGTGACACATGGCTGCGAGACGCGGACACCCACACAAGTAGATAGAAGAATTACTGGAGAAGTCGACCATGAATCCCATGGACAGAGATGTTCTTCTTCATAGAGACCCATCGTTGTCCTTGGCAGGTGAGATCACCAGGTGGAGACTGACCTGTACTGGACACGAGATGAGAGCACATTCACTGGAAAAGGAGATTCCCAGAGCCCAAAGGATGGAAACCATGAGGAATGAACATCAAGAAACTGACCGAAACCATGACAAACTGAGGAGCTGGTGAGAGCGGAGTATCCAAGGGTGGAACTCAACGGAAGGGCGAGAACCAGTCATACATCCGTGGTGCAGCGAGCGCGCTGGCCATACGCTCCTGATTATGCTCATTAGCTGGAGGATTATACACGAGATATAATCCAGGATCTGTCAGCAGTAATCCGCCATCTGTCAGCAGCACCAGTCCCCTGTCACATTACTAACTGAATCTTATGTAATAATCTGCAGACGCGCTCAGGCCTGGAGATGTCGCTGCGATAACGACACAGAAATGCTCAGCATGACGTGACGCACAACTCCAGCGTATATATATATATATCTACATGGCATCGTAATCTGACAGTGACCGATTATCAGGATGATTTATTATACAGAGAACTGGAGAAACGAGAGACAAAACTGAGGGGAATGAGAGGGAACTGTGCAATATACAGAGATCAATGGCGGACGGCCCAGGAGGACACACCGGCTCCTACAGCGCCGTATCTATATATATTGTGGGCATTCGCTCTGGTAGGCAACGGCACGAACGCAGTCAAGAGGCACATGAAGGTTTTCAGTCCAGGCTCAGTGTTTATTCACACCGACAGAAAAACACACAGTGATACATCAGAAAAAGCACAAGTCCAGCTTGTTTCCACCACTTAGGCCAGGACCCAGACGTGCCAGTCCGTACAAGTCACATGCCGCAATACAACATCCCTCAGCTCTTCCAAACCCCAAAACAAACTGTCACGAATCCCAGCGTTTGTCAGGGATCCCACCAATATGTCACGGTTCACGGGGAAGATATCTTTATCGTCCCCACCACTCACACCAATTTGTCATGAACCGGGGTTGTTTGGTTGCCCCTGGTTCTTTCTGAAGGGGATTTATCTATATCCCACTTCCCAGTTTGGAACTTGCAGCTCTCTGGCGCCCCCTTACTCTCAGGTCAGTCAGGGTACTGCACCTAGGGTAATTAGTCGCCAGAAAGGCTGCCTGCTATGTACTGGCTAATGGGCACACTGCAGCAAGGGCGATATAACTACTCCCACTCGGCCAGGAACAATAATTAAAAACGCCGCCGTCGCTACAAAGCCTCCCAAACGCACAGGACAAATCCGTTGCAATTATAAATTCTAAAGGAGACAAATATCATATGTACAATACAATTACAAATAAAATAGGATTAAAGTTGAAAAAACACTTACATAGCGTTCAGATCATATCACCTCCTGGTTGCCCATGTGCTCAGGAGACACATCAACATGCATATCACATCTGTGTAGCAGCTGGACCCCGGACATGAAGACACTGAAGACTCCTGCATCACACAGTTATTTCCTAGCCTAAGACCAAAGCCCTCCCCCTGTGGTGACCTCACTGAGAGGCTGAAACCTTCCCTTTACTTAGAATTATGAAAACTATTTTTATGCCTAGCTCACTGTATGAATATCGTATATGAAAGACACGATCATCAGAATGTGCCCCACATCATGGGGATTCTTTTAAGTGTAAATACGGAGTAATTACATGACCCGCAAAAGGAGATATCCACTCTTTGCACTCGTTGCGTTTAGCTGCTAGCGGTTTCAGTGAGTGATAGATCTATCGATGGATATCCGGAATATATAATTCTTATATCTCTAGTCCGGATCAGTGCCAATATATATTCTTTCAGTAGAACAAAGAGACCCATGCAGTTTGGAAGTGGCTATACAAATTTTGGCTGGTATTATGCGGGAGGAGGGAATGAGTAGTTTTAGGGAGACTGGTCTGCCTGCAGCATAGAACCATAAAAATTCTTGTGGGAGGGGTGAAATGAGGGGTTTTGGATTCACACACATACAGGCAGCAGGAAGGGTGAGAAGAGGGGGCGTCGGAATGGCCCACAGCCTGTGTCTGCCATGGAACCTTCTGGAACTAAGCTCACAATATGACATTTTTACATTATCGTGACACAAACACTCTGTGGAGTTCGGGCTGACTATTTATCCTGCACTAAATTATTCAGATCCGTAACCCAGACACAGCCCCAAACAATGGGAACATCTCCAAACACTGGGTGCACCCCCAAACACTGGGAGGAGCCCCAAACACGGGGAGGAGTACCACTCCTCCTGTTCTGTATATATACACTGCACAGTACCACTCCTCCTGTATATATACACTGCAGTACCACTCCTCCTGTATATACACACTGCACAGTACCACTCCTCCTGTATATATACACTGCACAGTACCACTCCTCCTATCCTGTATATATACACTGCACAGTACCACTCCTCCTGTATATATACACTGCACAGTGCCACTCCTCCTGTATATATACACTGCACAGTACCCCTCCTCCTGTCCTGTATATATACACTGCACAGTGCCACTCCTCCTGTATATATACACTGCACAGTACCACTCCTCCTGTATATATACACTGCACAGTACCACTCCTCCTGTCCTGTATATATACTGCACAGTACCACTCCTCCTGTATATATACACTGCACAGTACCACTCCTCCTGTATATATACACTGCACAGTACCACTCCTCCTGTATATATACACTGCACAGTACCACTCCTCCTGTATATATACACTGCACAGTACCACTCCTCCTGTATATATACACTGCACAGTACCACTCCTCCTGTCCTGTATATATACACTGCACAGTACCACTCCTCCTGTCCTGTATATATACACTGCACAGTACCACTCCTCCTGTATATATACACTGCACAGTACCACTCCTCCTGTATATATACACTGCACAGTGCCACTCCTCCTGTATATATACACTGCACAGTGCCACTCCTCCTGTATATATACACTGCACAGTGCCACTCCTCCTGTATATATACACTGCACAGTACCACTCCTCCTGTATATATACACTGCACAGTACCACTCCTCCTGTCCTGTATATATACACTGCACAGTACCACTCCTCCTGTCCTGTATATATACACTGCACAGTCCCTCTCCTCCTGTATATACACACTGCATAGGACCACTCCTCCTGTATACACTGCACAGTACCACTCCTCCTGTGTATACACTGCACAGTACCACTCCTCCTGCCCTGTATATATACACTGCACAGTACCACTCCTCCTGTCCTGTATATATACACTGCACAGTATCACTCCTCCTGTCCTGTATATATACACTTCACAGTACCACTCCTCCTGTATATATACACTGCACAGTACCACTCCTCCTGTATATATACACTGCACAGTACCACTCCTCCTGTATATATACAATGCACAGTACCACTCCTCCTGTATATATACACTGCACAGTACCACTCCTCCTGTCCTGTATATATACACTGCACAGTACCACTCCTCCTGTATATATACACTGCACAGTACCACTCCTCCTGTATATATACACTGCACAGTACCACTCCTCCTGTCCTGTATATATACACTGCACAGTACCACTCCTCCTGTCCTGTATATATACACTGCACAGTACCACTCCTCCTGTGTATATATACACTGCACAGTACCACTCCTCCTGTATATATACACTGCACAGTACCACTCCTCCTGTATATATACACTGCACAGTACCACTCCTCCTGTATATATACACTGCACAGTGCCACTCCTCCTGTATATATACACTGCACAGTGCCACTCCTCCTGTATATATACACTGCACAGTACCACTCCTCCTGTATATATACACTGCACAGTACCACTCCTTCTGTCCTGTATATATACACTGCACAGTACCACTCCTCCTGTATATTTACACTGCACAGTACCACTCCTCCTCCTGTATATTTACACTGCACAGTACCACTCCTCCTGTATATATACACTGCACAGTACCACTCCTCCTGTATATGTACACTGCACAGTACCGCTCCTCCTGTATATATACACTGCACAGTACCACCTCCTCGTTCTGTATATATACACTGCACAGTACCACTCCTCCTGTCCTGTATATATACACTGCACAGTACCACTCCTCCTGTATATATACACTGCACAGTACCACTCCTCCTGTATATATACACTGCACAGTACCGCTCCTCCTGTATATATACACTGCACAGTACCACTCCTCCTGCCCTGTATATATACACTGCACAGTACCACTCCTCCTGTATATATAAACTGCACAGTACCGCTCCTCCTGTATATATACACTGCACAGTACCACTCCTCCTGTATATATACACTGCACAGTACCACTCCTCCTGCCCTGTATATATACACTGCACAGTACCACTCCTCCTGTCCTGTATATATACACTGCACAGTACCACTCCTCCTGTATATATACACTGCACAGTACCACTCCTCCTGTATATATATACACTGCACAGTACCACTCCTCCTGTATATATACACTGCACAGTACCGCTCCTCCTGTATATATACACTGCACAGTACCACTCCTCCTGTATATATACACTGCACAGTACCACTCCTCCTGCCCTGTATATATACACTGCACAGTACCACTCCTCCTGTATATATACACTGCACAGTACCGCTCCTCCTGTATATATACACTGCACAGGACCACTCCTCCTGTATATATACACTGCACAGTACCACTCCTCCTGCCCTGTATATATACACTGCACAGTACCACTCCTCCTGTCCTGTATATATACACTGCACAGTACCACTCCTCCTGTATATATACACTGCACAGTACCACTCCTCCTGTATATATACACTGCACAGTACCACTCCTCCTGTATATATACACTGCACAGTACCGCTCTTCCTGTATATATACACCGCACAGTACCACTCCTCCTGTATATATACACCGCACAGTACCACTCCTCCTGTCCTGTATATATACACTGCACAGTACCACTCCTCCTGTATATATACACTGCACAGTACCACTCCTCCTGTCCTGTATATATACACTGCACAGTACCACTCCTCCTGTCCTATATATATACACTGCACAGTACCACTCCTCCTGTCCTGTATATATACACTGCACAGTACCACTCCTCCTGTATATATACACTGCACAGTACCACTCCTCCTGTCCTGTATATATACACTGCACAGTACCACTCCTCCTGTCCTGTATATATACACTGCACAGTACCACTCCTCCTGTCCTGTATATATACACTGCACAGTACCACTCCTCCTGTATATATACACCGCACAGTACCACTCCTCCTGTATATATACACTGCACAGTACCGCTCTTCCTGTATATATACACCGCACAGTACCACTCCTCCTGTCCTGTATATATACACTGCACAGTACCACTCCTCCTGTCCTGTATATATACACTGCACAGTACCACTCCTCCTGTCCTGTATATATACACTGTACAGTACCACTCCTCCTGTATATATACACTGCACAGTACCACTCCTCCTGTCCTGTATATATACACTGCACAGTACCGCTACTCCTGTATATATACACTGCACAGTACCCCTCCTCCTGTCCTGTATATATACACTGCACAGTACCACTCCTCCTGTATATATACACTGCACAGTACCACTCCTCCTGTATATATACACTGCACAGTACCACTCCTCCTGTCCTGTATATATACACTGTACAGTACCACTCCTCCTGTATATATACACTGCACAGTACCACTCCTCCTGTCCTGTATATATACACTGCACAGTACCGCTACTCCTGTATATATACACCGCACAGTACCACTCCTCCTGTCCTGTATATATACACTGCACAGTACCACTCCTCCTGTCCTGTATATATACACTGCACAGCACCACTCCTCCTGTATATATACACTGCACAGTACCACTCCTCCTGTCCTATATATATACACTGCACAGTACCACTCCTCCTGTCCTGTATACAGGTCCTTCTCAAAAAATTAGCATATAGTGTTAAATTTCATTATTTACCATAATGTAATGATTACAATTAAACTTTCATATATTATAGATTCATTATCCACCAACTGAAATTTGTCAGGTCTTTTATTGTTTTAATACTGATGATTTTGGCATACAACTCCTGATAACCCAAAAAACCTGTCTCAATAAATTAGCATATCAAGAAAAGGTTCTCTAAACGACCTATTACCCTAATCTGCTGAATCAACTAATTAACTCTAAACACATGCAAAAGATACCTGAGGCTTTTAAAAACTCCCTGCCTGGTTCATTACTCAAAACCCCCATCATGGGTAAGACTAGCGACCTGACAGATGTCAAGAAGGCCATCATTGACACCCTCAAGCAAGAGGGTAAGACCCAGAAAGAAATTTCTCAACAAATAGGCTGTTCCCAGAGTGCTGTATCAAGGCACCTCAATGGTAAGTCTGTTGGAAGGAAACAATGTGGCAGAAAACGCTGTACAACGAGAAGAGGTGACCGGACCCTGAGGAAGATTGTGGAGAAGGACCGATTCCAGACCTTGGGGAACCTGAGGAAGCAGTGGACTGAGTCTGGTGTGGAAACATCCAGAGCCACCGTGCACAGGCGTGTGCAGGAAATGGGCTACAGGTGCCGCATTCCCCAGGTAAACAGCGGCAGAAGCGCCTGACCTGGGCTACAGAGAAGCAGCACTGGAAATCAAGAACTGTCATTCGGAAATCAAGGTGCCAGAGTCTGGAGGAAGACTGGGGAGAAGGAAATGCCAAAATGCCTGAAGTCCAGTGTCAAGTACCCACAGTCAGTGATGGTGTGGGGTGCCATGTCAGCTGCTGGTGTTGGTCCACTGTGTTTCATCAAGGGCAGGGTCCATCGGCTGAAATGCTTTATGGAGATGAAGATTTCATTTTTCAGCACGACCTGGCACCTGCTCACAGTGCCAAAACCACTGGTAAATGGTTTACTGACCATGGTATTACTGTGCTCAATTAGCCTACCAACTCTCCTGACCTGAACCCCATAGAGAATCTGTGGGATATTGTGAAGAGAAAGTTGAGAGACGCAAGACCCAACACTCTGGATGAGCTTAAGGCCGCTATTGAAGCATCCTGGGCCTCCATAACATCTCAGCAGTGTCACAGGCTGATTGCCTCCATGCCACGCCGCATTGAAGCAGTCATTTCTGCCAAAGGATTCCCGACCAAGTATTGAGTGCATAACTGAACATTATTATTTGATGGTTTTTTTGTTTGGTATTAAAAAACACTTTTATTTGATTGGACGGGTGAAATATGCTAATTTATTGAGACAGGTTTTTTGGGTTATCAGGAGTTGTAGGCCAAAATCATCAGTATTAAAACAATAAAAGTCCTGACAAATTTCAGTTGGTGGATAATGAATCTATAATATATGAAAGTTTAATTGTAATCATTACATTATGGTAAATAATGAAATTTAACACTATATGCTAATTTTTTGAGAAGGACCTGTATATACACTGCACAGTACCACTCCTCCTGTATATATACACTGCACAGTACCACTCCTCCTGTATATATACACTGCACAGTACCACTCCTCCTGTATATACACTGCACAGTACCACTCCTCCTGTATATACACTGCACAGTAGCACTCCTCCTGTATATATACACTGCACAGTACCACTCCTCCTGTCCTGTATATATACACTGCACAGTACCACTCCTCCTGTATATATACACTGCACAGTACCACTCCTCCTGTATATACACTGCACAGTACCACTCCTCCTGTATATATACACTGCACAGTACCACTCCTCCTGTCCTGTATATATACACTGCACAGTACCACTCCTCCTGTATATATACACTGCACAGTACCACTCCTCCTGTATATATACACTGCACAGTACCACTCCTCCTGTCCTGTATATATACACTGCACAGTACCACTCCTCCTGTATATATACACTGCACAGTACCACTCCTCCTGTCCTGTATATATACACTGCACAGTACCACTCCTCCTGTCCTGTATATATACGCTGCACAGTACCTCTCCCCTGTATATATACACTGCACAGTACCTCTCCCCTGTATATATACACTGCACAGTACCACTCCTCCAGTCCTGTATATATATACACTGCACAGTACCACTCCTCCAGTCCTGTATATATATACACTGCACAGTACCGCTCCTCCTGTCCTGTATATATATACACTGCACAGTACCACTCCTCCTGTATATATACACTGCACAGTACCACTCCTCCTGTATATATACACTGACAGTACCACTCCTCCTGTCCTGTATATATACACTGCAAAGTACCACTCCTCCTGTATATATATACACTGCACAGTACCACTCCTCCTGTATATATACACCGCACAGTACCACTCCTCCTGTATATATACACTGCACAGTACCACTCCTCCTGTATATATACACTGCACAGTACCACTCCTCCTGTCCTATATATATACACTGCACAGTACCACTCCTCCTGTCCTGTATATATACACTGCACAGTACCACTCCTCCTGTATATATACACTGCACAGTACCACTCCTCCTGTATATATACACACTGCACAGTACCACTCCTCCTGTATATATACACTGCACAGTACCACTCCTCCTGTCCTGTATATATACACTGCACAGTACCACTCCTCCTGTCCTGTATATATACACCGCACAGTACCACTCCTCCTGTCCTGTATATATACACTGCACAGTACCACTCCCCCTGTCCTGTATATATACACTGCACAATACCACTCCTCCTGTATATATACACTGCACAGTACCACTCCTCCTGTCCTGTATATACACTGCACAGTACCACTCCTCCTGTATATATACACTGCATAGTACCACTCCTCCTGTCCTGTATATATACACTGCACAGCACCACTCCTCCTGTCCTGTATATATACACTGCACAGTACCACTCCTCCTGTCCTGTATATATACACTGCACAGTACCACTCCTCCTGTATATATACACACTGCACAGTACCACTCCTCCTGTATATATATATACTGCACAGTACCACTCCTCCTGTCCTGTATATATACACTGCACAGTACCACTCCTCCTGTCCTGTATATATACACCGCACAGTACCACTCCTCCTGTCCTATATATATACACTGCACAGTACCACTCCTCCTGTCCTGTATATATACACTGCACAATACCACTCCTCCTGTATATATACACTGCACAGTACCACTCCTCCTGTCCTGTATATACACTGCACAGTACCACTCCTCCTGTATATATACACTGCATAGTACCACTCCTCCTGTCCTGTATATATACACTGCACAGCACCACTCCTCCTGTCCTGTATATATACACTGCACAGTACCACTCCTCCTGTCCTGTATATATACACTGCACAGTACCACTCCTCCTGTCCTGTATATACACTGCACAGTACCACTCCTCCTGTATATATACACTGCACAGTACCACTCCTCCTGTATATACACTGCACAGTACCACTCCTCCTGTATATATACACTGCACAGTACCAGTCCTCCTGTATATATACACTGCACAGTACCACTCCTCCTGTCCTGTATATACACTGCACAGTACCACTCCTCCTGTATATATACACTGCACAGTACCACTCCTCCTGTATATACACTGCACAGTACCACTCCTCCTGTATATACACTGCACAGTAGCACTCCTCCTGTATATATACACTGCACAGTACCACTCCTCCTGTCCTGTATATATACACTGCACAGTACCACTCCTCCTGTATATATACACTGCACAGTACCACTCCTCCTGTATATACACTGCACAGTACCACTCCTCCTGTATATATACACTGCACAGTACCACTCCTCCTGTCCTGTATATATACACTGCACAGTACCACTCCTCCTGTATATATACACTGCACAGTACCACTCCTCCTGTATATATACACTGCACAGTACCACTCCTCCTGTCCTGTATATATACACTGCACAGTACCACTCCTCCTGTATATATACACTGCACAGTACCACTCCTCCTGTCCTGTATATATACACTGCACAGTACCACTCCTCCTGTCCTGTATATATACGCTGCACAGTACCTCTCCCCTGTATATATACACTGCACAGTACCTCTCCCCTGTATATATACACTGCACAGTACCACTCCTCCAGTCCTGTATATATATACACTGCACAGTACCACTCCTCCAGTCCTGTATATATATACACTGCACAGTACCGCTCCTCCTGTCCTGTATATATATACACTGCACAGTACCACTCCTCCTGTATATATACACTGCACAGTACCACTCCTCCTGTATATATACACTGACAGTACCACTCCTCCTGTCCTGTATATATACACTGCAAAGTACCACTCCTCCTGTATATATATACACTGCACAGTACCACTCCTCCTGTATATATACACCGCACAGTACCACTCCTCCTGTATATATACACTGCACAGTACCACTCCTCCTGTATATATACACTGCACAGTACCACTCCTCCTGTCCTATATATATATACACTGCACAGTACCACTCCTCCTGTCCTGTATATATACACTGCACAGTACCACTCCTCCTGTATATATACACACTGCACAGTACCACTCCTCCTGTATATATACACTGCACAGTACCACTCCTCCTGTCCTGTATATATACACTGCACAGTACCACTCCTCCTGTCCTGTATATATACACCGCACAGTACCACTCCTCCTGTCCTGTATATATACACTGCACAGTACCACTCCCCCTGTCCTGTATATATACACTGCACAATACCACTCCTCCTGTATATATACACTGCACAGTACCACTCCTCCTGTCCTGTATATACACTGCACAGTACCACTCCTCCTGTATATATACACTGCATAGTACCACTCCTCCTGTCCTGTATATATACACTGCACAGCACCACTCCTCCTGTCCTGTATATATACACTGCACAGTACCACTCCTCCTGTCCTGTATATATACACTGCACAGTACCACTCCTCCTGTATATATACACACTGCACAGTACCACTCCTCCTGTATATATATATACTGCACAGTACCACTCCTCCTGTCCTGTATATATACACTGCACAGTACCACTCCTCCTGTCCTGTATATATACACCGCACAGTACCACTCCTCCTGTCCTATATATATACACTGCACAGTACCACTCCTCCTGTCCTGTATATATACACTGCACAATACCACTCCTCCTGTATATATACACTGCACAGTACCACTCCTCCTGTCCTGTATATACACTGCACAGTACCACTCCTCCTGTATATATACACTGCATAGTACCACTCCTCCTGTCCTGTATATATACACTGCACAGCACCACTCCTCCTGTCCTGTATATATACACTGCACAGTACCACTCCTCCTGTCCTGTATATATACACTGCACAGTACCACTCCTCCTGTCCTGTATATACACTGCACAGTACCACTCCTCCTGTATATATACACTGCACAGTACCACTCCTCCTGTATATACACTGCACAGTACCACTCCTCCTGTATATATACACTGCACAGTACCACTCCTCCTGTATATATACACTGCACAGTACCACTCCTCCTGTCCTGTATATACACTGCACAGTACCACTCCTCCTGTATATATACACTGCACAGTACCACTCCTCCTGTATATACACTGCACAGTACCACTCCTCCTGTATATACACTGCACAGTACCACTCCTCCTGTATATATACACTGCACAGTACCACTCCTCCTGTCCTGTATATATACACTGCACAGTACCACTCCTCCTGTATATATACACTGCACAGTACCACTCCTCCTGTATATACACTGCACAGTACCACTCCTCCTGTATATATACACTGCACAGTACCACTCCTCCTGTCCTGTATATATACACTGCACAGTACCACTCCTCCTGTTAATATACACTGCACAGTACCACTCCTCCTGTATATATACACTGCACAGTACCACTCCTCCTGTCCTGTATATATACACTGCACAGTACCACTCCTCCTGTATATATACACTGCACAGTACCACTCCTCCTGTCCTGTATATATACACTGCACAGTACCACTCCTCCTGTCCTGTATATATACGCTGCACAGTACCACTCCTCCTGTCCTGTATATATACACTGCACAGTACCACTCCTCCAGTCCTGTATATATATACACTGCACAGTACCACTCCTCCAGTCCTGTATATATATACACTGCACAGTACCGCTCCTCCTGTCCTGTATATATATACACTGCACAGTACCACTCCTCCTGTATATATACACTGACAGTACCACTCCTCCTGTCCTGTATATATACACTGCAAAGTACCACTCCTCCTGTATATATATACACTGCACAGTACCACTCCTCCTGTATATATACACCGCACAGTACCACTCCTCCTGTATATATACACTGCACAGTACCACTCCTCCTGTATATATACACTGCACAGTACCACTCCTCCTGTCCTATATATATACACTGCACAGTACCACTCCTCCTGTCCTGTATATATACACTGCACAGTACCACTCCTCCTGTATATATACACTGCACAGTACCACTCCTCCTGTATATATACACACTGCACAGTACCACTCCTCCTGTATATATACACTGCACAGTACCACTCCTCCTGTCCTGTATATATACACTGCACAGTACCACTCCTCCTGTCCTGTATATATACACCGCACAGTACCACTCCTCCTGTCCTGTATATATACACTGCACAGTACCACTCCTCCTGTCCTGTATATATACACTGCACAATACCACTCCTCCTGTATATATACACTGCACAGTACCACTCCTCCTGTCCTGTATATACACTGCACAGTACCACTCCTCCTGTATATATACACTGCATAGTACCACTCCTCCTGTCCTGTATATATACACTGCACAGCACCACTCCTCCTGTCCTGTATATATACACTGCACAGTACCACTCCTCCTGTCCTGTATATATACACTGCACAGTACCACTCCTCCTGTATATATACACACTGCACAGTACCACTCCTCCTGTATATATACACTGCACAGTACCACTCCTCCTGTATATATACACTGCACAGTACCACTCCTCCTGTCCTATATATATACACTGCACAGTACCACTCCTCCTGTCCTGTATATATACACTGCACAGTACCACTCCTCCTGTATATATACACTGCACAGTACCACTCCTCCTGTATATATACACACTGCACAGTACCACTCCTCCTGTATATATACACTGCACAGTACCACTCCTCCTGTCCTGTATATATACACTGCACAGTACCACTCCTCCTGTCCTGTATATATACACCGCACAGTACTACTCCTCCTGTCCTGTATATATACACTGCACAGTACCACTCCTCCTGTATATATACACTGCACAGTACCACTCCTCCTGTCCTATATATATACACTGCACAGTACCACTCCTCCTGTCCTGTATATATACACTGCACAATACCACTCCTCCTGTATATATACACTGCACAGTACCACTCCTCCTGTCCTGTATATACACTGCACAGTACCACTCCTCCTGTATATATACACTGCATAGTACCACTCCTCCTGTCCTGTATATATACACTGCACAGCACCACTCCTCCTGTCCTGTATATATACACTGCACAGTACCACTCCTCCTGTCCTGTATATATACACTGCACAGTACCACTCCTCCTGTATATATACACACTGCACAGTACCACTCCTCCTGTATATTTACACTGCACAGTACCACTCCTCCTGTCCTGTATATATACACTGCACAGTACCACTCCTCCTGTCCTGTATATATACACCGCACAGTACCACTCCTCCTGTCCTATATATATACACTGCACAGTACCACTCCTCCTGTCCTGTATATATACACTGCACAATACCACTCCTCCTGTATATATACACTGCACAGTACCACTCCTCCTGTCCTGTATATACACTGCACAGTACGACTCCTCCTGTATATATACACTGCACAGTACCGCTCCTCCTGTCCTGTATATATACACTGCACAGTACCACTCCTCCTGTCCTGTATATATACACTGCACAGTACCACTCCTCCTGTCCTGTATATATACACTGCACAGTACCACTCCTCCTGTCCTGTATATACACTGCACAGTACCGCTCCTCCTGTATATATACACTGCACAGTACCACTCCTCCTGTCCTGTATATATACACTGCACAGTACCACTCCTCCTGTATATATACACACTGCACAGTACCACTCCTCCTGTATATATACACTGCACAGTACCACTCCTCCTGTCCTGTATAAATACACTGCACAGTACCACTCCTCCTGTCCTGTATATATACACCGCACAGTACCACTCCTCCTGTCCTATATATATACACTGCACAGTACCACTTCTCCTGTCCTGTATATATACACTGCACAGTACCACCCCTCCTGTATATATACACTGCACAGTACCACTCCTCCTGTCCTGTATATATACACTGCACAGTACCACTCCTCCTGTATATATACACTGCACAGTACCACTCCTCCTGTCCTGTATATATACACTGCACAGCACCACTCCTCCTGTATATATACACTGCACAGTACCACTCCTCCTGTCCTGTATATATACACTGCACAGTACCACTCCTCCTGTCCTGTATATATACACTGCACAGTACCACTCCTCCTGTCCTGTATATACACTGCATAGTACCACTCCTCCTGTATATATACACTGCACAGTACCACTCCTCCTGTATATATACACCGCACAGTACCACTCCTCCTGTCCTATATATATACACTGCACAGTACCACTCCTCCTGTCCTATATATATACACTGCACAGTACCACTCCTCCTGTCCTGTATATATACACTGCACAGTACCACTCCTCCTGTATATACAGTGGGGCAAAAAAGTATTTAGTCAGTCAGCAATAGTGCAAGTTCCACCACTTAAAAAGATGAGAGGCGTCTGTAATTTACATCATAGGTAGACCTCAACTATGGGAGACAAACTGAGAAAAAAAAACCCAGAAAATCACAGTGTCTGTTTTTTTATCATTTTATTTGCATTTTATGGTGGAAAATAAGTATTTGGTCAGAAACAAACAATCCAGATTTCTGGCTTTCACAGACCTGTAACTTCTTCTTTAAGAGTCTCCTCTTTCCTCCCCTCATTACCTGTAGTAATGGCACCTGTTTAAACTTGTTATCAGTATAAAAAGACACCTGTGCACACCCTCAAACAGTCTGACTCCAAACTCCACTATGGTGAAGACCAAAGAGCTGTCAAAGGACACCAGAAACAAAATTGTAGCCCTGCACCAGGCTGGGAAGACTGAATCTGCAATAGCCAACCAGCTTGGAGTGAAGAAATCAACAGTGGGAGCAATAATTAGAAAATGGAAGACATTCAAGACCACTGATAATCTCCCTCGATCTGGGGCTCCACGCAAAATCCCACCCCGTGGGGTCAGAATGATCACAAGAACGGTGAGCAAAAATCCCAGAACCACGCGGGGGGACCTAGTGAATGACCTGCAGAGAGCTGGGGCCAATGTAACAAGGCCTACCATAAGTAACACACTACGCCACCATGGACTCAGATCCTGCAGTGCCAGACGTGTCCCACTGCTTAAGCCAGTACATGTCCGGGCCCGTCTGAAGTTTGCTAGAGAGCATTTGGATGATCCAGAGGAGTTTTGGGAGAATGTCCTATGGTCTGATGAAACCAAACTGGAACTGTTTGGTAGAAACACAACTTGTCGTGTTTGGAGGAAAAAGAATACTGAGTTGCATCCATCCAACACCATACCTACTGTAAAGCATGGTGGTGGAAACATCATGCTTTGGGGCTGTTTCTCTGCAAAGGGGCCAGGATGACTGATCCGGGTACATGAAAGAATGAATGGGGCCATGTATCGTGAGATTTTGAGTGCAAACCTCCTTCCATCAGCAAGGGCATTGAAGATGAAACGTGGCTGGGTCTTTCAACATGACAATGATCCAAAGCACACCACCAGGGCAACGAAGGAGTGGCTTCGTAAGAAGCATTTCAAGGTCCTGGAGTGGCCTAGCCAGTCTCCAGATCTCAACCCTATAGAAAACCTTTGGAGGGAGTTGAAAGTCCGTGTTGCCAAGCGAAAAGCCAAAAACATCACTGCTCTAGAGGAGATCTGCATGGAGGAATGGGCCAACATACCAACAACAGTGTGTGGCAACCTTGTGAAGACTTACAGAAAACGTTTGACCTCTGTCATTGCCAACAAAGGATATATTACAAAGTATTGAGATGAAATTTTGTTTCTGACCAAAAACTTATTTTCCACCATAATATGCAAATAAAATGAAAAAAAAACAGACAATGTGATTTTCTGGATTTTTTTTTCTCAGTTTGTCTCCCATAGTTGAGGTCTACCTATGATGGAAATTACAGACGCCTCTCATCTTTTTAAGTGGTGGAACTTGCACTATTGCTGACTGACTAAATACTTTTTTGCCCCACTGTATACACTGCACAGTACCACTCCTCCTGTCCGGTATATATACACTGCACAGTACCCTTCCTCCTGTATATATACACTGCACAGTACCACTCCTCCTGTATATATACACTGCACAGTACCACTCCTCCTGTATATATACACTGCACAGTACCACTCCTCCTGTATATACACACTGCACAGTACCACTCCTCCTGTATATATACACTGCACAGTACCACTCCTCCTGTATATATACACTGCACAGTACCACTCCTCCTGTATATATATACTGCACAGTACCACTCCTCCTGTCCGGTATATATACACTGCACAGTACCCTTCCTCCTGTATATATACACTGCACAGTACCACTCCCCCTGCCCTGTATATATACACTGCACAGTACCACTCCTCCTGTATATATACACTGCACAGTACCACTCCTCCTGTATATATACACTGCACAGTACCACTCCTCCTGTATATATACACCGCACAGTACCACTCCTCCTGTATATATACACTGCACAGTACCACTCCTCCTGTATATATACACTGCACAGTACCACTCCTCCTGTATATATACACTGCACAGTACCACTCCTCCTGTCCGGTATATATACACTGCACAGTACCCTTCCTCCTGTATATATACACTGCACAGTACCACTCCCCCTGCCCTGTATATATACACTGCACAGTACCACTCCTCCTGTATATATACACTGCACAGTACCACTCCTCCTGTATATATACACTGCACAGTACCACTCCTCCTGTATATATACACCGCACAGTACCACTCCTCCTGTATATATACACTGCACAGTACCACTCCTCCTGTATATATACACTGCACAGTACCACTCCTCCTGTATATATACACCGCACAGTACCACTCCTCCTGTATATATACACCGCACAGTACCACTCCTCCTGTATATATACACTGCACAGTACCACTCCTCCTGTATATATACACTGCACAGTACCACTCCTCCTGTATATATACACTGCACAGTACCACTCCTCCTGTATATATACACCGCACAGTACCACTCCTCCTGTATATATACACTGCACAGTACCTCTCCTCCTGTCCTGTATATATACACTGCACAGTACCGCTCCTCCTGTCCTGTATGTATACACTGCACAGTACCACTCCTCCTGTCCTGTATATATACACTGCACAGTACCACTCCCCCTGCCCTGTATATATACACTGCACAGTACCACTCCTCCTGTCCTATATGCTTTTATCAGCATTTTTCAGTAATATTATATTATCTCGATTCTCATTATTTCAGTGAAAACATTAAGTTGCGTTTTCTTCTCACTTTTCCTCTCCTGTGAGACGTTCCTTCCCAGCGGGATTTTTACCGTTCTCCTAATAGCATTTAATCAGTCGCTGTGAGACTCCAGGTGGGATTTTAGCGAGAATCTCTAAAACACATTGAGCTGCAGATATTTCCACAGATCTGTCCTCACATCCTCGCACTGAATATTTACACCAGGTTCTTCTTTCGTTCAGTTTTTTAAAGACTTTTTTTCTCCCTTTTGATCTGCATCTGTGAGACAAATTATTGTTAGAACAAATGGAAAAATAGAGACATTTGTTATATATACAGAACGTGGTACTGTGCAGTGTATATATACAGGAGAGGAGGAGTGGTACTGTGCAGTGTATATATACAGGAGAGGAGGAGTGGTACTGTGCAGTGTATATATACAGGACAGGAGGAGTGGTACTGTGCAGTGTGTATATACAGGACAGGAGGAGTGGTACTGTGCAGTGTGTATATACAGGACAGGAGGAGTGGTACTGTGCAGTGTATATATACAGGAGGAGTGGTACTGTGCAGTGTATATATACAGGACAGGAGGAGTGGTACTGTGCAGTGTGTATATACAGGACAGGAGGAGTGGTACTGTGCAGTGTATATATACAGGACAGGAGGAGTGGTACTATGCAGTGTATATATACAGGAGGAGTGGTACTGTGCAGTGTATATACAGTATACAGGAGGAGTGGTACTGTGCAGTGTATATATACAGGAGGAGTGGTACTGTGCAGTGTATATATACAGGACAGGAGGAGTGGTACTGTGCAGTGAATATATACAGGAGGAGTGGTACTGTGCAGTGTATATATACAGGAGGAGTGGTACTGTGCAGTGTATATATACAGGAGGAGTGGTACTGTGCAGTGTATATATACAGGACAGGAGGAGTGGTACTGTGCAGTGTATATATACAGGGCAGGAGGAGTGGTACTGTGCAGTGTATATATACAGGAGGAGTGGTACTGTGCAGTGTATATATACAGGACAGGAGGAGTGGTACTGTGCAGTGTATATATACAGGAGGAGTGGCACTGTGCAGTGTATATATACAGGACAGGAGGAGTGGTACTGTGCAGTGTATATATACAGGAGGAGTGGTACTGTGCAGTGTATATATACAGGAGAGGAGGAGTGGTACTGTGCAGTGTATATATACAGGAGGAGTGGTACTGTGCCGTGTATATATACAGGAGAGGAGGAGTGGTACTGTGCAGTGTATATATACAGGAGAGGAGAAGTGGTACTGTGCAGTGTATATATACAGGAGAGGAGGAGTGGTACTGTGCAGTGTATATATACAGGACAGGAGGAGTGGTACTGTGCAGTGTATATATACAGGAGGAGTGGCACTGTGCAGTGTATATATACAGGACAGGAGGAGTGGTACTGTGCAGTGTATATATACAGGAGGAGTGGTACTGTGCAGTGTATACATACAGGACAGGAGGAGCGGTACTGTGCAGTGTATATATACAGGACAGGAGGAGAGGTACTGTGCAGTGTATATATACAGGAGGAGTGGTACTGTGCGGTGTATATATACAGGAGGAGTGGTACTGTGCAGTGTATATATACAGGAGGAGTGGTACTGTGCAGTGTATATATACAGGAGGAGTGGTACTGTGCAGTGTATATATACAGGAGGAGTGGTACTGTGCGGTGTATATATACAGGAGGAGTGGTACTGTGCGGTGTATATATACAGGAGGAGTGGTACTGTGCAGTGTATATACACAGGAGGAGTGGTACTGTGCAGTGTATATATACAGGAGAGGAGGAGTGGTACTGTGCAGTGTATATATACAGGAGGAGTGGTACTGTGCAGTGTATATATACAGGAGAGGAGGAGTGGTACTGTGCAGTGTATATATACAGGACAGGAGGAGTGGTACTGTGCAGTGTATATATACAGGACAGGAGGAGTGGTACTGTGCAGTGTATATATACAGGACAGGAGGAGCGGTACTGTGCAGTGTATATATACAGGGCAGGAGGAGTGGTACTGTGCAGTGTATATATACAGGAGGAGTGGTACTGTGCAGTGTATATATACAGGACAGGAGGAGTGGTACTGTGCAGTGTATATATACAGGAGGAGTGGCACTGTGCAGTGTATATATACAGGACAGGAGGAGTGGTACTGTGCAGTGTATATATACAGGAGGAGTGGTACTGTGCAGTGTATATATACAGGAGAGGAGGAGTGGTACTGTGCAGTGTATATATACAGGAGGAGTGGTACTGTGCCGTGTATATATACAGGAGAGGAGGAGTGGTACTGTGCAGTGTATATATACAGAACGTGGAGGTGGTACTGTGCAGTGTATATATACAGGAGAGGAGGAGTGGTACTGTGCAGTGTATATATACAGGACAGGAGGAGTGGTACTGTGCAGTGTATATATACAGGAGGAGTGGCACTGTGCAGTGTATATATACAGGACAGGAGGAGTGGTACTGTGCAGTGTATATATACAGGAGGAGTGGTACTGTGCAGTGTATATATACAGGACAGGAGGAGTGGTACTGTGCAGTGTATATATACAGGACAGGAGGAGTGGTACTGTGCAGTGTATATATACAGGACAGGAGGAGTGAAGCTGTGCAGTGTATATATACAGGAGGAGTGGTACTGTGCAGTGTATATATACAGGGGGGAGTGGTACTGTGCAGTGTATATATACAGGACAGGAGGAGTGGTACTGTGCAGTGTATATATACAAGACAGGAGGAGTGGTACTGTGCAGTGTATATATACAGGACAGGAGGAGTGGTACTGTGCAATGTATATATACAGGACAGGAGCAGTGCTACTGTGCAGTGTGTATATACAGGACAGGAGGAGTGGTACTGTGCAGTGTATATATACAGGACAGGAGGAGTGGTACTGTGCAGTGTATATATACAGGACAGGAGGAGTGGTACTGTGCAGTGTATATATACAGGACAGGAGGAGTGGTACTGTGCAGTGTATATATACAGAAGGAGCGGTACTGTGCAGTGTATATACAGGACAGGAGGAGTGGTACTGTGCAGTGTATATATACAGGACAGGAGGAGTGGTATTGTGCAGTGTGTATATACAGGAGGAGTGGTACTGTGCAGTGTATATATACAGGACAGGAGGAGTGGTACTGTGCAGTGTGTATATACAGGAGGAGTGGTACTGTGCAGTGTATATATACAGGACAGGAGGAGTGGTACTGTGCAGTGTGTATATACAGGAGGAGTGGTACTGTGCAGTGTATATATACAGGACAGGAGGAGTGGTACTGTGCAGTATATATACAGGAGGAGTGGTACTGTGCAGTGTATATATACAGGACAGGAGGAGCGGTACTGTGCAGTGTATATATACAGGACAGGAGGAGTGGTACTGTGCAGTGTATATATACAGGAGGAGCGGTACTGTGCAGTATATATGTATACAGGACAGGAGGAGTGGTACTGTACAGTGTATATATACAGGAGGAGTGGTACTGTGCAGTGTATATATACAGGACAGGAGGAGTGGTACTGTGCAGTGTATATATACAGGACAGGAGGAGTGGTACTGTGCAGTGTATATATACAGGACAGGAGGAGCGGTACTGTGCAGTGTATATATACAGGACAGGAGGAGCGGTACTGTGCAGTGTATATATACAGGACAGGAGGAGTGGTACTGTGCAGTGTATACATATAGGAGGAGTGGTACTGTGCAGTGTATATATACAGGACAGGAGGAGAGGTACTGTGCAGTGTATATATACCGGACAGGAGGAGCGGTACTGTGCAGTGTATATATACAGGACAGGAGGAGTGGTACTGTGCATTGTATATATACAGGACAGGAGGAGTGGTACTGTGCAGTGTATATATACAGGAGGAGCGGTACTGTACAGTGTATATATACAGGAGGAGTGGTACTGTGCAGTGTGTATATACAGGACAGGAGGAGTGGTACTGTGCAGTGTATATATACAGGAGGAGTGGTACTGTGCAGTGTATATATACAGGACAGGAGGAGTGGTACTGTGCAGTGTATATATACAGGAGGAGTGGTACTGTACAGTGTATATATACAGGACAGGAGGAGTGGTACTGTGCAGTTATTCTTGAGGACACTTGACACGAATAAATCCTTGTCTTAGTCCAGACACAGATAGATATGCTTATAAGGCAGTTCAAATAATATCTTAGCTCAACCAGGGAGGTCTGGTTAATAGTCTCAGGTTTTTGCAGAGCAGCAAACAGCTTACATGTCCAGCAAATGAAGATGGAAGTAAATACGAGCAGCAGATGAAGGAGGATTACTGGAACTGGTGTATGCAGCATGAACTCAAAGCAGAGTAGCAGGATCACCACACAGGTTCACAGGAGCAGGTATATAGCCAGGGAGTAATCAGAGGTCAGGAGCTGGATGCAAGGCAGAATACTCTAGCACAGACTGAAGGCTGGGGTGGAGTTTTATAGCAGGAAGACACAGTGCACATGAGACCAAAGACGCCATCTTGGAAAATGGCAGTAATGCACAAAAGGTAAAAAATGTCCTGACAGGTGGCTCTAGATCTCCCTCCTCTTCCTCTCTTTCCAGACAATTTGTAAACAGGCACCATATATGTCGCTGCTGTATCCATCTCCAAGAGGACAGGAGACGTGCGCTGCAGGAGTGTCCGCCTCTGGTTATTTGGTTGCTCCCAGTTCCTTTCTGAAGGGGATTTATTTATATCCCACTTCCGGTTTGGAACTTGCAGCTCTCTGGGGCCCCCCTTACCCTCAGGTCAGACAGGGCACTGCACCTAGGATATTTAGTCACCAGAAAGGCTGCCTTACTTTGTACTGGCTACTGGGCACACTGCAGCGAGGGTCATCTAACTACTCCCGCTCAGGCAGGAAAAATAATTATCAACGCCGTCCGTCGCTGCCAATTTCCTCAAAAGCTCAGGACACTTCCGCTGCCACCAGCTTCTATTTCTTATTTAATCATGGGTCAGGAGCCAACCCAATTAGTAGTAATGGCTTAGGTCAGAGGGTTTAGGATAAGTTTTAGAACAAGGAAAACAAGGCTAGTAAATATTATAACTTTTACTCCAAAAAAGGTTAGGCAGTGTTTACAAAAGTATATAAAAAGATATTATAAAAGGATACAATTATCGTAAGTACAGACAATTACAAAATAAAAAGGGATTAAAGATGAAAATACACTTATAGTTGCTTCATTTCATTTCCTGGCAGACCATGCGGTGTGGGTGAGGGGCGATACGTCAAAATGCATCACAGAACGTCTCTCAGCAAGCTCCCTGGACAAAAGACTAGTGCAAAATGACCTCCCACTATCTTATACCTGTGCCCAAAACCAAGGCACTCCCCCTGTGCTGACCTCACTGGGTGGCTGAATACTCCCCTTCCTGAAAGTTATGAAATCCTGCTATTAACCATATCTCTTAGGGTGAACCTTGTAGAAGAAAGACAAAATTACCATTAGAATCAGCATGACATGGGGGTTCATTTAAGTATAAAAAAACGGAGTGGATACATGACCTGCTTACGGAAAATTCGGTTCCTTGAGTTTCGTTGGAGTTGGATCCTAGAGATTTCAGTGGGTCATACATCTAACGGTGGACATTTGGAATATGCAACTTTTATATCTCTATCACTACCTGGGGTCGAATTATTTCATCTTGAATAACTCTCACACAAACCATAAAGTGCACGGCTGCAAACAAAAGAGCTGAGTTCTGCTAATACATTGTAACAAACCATCAGGACATGAGACGTGCGCTGCAGGAGTGTCCGCCTCTCTGAGGGGTCTCTGCATTGATACATTGTAACAAACCATCAGGACACGAGACGAGCGCTGCAGGAGTGTCCGCCTCTCTGAGGAGTCTCTGCATTGATACATTGTAACAAACCATCAGGACACGAGACGTGCGCTGCAGGAGTGTCCGCCTCTCTGAGGAGTCTCTGCACTGATACACTGTAACAAACCATCAGGACATGAGACGTGCTCTGCAGGAGTGTCCGCCTCTCTGAGGGGTCTCTGCACTGATACACTGTAACAAACCATCAGGACATGAGACGGGCGCTGCAGGAGTGTCCGCCTCTCTGAGGGGTCTCTGCACTGATACATTGTAACAAACCATCAGGACATGAGACGTGCGCTGCAGGAGTGTCCGCCTCTCTGAGGAGTCTCTGCACTGATACACTGTAACAAACCATCAGGACATGAGACGTACGCTGCAGGAGTGTCCGCCTCTCTGAGGGGTCTCTGCACTGATACACTGTAACAAACCATCAGGACATGAGACGTGCGCTGCAGGAGTGTCCGCCTCTCTGAGGGGTCTCTGCACCGATACACTGTAACAAACCATCAGGACACAAGACGTGCGCTGCAGGAGTGTCCGCCTCTCTGAGGGGTCTCTGCATTGATACATTGTAACAAACCATCAGGACACGAGACGAGCGCTGCAGGAGTGTCCGCCTCTCTGAGGAGTCTCTGCATTGATACATTGTAACAAACCATCAGGACACGAGACGTGCGCTGCAGGAGTGTCCGCCTCTCTGAGGAGTCTCTGCACTGATACACTGTAACAAACCATCAGGACATGAGACGTGCGCTGCAGGAGTGTCCGCCTCTCTGAGGGGTCTCTGCACTGATACACTGTAACAAACCATCAGGACATGAGACGTGCGCTGCAGGAGTGTCCGCCTCTCTGAGGGGTCTCTGCACTGATACACTGTAACAAACCATCAGGACATGAGACGGGCGCTGCAGGAGTGTCCGCCTCTCTGAGGAGTCTCTGCACTGATACACTGTAACAAGCCATCAGGATATGAGACGTGCGCTGCAGGAGTGTCCGCCTCTCTGAGGGGTCTCTGCACTGATACACTGTAACAAACCATCAGGACACGAGACGTGCGCTGCAGGAGTGTCCGCCTCTCTGAGGGGTCTCTGCATTGATACATTGTAACAAACCATCAGGACACGAGACGTGCGCTGCAGGAGTGTCCGCCTCTCTGAGGAGTCTCTGCACTGATACACTGTAACAAACCATCAGGACACGAGACGTGCGCTGCAGGAGTGTCCGCCTCTCTGAGGAGTCTCTGCACTGATACATTGTAACAAACCATCAGGACATGAGACGTGCGCTGCAGGAGTGTCCGCCTCTCTGAGGAGTCTCTGCATTGATACATTGTAACAAACCATCAGGACATGAGACGTGCGCTGCAGGAGTGTCCGCCTCTCTGAGGAGTCTCTGCATTGATACATTGTAACAAACCATCAGGACATGAGACGTGCGCTGCAGGAGTGTCCGCCTCTCTGAGGAGTCTCTGCACTGATACACTGTAACAAACCATCAGGACATGAGACGTGCGCTGCAGGAGTGTCCGCCTCTCTGAGGGGTCTCTGCACTGATACACTGTAACAAACCATCAGGACATGAGACAGGCGCTGCAGGAGTGTCCGCCTCTCTGAGGGGTCTCTGCACTGATACATTGTAACAAACCATCAGGACACGAGACGTGCGCTGCAGGAGTGTCCGCCTCTCTGAGGAGTCTCTGCACTGATACATTGTAACAAACCATCAGGACACGAGACGCGCGCTGCAGGAGTGTCCGCCTCTCTGAGGAGTCTCAGCACTGATACATTGTAACAAACCATCAGGACATGAGACGTGCGCTGCAGGAGTGTCCGCCTCTCTGAGGAGTCTCTGCAATGATACATTGTAACAAACCATCAGGACATGAGACGTGCGCTGCAGGAGTGTCCGCCTCTCTGAGGGGTCTCTGCACTGATACACTGTAACAAACCATCAGGACACGAGACGTGCGCTGCAGGAGTGTCCGCCTCTCTGAGGGGTCTCTGCATTGATACATTGTAACCAACCATCAGGACACGAGACGAGCGCTGCAGGAGTGTCCGCCTCTCTGAGGGGTCTCTGCACTGATACACTGTAACAAACCATCAGGACATGAGACGTGCGCTGCAGGAGTGTCCACCTCTCTGAGGGGTCTCTGCATTGATACATTGTAACAAACCATCAGGACACGAGACGTGCGCTGCAGGAGTGTCCGCCTCTCTGAGGGGTCTCTGCATTGATACATTGTAACAAACCATCAGGACATGAGACGTGCGCTGCAGGAGTGTCCGCCTCTCTGAGGGGTCTCTGCACTGATACACTGTAACAAACCATGAGGACATGAGACGGGCGCTGCAGGAGTGTCCGCCTCTCTGAGGGGTCTCTGCACTGATACATTGTAACAAACCATCAGGACATGAGACGTGCGCTGCAGGAGTGTCCGCCTCTCTGAGGAGTCTCTGCACTGATACACTGTAACAAACCATCAGGACATGAGACGTGCGCTGCAGGAGTGTCCGCCTCTCTGAGGAGTCTCTGCATTGATACATTGTAACAAACCATCAGGACATGAGACGTGCGCTGCAGGAGTGTCCGCCTCTCTGAGGAGTCTCTGCATTGATACATTGTAACAAACCATCAGGACATGAGACGTGCGCTGCAGGAGTGTCCGCCTCTCTGAGGAGTCTCTGCACTGATACACTGTAACAAACCATCAGGACATGAGACGTGCGCTGCAGGAGTGTCCGCCTCTCTGAGGGGTCTCTGCACTGATACACTGTAACAAACCATCAGGACATGAGACAGGCGCTGCAGGAGTGTCCGCCTCTCTGAGGGGTCTCTGCACTGATACATTGTAACAAACCATCAGGACACGAGACGTGCGCTGCAGGAGTGTCCGCCTCTCTGAGGAGTCTCTGCACTGATACATTGTAACAAACCATCAGGACACGAGACGCGCGCTGCAGGAGTGTCCGCCTCTCTGAGGAGTCTCTGCACTGATACATTGTAACAAACCATCAGGACATGAGACGTGCGCTGCAGGAGTGTCCGCCTCTCTGAGGAGTCTCTGCAATGATACATTGTAACAAACCATCAGGACATGAGACGTGCGCTGCAGGAGTGTCCGCCTCTCTGAGGGGTCTCTGCACTGATACACTGTAACAAACCATCAGGACACGAGACGTGCGCTGCAGGAGTGTCCGCCTCTCTGAGGGGTCTCTGCATTGATACATTGTAACAAACCATCAGGACACGAGACGAGCGCTGCAGGAGTGTCCGCCTCTCTGAGGGGTCTCTGCACTGATACACTGTAACAAACCATCAGGACATGAGACGTGCGCTGCAGGAGTGTCCACCTCTCTGAGGGGTCTCTGCATTGATACATTGTAACAAACCATCAGGACACGAGACGTGCGCTGCAGGAGTGTCCGCCTCTCTGAGGGGTCTCTGCACTGATACATTGTAACAAACCATCAGGACACGAGACGTGCGCTGCAGGAGTGTCCGCCTCTCTGAGGGGTCTCTGCATTGATACATTGTAACAAACCATCAGGACATGAGACGTGCGCTGCAGGAGTGTCCGCCTCTCTGAGGGGTCTCTGCACTGATACATTGTAACAAACCATCAGGACATGAGACGTGCGCTGCAGGAGTGTCCGCCTCTCTGAGGAGTCTCTGCACTGATACATTGTAACAAACCATCAGGACATGAGACGGGCGCTGCAGGAGTGTCCGCCTCTCTGAGGGGTCTCTGCACTGATACACTGTAACAAACCATCAGGACATGAGACAGGCGCTGCAGGAGTGTCCGCCTCTCTGAGGGGTCTCTGCACTGATACATTGTAACAAACCATCAGGACATGAGACGTGCACTGCAGGAGTGTCCGCCTCTCTGAGGGGTCTCTGCACTGATACATTGTAACAAACCATCAGGACATGAGACGTGCGCTGCAGGAGTGTCCGCCTCTCTGAGGGGTCTCTGCACTGATACATTGTAACAAACCATCAGGACATGAGACGTGCGCTGCAGGAGTGTCCGCCTCTCTGAGGGGTCTCTGCACTGATACATTGTAACAAACCATCAGGACATGAGACGTGCGCTGCAGGAGTGTCCGCCTCTCTGAGGAGTCTCTGCACTGATACATTGTAACAAACCATCAGGACATGAGACGTGCGCTGCAGGAGTGTCCGCCTCTCTGAGGGGTCTCTGCACTGATACACTGTAACAAACCATCAGGACATGAGACAGGCGCTGCAGGAGTGTCCGCCTCTCTGAGGGGTCTCTGCACTGATACATTGTAACAAACCATCAGGACATGAGACGTGCGCTGCAGGAGTGTCCGCCTCTCTGAGGGGTCTCTGCACTGATACATTGTAACAAACCATCAGGACATGAGACGTGCGCTGCAGGAGTGTCCGCCTCTCTGAGGAGTCTCTGCACTGATACATTGTAACAAACCATCAGGACATGAGACGTGCGCTGCAGGAGTGTCCGCCTCTCTGAGGGGTCTCTGCACTGATACACTGTAACAAACCATCAGGACATGAGACAGGCGCTGCAGGAGTGTCCGCCTCTCTGAGGGGTCTCTGCACTGATACATTGTAACAAACCATCAGGACATGAGACGAGCGCTGCAGGAGTGTCCGCCTCTCTGAGGGGTCTCTGCACTGATACATTGTAACAAACCATCAGGACATGAGACGTGCGCTGCAGGAGTGTCCGCCTCTCTGAGGGGTCTCTGCACTGATACATTGTAACAAACCATCAGGACATGAGACGTGCACTGCAGGAGTGTCCGCCTCTCTGAGGGGTCTCTGCACTGATACACTGTAACAAACCATCAGGACATGAGACGTGCGCTGCAGGAGTGTCCGCCTCTCTGAGGGGTCTCTGCACTGATACACTGTAACAAACCATCAGGACACGAGACGTGCGCTGCAGGAGTGTCCGCCTCTCTGAGGGGTCTCTGCATTGATACATTGTAACAAACCATCAGGACACGAGACGTGCGCTGCAGGAGTGTCCGCCTCTCTGAGGGGTCTCTGCACTGATACACTGTAACAAACCATCAGGACATGAGACGTGCGCTGCAGGAGTGTCCGCCTCTCTGAGGGGTCTCTGCATTGATACATTGTAACAAACCATCAGGACACGAGACGAGCGCTGCAGGAGTGTCCGCCTCTCTGAGGGGTCTCTGCACTGATACATTGTAACAAACCATCAGGACATGAGACGTGCGCTGCAGGAGTGTCCGCCTCTCTGAGGGGTCTCTGCACTGATACATTGTAACAAACCATCAGGACATGAGACGTGCGCTGCAGGAGTGTCCGCCTCTCTGAGGGGTCTCTGCACTGATACATTGTAACAAACCATCAGGACATGAGACGTGCACTGCAGGAGTGTCCGCCTCTCTGAGGGGTCTCTGCATTGATACATTGTAACAAACCATCAGGACACGAGACGAGCGCTGCAGGAGTGTCCGCCTCTCTGAGGAGTCTCTGCACTGATACATTGTAACAAACCATCAGGACATGAGACAGGCGCTGCAGGAGTGTCCGCCTCTCTGAGGGGTCTCTGCACTGATACATTGTAACAAACCATCAGGACATGAGACGTGCGCTGCAGGAGTGTCCGCCTCTCTGCACTGATACATTGTAGCAGTTGCTAAGTGGCTTCAGTAATTTGCATCGGTGCCCCCCTTTCAGGATCGCCCCCCATTGCCCTTAAGGACCCCAAAATAAAGTGGAACCAGGAAGAGCCCACACAGAATGGAGGAAACGGGGAGCCTGGAAGGTCGCCACAACGAGGACGAGGAAATAAACTTCTCCAGTGTCCTGCATCGTCTCCTGGGATGTCAATTGTCCCATAATCCCCCATAAGAGCGGCCATTGTGCGGTGCCCCGGTGGTCTTCATGTATAGTGACAGCTAAGTGAGAAGTGACGGAAGCTTCTTATGATCTCTCAGAGTAGGATGATGAGGGTGATCCCCAATCTGGACGCCATAGAAAAGTCGCTTCACAATAGGGGGGATGGGGAGATTACCGCGGCGGCGAAGGTCACATGTCCGGTGCCGGCAGTAACAGCTTCACTGAATATTTCAGGATTTCGGAATATTTGTGGTTTAATGTCAGAGTTTTGTTACAATCTATAAGCCTCAACGAGGAAGAAAATCTGCTGCAAAGACCGATACATTGTAACAAACAGACCCTGCGGGTTTAGGCGTCGCGCCCAGGCCTCTGTCTATGGGGTACTATCCTCTGTGTGCCGCCATATGCTGCCTGCACATACAGTGCGAGCCCATACAGTACGACCATGGACACGTGTGACCTGCGCCTCACTTACTAATAAGAGCGGTGGCGGCGTCACAGTGTCACAGGTAACGCAGATTCCTGCCATATAGTCACAGTGTAGAATCCTCCAAACTATTGTAAGCCCCCTCAGGTCAGCAGCGGACCCTTCCCTCCCCCAACAATTATAACAGGTCCTTTATACAGTGCTGTGATCTGTGGTGGTCTGACATCAAAGGATCCGAGTGACTGATCAGAGGACATTATCTGCGACAGAAATGAGGCAGCGCCCCCCACAGGATGCAATCATAGCCCCCACAGGATGCAATCATGGCCCCTCATAGGATGCTATCACAGCCCCCCACAAGATGCTATCACAGCCCTCTACAGGATGCTATCAAAGTCCCCACAAGATGCGGTCATAGCCCCCCACAGGATGCTATCACAGCCCCCCACAGGATGCTATCACAGCCCCCCACAGGATGCTATCAAAGCCCCACAGGATGCTATCACAGCCCTCTACAGGATGCGATCATAGCCCCCCACAGGATGCGATCATAGCCCCCCACAGGATGCGATCATAGCCCCCCACAGGATGCAATCATAGCCCCCCACAGGATGCTATCAAAGCCCCGCAGGATGCTATCACAACCCTCTACAGGATGCAATCATAGCCCCCCACAGGATGCATATCACAGCCCTCTACAGGATGCTATCTAAGCCCCACAGGATGCAATCATAGCCCCCCACAGGATGCTATCACAGCCCCCCACAGGATGCAATCATAGCCCCCCACAGGATGCTATCAAAGCCCCGCAGGATGCTATCACAACCCTCTACAGGATGCAATCATAGCCCCCCACAGGATGCATATCACAGCCCTCTACAGGATGCGATCACAGCCCCCCACAGGATGCTATCACAGCCCCCACAGGATGCCATCACAGCCCCCCACAGGATGCAATCATAGCCCCCACAGGATGCATATCACAGCCCCACAGGATGCTATCACAACCCTCTACAGGATGCAATCATAGCCCCCCACAGGATGCTATCAAAGCCCCACAGGATGCTATCACAACCCTCTACAGGATGCGATCATAGCCCCCCACAGGATGCATATCACAGCCCCCACAGGATGCTATCACAGCCCCCACAGGATGCTATCAAAGACCTGTGACACAATAATGTAAAAATGCCATGTTCTGAGTAATTTTTTAGAAGGTACCATGGTGGCAGACACACGCTGTGGGCTCTCTGACCCCCCTCTTCTCTCTGCCTGTCAGCACGGTGGAATTCTAAGCCACTCTTTCCCCCCTCCCTCAGGAATGTTTATGTTTACAGCTGTAAAACAAAAGTAAAGAGTAGCCACGCATGGCAATCCCTTTATGTAGCTACAATGGTCATTTAAAACCAAATATAATCAAAACAGGATCTTCTCAGAAATAGGCAGTTCATATTTATGGAAGGGACAGGGCTCCTAACTGTTGGGTTTTGGGAGCTCAGCGCTTATCAGAAAGTGAGAAACGCATTACTACTTAATTGGGGCTCATAGCCAAGACGTGTTTATACTTAAATTAACCTCCAGGTTAATGGAGCATAGATGCTGAGCATAGTGATACCTTTGTCTTTCTTCTACGAGGTTCATACGCTAAGATATGAGTAAAAATGGCTTTTCATAATTTTAAGAAAGGGGAGTATTCAGCCTCTGAGTGAGGTCACCACAGGGGGAGTGCCTTGGTTTTGGGCACAGGGATAAGTGAGCGAGATCTGAGTCTTCACTAGTCTTTAGTCCAGGGTCTAGCTGCGAGACACATCTGTAATGCATCTTGATGTGTCAAACTTCCCCCGAGCCGCATGGTCCACCATGATATGAAAGAACCGTAAGTCTAATGCCTTTTTATTTGTAATCGTTCTGTATATATACACAATTGTCTCATTTTATAATATCTTGTTACACTTTTGTAAACACTGCCTATCTTTTGGAGTAAAATATATAAATTAACTAGCTTCGTTTCTCCTTGCTCTATAACGTACTGTCACGTCCTCTGAAGTGAATTACGCTACTAATTGGGTTGACTCCGGACCCGTTATTAATTAAGAAATCGGAGTTGGTGGCAGCGGATTTGTCCTGTACCTTTGGGAAACCTGATAGCGACGGATGGCGTTGATAATTATTGTTCCCGCCTGAGTGGGAGTAGTTATATCGCCCTCGCTGCAGTGTGCCCATTAGCCAGTACAAATTAAGGCAGCCTTTCTGGCGACTAATTAAACTAGGTGCTGTACCCTGTCTGACCTGAGGGTACGGGGGCACCAGAGAGCTGCAAGTTCCAAACCAGAACTGGGAAAGGGGACATAGATAAATCCCCTTCAGAAAAGAACTGGGCAACCAAACAACCCCGGTTCATGACAAATTGGTGTGAGCGGTGGAGATGATAAAGATATCCTCCCTGTGATTCGTGACACCCCCACAGGATGCATATCACAGCCCCCCACAGGATGCGATCACAGCCCCCCACAGGATGCTATAGCAGCCCCCCCCAGGATGCTATCACAGTCCCCCACAGGATGCGATCACAGCCCCCACAGGATGCATATCACAGCCCCCCACAGGATGCGATCACAGCCCCCACAGGATGCATATCACAGCCCCCCCACAGGATGCGATCACAGCCCCCCACAGGATGCGATCACAGCCCCCCACAGGATGCTATAACAGCCCCCCACAGGATGCTATCACAGCCCCCCACAGGATGCTATCACAGCCCCCCACAGGATGCGATCACAGCCCCCACAGGATGCATATCACAGCCCCCCCACAGGATGCGATCACAGCCCCCACAGGATGCATACCACAGCCCCCCACAGGATGCATATCACAGCCCCCCCCAGGATGCTATCACAGTCCCCCACAGGATGCGATCACAGCCCCCACAGGATGCATATCACAGCCCCCCACAGGATGCGATCACAGCCCCCACAGGATGCATATCACAGCCCCCCCACAGGATGCGATCACAGCCCCCCACAGGATGCTATAACAGCCCCCCACAGGATGCTATCACAGCCCCCCACAGGATGCTATCACAGCCCCCCACAGGATGCGATCACAGCCCCCACAGGATGCATACCACAGCCCCCCACAGGATGCATACCACAGCCCCCCACAGGATGCATATCACAGCCCCCCCACAGGATGCGATCACAGGCCCCACAGGATGCATACCACAGCCCCCCACAGGATGCTATCACAGCCCCCCAAAGGATGCTATCACAGCCCCCCACAGGATGCATATCACAGGGCTTGGGGGATTGGCTGTTATCACTTTATTAATGAGGGTGGTGGGGATGGGCCTTTACAACTGGGGGTGGTGGGATTGGGCTGGGATCTTTGGGGTCCTGGGGGGAGGCCAAACTGATGATCCTAAAGTGGTTGATTAAAAACACATTTGCTTTCTTCGGTAAATAGCGCCCTCATGTATCTGACATTGCACTGAAGCGCTATATAAATAAAAATTATTATTATTATTAAATTACTATTAATAGAGCTGAGCTGCATTACCACGTGCTAGTGGGGGAGCGTCGACGCTGGGGGCAACACTGAGGGTCCCGCTCACTGCTGGTCGCTGTGCCATCTCCAGTCCCTTGATTTATAATAAACATTTTTCCAACTTCTCAAATGAATTAACGAAATGTCGTGGTCGATGAACGTGCCGGTCACATGACAATTACTGATGATCGTCAGTGGAACAAGAGAAAACATTGATTGTATGAATAAGGCGGATCGGCCCGGACGGCTGAATTCATAATCCCCGACATCCCGCGCCGGCCCTTTAATAACAATTTATTGATCATTGAGAGTAATCTCTGCTAAATGACTCTGTGATCAATCGTAATCAGAGCACATCTCTGTCCGTCATCTCACCGCCAGGCCAGCGCCATTACAGTGCCACCACGCACCGCGTCAATCTTAAGGTACCTTCACACTAAACGATATCGCTAGCGATCCGTGACGTTGCAGCGTCCTGGCTAGCGATATCGTTGTGTTTGACATGCAGCAGCGATCAGGATCCTGCTGTGATATCGCTGGTCGTTGATTAAAGTCCAGAACTTTATTTGGCCGTCAGACCGGCGTGTATCGTTGTGTTTGACAGCAAAAGCAACGATACCAGCGATATTTTACACTGGTAACCAGGGTAAACATCGCAGGGCCGCGCTTAGTAACCCGATGTTTACCCTGGTTACCAGTGTAAAATGTAAAAAAACAAACAGTACATACTCACCCTCTGATGTCTGTCACACGTCCCTCGCCGTCCGCTTCCTGCACTGAGAACCGGCCTGCTGTTAGGGCCGGCGCTCAGTCAGTGCAGGAAGCGGACGCCGGGGGACGCGAAGGTGAGTATGTACTGTTTGTTATTTTACATTTTACACTGGTAACCAGGGTAAACATCGGGTTACTAAGCGCGGCCCTGCGCTTAGCAACCCGATGTTTACCCTGGTTACTCAGGGACCTCGGCATCGTCTGTGTGACAGCTCTCCAGCGACTAAACAGCGACGGTGCAGCGATCGGCATCGTTGTCTGTATCGCTGCAGCGTCGCTTAGTGTGACGGTACCTTTAGTCTCTGAGAGAAGGAAACATTGTTTCTGTCCAGGACAGTGGGAATCTGGGACGATACATTGTTTCTCCCCAGAATGGCCGGAATCAGGGATGATACATTGTTTCTCCCCAGGATGGCTGGAAATCGGGACAATACGCTGTCTCTCCCCAGGATGGCCAGAATCTGGGACAAAACATTGTTTCTCCCCAAGATGGCTGGAAACCAGGACAATACATTGTTTCTCTCCAGTATGGCAGGAATTCGGAACTTTACATCGTTTCTTCCCAGGATGATGAGAGTCCGGGCAGTTACATTTGTTCTCCCCAGGATAGCAGGAGTCTAGGATGTTACATTGTTCCTCCCAAGGACGGCGGAAATCCGGGACGTTACATTGTTCCTCCCGAGGACTGTGGGAATCTGGGACGTTACATTGTATCTCTTCAGGATGGTGGGAATCCAGGACGTTACATTGCTCCTCCCAAGGACGGCGGGAATCAGGGACGTTACATTGTATCTCCCCAGGATGGTGGGAATCAGGGAGGTTACATTGCTCCTCCCGAGGACTGTGGGAATCCGGGACGTTACATTGTATCTCCTCAGGATGGTGGGAATCCGGGACATTACATTGTATCTCCTCAGGATGGTGGGAATCCAGGACGTTACATTGTATCTCCCCAGGATGGTGGGAATCCGGGACGTTACATTGCTCCTCCCAAGGGACGGCGGGAATCAGGGACGTTACATTGCTCCTCCCGAGGACTGTGGGAATCCGGGACGTTACATTGTATCTCCTCAGGATGGTGGGAATCCAGGACGTTACATTGTATCTCCTCAGGATGGTGGGAATCCGGGACGTTACATTGTATCTCCTCAGGATGGTGGGAATCCAGGACGTTACATTGTATCTCCTCAGGATGGTGGGAATCTGGGACGTTACATTGTATCTCCCCAGGATGGTGGGAATCCGGGACATTACATTGTATCTCCTCAGGATGGTGGGAATCTGGGACATTACATTGTATCTCCCCAGGATGGTGGGAATCCGGGACATTACATTGTATCTCCTCAGGATGGTGGGAATCTGGGACATTACATTGTATCTCCTCAGGATGGTGGGAATCTAGGACGTTACATTGTATCTCCCCAGGATGGTGGGAATCTGGGACGTTACATTATTTCTCCTCAGGATGGTGGGAATCTGGGACGTAAGGCCGGCGTCAGACTAACGTAGAATATGGGAGAATGCTATGCGAGAAATCATCACATAGCACTTGGCCCAGTGTTAATCTATGGGGCAGCTCACATCACCGTTTATTTTCTCAGGCGTATTCAGCGTGCGTGTAAAAGCGCAGCATGCTGCGATTGTCACCGAGACTCGCCAATGGAAGCTTATGGTTGCGAGAAAAAAAAAAGAAATCGCACAGGACTCGGACCATGCCATTGCTGTCCGATTTTTACACACCGGTGTCCTTTGGAAATCCGACAATTCATGTGCCGCATACAGTAAAATTACACTGGCCGGTTAGAATAGAATAGATAGAATAGATATATACACATAGATATATAGATGTCATACATAGATAGATAGAAGAAAAGCCGGCAAGTCATCTGCTGTGTTCTGTAAAATCACTGCAGGAGCCGACAGGATGGAAGAAATGGATTACATACAGTAAATACACTAAATACACATAGAATAGGTAGATATATAGATGTCAGTGACAAATACAATTAGTGCAGTGTGAGTGCAGCTTACTGGACATGCCTTTATTTAATAAAAGATTATTTTTCTGAAAAAAAATGGCGTGGGCTCCAGTGTAATTTTCTTAACCAGCAGAGGGAAAGCTGACGGCTGGGGGCCGATGTTTATAGCCTGAGAAGGTAATACCCATGGAGCTTCCCAGAAAATTAATATAAGCTCACAGCTGCATAACTAGCCTTTACTGTCTATTAAAATGGGGGACACCCCCCAAAAAATGACATGGGGTCCCCCTATAATAACCAACATAGCCTATGCAGACAGCTGTGGGCTGATATTAATAGCCTAGGAAGGTCCATGGATACTGCCCCCCCCAGCAAAAAACATCAGTTCAGCCGCCCCAGAAAAGACGCATCTCTAAGATGCGCTAATTCTGGCAGTTAGCCTCAATCTTCCCACCTGCCTTGTAGTGGTGGCAAGTGGGGTGATAGTTGGGGTGGTGGTTGATGTCTCCTTTGTATTGTCAGGTGACATCAAGCCCCGAGGTTAGTAATGGAGAGGTGTCAATAAGACACCCCCTTTACTAACCCCATAGTCACATGGTAAGAAAATAGACACCTAGAAAAAAGTCATGTATTTGAAAGAATGACACAGACTCCTTTAATATTCTTAATTAAACTATACTTACGACCTTGTCATCTGCAAAAGAGGTAAAAAAAACCAAACAACA
The DNA here is from genome assembly GCF_051348905.1 of Ranitomeya variabilis. NCBI lineage: Eukaryota > Metazoa > Chordata > Amphibia > Anura > Dendrobatidae > Ranitomeya > Ranitomeya variabilis. The sequence continues at coordinate 9,648,970 of NC_135235.1, forward strand.
GTATTCCTTTGATAAAGATCACTGTTGCGATCGAAACGCGTCCCTGCTGTCTCTGTATGCACGGTTGGTGCGGTCTTGGAGCTTGTCTTGTCATTTTTAATTCAAGAAAATAAATTTTGAAGATTTTACTCAAGGAGCTGGAACAAGGACTTTTTTTTCTATGTTGCATATCGTCTCATCAGGACGGAGGTTCTGTGCACCTGGAAGGTGGTGAGCTGGCTTTATTTTCCTTTGTTAATTCCATAAAAAAACAAACAACGGTATTCCTCATTTTTCTGCAGAGATGCTTTTAATCCATTTGTCCCACGACGAGTTCAACTCTGCTACATCTATATGGCAGGCAGGAGAACTTTCTCACGCTTGCGTTGCCATCAGACAAGGAATAGCAGTTCACAGGGAGACACTGGGCACACGGTGCTCAGTGTCTGCTGTATGACAGGCTGTATGGTCGCATCATACAACCATGCAGCCTGCCATCTAGATGTAGCAGAGCTGGACCCGTTGTGGGACAAATGGATTAAAAGCATATCTGCAGAAAGGTGAGGAATACTGTTGTTTGTGGGGTTTTGTACCTCTTTTGCAGATGACGAGGGCATCGGGGGAATAGGCAAGGTCGTAATTATGGCTTAATTAAGAATATTAAAGGAGTCCGTGTTATTCTTTCAATTAAAGGACTTTTTTCAGGGTGTCCATGTTTTCTTACAATGTCACTATGGGGTTAGAAAAATATTTAGAATTGAGAGTCCTCAGTGGTTGATACCTTTTATGGCTAACTGAAAAGATGGTAACAAATTGCAAGCTTTCGAGATTACTCAGGTCCCTTCATCAGGCATAGACTAATACAATTTCTGAAGAATCACATATTTATGCACAACACAGCCCAGAAAAAAATGACATAGATAAGACAGGTGATGTGAAGCAGAATTACCATTATGTGAGTGTGCTAAAATGTTTATGTCCATAAATCCTTCCAAAATCTCCTTCTCTACTCCCCTCTTATCTCCTCTTCCCACAATCGCATACAAGATTTCTCTCGCTCATCACCCCTACTCTGGAACTCTCTACCCCAACATATCAGACTCTCGCCTACCATCAAAACCTTCAAAAAGAACCTGAAGACCCACCTCTTCCGACAAGCCTACAACCTGCAGTAACCACCGATCGACCAAACCACTGCACGACCAGCTCTATCCTCACCTACTGTATCCTCACCCATCCTCTCTCCTACTGTATTCTCACCCATGCCTTGTAGATTGTGAGCCCTCGTGGGCAGGGTCCTCTCTCCTCCTGTATCCTCACCCATCCCTTGTAGATTGTGAGCCCTCGCGGGCAGGGTCCTCTCTCCTCCTGTATCCTCACCCATCCCTTGTAGATTGTGAGCCCTCGCGGGCAGGGCCCTCTCTCCTCCTGTACCAGTCGTGACTTGTAGTGTTTAAGATTATTGTACTTGTTTTTACTATGTATACCCCTCCTCACATGTAAAGCGCCATGGAATAAATGGCGCTATAACAATAAATAATAATATTAATAAATATTGGAATAGTTCATAGATAAGGAGTGTGAATGTTTTATTGTCCTCTGAGTGGGGTCTGGTTCTATGTTGTGATGACCCCAAGGGTCTGAGGAGCAAATTCCTTAATTGATGTAAAAATACATAAATCCATGTGACACATTCATTCCTGCTCTGAGTGTGTCAAAGGTCATCATCAGCTTATACTCCCAGACTCCTCTGTCTCTCAGAGATTTGAAGTTACTATTTAATACAAGTAATTTCATGTCCATAAGGGCTCATATTCGCTTGAGCGAGACTCGGATGAGTCTCGCACGGCAATACCCGGCGCTGCTGCCGTGCAGCTCCGCTCCTCTGTGCCAGGAGCAGTGCCGGGTATTGCCGTGCGAGACTCATCCGAGTCTCGCGCAAGTGAGTATGAGCCCTAATGCTGTGATCCGGGAGACAAACATGTATTGCCACAATCCAAATCTGGAGGCGCTAAGGGGAGCTGCACGGAAATTACAACCTTTACTACAAAAAGATGCCCGACTACAATCCTCCAGACCCCCCACTACTGTGTTTTAGGCAGCCCCCAAATCTAAGAAGCATCATTGTCAGAAGCTCCCTGTCCTCTCCCACAGCTGCAGGTACCTTTCCTTGCAACCAGAAAAAATGTAAAACCTTCCATTTATAATGACCACGGACAAGATAAAGATCACAACTCACATCAGGACTACAAGATCCCAGGTACTTTCAGCTGCGTCACTTCTAATGTGGTGTACTTAATTATATGTACTAAATGTCCAACTGGGGGTCTGTATGTGGGGGAGACAGGGCAGAAACTGAGAACAAGGATGAATTCTAATCACACAATACGAGAAAACAAGAATGGATCTACCTGTGGCAATACATTTCTGTCTCCCCGATCACAGCATTATGGACATGAAATTACTTGTATTAAAAGGTAGCTTCAAATCTCTGAGGGACAGGAGAGTCTGGGAATATAAGCTGATGACGACCTTTGACACTGTCAGTGCAGGAATGAATGTGTCGCATGGATTTATGTCTTTTTACATCAATTAAGGAATTAGCTCCTAAGACCATGTGGGGTCATCATAACAGAATCAGACCCCAATCAGAGGACAATAAAACATTCACACTCCTTATCTATGAACTGTTCCAATATTTATGGACATAAACATTTTAGCACTCTCACATAATGGTGGTTCTGCTTCACGTCACCTGTCTTATCTATGGCATTTTTTCTGGGCTATGTTGTGCATAAATATGTGTTTTTTCAGAATTTGTATTAGTCTATGCCTGATGAAGAGAGGAGTAGTCTGGAAAGCTTGTAATTTGTTGCCATCTTTTCAATTAGGGTCCCTTTCCACTTGCGAGGAAAACGGACACGTGCAATCCGATAAAAAATCGGATTGCACTCGGACCAATGTTAGTTAATAGGTGTCTTTTGATTTGCGATTTTTTTCTCAGCCGAAATCGGACTGAGAAAAATCTGGATCGGCTGAGAAAAAAATCGCAGCATGCTGCGTATTGCTGCGATTCTCGGACAAGACTCGCCAATGCAAGTCAATGGGTGCGAGAAAAAAATCGCACAGCACTCGCAACATGCGAGTTCTGTCCGATTATTACGCACCAGTGTCCTTTGAAAAGCCGGCAATTCAGTGCGGTGTACAGTAAAATCACACTGACAGGTTAGAATAGAGAAGATATATACACATAGAATAGGTATATATACATATATATATGTCAGTGAGACACCTATATATGTATATTTATATTTAATGCAGCGCTAGATAGCTTAAAAGCCTCTAATTCAATTGCCGGCTTTTTCCTTCTCCTTCACAAACCCGACATGATATCAGACATGGTTTACATACAGTAAACCATCTCATATCCCTTTTTTTATTACATATTCCTCTTCACTAATGTAACAAGTGTCTGTGTGCACAATTTGGGGGATCTAGCTATTAAATTAAAGGGTTAAATTGCGGAAAAACTTGGCGTGGGCTCCCGCGCAATTTTCTCCGCCAGAGTGGTAAAGCCAGTGACTGAGGGCAGATATTAATAGCCAGGAGAGGGTCCATGGTTATTGGCCCCCCCATAGCTAAAAACATCTGCCCCCAGCCACCCCAGAAAAGGCACATCTGGAAGATGCGCCTATTCTGGCACTTGGCCACTCTCTTCCCACTCCCTGTAGCGGTGGGATATGGGGTAATGAAGGGTTAATGCCACCTTGCTATTGGAAGGTGACATTAAGCCAGATTAATAATGGAGAGGCGTCAATTATTACACCTATCCATTATTAATCCAATTGTTGGAAAGGGTTAAAAAACACACACACACACATGATTAAAAAGTATTTTAATGAAATAAACACAGCGGTTGTTTTAATAATTTATTGCTCTCTCATTCCATTTTCATACCCTCGCTTGGCAAAACAATAAACACACAAGATACATACCCTCTCTGATGAACTGTCACGTCCCACGAAGTAATCCATCTGAAGGGGTTAACTAATATTACAGGCAGAGCTGCGATAATCCACTCGCTCGTACCTGTAATCCCCGGGTGCTGAAAGGAAAGCAGTGATCTGTACTTACATTCAGTCGCGGTGATGCGCCCCTGCTGGATGTTCTCATGAACTGCAGCCTGGGAACTTTTTCCCACGCTCCAGGTCATATGAGGACATCCACCAGGGGGCGCATCACCGCGATTGAAGGTAACTATAGGTCATTGACCTACATTTCCTTCAGTCGCGTTGATGCGCCCCCTGGTGGATGTCCTCATATGACCTGGAGCGTGGGAAAAAGTTCCCAGGCTGCAGTTCATGAGAACATCCAGCAGGGGCGCATCACCGCGACTGAATGTAAGTACAGATCACTGCTTTCCTTTCAGCACCCGGGGGATTACAGGTACGAGCGAGTGGATTATCGCAGCTCTGCCTGTAATATTAGTTAACCCCTTCAGATGGATTACATCGTTGGACCTGACAGTACATCAGAAGGTATGTATCTTGTGCGTTTATTATGTTGCCAAGCGAGGGTATGAAAATGGAATGAGAGAGCAATAAATTATTAAAACAACCGCTGTGTTTATTTCATTAAAATACTTTTTAATCACGTGTGTGTGTGTTTTTTTACCCTTTCAAACAATTGGATTAATAATGGATAGGTGTAATAATTGACGCCTCTCCATTATTAATCTGGCTTAATGTCACCTTCCAATAGCAAGGTGGCATTAACCCTTCATTACCCCATATCCCACCGCTACAGGGAGTGGGAAGAGAGTGGCCAAGTGCCAGAATAGGCGCATCTTCCAGATGTGCCTTTTCTGGGGTGGCTGGGGGCAGATGTTTTTAGCCACGGGGGGGGGGCAATAACCATGGACCCTCTCCTGGCTATTAATATCTGCCCTCAGTCACTGGCTTTACCACTCTGGCGGAGAAAATTGCGCGGGAGCCCACGCCAATTTTTCCCGCCATTTAACCCTTTATTTTAGCAGCTACAGCGGCCAAATTTTGCACATACACACTACTAACATTAGTAGTGTGGAATATGCAAAAAAAATGGGGATATGAGAAGGTTTACTGTATGTAAACCATGTCTCATATCCTGTCGGGTTTGTGAAGGAGAAGGAAAAAGCCGGCAATTGAATTAGAGGCTTTTATGCTATCTAGCGCTGCATTAAATATAAATATACATATATAGGTGTCTCACTGACATGTATATATGTATATATACACATTCTATGTGCATATATCTACTCTATTCTAACCTGTCAGTGTGATTTTACTGTACACAGCGCTGAATTGCCGGCTTTTCAAAGGACACTGGTGCGTAAAAATCGGACAGCAATACGGATGTCATACTGATGTCATACGGATGGTGCGATTAAAAAATCGCATGGCACTCGCATAACACTCGCATGACACTCGCATGACAATCGCATACGTTCCATCCGTTTTTTCGGTCCAGATTACGGACCGTTTTTTATCTCGCAAGTGGAAAGGGACCCTTAGCCATTAAAAGGTATCAACCACTGAGGAATCTCAATTCTAAATATTTTTCTATCCACTGGCAAACACGGCACCAAGATATATATGTTTCCTGTATCATTATGGGGTTAGTAATGGGGTGTCTTATTGACACCTCTCCGTTACTAACCTCGGGGATTGATGTCACCTGATAATACAAAAGTGACATCAACCCCCCCAACTATCACCCTACTTGCCACCGCTACAGGGCAAGTGGGAAGAGCAAGGCTAAGTGCCAGAATTATTGCATCTTAGAGAAACGCCTTTTCTGGGGTGGCTGGGAGCTGATGTTTTTAGCCGGGGGGGGGGGGGGGCAGTATCCATGGCCCCTTCCTAGGCTATTAATATCAGCCAGCAGCTGTCTGCCTAGCCTTTGCTGGTTATTAATTATAGGGGGACCCCATGTCATTTTTTGGGGGGGTCCCCCATTTTAATAGCCAGTAAAGGCTAATTAAACAGCTGTGAGCTTATATTAATAGCCTGGGAAGCTCCATGGGTATTACTCCCTTCCTAGGCTATAAACATCGTCCCCCAGCCGTCGGCTTTCCCTCTACTGGTTATGAAAATTACACGGGAGTCCACGCCATTTTTTTCCGAAAAATAATCTTTTATTAATTAAAGGCATGTCCAGTAATTTGCACACACACTGCAGTAATTATATTTGTCACTGACATCTACGTATATATCTACCTAATCTATGTGTATTTACTGTATGTAATCCACATCTTCTATCCTGTCGGCTCCTGCAGTGATTTTACAGAACACAGCAGATGAATTGCCGGCTTTTGTACCTATGTAATATAAATACATATATATATGGGTCACTGACATCTATATATATATATACATCTATTCTATGTGTATATATTTATTCTATCTATTCTATCCTGTCACTGTGATTTAACTGTTTGCGGCACATGAATTGCCAGCTTTTAATCTATTTATCTACTATACAGTATATATATATATATATATATATATATATATATATACATACTGTGTGTTTTGACAACGATGTGTCAATGACAGAATTGCAGTCGGATGTACATCGGATGTTAGGTGTGAGAATCGCATTGTACTCGCGTTACTCTCGCAGGGAGACTCGGGCCGTTTTTCCATACGTTTAGTGTGACGCTGGCCTTACTTTGTTTCTCCCCAGGACGCCATGTTGTTTTCTGGAGATTCCGTAGATCTGTCTGTCCACAGTTTCCTCCTCTCCTTACCACAGATGTCCTGGAACCATTAACCCATTGCTGCTCAGTCCACACAAGTTTGATTACACGAGACAGAAATAAAAACCCCCATGAGGATTCCCCCAAACACAGAGACTCGTCCCCCCACAGCCGCCTCCCCTGCAGGACACCGCTGAGCTCTCCGGAGATCGTGGTCCTGACAGATACACAGGAATATTGCACTGTGCCCCATCTCTGGGCTGAGCGCACGGAGGGGATCGCTGTGACGGACTGCGCAGGGTTCTGGGGTCTCTGCAGTCGGAGCCCCGTACACTCATCACCATATGTCGTGCTGGACTGAGGCCCACGGATGATCACGGCCGGAAACACAGTCTCACGTGTCCTGTTCTGCAGCCACCTGACATATGTGCAGGGGCCTCCGGGGCCCCAACATCAGGAGCCAAATCACTGAGCTCATCGCTCACACTGCACGGCCGGATACGTCCTGACAAACGGGGTCCATGGAGGACAGTAAACCCGCCGACACCTCAGAGTGCTCGGGGGAGACACCACTGACCTCTCTGCAGAGCATCGCTCCTCCACCTCCTGACAGATACATGGTGATATATCCTGCAGATTATTACACCACTGACCTCTCTGCAGAGCATCGCTCCTCCACCTCCTGACAGATACATAGTGATATCTCCTGCAGATTATTACACCACTGACCTCTCTGCAGAGCATCGCTCCTCCACCTCCTGACAGATACATGGTGATATCTCCTGCAGATTATTACACCACTGACCTCTCTGCAGAGCATCGCTCCTCCACCTCCTGATAGATACATAGTGATATATCCTGCAGATTATTACACCACTGACCTCTCTGCAGAGCATCGCTCCTCCACCTCCTGACAGATACATGGTGATATATCCTGCAGATTATTACACCACTGACCTCTCTGCAGAACATCGCTCCTCCACCTCCTGACAGATACATGGTGATATATCCTGCAGATTATTACACCACTGACCTCTCTGCAGAGCATCGCTCCTCCACCTCCTGACAGATACATAGTGCTATATCCTGCAGATTATTACACCACTGACCTCTCTGCAGAGCATCGCTCCTCCACCTCCTGACAGATACATGGTGATATCTCCTGCAGATTATTACACCACTGACCTCTCTGCAGAGCATCGCTCCTCCACCTCCTGATAGATACATAGTGATATCTCCTGCAGATTATTACACCACTGACCTCTCTGCAGAGCATCGCTCCTCCACCTCCTGACAGATACATGGTGATATATCCTGCAGATTATTACACCACTGACCTCTCTGCAGAACATCGCTCCTCCACCTCCTGACAGATACATGGTGATATATCCTGCAGATTATTACACCACTGACCTCTCTGCAGAGCATCGCTCCTCCACCTCCTGACAGATACATGGTGATATCTCCTGCAGATTATTACACCACTGACCTCTCTGCAGAGCATCGCTCCTCCACCTCCTGACAGATACATGGTGATATCTCCTGCAGATTATTACACCACTGACCTCTCTGCAGAGCATCGCTCCTCCACCTCCTGATAGATACATAGTGATATCTCCTGCAGATTATTACACCACTGACCTCTCTGCAGAGCATCGCTCCTCCACCTCCTGACAGATACATGGTGATATATCCTGCAGATTATTACACCACTGACCTCTCTGCAGAACATCGCTCCTCCACCTCCTGACAGATACATGGTGATATATCCTGCAGATTATTACACCACTGACCTCTCTGCAGAGCATCGCTCCTCCACCTCCTGACAGATACATGGTGATATCTCCTGCAGATTATTACACCACTGACCTCTCTGCAGAGCATCGCTCCTCCACCTCCTGACAGATACATGGTGATATATCCTGCAGATTATTACACCACTGACCTCTCTGCAGAGCATCGCTCCTCCACCTCCTGACAGATACATGGTGATATCTCCTGCAGATTATTACACCACTGACCTCTCTGCAGAGCATCGCTCCTCCACCTCCTGACAGATACATGGTGATATATCCTGCAGATTATTACACCACTGACCTCTCTGCAGAGCATCGCTCCTCCACCTCCTGACATACCTAGTGATATATCCTGCAGATTATTACACCACTGACCTCTCTGCAGAGCATCGCTCCTCCACCTCCTGACAGATACATAGTGATATATCCTGCAGATTATTACACCACTGACCTCTCTGCAGAGCATCGCTCCTCCACCTCCTGACAGATACAGTGATATATCCTGCAGATTATTACACCACTGACCTCTCTGCAGAGCATCGCTCCTCCACCTCCTGACAGATACATAGTGATATATCCTGCAGATTATTACACCACTGACCTCTCTGCAGAGCATCGCTCCTCCACCTCCTGACAGATACACAGCGATCTATCCTGCAGATTATTACACCAGTAACCTCTCTGCAGAGCATCGCTCCTCCACCTCCTGACAGACACATGGTGATATATCCTGCAGATTATTACACCACTGACCTCTGCAGAGCATCGCTCCTCCACCTCCTGACAGATACATAGTGATATATCCTGCAGATTATTACACCTCTGACCTCTCTGCAGAGCATCGCTCCTCCACCTCCTGAGAGATACATAGTGATATATCCTGCAGATTATTACACCGCTGACCTCTCTGCAGAGCATCGCTCCTCCACCTCCTGACAGATACACAGCGATCTATCCTGCAGATTATTAAACCACTGACCTCTCTGCAGAGCATCGCTCCTCCTCCTCCTGACAGATACATAGTGATATATCCTGCAGATTATTACACCACTGACCTCTGCAGAGCATCGCTCCTCCACCTCCTGACAGATACATAGTGATATATCCTGCAGATTATTACACCTCTGACCTCTCTGCAGAGCATCGCTCCTCCACCTCCTGAGAGATACATAGTGATATATCCTGCAGATTATTACACCACTGACCTCTCTGCAGAGCATCACTCCTCCACCTCCTGACAGATACATAGTGATATATCCTGCAGATTATTACATCACTGACCTCTCTGCAGAGCATCGCTCCTCCTCCTCCTGACAGATACATAGTGATATATCCTGCAGATTATTACACCACTGACCTCTGCAGAGCATCGCTCCTCCACCTCCTGACAGATACATAGTGATATATCCTGCAGATTATTACACCACTGACCTCTCTGCAGAGCATCACTCCTCCACCTCCTGACAGATACATAGTGATATATCCTGCAGATTATTACATCACTGACCTCTCTGCAGAGCATCGCTCCTCCACCTCCTGACAGATACATAGTGATATATCCTGCAGATTATTACACCACTGACCTCTCTGCAGAGCATCGCTCCTCCACCTCCTGACAGATACATGGTGATATATCCTGCAGATTATTACACCACTGACCTCTCTGCAGAGCATCGCTCCTCCACCTCCTGACATACCTAGTGATATATCCTGCAGATTATTACACCACTGACCTCTCTGCAGAGCATCGCTCCTCCACCTCCTGACAGATACATAGTGATATATCCTGCAGATTATTACACCACTGACCTCTCTGCAGAGCATCGCTCCTCCACCTCCTGACAGATACAGTGATATATCCTGCAGATTATTACACCACTGACCTCTCTGCAGAGCATCGCTCCTCCACCTCCTGACAGATACATAGTGATATATCCTGCAGATTATTACACCACTGACCTCTCTGCAGAGCATCGCTCCTCCACCTCCTGACAGATACACAGCGATCTATCCTGCAGATTATTACACCAGTAACCTCTCTGCAGAGCATCGCTCCTCCACCTCCTGACAGACACATGGTGATATATCCTGCAGATTATTACACCACTGACCTCTGCAGAGCATCGCTCCTCCACCTCCTGACAGATACATAGTGATATATCCTGCAGATTATTACACCACTGACCTCTGCAGAGCATCGCTCCTCCACCTCCTGACAGATACATAGTGATATATCCTGCAGATTATTACACCTCTGACCTCTCTGCAGAGCATCGCTCCTCCACCTCCTGAGAGATACATAGTGATATATCCTGCAGATTATTACACCACTGACCTCTCTGCAGAGCATCACTCCTCCACCTCCTGACAGATACATAGTGATATATCCTGCAGATTATTACATCACTGACCTCTCTGCAGAGCATCGCTCCTCCTCCTCCTGACAGATACATAGTGATATATCCTGCAGATTATTACACCACTGACCTCTGCAGAGCATCGCTCCTCCACCTCCTGACAGATACATAGTGATATATCCTGCAGATTATTACACCACTGACCTCTCTGCAGAGCATCACTCCTCCACCTCCTGACAGATACATAGTGATATATCCTGCAGATTATTACATCACTGACCTCTCTGCAGAGCATCGCTCCTCCACCTCCTGACAGATACATAGTGATATATCCTGCAGATTATTACACCAGTGACCTCTCTGCAGAGCATCGCTCCTCCACCTCCTGACAGACACATGGTGATATATCCTGCAGATTATTACACCACTGACCTCTGCAGAGCATCGCTCCTCCACCTCCTGACAGATACATAGTGATATATCCTGCAGATTATTACACCTCTGACCTCTCTGCAGAGCATCGCTCCTCCACCTCCTGAGAGATACATAGTGATATATCCTGCAGATTATTACACCGCTGACCTCTCTGCAGAGCATCGCTCCTCCATCTCCTGACAGATACACAGCGATCTATCCTGCAGATTATTAAACCACTGACCTCTCTGCAGAGCATCGCTCCTCCACCTCCTGACAGATAGACAGTGATATATCCTGCAGATTGTTACACCACTGACCTCTGCAGAGCATCGCTCCTCCTATTACAGCACTGACTCCTTTAGAGGGCTGCAGAGCATTGCTCTTCCTGCTGCACACTGATACATATACATATCGGTGTTGCTCGGTCTCTTTGGGGGCTCCGCCGTATTGGGAGGGCAGCGCGGTCTCTGCGGGGCTTATTTATCGTCTTTTCACCTGTTTCCTATACATGATGCTGAGATACAAGAGCCAAGATGCGTCTTCCTGCAATCTGCGCCTCAACCGCCGGTATAGACAGACCCCGAGGATCCATAGCCTGCGCAGTGTTGTCCCTGCCCAGCGACATTCAGGCCCTGGAGACTAATTTTATTTGCAAAAGTCACATTAAATTCTCGAAAAATGTTCCTGGCGCAGACGAGCGCTGCTCCTGAGACGATCACCTGCATGTGCTGCAATTTGCTCCTGAGTCGGGTCCTATTGCTGTAAAGCTCTCGGATAGTTTCCAGATCTGAGCTGCTCAACATGACGGCTGTCTGTGGACTGACAGGACATGGGTAACAAGAAGCAGGCAGGGGTGATGATGGTGCTAACTGACCGAGCGGGAACAAGAACCACCTGTAGAGGTCCCAGCGCACCTCCCTCAGGGGCTCTTGCAGGTTCCAGCGCACCTCCCTCAGGGGCTCTTGCAGGTCCCAGCTCACCTCCCTCAGGGGCTCTTGCAGGCTCCAGCTCACCTCCCTCAGGGGCTCTTGCAGGCTCCAGCACACCTCCCTCAGAGCCTCTTGCAGGTGCCAGCACACCTCCCTCAGGGGCTCTTGCAGGTCCCAGCTCACCTCCCTAAGGGGCTCTTGCAGGCTCCAGCACACCTCCCTCAGAGCCTCTTGCAGGTTCCAGCGCACCTCCCTCAGGGGCTCTTGCAGGTCCCAGCTCACCTCCCTCAGGGGCTCTTGCAGGCTCCAGCACACCTCCCTCAGGGGCTCTTGCAGGTCCCAGCGCACCTCCCTCAGGGGCTCTTGCAGGATCCAGCACACCTCCCTCAGGGGCTCTTGCAGGTCCCAGCGCACCTCCCTCAGGGGCTCTTACAGGTCCCAGCACACCTCCCTCAGGGGCTCTTGCAGGTTCCAGCGCACCTCCCTCAGGGGCTCTTGCGGGTTCCAGCACACCTCCTTCAGAGCCTCTTGCAGGTCCCAGCGCACCTCCCTCAGGGGCTCTTGCAGGTCCCAGCGCACCTCCCTCAGGGGCTCTTGCGGGTTCCAGCACACCTCCTTCAGAGCCTCTTGCAGGTCCCAGCGCACCTCCCTCAGGGGCTCTTGCGGGTTCCAGCACACCTCCCTCAGGGGCTCTTGCAGGTTCCAGCACACCTCCTTCAGAGCCTCTTGCAGGTCCCAGCGCACCTCCCTCAGGGACTCTTGCGGGTTCCAGCACACCTCCCTCAGGGGCTCTTGCAGGTTCCAGCACACCTCCTTCAGAGCCTCTTGCAGGTCCCAGCTCACCTCCCTCAGGGGCTCTTGCAGGTTCCAGCACACCTCCTTCAGAGCCTCTTGCAGGTCCCAGCGCACCTCCCTCAGGGGCTCTTGTGGTTTCCAGCACACCTCCCTCAGGGGCTCTTGCAGGTTCCAGCACACCTCCTTCAGAGCCTCTTGCAGGTCCCAGCGCACCTCCCTCAGGGACTCTTGCGGGTTCCAGCACACCTCCCTCAGGGGCTCTTGCAGGTTCCAGCACACCTCCTTCAGAGCCTCTTGCAGGTCCCAGCGCACCTCCCTCAGGGACTCTTGCGGGTTCCAGCACACCTCCCTCAGGGGCTCTTGCAGGTTCCAGCACACCTCCTTCAGAGCCTCTTGCAGGTCCCAGCTCACCTCCCTCAGGGGCTCTTGCAGGTTCCAGCACATCTCCTTCAGAGCCTCTTGCAGGTCCCAGCGCACCTCCCTCAGGGGCTCTTGCAGGTCCCAGCGCACCTCCCTCAGGGGCTCTTGCAGGTTCCAGCACACCTCCCTCAGGGGGTCTTGCAGGTTCCAGCGCACCTCCCTCAGGGGCTCTTGCAGGTTCCAGCGCACCTCCCTCAGAGGCTCCTGCAGGTCCCTCATGCATCAGCTGACTGTTGGTTATACAGGTCCTTTTGGATACCAACCGTGATGAAGACTGGAGGTTGCTGGTGCAGTGGTGCTTCAGTTGAATGCTGTAATTTCGTGCCTTACTCTGCTGCGCGGTGCATTTCAGCAGAGAAAAGCTAAGTGTTATTTTGTGTTTCCTTTTCCCTGTGGTGGTTATCTTACCTTACCTTGTGTTGTATTAGTGCAGCGGTGGGATCAGTGCTCTCACCCGCCAGTTCCCTACTTAGGGATAGGAGCAGAGCAAGTGAGGGATTAGGTATCCTGCTTGGCGATGGGGTGAAAGAACCCATATAGGGACGATAGTAAGAGCAGGGCACATTCTCAGGTGAGTGCAGGAGGTGTCCATTACGTTCCCTATTGTCAAGGCCCACCGTTGTTATTGTGTACCCTTTTGTGCTTCGCCGTTTTGTGACCGCCCCTCGTCGTGTCACAATAGGACAGTCACTTTGTGACATTATAACCAACAGACCCATTTTTTCTGGTGAGCCATGACTGAAATGCAGGCATTTGACCAACTGCTTCAGACCCACACTGAGGAGTTTGAGGTGCTGGGTGGTGAGGTGGTGCAGCAGCTGCATCAGTTGGTGGGGATTTGGGCTTTGGCCTAACAGGTTCTCTGGAGGGAGAGAGAATTTTTTTTTTCAGGAGGTCTGTAAATTGTACTTCAGGCTCCGCCTTTGTTCATCAGGGAGTGAGGAGCAGCGTGTGGGGATTATAATCTCCCTTTTTAAGGGTGATCCCCTATCCCCAATCCTGGGCCTTCTCCATCTCTACGGTCGGTGGACGAGTTTTTTGCGGCATTGGCGCTTGTGTATGGGGATCCATATGGCGTCTCCCTGGTGGAATCCCGACTCCGTAAGATCAAGCAAGGGGGGCCGGCGGCTGAGGAGTACTGCTCGAAGTTCAGGAGGTGGGCCACTGACACACAGTGGAATGACCCGGCCCTTAGGAGCCATTTTAGGCAGTGTGTGTCTCCAAGGTTGCAGGATACTCTAGTGCAGTATGCCGCCCCCGGGTCGTTGGAGGCCGCCATGTCCCTTGCCATCCGGGTGGACAGACGCCTGAGGGAGACATACAACAAACGTGCCCCCTATAGTCCTAGCTAGGGAGGGGGACACACCTGAGCAGGCTTTACGAACCCATGCAGGTGGGAGGAGTTGGTTCCCAAACGGGGTTGCTTGCGGTTTGCCGTGGAGTGGGGGCATGTCTTTACTGTGGACAGACTGGTAATTTCATCGGTGTCGGCCCAGCTCGCGCCAATATACCTGCACCATCTAAGCCGCGTCCCCCTGGTCGTGTGGAGGGAGGTGACCAGGGAGTGCATATTTCCTCCATTTCTTCTCCTCAGAGTACCCAGTCAGCTGAAGTAGTGGTTGGCGGGGTCACTGAGTGTATACCGGTGCTTGTGGACAGTGGAGCAGGTGTCAATCTGGTGGATGCTCATTTTGTCCAGACCCATGGCCTGAGGTGTAGGACACTAAACCCCTAAGCGTCCAGGCCATTGACTCCGTACCACTCAGCCAGGGGTGGGTGACCCAAGTCGTGGATGATACACACCTGCATATAGGGACTCGTCATGAGGAGTTCCTGTTGTGCTACATCTTGAGGGCAATGCCAACACCCATTGTTTTGGGACTCCCTTGGTTGAAGAGACACAACCCGGTCATAGATTGGCGGTCCAGGGAAGTGGTCAGCTGGGATCAGTCGTGTGAGGGCTGCTGCCCGGGGCTACGATCTCTGCCGTCCTTCTACAACCCACCCCTTCTTCTCCAGTGGGGGCAGCAGAGGTGCAGCCAGGGAGTAGGGGCAGGACTCATCCCTCACCACAAGCTAACCTTCAATGTCGGAGTCCTCTTAGGAGGAGGGGTCAGGGCAGTGTGGTGGTTCCCTCTGAGCACTGTGGGGGTGTGAGTGTGGCGACACAGGGGGACGCCTCTGTTGTCAATTCCTCAAAGAGTTCACCGTCTTGAGGCAGATGCCTGCGTGGAAATAAACGTTCAGGTCCGGACCTGTGTGTGAATGAGTACGTATGGGTGTCCACCAAAAACATCAGGTGGAAGTGTGCAACTGGGTCCTGGAGTTCAAAGGTATTCAGGCCATATCGGGTGTCGGCCATTCTCAGCTCGGGGTCTTTTCAGTTGGAGTTACCCCCAGTTATGGATGTACACAACTCCCAGGTCGGCGCTCTGCAGATTTGTGGCGCCTCCGGAGCCTACGTTGTTGGCATTTCCATCACGCCACGTTTGCCATAAACCTGAGGGTCAGGTGACTGCCGAGGTGAGCTCTGGTGGAACGAGGAGGCCTCACCATAGGTTGTTGGCTGGTGAGGTCCGGTGTTGAGGGTCCAGAGGCCACTCATTGAAAGGAGGGTACCGTCACGATCCATGTTTGGATCAATGGCAGATCTGGTTTCCCTCAGATTAAAACCTTTTTTCGTTTCAGGTCATCGGGGGTTAATGCAGTTTTTCCCCTGGTGGCCGCTGGTGTAATTGCATTGCAGCTTGTTCTGCTGATGTGTTGTTGGTGACCACTTCCACCTTCCTTTAAAAGGTCACCTGGTGCATCAGCTGACTGTTGGTTATACAGGTCCTTCTGGAGACCAGCCTAGCTGGGGAAAGAAGCTTGCTGAGTGCTGTGGTTCTACAGCTGAATACTCATTCCAGGTGCCTTACTCTGCTGTGCGGTGCATTGCAGTAGAGAAAGCTAAGTGTGCTGTTATTGTTTCTTTATCCCTTTGTAGTCTGTACCTTTCCCCTGTGTTATTTTAGTGCAGCGGTGGGACCAGTGCTCTCACCTGCCAGTTCCCTACATAGGGATTAGAGCAGAGCAAGTGAGGGACAAGGTATCCTGGTCGGTGACGGGGCAAAAGAACCCGTATAGGGACGGTAGTAAGAGCAGGGCACATTCTCAGGTGAGTGCAGGAGGTGTTCATTCCCCGTTCCCTATTGTCAGGGCCCACCGTTGTTAAAGTGTCCCCAGTGTACCCTTTTGTGTTTTGTGACCATCCACTCGTTGGGTTGGGTCGTGTCACACTAGGACAGTCACTTTGTGTCACTTACTCTTCCTCCCCCCGACTCCTCTGTCCCCCTAAGTCCTCCGTCCTCCTCTGTCCCCCCCTCCTGACTCCTCCTCTGTCCCCCCTGCCTCACTCCTCCTGTCCCACCTGCTGACTCCTCCTCTGTCCCCCCCTCCTGACTCCTCCTCTGTCCCCCCCTCCTGACTCCTCCTCTGTCCCCCCTCCTGACTCCTCCTTTGTCCTCCCTCATGACTCCTGTCCCCCCTCCTGACTCCTCCTCTGTCCCCCTCCTCCTGACTCCTCCGTCCTCCTCCTGACTCCTCCGTCCTCCTCCTGACTCCTCCGTCCTCCTCCTGACTCCACCTCTGTCCCCCCTGACTCATCTTTCCCCCCTCCTGACTCCTCCTCTGTCCCCCCCTCCTGACTCCTCCTCTGTCCCCCCCTCCTGACTCCTCCTCTGTCCCCCCCTCCTGACTCCTCCTCTGTCCCCCCTCCTGACTCCTCCTCTGTCCCCCCTCCTGACTCCTCTGTCCCCCCTCCTGACTCCTCTGTCCTCTTCCTGACTCCTCCGTCCCCCTTCCTGACTCCTTCATCCTCCTACTGACTCCTCCGTCCCCCCTTCTGACTCCTCCTTCCCCCTCCTGACTCCTCCGTCCCCCCTCCTGACTCCTCGTCCCCCCTCCTGACTCCTCCCTTCTCCTCCTGACTCCTCCCTTCTCCTCCTAACTCCTCCGTCCTCCTCCTGACTCCTCTGTTCTCCTCTGTCCCCCCTCCTGACTCCTCTGTCCCCCCTCCTGACTCCTCTGTCCTCTTCCTGACTCCTCCGTCCCCCTTCCTGACTCCTTCATCCTCCTACTGACTCCTCCGTCCCCCCTTCTGACTCCTCCTTCCCCCTCCTGACTCCTCCGTCCCCCCTCCTGACTCCTCCGTCCCCCCTCCTGACTCCTCCCTTCTCCTCCTGACTCCTCCCTTCTCCTCCTAACTCCTCCGTCCTCCTCCTGACTCCTCTGTTCTCCTCTGTCCCCCCTCCTGACTCCTTCATCCTCCTTCCTCCTCCGTCCCCCCTTCTGACTCCTCCTTCCTCCTCCGTCCTCCTCCTGACTCCTCCGTCCTCCTCCTGACTCCTCCGTCCTCCTCCTGACTCCTCCGTCCCCCCTCCTGACTCCTCCGTCCCCCCTCCTGACTCCTCCGTCCCCCCTCCTGACTCCTCCGTCCCCCCTCCGTCCCCCCTCCTGACTCCTCCGTCCTCCTCCTGACTCCTCCGTCCCCCCTCCGTCCCCCCTCCTGACTCCTCCGTCCCCCCTCCTGACTCCTCCGTCCCCCCTCCGTCCCCCCTCCGTCCCCCCTCCTGACTCCTCCGTCCTCCTCCTGACTCCTCCGTCCCCCCTCCTGACTCCTCCGTCCCCCCTCCGTCCTCCTCCTGACTCCTCCGTCCTCCTCCTGTCACTATCTCTTTATCTGCGCACATTCTAAATCCCTTTTGGTGTTGTCTAGGTTACACAAAGTGGATATTCTTGGGGACTCTGAGTAACTTGAGGGACCAGGGGGTCATTCCCTCTAGAGAAGGGTGGTCCTTGCAGCTGATAAGAAGCCCCCGAGACCTCGGCCGGGGTGATTGCGCCTTCTTGCTCTGGGAGTGATGGAACGTCGCTCAGATGTTTCTTTTTCCATCATCTGTTCTTACAAGTCACCATTGTCTCCATTCGGACCCATTTTGCAGAATGTCTGATGAGCTGCGGCCGAGCTCTGCTCACCCTCCGGGGCACTGACCCTGTGACTGCCCATTAGTGGGTGCACAGTGATCTCTGACGTGTGTACGGCGTCCGATAACGTGGCGCTGCGGAGAACGCCTCCGTACAACATGTCATAGAGCTAAACACTTCCAGAGAAAAGGATTTCCATTAGACCTAATTGACTGAGAAATTATAGAGATTTGTAGCATTATGTGCCGACATCCCGCTACAACCTGATCGTTTCCAGCAGCTCAGAGCCCAATTCTCACCAGAGGGGCCCATCACGATAAAGGCTGACAAGCAACCCGCTGACAGATGGAAGAAATAGAAGGCGGACCCCCGACAGCCCCCAAACTGTATACAGCTCAGATCAGAACACGATATCTGGGGAGCGGTGATGTCACTGCTGTATAATATAACTGATATCTGGGGAGTGGTGATGTCACTGCTGTATAATATAACTGATATCTGGGGAGCGGTGATGTCACTGCTGTATAATATAACTGATATCTGGGAGCGGTGATGTCACTGCTGTATAATATAACTGATATCTGGGGAGCGGTGATGTCACTGCTGTATAATATAACTGATATCTGGGGAGCGGTGATGTCACTGCTGTATAATATAACTGATATCTGGGGAGCGGTGATGTCACCGCTGTATAATATAACTGATATCTGGGGAGCGGTGATGTCACTGCTGTTACTCCTCTGCAGCACTCAGTAACCCTTTCCTCCTGTCTGAGCATTTACAAGTATCTTGGGGGGAGAGGGGTCATTTCTAGAATTCAACCTTTTCTTACCTTTGACTTGGCAATAACTTTGGCTGTCTCTCTTAGGCCGGTTTCACATTAGCCTTTTTTGCGCAGCGCAGTCCTGCGTACTGTCCGCATGCGTCTTGCGTACCTATCTTTAACATTGTGTACGCAGGGACATGCAGATTGTATGCGGATGCATCACGTGCGTCATCTCACGGTGTCCGGTGAATGCAACATGTTTTGCAGCGTGTGTATTTTACTGTATTTATATTTAACAAAAAAATAAATATACGAAAAAATGCTGTTGAGTCCCCTTATTTTTAATAACCAGCTAAGGGAAAGCAGACAGTTGGGCGCTGATATTATTATGCTGGAAAGGAAAAATAACCATGGACCTTCCCAGCCTATTAAATAACAGCTCACAGCTGTCTGCTTAGCCTTTACTGGCTATCAGAAAGGGCTCAGCCTATTTTTAATAATCAGCAATGGCTGAGCACACAACTGCGGGCTGATATTAAAAGGTTGAGATGTCCATGGATATCGGGCCCTTCCCAGTCTGATAATGTCTGCCCCCAGCTGTCAGCTTTCCCTTAGCTGGTTATTAAACATAAGGGGGTCCAACGGCATTTTTTTATTTATTTTTTGCTAAATACAAATACGCTTATGCTGCACTAATCATAAATCTCACGGACGATCTGTTTATCTATTATCTATCTAATAACTGTCATCTATCTATTCTATCATCTATTATTTTTAATCTATCTATTAATCAATATATCTATTATTTATTATCTATTATTTATCTGTTATCTATCTATCTGCAGTGGAGGAAAAAAGAATTTGATCCCTTGCTGATTTTGTAAGTTTGCCCACTGATAAAGACATGAACAGTCTATAATTTTAAGGGACGGTTAATTTTAACATTGAGAGATAGAATATCAAAATTAAAATCCAGAAAATCACATTCTATAAATTATATATATTTATTTGCATTTTGCAGTGAGAAATAAGTATTTGATCCCCTACCAACCATTAAGGCCGGCGTCAGACTCGGCGTATGTAAATACGGTCCGTTTTTTTGTCATCCGTAGTCAGGGTGTGTCAGCGTATTTTGCGCATGGCATCCTCCGTATGTAATCCGTATGGCATCCGTACTGCGATATTTTCTCGCAGGCTTGCAAAACCGACATCTTTCTGGGAAAAGTTCCCACGCTCGAGTTCATATGAGGACATCCAGCAGAGGGCGCCTCACCGCGACTCAAGGTAACTACAGGTCATTCCCCTGCATTCCATTCATTCCCCGTCTTTTTACAACCACGAGCACAGCTGCTTTAGCACAGCTCCTGGGTGTAAAATGATTTAACCCCTTCAGATGGATTTACATCGTGGGACGTGACCAGAACGACGGAAGGTATGAGATATTGTTGTTTTTTTATTTTTCCTTTTTTACAGAACGAGGGTCTTCAGGTGGATTAAGAGTCTAATAAAATATTACAACAACCTGTGTCTTTATTTCATTAAAATACTTTTTAATAATGTGTGTGGTTTTTTTAACCATTTCGCACTATTGGATTAATAATGGATAGGTGACTACTTCTTTGGTTTTCCAGGGGCACTCCTACGAACTGCTCCCGGACCTGGCCCCCACTACTATTGCGAAGAGACGGGCAATGAGACCATATTTAGAAGTTTTACGCTCCAAAAACATTAAGTATCGCTGGGGATTCCCCTTTAAGCTGATGTTTAGCCACGGTGAGATGGTTCATACAGTCCTTTCCCCAGAAGGAGCAAGCCGCTGCCTCACCAAGCTACAACTTATGAATCCCCCCTCACCTGCCTCACTGCCGCCATCGTCATTGCCGCGGTCAGGGGATAGACGACCGGAGCCGAAGGCCTCATTGGGCCCCCTTGAGACTCAGTGATTACTATAGCTTTACATAGAGCTTGGTTCCACACCTAGACATTTTTTTTTTTTCTCCTTCTTTTGGCTTCTTTTTAGCAGACAGAAAGTTCGTGTTAATAATATTGATGCATCTTAGTGTTTCATCACTTTACATTTTAAGGTTGTTTTTCAGCTTCCTTTCTATGACTCTTTGGTGTTTATGGCCTCTATTGCTCGTTTTGTTGGAATTCAGTTCCGATTTGTTATTCCACCAGCTATGAACGCCAGGGAGGGTCTATTTTTCTTGCAATGTTCCGTTCCGTTTTCAGGTTACTGATATGGACTTTCCACCATGTATTGTTTTTGGTGAGTTATTGTGGCTGTGGGTTTTCCCTTCATAGCCGCCACGACAGGTCTGGCACAGTTAGCAACACACATATAGCCCTGATATACTGCTAGGCCTTATTGGTGTTTCACATACCCAGCTTCCCCCATCTACCCTACCCTTCCTATACACCTAATTATTAGGTTTACTCTAAATTGCGTTGTCCCTGAACTGTCCTTATGCCCTTACAGTGTCCCTATACACTGCCGCTCAGCATGTTGTGCTCAGCAAATGTTATAGTTTCCTTTGTTACTCCTTTACCCCTGTTGTACCCGAGTCTCCTTACTAGTGATGTCCCGACTGCCCAATCCTTCCCCCTCATCTCCCACCCGAGTAAATGCAGCTCATCTCGCCTGAGGCGGGAAGACTCCCTCTTTCCCAGCACGGAGTTGCGAAGGATAGCCAACATAGGCGATCCCCATATCCCTTTACCATGCCGCTAACGATCATCTCACACAATGTTCGAGGTTTGAACTCCCCACACAAACGTACCAAGGCCTTTCGCTATTATAGGTCTCAGCGGGCTGACGTGGTCTGTCTCCAAGAGACACACTTCTCTGCCAGTTCTTATCCAAAGTTCTTATCCGCTTCCTACCCATTATATTATTTAGCCACCGCCTCTAATAAAACTAAAGCTGTGGCCATTTGTTTTAAGAGGTCCATTCCCTTCGTCTTTAAATCTTTAGTAGCTGATAAGGAAGGGCGTTATTTGATAGTTACAGGCACTATTTCAGACGAACTGGTCACCATCGTCTCATACTATGCCTCTAACACCCACCAAACAGCCTTTTTCTCTAAATTATGTGAACTAATCACCGAGCATGCCCAGGGAGCCACGATACTTTGCGGTGACTAACTGTATGCTCAAACCCCATTTGGATAGGTCAACTACTGCACAATCCCTTATTATCCCATCACCACTCCCGTCGACGGACTTGCCCTCCCTCAATAAACTCCTCTCCCAATACCAGTGGGTAGACCTATGGAGGGACTTGCACCCCTCTCAAAGGGATTATACGTATTTTTCCCAGCGACACCTAGTCCACACTAGAATAGATCACATATTTGCCCATCCATCCTTCATCCCTAACATCTCTAACATTTCCATCCTCTCCACCCCATGGTCTGACCACTCCCCAATCTTGCTTATATGTTCCGCGCTGCACCCTAAACCATATTCATTTAATTGGACCCTGAATGATTCTCTGCTCTCCTACCCCGAGATCGCTTTAAAAGGCCACCTAGAAGAATATTTTTCTCTCAATCTTCAGTCGGCCTCTTCTCCGATTTCTTTGTGGGAAGCGCACAAGGCAGTACTGAGAGGCCTGTGCATCCAAGTAGCCTCCCGCAGGAAAAAAGAGAGACTCGCGAGAGAGGCTGAATTGGAAGATAGGGTATCAGTGCTTGAGACTCAATTGAAAAACTCACCATCCCCGGACATATACAGAAATCTCGCCCACGCCCGAACTGAGCTTGACCTCTGTCTATCTGAAAATGCTGACCGAGCCTTGCATTGGTCCCAACAACGGTTTTATACCCTCAATAATAAAAATAATTCTAACCTAGCGCGACGGCTAAAATGTTTACCTCAACCCCGTCCCCCAGTAAGACTACGTACTCCTTCAGGAATCACGTCCAACCCACTGAAGATCACTCAATTGTTCCAGCAGAAATTAATACAATTATATAGTGCCACTTCAACCGTCGATCCCGGAGAGCTTGATGCCTTTTTGGACTCTGTCCCACTCCCGGCGCTGGGACCAGGTCTGATTGACCTGTTAAACCAACCCATTTCCTCCAACGACATAGAGTTAGCTATTCAACAATTGAAAGTCAATAAAAAACCCGGCCCGGACGGTTTTACAGCCTTATACTATAAAAAATATGCCCCACTCTTGATACCCCACCTTACTAATTACCGTATTTTCCGGCGTATAAGACGACTTTTTAACCCCCGAAAATCTTCTTAAAAGTCGGGGGTCGTCTTATACGCCGGGAATCGACTTGTACGCCGGTGTATATGGTGGGTGGGGAGGGGGAGTGATCCTGATGACGAGGGGGCGTCTCACAGGAAAGTGAGTAATCCCCATTACCTTATCCTAGCGGTGCAGCGTGGGGGTGTCAGTGCTGGGAGCGGCGGCAGCTGCTGTGTTCTGGTGCGGCGGCTCCTCTTCTGTGTGGGGCCTCTGTGCTGTGAGGTGGCGGCGGCAGCGGCGTATCTTTATCCAGTTGGGGCTCCTCCGGCATCTCCTTAGCCCTGGAGGCCCCGCCGCAACTCCATCGGTGCAATGTGGTGGCCTCCGGGAAAATGGCCGCTGCTCAGATTCAGATCTCGTGTCCCGAGATTTCGGGACGAGATCTGAATCTGAGCAGCGGCCATTTTCCCGGAGGCCACCGCATCGCACCTATTGAGCTGCCTCCGGGAAAATGGCCGCTGCATTGCACTCATGGAGTTGCGGCGGGGCCTCCAGGGCTAAGGAGATGCCGGAGGAGCCCCAACTGGATAAAGATATGCCGCCGCCACCGCCACCGCACAGCACAGAGGCCCCACACAGAAGAGGAGCCGCCGCACCAGAGCACAGCAGCCGCCGCACCAGAGCACAGCAGCCGCCGCACCAGAGCACAGCAGCCGCCGCACCAGAGCACAGCAGCCGCCGCCGCCACTCCCAGCACTGAGACCCCCACGCTGCACCGCTACGATAAGGTAATGGGGGATACTCACTTTCCTGTGAGACGCCCCCTCGTCATCAGGATCACTCCCCCCCCCCCCCAAAAGGCACATATTCACCGGCCCTATAAGACGACATAGGGTGTATAAGAAGACCCCCGACTTTTAAGAAGATTTTATATTTTAACTGGTAAAGTTGGGGGGTCGTCTTATACGCCCAGTCGTCTTATACGCCGGAAAATACGGTATTTTAATTCCTTGAGAGACGGAAATAAACCCGGAGAAGCATCGTTGATAGCAGCTGTGTCTATGATACCTAAGCCTAATTCTGATCAGTTAGCATGGTCCAACTACAGACCAATATCTCTAATTAACATAGACCTTAAAATATTGGCTAAAATCCTATCTCAACGGTTAAACTCGGGGCTGGGGACCATAATACATAGAGATCAGGTGGGTTTTGTTCCCAATAGACAAGCATCAGATAACATAAGACGAGTCTCTCACCTGCTGCATCATTGCAGACAGCGCAATTTACCAAGCATGTTATTATCGCTTGATATTAAAAAAGCCTTTGACTCCGTTTCTTGGCCTTATCTGTTTGCGGTCTTGCGGAGATGGGGTTTCCCTCCTTGCTTTCTTACAATGATTCAGGCCCTTTATAGCTCCCCTTCTGCATATGTTAGATACAACGGCTTCTCCTCCCCACGCTTCCCTATTCAAAGAGGCACTCGCCAAGGCTGTCCCTTATCACCCATATTATTTCTTTTAGCCTTTGAACCCTTGGCGATACACATTCGGCTCAATTCATCCATCCAGGGAGCCACTATAGCATCAGTTCCCCATAAACTCTTCCTTTTTGCTGACGACATGCTGCTCCTCTTAACATCACCTCGTTCATCCCTCCCAGCTCTACTGCAAACTCTTAATAACTTTGAGCGCATTTCGGGTCTACAAATTAATCCCTCTAAGTCCTACGCTGTGAATATCAATCTCCCCTCCTCTGTCACCACATTGTTAAAACAAGAATTCCCGTTTCAGTGGACCTCTAACCATTTGGACTACTTAGGAGTGAAACTTACATCGGAATACGGTTCGCTATACGCGGCTAACTACCCTCATATGCTCCGTAAAATCCGCCTAATACTCCAGTCATGGGGTAAACTTCATCTTTCTTGGCTCGGCAGAATACGCGCACTAAAGATGACTATTCTCCCTAAACTACTTTATCTATTCCGGGTCCTCCCGGTCTCGGTCCCCACACAATATCTTAAAATAGCCCAACGAGCAATTAATTCTTTTGTTTGGATGGGGGGTCTCCCTAGGGTTAATAGAGCCACCCTTTACCGCCATCGTCTAAAAGGGGGATTGGGGGTCCCAAACCTTTCGAAATACTATCAAGCAGCTCAACTAGGTTAACTGACGTTGTACCACGCCTACTCCGAACCCCCCCTGTGGCTAGCTCTAGAGGCCTCGGAACTTCACTCAAGTACCCTCGATACGATACTCTGGACTCTCCCAGTAAACCGGAGAGAAATTACTAACCCCATCATGGTTCATTCTCTCAGAATCTGGGACTCATTAAAATACTCCTCACACTTAATTTCACCATTTTTGCCCTTGGCCCCCCTGTGGGATAATGCCCAGTTCCCTCCGGGAGTGGATTCCCTTAAGGACTTCCGATTATGGGTAGCTGCGGGAATAACGAGAGTTCATCACCTCTTCAACGTGGATGGAATTATCCCATTTTCTGCATTGAGTGAGAAATACCATCTCCCATCGAGAGAAATATTTCGATACTTGCAACTTAAAAATTTTGTTCAATCCTTACTAAGAAACTCTGCCCCCCCTAATTCCTTCACCCCCTTTGAACAGAGATGCCGCCAAAACCCATATGCCCCAGGTATCATATCCCTTCTTTATTCACATATTAATTCCCCAACCCAGAGGAGGTCCCTGGGTTATACCGTTCGCTGGGAGTCTGACATAGGTTCAACGCTGACGGACTCGGAGTGGACCCAAATTTGGTCTTCCTCCACCGGGGGTTTGCTCAATACCCTCATGTTGGAGACTAACTACAAAGTGTTAACCAGATGGTACCTGACCCCTGCCAGAGTAGCAAAGGCTGTGGCTAACTATTCCCCAAACTGCTTTCGGAGATGTAACTCCATAGGAGATATGCTCCATATCTGGTGGCTATGTCCAATAGTTCGAAGGTTCTGGACCAGAGTTTATTTCTTGATTCTTTCAATTACGAATATTAACCTTAGGAAAAACCCCTGGGAAGCTCTATTAAATAAGCGTATTCCTAATATTCCTAGATATTCCCGGGCCCTTATCACATTTATATTCTTAGCAGCTAAACAAACTATAGCTTCGGCATGGAAAAAACCAGGCTTGGACTTATCGGGAGTTAAAATAAAAAATTGAAAGTCAGGCCGCACCCTAAATTAATAACGTCTCTATGGACAACAGTGTGCCCGTCCACACCAGGGGATCCATCCCAGTATAAAGTCCAAATGCAAAAGAAGAAACGGACAGCACCACAGCAATTGTGACAGAACAGCTTACGTGTTTATTCTGCCATCTGCAACGTTTCGGTCCTGAGACCTTTATCAAGCATCGGGAGTTAAATCTCGCCTATCCTGGTATATGGTAAATGAAAAATTAACTGCTATACTAACTGACAGAGTCGACAGATTTGAACTTATTTGGCTCCCCTGGGCAGAATATACAAGCCACACCCCTTTTGCGGATCCGGTATCCCGACTGTCTAACCCTAGTCCTCAGGCGCCTGACTAAACTACCCAAACGGATACAGATTTGCTATAATCCCTTCTCGGGTTCCCCTTTCCCTTCCCCCCCCCCCTGAACCCTGGTCCCACATTTTATGTTTGTTTTTGTCTTTGTTGTTACACTCGTCCTTCGCTATGACTTGTGTTATGTTTATTGCTGGTAACTGGAACATAAGCGAAGGACTGTTATACTTTTTATGATGCAATGTACTATTGGATAACGTTAAAGTTCCTTCCTTTCCTGTACCATTTATTTTTGCAAACTTCAATAAAAAATGTATTGTTCGAAAATAATGGATAGGTGACATAATTGACGCCTCTCCATTATTAATCTGGCTTAATGTCACCTTACAATAGCAAGGTGACATTAACCCTTCATTACCCCATATCCCACCGCTACAGGGAGTGGGAAGAGAGAGGCCAAGTGCCAGAATAGGCGCATCTTCCAGATGTGCCTTTTCTGGGGTGGCTGGGGGCAGATGTTTGTAGCCAGGGGGGGCCAATAACCATGGACCCTCTCCTGGCTATTAATATCTGCCCTCAGTCACTGGCTTTACCACTCTGGCGGAGAAAATTGCGCGGGAGCCCACGCCAATTTTTTCCGCCATTTAACCCTTTATTTTAGCAGCTACAGCGCTGAAATTTTGCACATACACACTACTAACATTAGTAGTGTGGAATATGCAAAAAAAAGGGGGATATGAGATGGTTTACTGTATGTAATCATGTCTCATATCCTGTCGGGTTTGGGAAGGAGAAATGAAAAGCCGGCAATTAAATTACCGGCTTTTATGATATCTAGCGCTGTATGAAATATATATATATATATATATATATATATATATATATATATATATATATATATATATATATATATATATATATACACACGTGTGTGTCTCACTGACATATATATATATATATATATATATGTGTAGACATTTATTCTACCTATTCTATTCTGTCAGTGTGATTTTACTGTACACCGCACTGAATTACCGGCTTTTCTCTATAACACCGCTGCGTATTTCTCGCAAGTCACACGCATGGTCCGTGTGGAATCCGTATTTTTCTCGCCCCCCATAGACTTTCATTGACGATTTTTTTGCGCAATACGGTGACAAACGCAGCATGCTGCGATTTTCTACGGCCGTACAAGACCGTATAATACGGATCAGTAAAATACGGCAGATAGGAGCTGGACCATAGAGAATCATTGTACCGTATGCAATCCGTATTTTCTGCACCTCTCATACGTCCGTAAAACTCGCTAGTGTGACGCCGGCCTAAGAGTTCTGGCTCCTACAGACCAGTTAGACGCTCTAATCACCTCGTTACCTGCATTACAGAGAGCTGTCTTACATAATCACCTTTATAAAAGACTCCTGTCCACAGACTCAGTCAGACTCTGACCTCTACAACATGGGCAAGACCAAAGAGCTTTATAAGGATGTCAGGGACAAGATCATAGACCTGCACAAAGAATGGGCTACAAAACCATAAGTAAGACGCTGGGTGAGATGGAGACAAGTGTTGGTGTAATAGTAAGAAAATGGAAGAAACACAAAATGACTGTCATTCGACATCAATCTGGGGCACCATGAAAAATCTCACCTCGTGGAGTATCCTTGATCATGAGGAAGGTGAGAGATCAGCCTAAAACTACGGGGGGAACTTGTTAATGATCTTCAAGGCAGCTGGGACCACAGTCACCAAGAAAACCATTGGTAACAAATTACGCCGTAAAGGTTTAAAATCCTGCAGAGTCTGCAAGGTTCCCCTGCTCCAGAAGGCTCATGTGCAGCCCGTCTGAAGTTTACCAATGAACACCTGGATGATTCTGTGAGTGATTGGGAGAAGGTTCTGTGGTCAGATGAGGCAAACATTGAGGTCTTTGGCATTAACTCAACTCACCATGTTTGGAGGAAGAGAAATGCTGCCTATGACCCAAAGAACACCATCCCCACTGTCAAGCATGGAGGTGGAAACATTGTGTTTTTGGGGTGTTTCTCTGCTAAGGGCACAGGACTACTTCACCGCATCAATGGGAGAATGGATGGAGCCATGTACCGTAAAATCCAGAGTAACAACCTCCTTCCCTCCGCCAGGACATTAAAAATGGGTCGTCCAGCAAGACAATGATCCAAAACATACAGCCAAGGCAACAAAGGAGTGGCTCAAAAAGAAGCACATTAAGGTAATGGAGTGGCCTAGCCAGTCTCCACACCTTCATCCCATAGAAAACTTATGGAGGGAGTTGAAGCTCCAAGTTGCCAAGCGACAGCTTCAAAATCTTAATGATTTAAAGATGATCTGCAAAAAGGGGACCAAAATTCATTTAAGGATAACATGGCTCACACACGCACCGGGTGTGGGACGTACAGAGGAGATGTCCGGGGGAATAACAAGGCTCAGACACACACCGTGTGTGGGACGTACAGAGCAGATGTCCGGGTGCGATAACAAGGCTTAGACACGCACTGTGTGTTATGACCTGGTGGTTAAGAGGCCACACTGATATGACCTGGTGGCTAAAACGCAACATGGAACGAGCTCTGAGTAGGTGGTATCTCTACTGACCGCAGTCCCTAATCCTAGCAACAACACTAGTAATAGCCGTGACACCTCTTCACAGCCTAAGAACTAACTACCCCTAAAGAAGGAAATAGAAAGCTATCTTGCCTCAGAGAAAACCCCAAAAGGAAAGATAGCCCCCCACAAATATTGACTGTGAATGGAGAGGGAAATGACGTACACAGAAATGAAATCAGATTTCAGCAAAGGAGGCCAATACTAAACTTGATAGACAGAGAGAAAAGGATACTGTGCGGTCAGTATTAAAAACTACAAAATCCACGCAGAGTTTACAAAAATGAAATCCACACCGACTCACGGTGTGGAGGGGCAAATCAGCTTTCCCAGAGCTTCCAGCTGGCTTGAATATGACATAATGACAAGCTGGACAAAAAGAGACATATTTGCAGAGCAATAGAGTCCAAGCAAATGGACAAACAAGAACTAGCAAAAACTTATCTTTTGCTGACAAGGACAGGCCATATGAAAAATCCAAGGAGAGAACCAAATCCAACCAAGAACATTGACAGCTGGCATGAACTAAAGCCCAGAGCAGGTTTAAATAACAAACCCAGGCAAGGCGATTAGTGAAGGCAGCTGCTACAGCTACCTAACGGAGCAGCAGTTCCACTCGAAACCACCAGAGGGAGCCCAAGGGCAGAACTCACAAAAATACCATTAGCAACCACAGGAGGGAGCTCCAGAATGGAATTCACAATAACTGTGTGTGGGACGTACAGAGGAGATGCCCGGGGGGATAACAAGGCTCAGACACGCACCATGTGTGGGACGTACAGAGGAGATGTTCGGGGGTGATAACAAGGCTCAGACACACACCGTGTGTGGGACGTACAGAGCAGATGTCCGGGGGCGATAACAAGGCTCAGACACGCACCGTGTGGGACGTACAGAGGAGATGCCCAGGGGGATAACAAGGCTCAGACACGCACCGTGTGTGGGACGTACAGAGGAGATGTCCGGGGGCAATAACAAGGCTCAGACACACACCGTTTGTGGGACGTACAGAGCAGATGTCCGGGGGCGAGGCGATAACAAGGCTCAGACACGCACTGTTTGTGGGACGTACAGAGCAGATGTCCGGGGGCGATAACAAGGCTCAGACACGCACCGTGTGGGACGTACAGAGGAGATGCCCAGGGGGATAACAAGGCTCAGACACGCACTGTTTGTGGGACGTACAGAGCAGATGTCCGGGGGCGATAACAAGGCTCAGACACGCACCGTGTGTGGGACGTACAGAGCAGATGTCCGGGGGCGATAACAAGGCTCAGACACACACGGTGTGCAGGACGTGCAATGCACATACCCGAGGCTGCCAGGATGGCTTCAAAGTTTGAGGGACAAATGTTTTCTCCTCCAATGACTCCAAACTGACTGCGGTTTACTCCAGAAAATGTCCGCAAGCTCCACACACGAATAATACAACCACGTGATAACGCGTCTCCGTCATTTCCAACATCGGGATCTGCAGCCAGGAAGAAAACCTGAGACCTGGCCAAAGTCTATTCTGTAAGGCTATTTTCACACATCAGGTTTTTGCCGTTGACTGTTAAAAAAACCGGATCCGTCGCAGATTGTGAAAAACTGATGCGACGGATCCGTTTTTTTCAATGGATCAGAATAGCATATCCAGATAATTGAATTAAAAAAAAATTGGAGCATGCTCAGTTTAAAAAAACGGAATCCGGCACCGGAATCTGACATTTTCTGAATCCGGTGTTTTCCAGTTTTTCGCCGCAGACAAAAAACGTTACTGTAGACGTTTCTTCTAGACGCCGGAATTGAAATTTTAGCCGGATCCGGAAAAAAACGGAAGGAATAGTAGGCCATGGGTCGCAATCCGGCGCTAATACAAGTCAATGAGGAAAAAACGGATCCGGCTTTTGATTTATTCGGTTCCATTTTTTAAAAAAAGAGGCGGATTGGGCCGGAGGGAAAAATCCTGAAGTGTGAAAGTAGCCTAACATTCACGTGTCAGAATACAGGACGACAGCACACTGCAGAGAAACGCCAATGTGTATGCAATGGCAACTCGCAAAACTGTGAATGCAGCTCCGCAGGAGTCTGAAGTATTAGAAATAAAGGGAAGAAATATTAATGCAAGATAACAAAAAGATTCACAAATCAAGATGTCCCTGCTGGGAGGTAGGTGGACATTTTATTACTTATCCAGCACTAATCCTCACTTACCTCCTGTATTATACTCCAGAGCTGCACTCACTATTCTGCTGGTGCAGTCACCGTGTACATACATTATATTAGTGATCCTGAGTTACCTCCTGTATTATACCCCAGAGCTGCACTCACTATTCTGCTGGTGCAGTCACTGTGTATTACATTACATTACTGATCCTGAGTTACATCCTGTATTATACCCCAGAGCTGCACTCACTATTCTGCTGGTGCAGTCACTGTGTACATACATTACATTACTGATCCTGAGTTACATCCTCTATTATACCCCAGAGCTGCACTCACTATTCTGCTGGTGCAGTCACTGTGTACATACATTACATTACTGATCCTGAGTTACATCCTGTATTATACCCCAGAGCTGCACTCACTATTCTGCTGGTGCAGTCACTGTGTACATTGTTGTGAATTCTGTTCTCGAGCTCCCTCCTGTGGTTATGAATGGTACTTCGGCGAGTTCTGTTCATGGACTCCCTCTGGTGGCTGTGAGTGGCGCTGCTGGTTCTGAGATTCCTTCTCCAGCTGATCTCGTTTAGTCCTAGGCTGGCTGTTCTATTTAACTCCACTCAGATCGTTACTTGATGCCAGCTGTCAATGTCCTAGTACTGGTTCAGTTCTCTTGGATCTTTCAGATGACCTGTTTACTTCAGCAAAAGCTAAGTCCCTGCTAGCTTATTTGTTACCACTGTGTTTTTGTCCAGCTTGCTATTATATTTAATCTTGTTAGCTGGAAGCTCTGGGATGCAGAGTGGCACCACTGCGCCGTGAGTCGGTGCGGTGGTTTCTTTTGCACACTCTGCGTGGTTTTTTGTTAGTTTTTATGCTGACCGCAAAGATACCTTTTCTATCCTCAGTCTGTTTAGTTCAGTCTGGCCTCCTATGCTGAAACCTATTTCATTCCTGTGTTTGTGACTTCGATCTTAACTCACAGTCAATATATGTGGGGGCTGCCTATTTCTTTGGGGAATTTCTCTGAGGCAAGGTAGGCTGTATTTTCTATCTTTAGGGGTAGTTAGCTCTTAGGCTGTGAAGAGGCGTCTAGGCAGAGTCAGGAACGCTCCACGGCTATTTCTAGTTGTTGTTGATAGGATTAGTGCTTGCGGTCAGCAGAGCTCCCACTTCCCAGAGCTCGTCCTGTATTGCTAGTTTGCTCATCTGGTCATTCCTAGTGCTCCTAACCACCAGCCCAACATAACAGTACATACATTACATTACTGATCCTGAGTTACATCCTGTATTATACCCCAGAGCTGCACTCACTATTCTGCTGGTGCAGTCACTGTGTACATACATTACATTACTGATCCTGAGTTACATCCTGTATTATACCCCAGAGCAGCACTCACTATTCTGCTGGTGCAGTCACTGTGTACATACATTACTGATCCTGAGTTACATCCTGTATTATACTCCAGAGCTGCACTCACTATTCTGCTGGTGCAGTCACTGTGTACATACATTACATTACTGATCCTGAGTTACATCCTGTATTATACCCCAGAGCTGCACTCACTATTCTGCTGGTGCAGTCACTGTGTACATACATTACATTACTGATCCTGAGTTACATCCTGTATTATACTCCAGAGCTGCACTCACTATTCTGCTGGTGCAGTCACTGTGTACATACATTACATTACTGATCCTGAGTTACATCCTGTATTATACCCCAGAGCAGCATTCACTATTCTGCTGGTGCAGTCACTGTGTACATACATTACATTACTGATCTTGAGTTACATCCTGTATTATACTCCAGAGCTGCACTCACTATTCTGCTGGTGCAGTCACTGTGTACATACATTACATTACTGATCCTGAGTTACATCCTGTATTATACCCCAGAGCTGTACTCACTATTCTGCTGGTGCAGTCACTGTGTACATACATTACTGATCCTGAGTCACATCCTGTATTATACCCCAGAGCTGCACTCACTATTCTGCTGGTGCAGTCACTATGTACATACATTACTGATCCTGAGTTACCTCCTGCATTATACTCCAGAGCTGCACTCACTATTCTGCTGGTGCAGTCACTGTGTACATACATTACTGATCCTGAGTTACATCCTGTATTATACTCCAGAGCTGCACTCACTATTCTGCTGGTGCAGTCACTGTGTACATACATTACATTACTGATCCTGAGTTACATCCTGTATTATACTCCAGAGCTGCACTCGCTATTCTGCTGGTGCAGTCACTGAGTACATACATTACATTACTGATCCTGAGTTACATCCTGTATTATACCCCAGAGCTGCACTCCCTATTCTGCTGGTGCAGTCACTGTGTACATACATTACTGATCCTGAGTTACATCCTGTATTATACTCCAGAGCTGCACTCACTATTCTGCTGGTGCAGTCACTGTGTACATACATTACATTACTGATCCTGAGTTACATCCTGTATTATACTCCAGAGCTGCACTCACTATTCTGCTGGTGCAGTCACTGTGTACATACATTACATTACTGATCCTGAGTTACATCCTGTATTATACTCCAGAGCTGCACTCACTATTCTGCTGGTGCAGTCACTGTGTACATACATTACATTACTGATCCTGAGTTACATCCTGTATTATACTCCAGAGCTGCACTCACTATTCTGCTGGTGCAGTCACTGTGTACATACATTACATTACTGTTAGGATGCGACATTTGGTGACTGTAGGCACTCGGCTCGGATTTCTGTGCTGGGCCGGGTTGTGCCGGCTGCTGGCGTGGTGTCCTGGCTGCACCGTGCAGCCCTGTGTAATGGTTCTGTCCTCTCCGTTCTGTAGGACTAAGCACAATCAGTCACTGAAGTAATTATCCTACAAATGTCTCAGCCAGGAAAGTCATTAGACGAGGAGCCGGAGTGCTGACCGTCCCTGGTGGACAATGCAGCGCTATACTGCAGGTGCTGAGCCCGTCGTCGAGCCAGCGGGCAGCAGAAGATCCTCACAGTCATGGGGGCAACAGCCGTCTGCTGCCATCAATCCTTGTTAATAGCCACGGACGGGAGACCCTGCACTTGGGGCGCCCGGACCTCACATCTCTGCAGCCCCATATTTGTGATCCAGCTGAGGATTGTGCGGTGCTCTGTACAGAATATTGATGGCGGCCCGGAGCCTGGCGCGCTTTATGACACTTTCATCACCAGCCTTACAATGCTCGGTGCGCCAATTATCATCTACCGGCCGGAAACTGGAGAGACCGGGACAAAGCAGGAGCGGCTACAGCCGAAACCAGGGGCGGAGATGTCACAGGTGACCCCAAAATATATCCTGTCCTGGGGACAGCGCACCAGACTGACGAGAAATGGGGGCCGTGATCAAAAATGCCGCAGTGCAGGACATGTATACGGTATACAGGACAGAGCAAAAGTTTGGACACACCTTCTCATTTAAAGATTTTTCTGTATTTTCATGACTATGAGAATTGTACATTCACACTGAAGGCATCAAATCTATGAACTAACACATGTGGAATTATATACTTAACAAAAAAGTGTGAAACAACTGAAATTATGTCTTATATTCTAGGTTCTTCAAAGTAGCCACCTTTTGCTTTGATGACTGCTTTGCACACTCTTGGCATTCTCTTGATGAGCTTCAAGAGGTAGTCACCGGGAATGGTCTTCCAACAATCTTGAAGGAGTTCCCAGAGATGCTTAGCACTTGTTGGCCCTTTTGCCTTCACTCTGCGGTCCAGCTCACCCCAAACCATCTCTTGGGTTCAGGTCTGGTGACTGTGGAGGCCAGGTCATCTGGCGTAGCACCCCATCACTCTCCTTCTTGGTCAAATAGCCCTTACACAGCCTGGAGGTGAGTTTGGGGTCATTGTCCTGTTGAAAAATAAATGATGGTCCAACTAAACGCAAACCGGATGGCATAGCATGCCGCTGCAAGATGCTGTGGTAGCCATACTGGTTCAGTATGCCTTCAATTTTGAATAAATCCCCAACCGTGTCACCAGCAAAGCCCCCCCACACCATCACACCTCCTCCTCCATGCTTCACGGTGGGAACCAGGCATGTAGAGTCCATCCGTTTACCTTTTCTGCGTCGCACAAAGACACGGTGGTTGGAACCAAAGATCTCAAATTTGGACTCATCAGACCAAAGCACAGATTTCCACTGGTCTAATGTCCATTCCTTGTGTTCTTTAGCCCAAACAAGTCTCTTCTGCTTGTTGCCTGTCCTTAGCAGTGGTTTCCTAGCAGCTATTTTACCATGAAGGCCTGCTGCACAAAGTCTCCTCTTAACAGTTGTTGTAGAGATGTGTCTGCTGCTAGAACTCTGTGTGGCATTGACCTGGTCTCTAATCTGAGCTGCTGTTAACCTGCGATTTCTGAGGCTGGTGACTCGGATAAACTTATCCTCAGAAGCAGAGGTGACTCTTGGTCTTCCTTTCCTGGGGCGGTCCTCATGTGAGCCAGTTTCTTTGTAGTGCTTGATGGTTTTTGCCACTGCACTTGGGGACACTTTCAAAGTTTTCCCAATTTTTCGGACTGACTGACCTTCATTTCTTAAAGTAATGATGGCCACTCTTTTCTTTACTTAGCTGCTTTTTTCTTGCCATAATACAAATTCTAACAGTCTATTCAGTAGGACTATCAGCTGTGTATCCACCAGACTTCTACACAACACAACTGATGGTCCCAACCCCATTTATAGGGCAAGAAATCCCACTTATTAAACCTGACAGGGTACACCTGTGAAGTGAAGACCATTCCCGGTGACTACCTCTTGAAGCTCATCAAGAGAATGCCAAGAGTGTGCAAAGCAGTCATCAAAGCAAAAGGTGGCTACTGTGAAGAACCTAGAATATAAGACATAA
Source organism: Ranitomeya variabilis (assembly GCF_051348905.1). Lineage (NCBI taxonomy): Eukaryota > Metazoa > Chordata > Amphibia > Anura > Dendrobatidae > Ranitomeya > Ranitomeya variabilis. The sequence goes on from NC_135235.1 coordinate 9,685,502, forward strand.
TTTCAGTTGTTTCACACTTTTTTGTTAAGTATATAATTCCACATGTGTTAATTCATAGTTTTGATGCCTTCAGTGTGAATGTACAATGTTCATAGTCATGAAAATACAGAAAAATCTTTAAATGAGAAGGTGTGTCCAAACTTTTGCTCTATACTGTATGTGAAGCCTAGCCACGATGCAGGACGTGTATAGGTGTATATATGAAGCCTAGCCACGGTACATGACGTGTATACGGTATATATGAAGCCTAGCCACAGTGCAGGATATGTATACGGTATATATGACGCCTAGCCACGGTGCAGGACGTATATATGGTATGTATGAAGCCTAGCCACGGTGCAGGACGTGTATACGGTATATTTGTATTTTGGGGATATGTCAAAAGTAAAAGGAAAGTCAAAGATGCTATAGGATTTTTACAGGATGAAAATTATGAAATGGTAGGACAGGATGTTGAGAAGCTGAACTTTTAAATTCCTATTTTGCATCTGTTTTCTCTGAGAAAGGAAATGTAACATCAACTGATCTTCACTGTCCTATTAAAGGAATAGAAGAATCCAAGATATCTATAAACAGAAAGATAGTGAGGAAACACTTAGCTAAAATAAATGAATACAAGTCTCCGGGTCCAGATGAATTACACCCCAGAGTACTGAAGGAGATAGCAGAAGAAATTTTTGAACCACTCTCCATAATCTTTGAAAATTCTTGGAAAACAGGAAAAGTCCAAGAAGACTGGTGAAGAGCAAATGTTGTTCCTATCTTGAAAAAGGGGAAGAGGGTGGACCCAGGGAACTATAGGCCGGTGAGTCTGACGTCTATACCAGGAAAGATCTTTGAACAAATTATTAAACAACATGTATGTAAGTATCTGGATAAGAATGAAGTGATTAACCAGATTCAGCATGGGTTTGTAACTAATAAGTCATGTCTGACTAACTTAATTTCCTTCAATGACAGAATCACTGACTGGGTGGATCAGGGAAATGCTGTAGATATAGTATATCTTGACTTCAGCAAAGCATTTTACAAAGTATCTCATACTATCCTTATTGAAAAAATGACTAAGTATGGAATGGACAAGGCTACGATTAGGTGGATTCATAACTGGCTTAGTGATCGGACACAAAGAGTGGTCGTAAATGGCTGCACATCTGGTTGGAAGAATGTCTCAAGTGGGGACCACAGGGTTCTGTCCTGGTCCCTGTATTGTTCAACATCTTTATCAATGATTTAGATGAAGGAATTGAGGGTACACTAATTAAATTTGCTGATGACACAAAGCTAGGAGGGATAGCTAATACTAGAGAAGAGAGAGGATTCAAAAAGAAATAAATAAACTGGCGCAGTGGGCAGCAACTAATAGAATAGTTATTAACAAGGAAAAATGTAAAGTACTACATCTGGGCAATAAAAATGAAAAAAGCACTTACAGAATGGAAGGCATAGGGCTAAGCAACAGCACATGTGAAAAAGACTTGCTTATACTAATAGATCACAGACTGCACAGGAGTCAACAGTGTGATGCAGCAGCAAAAAAAGGCAAATACAATTCTGGCATGTATTAACAAAAGCATACAGTCTAGATCACATGAATTCATTATTGCCCTCTACTCCTCTTTGATCAGACCTCATCTGGAATACTGTATCCAGTTTTGGGCACCATATTTTAAAGACATCAACAAACTGGAGCAAGTTCAGAGAAGAGCGACCAGAATGGTGACCGGTCTGCAAACCATGTCCTATGGGGAACGGTTACAGGATTTGGGAATGTTTAGCTGCAAAAAAGAAGCCTAAAGGTACCTTCACACTAAGCGACTTTGCAGCGAGAACGACGATGATCCGTGACGTTGCAGCGTCCTGGATAGCGATCTCATTGTGTTTGACACGCAGCAGCGATCTGGATCCCACTGTGATATCGCTGGTCGGAGCTAGAAGGCCAGAACTTTATTTCGTCGCTGATCACCCGCTGTCCATCGTGTTCACTGGTAACCAGGGTAAACATCGGGTTACTAAGTGCAGGGCCGCGCTTAGTAACCCGATATTTACCCTGCTTACCATTGTAAAAGTTAAGAAAAAAAACAGTACATACTCACATTCTGATGTCTGTCACGTCCCCCGGCGTCCACAGGGTTACGCGCTGCTGCTCAGAGCTTCCTGCACTGACTGTGTCAGCGCTGGCCGTAAAGCAGAGCACAGAGGTGACGTCACCGCTGTGCTCTGCTTTACGGCCGGCGCTGACACAGTCAGTGCGGGAAGCTGACGGCGGGGGACGTGACAGACATCGGAATGTGAGTATGTACTGTTTTTTTTTTTTTTTTACTTTTACAATGGTAACCAGGGTAAATATCGGGTTACTAAGCGCGGCCCTGTGCTTAGTAACCTGGTTACCTGGGTGCTGCAGGGGGACTTCGGCATCGTTGAAGACAGTTTCAATGATGCCGAATTCGTTCCCCTGATCGTTGGTCGCTGGAGAGAGCGGTCTGTGTGACAGCTCCCCAGCGACCACACAGCGACTTACCAACGATCACGGCCAGGTCGTATTGCTGGTCGTGATCGTTGGTAAGTCGTTTAGTGTAACGGTACCTTAAGAGGAGACTTAATAGCCATCTACAAATATCTGAGGGGCTGTCACATTGCAGAAGGATCATCTTTATTCTCATTTGCACAAGGAAAGACGAGAAGCAATGGGATGAAACTGAATGGGAGGAGACACAAATTAGATATTAGAAAAAAGTTTTTGACAGTGAGGGTGATCAATGAGTAGAACAGGCGGCCACGAGAGATGGTGAGTTCTCCTTCAATGGAAGTCTTCACACAGGGGCTGGACAGACATCTGTCTGAGATGGTTTAGTGACTCATGCTTTGAGCAGAGGGTTGGACCAGATGACCCAGGAGGTCCCTTCCAACTCTTAACATTCTATGATATGAAGCCTAGCCATGGTGCAGTACACGTATACGGTATATATGAAGCCTAGCCATGGTGCAGGATAAGTATACGGTATATATGAAGCCTAGCAACAGTGCAGGATGTGTATACGGTATTTATGAAGCCTAGCCGCGGTGCAGGACGTCTATACGGTATATATGACACCTAGCCACGGTGCAGGATGAGAATACGGTATATATGACGCCTAGCCGCGGTGCAGGATGTGTATATGGTATATATGAACCCTACCACAGTGCAGAGGACGTGTCTGCCAGTGGCTTCCAGGACCTGGCTACGTGTCCGCCTGTGGCTTCCAGGGCTTCGGCTAAGTGTTCCCGGTCTCCAGGACGTCTGCTACCCATTTCCCGCGTGCCCCAACTTCTTCCTGCACCATCGCCAGTAATCCTTGTGCCCTCCCCGACCTTGAGCTTTGAGGATCCACCTGCCGTAGTGAGCCTAACAATGTGTACAGTATACAGTGGGGCAAAAAAGTATTTAGTCAGTCAGCAATAGTGCAAGTTCCACCACTTAAAAAGATGAGAGGCGTCTGTAATTTACATCATAGGTAGACCTCAACTATGGGAGATAAACTGAGAAAAAAAAATCCAGAAAATCACATTGTCTGTTTTTTTATCATTTTATTTGCATATTCTGGTGGAAAATAAGTATTTGGTCAGAAACAAAATTTCATCTCAATACTTTGTAATATATCCTTTGTTGGCAATGACAGAGGTCAAACGTTTTCTGTAAGTCTTCACAAGGTTGCCACACACTGTTGTTGGTATGTTGGCCCATTCCTCCATGCAGATCTCCTCTAGAGCAGTGATGTTTTTGGCTTTTCGCTTGGCAACACGGACTTTCATCTCCCTCCAAAGGTTTTCTATAGGGTTGAGATGTGGAGACTGGCTAGGCCACTCCAGGACCTTGAAATGCTTCTTACGAAGCCACTCCTTCGTTGCCCTGGCGGTGTGCTTTGGATCATTGTCATGTTGAAAGACCCAGCCACGTTTCATCTTCAATGCCCTTGCTGATGGAAGGAGGTTTGCACTCAAAATCTCACGATACATGGCCCCATTCATTCTTTCATGTACCCGGATCAGTCGTCCTGGCCCCTTTGCAGAGAAACAGCCCCAAAGCATGATGTTTCCACTACCATGCTTTACAGTAGGTATGGTGTTTGATGGATGCAACTCAGTATTCTTTTTCCTCCAAACACGACAAGTTGTGTTTCTACCAAACAGTTCCAGTTTGGTTTCATCAGACCATAGGACATTCTGCCAAAACTCCTCTGGATCATCCAAATGCTCTCTAGCAAACTTCAGACGGGCCCGGACATGTACTGGCTTAAGCAGTGGGACACGTCTGGCACTGCAGGATCTGAGTCCATGGTGGCGTAGTGTGTTACTTATGGTAGGCCTTGTTACATTGGTCCCAGCTCTCTGCAGTTCATTCACTAGGTCCCCCCGCGTGGTTCTGGGATTTTTGCTCACCGTTCTTGTGATCATTCTGACCCCACGGGGTGGGATTTTGCGTGGAGCCCCAGATCGAGGGAGATTATCAGTGGTCTTGAATGTCTTCCATTTTCTAATTATTGCTCCCACTGTTGATTTCTTCACTCCAAGCTGGTTGCCTATTGCAGATTCAGTCTTCCCAGCCTGGTGCAGGGCTACAATTTTGTTTCTGGTGTCCTTTGACAGCTCTTTGGTCTTCACCATAGTGGAGTTTGGAGTCAGACTGTTTGAGGGTGTGCACAGGTGTCTTTTTATACTGATAACAAGTTTAAACAGGTGCCATTACTACAGGTAATGAGTGGAGGATAGAGGAGACTCTTAAAGAAGAAGTTACAGGTCTGTGAGAGCCAGAAATCTTGATTGTTTGTTTCTGACCAAATACTTATTTTCCACCATAATATGCAAATAAAATGATAAAAAATCAGACAATGTGAATTTCTGGATTTTTTTTTTCTCAGTTTGTCTCCCATAGTTGAGGTCTAATTATGATGTAAATTACAGACGCCTCTCATCTTTTTAAGTGGTGGAACTTGCACTATTGCTGACTGACTAAATACTTTTTTGCCCCACTGTATATGAAGGCTAGCTATAGTAAATCTTTGCTGGTCAGCAGCTTGGCCTTGGTAATGAAACTGTCCGTGTGACCCCAGTGCTTCTATGTGACGGGTGGCCACTGTGTGACGGGTGACATCTGTGTGTTGGGTGACCCCTGTGCTTCTATGTGACGGGTGACACCTGTGCTTCTGTGACGGGTGACCTCTGCGTGACGGGTGACCCCTGTGTGACGGGTGACCTCTGCGTGACGGGTGACCCCTGTGTGACGGGTGACCTCTATGTGATGGGTGACCCCTGTGCTTCTATGTGACGGGTGACCTCTGCGTGACGGGTGACCCCTGTGTGATGGGTGACCCCTGTGTGACGGGTGACCCCAGTGCTTCTATGTGATGGATGGCCCCTGTGTGACGGATGACCCCTGTGTGACAGTTGACCCCTGTGTGACGGATGACCCCTGTGTGACAGTTGACCCGTGTGACGGGCGACCCCTGTGTGACGGATGACCCCTGTGTGACGGATGACCCCTGTGTGACGGATGACCCCTGTGTGACAGTTGACCCGTGTGACGGGTGACCCCAGTGCTTCTATGTGACGGATGGCCCCTGTGTGACGGATGACCCCTGTGTGACGGGTGACCCCTGTGTGACGGGTGACCCCTGTGTGACGGGTGACCCCTGTGTGACGGGTGACCCCTGTGTGACGGGTGACCCCTGTGCACAGACGGCCCTGGGTCTCTGCGATTTCTCACTAGGGACGATTCTCCGTCTGTGCGGATGTTCCAGCTGCCGCCATGATGTGATTACTCGGCGGCGTCTGCTTCCAATCCACCCGAGTGTCTTCTCGTTAAGTAGCAGTCGTCGGGTTATTTCGTTTGCTCTGAAGCTTCTTAAATAAACATAAAGTAGCGACGGTGCAAGAGAATTGTGTTTGTGGCAGCTTCATTTTGGTTAATTACATGTGTAAATTGATTGTGGCGGAGTCCGGGGTAATTTCCCCGCATTATAATTTAGCTTTCTTGGCCGTCAAACTAGATACATAAAAAAAATCTCGGGAACTGTCTCAGCGTTTTACTGGGCGCCGTACGTATTAATTAAACACAGCTGATTAAAATAATAGTCTGCTGAAATATTCATCAAGTCCCCGCTCGTCGCCGCGCTGACGCCGCCCCGAATATCCGCACAGTCATTTTAATTTCATTTTGCATTTCAAAGCTTTTTCTTTTCTACACGAGACTTTTAATTCTCGGCGACTTCCATCAGTGCGCGGAGATAAAAGCGCGAGGCGAAGGTTCAGTGTAAATGATTAATGACATAAAGGAAGCCACAACAGGAGAGGTGCGCAGGAGCTCAGCGCCAGCGCCATGAGATAGCGCCGGTAATATGGCCGCACACAGACCGTAAATGTCTGACACGACCCGGCTCCATGCGGGCGAGACGTCGCGGTATCCGACGAGCGCTCGTCATCTCTGCTACAACTTCTTCCTCAGAAGTCTCCGAACACCTCTGCGTGCCGTCATTGGATGGACGTCTGGGCAGCCATGATACAACGATGTCCAGTGTGGACAATGCTCTGTGAGCGGAACACATGGTTTGTTACAATGTATCAGAGACTCACAGAGTGTAGCGGACCTTCAGCTGTGAGCAGGACTAGGGATGTAACACGGGTCCTTATTCATAGTTACATAGTTACACCGGGGATCTAGGAGAGAAGTGGAAACCAAGGGCACAAAGCCGGACACCATGGCGGAGAGCTGGTGCTGCCGACAATGGACGCCGCTGTGTACGAGCCTGCAGCTGAATATTCGGGTTCTAGCACGGTGCCCGGCTCCGGAGAACGCGCCTGTCTGGGCTCCTGCATCCCCAGGTCGCCGCCTTTTATGCCCCTTTTCTCATCCGATCAGACGGGCGCTGGAGTTTGCAGCTTTTTACCCCCATATAAGTGGCGCAGGGGGTAAGATAAACTCCGGGAAGGGGAGAACTTTTACTAGGAGGTGTAGAACTCTTCCCCCCTTGTAGGATTAGGATTGGAGGATGATGGGAGTTGTAGTGCGCTCGCCGCTGTGCACACACTCGCCGCTGTGCACACACTCGCCGCTGTGCACACACTCGCCGCTGTGCACACACTCGCCGCTGTGCACACACTCGCCGCTGTGCACACACTCGCCGCTGTGCACACACTCGCCGCTGTGCACACACTCGCCGCTGTGCACACACTCGCCGCTGTGCACACTGCAGTCATTAATGTGCCATTATGGAGCGGCTCCCGGAGGCTCCGCTGGATCCATCTGCTAATGTTACTAAAGCAAACACTTCTCTGCTAATGGGAATGTCGTGGCGCTCGGCGCGGCGGTGGCGACATCCACTTCTGCGTAATTTGTGTGTTTAAGGACCTTCTGCGGCTAAAAGTCTCATTATGAAGAAAGTGATTAGCAAAACGGTGTCAGTCATCTCTGCTCACAGCAGAAATGAGGTCTGACACCGGTGACGGCGAGAAATCCTCCAGGCCGCGGTGATCCACAGCGCAAACATGGCGACCAGCAGAGCGGTGAGGAAACGTCGGGCGATCAATGAAGAAAGAAAAAAACAAAATAAATAATAACGATATTCACTCGTGTCATGTATGCAGCTCCTATGCAGACTTATGTGTTTCTATGGTTACAGTCTACAAACAGCCCTTGTGTACCCTGATCCTGCAGTCCGAACAGGCAGATCAGGGTTTGTAGCAGTCTGTAACCATGGAGACACATAGATCTGCATACAGGCTGTGGGCACAAAACAGCAGATCCTCTTCCTTACTGCTTTGTGTATCACAGTGTCAGGCTTCACCGTGGTTTTGGCATTTTATTACGTCATAGATGCCTGAGCAGCACCTGCCAATGGGTGGAGACCTGCATGGTGCTCCCTGCTATCTGACCAGCACCCACCTCCTCACTCTCCTTTAAAAAAGAAGTTCTGCAGCAGCAGGACTGTTTGCTCTAAGTCTAGGGCACCATAGTAAAGGATAGAATTATACGTGTACGTGGAGGCGCTTTTACTGGGAGCCGATCACATTCCCAATGTCCATGGTGATAGAAATGTACCCAGGTCGTCTGCAGAAACAAAATCTACTCCAAATGCCATTGGCAGGTGCTGGTCAGGTAGCAGCGAGCACCAGGCAGGTCCCCCCCATTGGCAGGTGCTGGTCAGGTACCAGCGAGCACCAGGCAGGTCCCCCCCATTGGCAGGTGCTGGTCAGGTACCAGCGAGCACCAGGCAGGTCCCCCCATTGGCAGGTGCTGGTCAGGTAGCAGCGAGCACCAGGCAGGTCCCCCCCATTGGCAGATGCAGCTCAGGTACCAGCGAGCACCAGGCAGGTCCCCCCATTGGCAGGTGCTGGTCAGGTACCAGTGAGCACCAGGCAGGTCCCCCCATTGGCAGGTGCTGGTCAGGTACCAGTGAGCACCAGGCAGGTCCCCCCATTGGCAGGTGCTGGTCAGGTAGCAGCGAGCACCAGGCAGGTCCCCCCATTGGCAGGTGCTGGTCAGGTACCAGTGAGCACCAGGCAGGTCCCCCCATTGGCAGATGCAGCTCAGGTACCAGCGAGCACCAGGCAGCCCCCCCCATTGGCAGATGCAGCTCAGGTACCAGCGAGCACCAGGCAGGTCCCCCCATTGGCAGGTGCTGGTCAGGTACCAGTGAGCACCAGGCAGGTCCCCCCATTGGCAGGTGCTGGTCAGGTACCAGTGAGCACCAGGCAGGTCCCCCCATTGGCAGGTGCTGGTCAGGTAGCAGCGAGCACCAGGCAGGTCCCCCCATTGGCAGGTGGTGGTCAGGTAGCAGCGAGCACCAGGCAGGTCCCCCCATTGGCAGATGCTGGTCAGATAGCAGGGAGCACCAGGCAGGTCCCCCCATTGGCAGATGCTGGTCAGATAGCAGGGAGCACCAGGCAGGTCCCCCCATTGGTAGATGCAGGTCAGGTAGCAGCGAGCACCAGGCAGGTCCCCCCATTGGCAGATGCTGGTCAGGTAGCAGCGAGCACCAGGCAGGCCCCCCCATTGGCAGGTGCTGGTCAGGTAGCAGCGAGCACCAGGCAGGTCCCCCCATTGGCAGGTGGTGGTCAGGTAGCAGTGAGCACCAGGCAGGTCCCCCCATTGGCAGGTGCTGGTCAGATAGCAGGGAGCACCAGGCAGGTCCCCCCATTGGTAGATGCAGGTCAGGTAGCAGCGAGCACCAGGCAGGTCCCCCCATTGGCAGATGCTGGTCAGGTAGCAGCGAGCACCAGGCAGGCCCCCCCATTGGCAGGTGCTGGTCAGGTAGCAGCGAGCACCAGGCAGGCGCGCATCGGTGTAATGGGATACAATTAAAGGAGGAGATGGTGACAGTGCGGCAAAATCTGGGAGGGGATGGAAACTCTGCCTAAAGATTAGGGATGAAGGTTGAGATCTACAGGAATCGCTGCGATAATATCTCCTGTCCGACTGGATGAGAGGCCACGCTCTACTGCTGCGGGGGCCCTGAGGATCGCTCTACTACTGCGGGGCCCCTGAGGATCGCTCTACTACTGCGGGGCCCCTGAGGATCGCTCTACTGCTGCGGGGCCCCTGAGGATCGCTCTACTGCTGCGGGGGGCCACCCTGAGGATCGCTCTACTGCTGCGGGGGGCCACCCTGAGGATCGCTCTACTGCGGAGGGGGGGCCACCCCGAGGATCGCTCTACTGCGGAGGGGGGGCCACCCCGAGGATCGCTCTACTGCTGCGGGGCCCCTGAGGATCGCTCTACTGCTGCGGGGCCCCTGAGGATCGCTCTACTGCTGCGGGGGGCCACCCTGAGGATCGCTCTACTGCGGAGGGGCCCCCGAGGATCGCTCTACTGCGGAGGGGGGGCCACCCCGAGGATCGCTCTACTGCTGCGGGGCCCCCGAGGATCGCTCTACTGCTGTGCGGGGGCCACCCCGAGGATCGCTCTACTGCGGAGGGGGGGCCACCCCGAGGATCGCTCTACTGCTGCGGGGCCCCCGAGGATCGCTCTACTGCTGTGCGGGGGCCACCCCGAGGATCGCTCTACTGCTGCGGGGCCCCCGAGGATCGCTCTACTGCTGCGGGGGCCACCCCGAGGATCGCTCTACTGCTGCGGGGCCCCCGAGGATCGCTCTACTGCGGAGGGGGGGCCACCCCGAGGATCGCTCTACTGCTGTGCGGGGGCCACCCCGAGGATCGCTCTACTGCTGCGGGGCCCCCGAGGATCGCTCTACTGCTGCAGGGGCCACCCCGAGGATCGCTCTACTGCGGAGGGGGGGCCACCCCGAGGATTGCTCTACTGCTGCGGGGGCCCCGAGGATCGCTCTGCTGCTGTGTGGGGGCCACCCCGAGGATTGCTCTACTGCTGCGGGGGCCCCGAGGATCGCTCTGCTGCTGCGGGGGCCACCCCGAGGATCGCTCTGCTGCTGCGGGGGCCACCCCGAGGATTATGGATGGGAAAACACAGCCAAAATGTCACATCGTAACATTTAGATTCAACATTAAAAATCATTTCTTGATGCAATCAGCAGAGTCCCAGCGAACACAAGACCCCGCTGCCGTATCCGGGAAAGCTGGGAATGATTATGGGGGGTGTCGGCTTTCCCAGACTCCTGAATGGCAAATCAGAAGAGGGTAAAAGGCATCAGACTGATGTGACAGTATGGAAAGGGGGAGGTCAGGGGTGGTCCCAGAATGACTGGGTAGACTCGACCATGCAGGGTCTGGGAAAGCTGGGTGCAACCTCTATAGATGGCCACACTGGTTCTCATCCCGATATATCGCACTGTCGGGCCACTGAACACTTTGACGTTTACAAGACCCCGGACTGGTAAATACCATAATATTCTGCTGTCAATGATGGACGCAGCATTGACTGTGCGAGGTAATGATGGCGCCCCCCTATTGGCAGACGTTGGGGGGTCGTATTTTGTGCGCCGTCCGTTTGCCTCGTTGTCACAGGAGCCCTGTAATTCCGGCCATTCCGGCTGCACAGACTGTGGCGCGATCAGTATCATGGATGCTCGGCCGCGGCTTGTTACCCTCCCCCGACCCTGGCTCTTGGGGCGACTACGCAGCGCCCGGCAGCTTGTCTGCCTGTCGGAGAACATCCCGCAGCGCCCGTCCACCTTATTACCAGCTCAGAGATCAAACGTCTGCTTTCCATTTCATAGAGAATTACACACCAGACTGCCGGAGCCGAATGCTGTGTCGCCGGTCACCCAGCTCTCCATAGACCCTGATCGGCGCACTGCTACTTTATATCACATTTACCTCCTGTACGGCGCTGCCAGCCACGACAATGGCCGCCGCCATGTGCCTCACATCAAGGCTGCGACTCTACACAGCACAACAATCATCAGGGGAGTCAGAGAATCCTGACCCTTCACAGTAACTGCAGAGAATCCTGACCCTTCACAGTAACTGCAGAGAATCCTGACCCTTCACAGTAACTGCAGAGAATCCTGACCCTTCACAGTGACTGCAGAGAATCCTGACCCTTCACAGTAACTGCAGAGAATCCTGACCCTTCACAGTAACTGCAGAGAATCCTGACCCTTCACAGTGACTGCAGAGAATCCTGACCCTTCACAGTGACTGCAGAGAATCCTGACCCTTCACAGTGACTGCAGAGAATCCTGACCCTTCACAGTGACTGCAGAGAATCCTGACCCTTCACAGTAACTGCAGAGAATCCTGACCCTTCACAGTAACTGCAGAGAATCCTGACCCTTCACAGTAACTGCAGAGAATCCTGACCCTTCACAGTGAGTGCAGAGAATCCTGACCCTTCACAGTAACTGCAGAGAATCCTGACCCTTCACAGTAACTGCAGAGAATCCTGACCCTTCACAGTAACTGCAGAGAATCCTGACCCTTCACAGTAACTGCAGAGAATCCTGACCCTTCACAGTAACTGCAGAGAATCCTGACCCTTCACAGTAACTGCAGAGAATCCTGACCCTTCACAGTAACTGCAGAGAATCCTGACCCTTCACAGTAACTGCAGAGAATCCTGACCATTCACAGTGACTGCAGAGAATCCTGACCCTTCACAGTAACTGCAGAGAATCCTGACCCTTCACAGTAACTGCAGAGAATCCTGACCCTTCACAATAACTGCAGAGAATCCTGACCCTTCACAGTAACTGCAGAGAATCCTGACCCTTCACAGTAACTGCAGAGAATCCTGACCCTTCACAGTAACTGCAGAGAATCCTGACCCTTCACAGTGACTGCAGAGAATCCTGACCCTTCACAGTGACTGCAGAGAATCCTGACTCTTCACAGTAACTGCAGAGAATCCTGACCCTTCACAGTAACTGCAGAGAATCCTGACCCTTCACAGTAACTGCAGAGAATCCTGACCCTTCACAGTAACTGCAGAGAATCCTGACCCTTCACAGTAACTGCAGAGAATCCTGACCCTTCACAGTGACTGCAGAGAATCCTGACCCTTCACAGTAACTGCAGAGAATCCTGACCCTTCACAGTAACTGCAGAGAATCCTGACCCTTCACAATAACTGCAGAGAATCCTGACCCTTCACAGTAACTGCAGAGAATCCTGACCCTTCACAGTAACTGCAGAGAATCCTGACCCTTCACAGTAACTGCAGAGAATCCTGACCCTTCACAGTGACTGCAGAGAATCCTGACCCTTCACAGTGACTGCAGAGAATCCTGACCCTTCACAGTGACTGCAGAGAATCCTGACCCTTCACAGTGACTGCAGAGAATCCTGACCCTTCACAGTGACTGCAGAGAATCCTGACCCTTCACAGTGACTGCAGAGAATCCTGACCCTTCACAGTGACTGCAGAGAATCCTGACCCTTCACAGTGACTGCAGAGAATCCTGACCCTTCACAGTGACTGCAGAGAATCCTGACCCTTCACAGTGACTGCAGAGAATCCTGACCCTTCACAGTGACTGCAGAGAATCCTGACCCTTCACAGTGACTGCAGAGAATCCTGACCCTTCACAGTGACTGCAGAGAATCCTGACCCTTCACAGTGACTGCAGAGAATCCTGACCCTTCACAGTGACTGCAGAGAATCCTGACCCTTCACAGTGACTGCAGAGAATCCTGACCCTTCACAGTGACTGCAGAGAATCCTGACCCTTCACAGTGACTGCAGAGAATCCTGACCCTTCACAGTGACTGCAGAGAATCCTGACCCTTCACAGTGACTGCAGAGAATCCTGACCCTTCACAGTGACTGCAGAAAATCCTGACCCTTCACAGTGACTGCAGAGAATCCTGACCCTTCACAGTAACTGCAGAGAATCCTGACCCTTCACAGTAACTGCAGAGAATCCTGACCCTTCACAGTAACTGCAGAGAATCCTGACCCTTCACAGTGACTGCAGAGAATCCTGACCATTCACAGTGACTGCAGAGAATCCTGACCCTTCACAGTGACTGCAGAGAATCCTGACCCTTCACAGTGACTGCAGAGAATCCTGACCCTTCACAGTGACTGCAGAGAATCCTGACCCTTCACAGTGACTGCAGAGAATCCTGACCCTTCACAGTGACTGCAGAAAATCCTGACCCTTCACAGTGACTGCAGAGAATCCTGACCCTTCACAGTAACTGCAGAGAATCCTGACCCTTCACAGTAACTGCAGAGAATCCTGACCCTTCACAGTGACTGCAGAGAATCCTGACCCTTCACAGTGACTGCAGAGAATCCTGACCATTCACAGTGACTGCAGAGAATCCTGACCCTTCACAGTGACTGCAGAGAATCCTGACCCTTCACAGTGACTGCAGAGAATCCTGACCCTTCACAGTGACTGCAGAGAATCCTGACCCTTCACAGTGACTGCAGAAAATCCTGACCATTCACAGTAACTGCAGAGAATCCTGACCCTTCACAGTAACTGCAGAGAATCCTGACCCTTCACAGTAACTGCAGAGAATCCTGACCCTTCACAGTAACTGCAGAGAATCCTGACCCTTCACAGTAACTGCAGAGAATCCTGACCCTTCACAGTAACTGCAGAGAATCCTGACCATTCACAGTAACTGCAGAGAATCCTGACCCTTCACAGTGACTGCAGATAATCCTGACCCTTCACAGTGACTGCAGAGAATCCTGACCATTCACAGTGACTGCAGAGAATCCTGACCCTTCACAGTGACTGCAGAGAATCCTGACCCTTCACAGTGACTGCAGAGAATCCTGACCCTTCACAGTAACTGCAGAGAATCCTGACCCTTCACAGTAACTGCAGAGAATCCTGACCCTTCACAGTAACTGCAGAGAATCCTGACCATTCACAGTAACTGCAGAGAATCCTGACCCTTCACAGTAACTGCAGAGAATCCTGACCCTTCACAGTAACTGCAGAGAATCCTGACCATTCACAGTAACTGCAGAGAATCCTGACCCTTCACAGTAACTGCAGAGAATCCTGACCCTTCACAGTAACTGCAGAGAATCCTGACCCTTCACAGTAACTGCAGAGAATCCTGACCCTTCACAGTAACTGCAGAGAATCCTGACCATTCACAGTAACTGCAGAGAATCCTGACCATTCACAGTGACTGCAGAGAATCCTGACCATTCACAGTGACTGCAGAGAATCCTGACCCTTCACAGTGACTGCAGAGAATCCTGACCCTTCACAGTAACTGCAGAGAATCCTGACCCTTCACAGTAACTGCAGAGAATCCTGACCCTTCACAGTAACTGCAGAGAATCCTGACCATTCACAGTAACTGCAGAGAATCCTGACCCTTCACAGTAACTGCAGAGAATCCTGACCCTTCACAGTAACTGCAGAGAATCCTGACCATTCACAGTAACTGCAGAGAATCCTGACCCTTCACAGTAACTGCAGAGAATCCTGACCCTTCACAGTAACTGCAGAGAATCCTGACCATTCACGGTAACTGCAGAGAATCCTGACCATTCACGGTAACTGCAGAGAATCCTGACCATTCACGGTAACTGCAGAGAATCCTGACCATTCACAGTAACTGCAGAGAATCCTGACACAGCTCCAGCTGGAAGAGACTTCAGAGTACACCGCCTGTCTGTGCTCAGGAGCGGCACAACTGCTTCTGGACACTATAGGACTGCAGGTTTAAGGCTATGTGCACGTTGCGGTTTTTGCTGCGGATCTGCAGCGGATTTGACGCTGCGGATCAGCAGCAGTTTTCCATGCGGTGTACAGTACAATGTTAACCTATGGAAAACAAAAACCGCAGTGCACATGCTGCGGAAAATTCCGCGCGGAAACGCAGCGGAAAAAAAGAAGTAGCATGTCACTTCTTTCTGCGGATTCCGCAGCGGTTTTCAACCTGCACCAATAGGAAAGTTGAAAAGTTGAAAAGTTGAAAACCCGCAGAGGAATCCGCAGAAGAAACCGCATGAAAATCCGCAGTGAAAACCGCAACGTGTGCACATACCCTAAAGGGCCTGTGCACACGATGCAGATTTAGTGGAGAATTAGAGCAGATCTGCAGCGGATTTATCTGCTGCAGAAACGCTGCAGATCTGCACTGTGATTTAGGCTAAGTGCACACGTTGCAGAATTGCCGCGGAAATTTCCGCGGCAATTCTGAAGCTCCTGTTGTGAGTATATCGCATGCGGAATTGGCATGCATATTCCCGCAGAAAACTAGCGTTTCGCAAGCATAATTAGCTTGCAGAATGCTTGCGTTTTCCAAGCGATCTGTAGCATCGCTTGGAAAACAGATTGACAGGTTGGTCACACTTGTCAAACATAGTGTTTGACAAGTGTGACCAACTTTTTACTATTGATGCCGCTTATGCAGCATCTATAGTAAAAGATAGAATGTTAAAAATAATAAAAAAAATAAAAAACATGGTTATACTCACCTGCAGACAGCCGATCTCCTCAGCGGCTTCCGTTCCTATAGATGATGTGTGTGCAGGACCTTCGATGACGTCGCGGTCACGTGACCGCGACGTCATCGTGGTTATGTGACCGCGACGTCATCGCAGGTCCTTCACACACACCATCTATAGGAACGGAAGCGGCAGCATGCACCGCTGAGGCGGGAAGACTCCGGGGGCCATCGAAGGTGAGTATATGACTATTTTTTATTTTAATTCTTTTTTTTTTTACCAATTATATGGTGCCCAGTCCGTGGAGGACTGTGGAGCACGGTTTTCTGCAGCAGAAACGCTGCAGAACTGCACTGTGATTTAGGCTATGTGCACACGTTGCGGATTCGGCTCTCCTGGCAGAAAACGCACCTGCGGTTTTTTGTGCAGTTCCGCAGCATTTTTTTGTGTGTTTTTGCTGCGGTTTTCTTGCGGATTTGCTGCGGTTTTTACCCCTGCGGTTTTCTATAATGGAATGGGTACAAAAACGCTGCAGATTCACAAAAAAGAATTGACATGCTATTTCTTAAAAACCGCAGCGTTTCTGCAGCGGATTTTCCGCAAAGTGTGCACAGCATTTTTTTTTCCATTGATTTACATTGAACTGTAAATCAATTGCAGATCTGCAGCGTTTCTGCACCTCAAAAAACGCTGCGGATCCGCAGCAAATCCACAACGTGTGCACATACCCTTAGAGCTTGCACTCCTCAGCATCGATAAAATCGCTCCGATGTTGTTCCTGAACAGTCGGACGAGCATCATGTTAGTGTAGGACATCCGTATGCAATCAGCTTTTACATATAGTTCTCTGTCATTTCAAGACAGAGACTGAAGCCAGAGACAGAGGCCAAGGACAGAGACCGAAGACAGAGGCCGAAGCCAGAGACAGAGGCCGAAGACAGAGACGGAGGCCAGAGACAGAGACCGAACCCAGAGGCCGAAGCCAGAGACACAGGCCAAAGATAGAGACCAAAGCCAGAGGCCAAAGCCAGAGACAGAGGCCAAAGACAGAGACTGAGGCCAAGGACAGAGACCGAAGACAGAGGCCGAAGCCAGAGACAGAGGCCGAAGACAGAGACGGAGGCCAGAGACAGAGACCGAACCCAGAGGCCGAAGCCAGAGACAGAGGCCAAAGACAGAGACTGAGGCCAAAGACAGAGACCGAAGCCAGAGGCCAAAGCCAAAGACAGAGGCCGAAGACAGAGACAGAGGCCAAAGACAGAGACCGAGGACAGAGACCGAGGACAGAGACCGAGGACAGAGACCGAAGACAGAGGCCGGAGACATAGGCCGAAGCCAGAGACAGAGATCAAAGACAGAGACCGAGGCCAAAGACCGAAGACAGAGGCCGGAGACAGAGGCCAAAGACAGAGACCGAGGCCAAAGACAGAGACTGAAGACAGAGGTCGGAGACAAAGGCCGAAGACAGAGACCAGAGACAGAGGCCGGAGACAGAGACCAAGGCCACAGACAGAGGCCGAAGACAGAGGCCAGGGACAGAGGCCGAAGACAGAGAGAGAGACCAGAGACAGAGGCCGGAGACAGAGACCGAGGCCAGAGACAGAGACTGAAGACAGAGGTCGGAGACAAAGGCCGAAGACAGAGACCAGAGACAGAGACCGGAGACAGAGACCAAGGCCACAGACAGAGGCCGAAGACAGAGGCCAGGGACAGAGGCCGAAGACAGAGAGAGAGACCAGAGACAGAGGCCGGAGACAGAGACCAAGGCCAGAGACAGAAGACAGAGACCAGAGAGATAATAGCTACCGTAGATATCCCCCAGAAACTCACCCCTGGGTTTGATGTCAGCTGACAATACAAAGCTGTCATCAACCCCACAACTATTACTCCACTTGCCACGGCACCACGGCAAGTGAAGAGGCAATTGGAAGGAGGCTAAGAGCCAGATTTGGTAAATATAATGGATGCGCCATTTCTGGGGCAGCTGAGGGCTGATGTCCTTAGTCCTAGGCTATTAATATCAGCCCGCAGCAGTCTGACTAGCCTTTGCTGGTTATTAATAATGGGGGGGATTTTTTTTTCAGTGGGTGGGGGGTAACCCCTCTTTCATAACCAGTAAAGGCTTGTTAGACAGCTGTGTGCTGATATTAATAGCCTAGGAAGCTCCATGTTTATTACCCCCTTCCCAGACTATAAACAGCAGCCTCCAGCTGTCCGCTTTCCTTTAGCTGGTTAAGAAAAATATGGGTTCACACTGTGGATTTACTGTACTCGGCTGAGGAAATGTCGGGTTTCTGCTGAGATGGGTGCGTAAAAATTGCACGGCGTACGCATGGTCAGTGTGCCATGAGATTTTTTTGTCGCACCCATTGCTTTCCATTGGTGAGTCTCTGACGATATACGCAGCCACTCGCAGCATGCCATGACTTTTTCTCAGTCTGATCCGAGCTGAGAAAAAATTGCAGATGAACACAAAATCATTCAATAACAGTAGTCAGAGTGCAATACGAGTATTTATCGGTTTGTGCGCGTCCGTCTTAAACGCAGATGAGTATGAGCCCTAATTCTCAGTTGTCTCTGAGCTGGTGGGTGAGGACAAGCTGCTACAATGTCCATACACAGAACACACACATGACGGGTTCCTGCTGTTCTGTGTGTATAGGATTTGTTCATAAGCAGCAGCATGGAGGACATTTTACAGCAGTATTGAGTGGTGTAGCTGTGAATACAGCAGTAGGGTGAGAAACAGTGAAAATCAGCAGCACTGAAGACATTGCACAGCGGTACTGAGCAGTATAGCTCTGAATTTAACATTGGGGTAAGATAAAACACTTACTAGAAGCAACAAAGTAAACCTTGCATAGCAGTACAGAGCAGTGTAGAAATGAATACAACAGTAAGTGAGAAACAATTACTGGAAATCAGCAGCA
The DNA here is from genome assembly GCF_051348905.1 of Ranitomeya variabilis. Taxonomy (NCBI): domain Eukaryota; kingdom Metazoa; phylum Chordata; class Amphibia; order Anura; family Dendrobatidae; genus Ranitomeya; species Ranitomeya variabilis. The sequence goes on from NC_135235.1 coordinate 9,704,248, forward strand.
CTGAGCAGTACAGCAGTGAATCCGGCACTGGAGTGATGCAAGAAACGTATAAGAAAGTACCAGTAGTCTGGAGGACGTTAAATAGTAGTACTGAGCTTTGTAGCTGTGAGAGAAACACTTATTGGAATACAGAAGCATGGAGCACATTATACAGCTGTACTGAGCAGTGTAGCTGTGAATTCATCACTGGGAAAATATAAAACACTTGACAGAATCAGCAGCATGGATGACATTATACCGCACTGGGGTGAGCATTTTCTTTATGACTTTTCCCATGTGAAATATTGACAGTAGCATCAATCCAAACTACAGATAAAACACAGCAACATTCTATCAGGGATTGTATCAGGGATTCTCCACACAATCCACAGTCCGGGGGGCGCAGCACAGTCTAACCATATAGGATGTCATGGTGAAATTCCACAGGTGACAGGCAACAGGGCCAGGATTTAGCAGACATACCTCTCTCCGCCGGGACGCCCAACATGTCTGCTTAACCTTCCAAACCACGGCGGCCACCAGGAGGAGCGACAGGAAGCAGCTGCAGGGGAGAAATCAGAGGCAGACCATCAGTGTGGGTATAAGGCCGGCGTCACACTGGCGAGTTTTACGGACGTAAGAGCGCAGAAACTACGTCCGTAAAACTCGCATAACATACGGCACAATTATTCTCAATGGGGCTGCTCCTATCAGCCGTATATTACGGATCCGTAATATACGGCTTTCTACGGCCGTACAAAATCGCAGCATGCTGCGTTTGTCAGCGTACTGCGCAAAAAAATCGCCAATGAAAGTCTATGGGGGCGTGAAAAATACGGATTCCACACGGACCAGCAGTGTGACTTGCGAGAAATACGCAGCGGTGTTAGTGAAAAGTCGGTAATTCAATTGCCGGCTTTTCATTTCTCCTGCACAAACCCGACAGGATATGAGACATGATTACATACAGTAAACCATCTCATATCCCCTTTTTTTTTGCATATTCCACATTACTAATGTTAGTAGTGTGTATGTGCAAAATTTCAGCGCTGTAGCTGCTGAAATAAAGGGTTAAATGGCGGAAAAAATTGGCGTGGGCTCCCGCGCAATTTTCTCCGCCAGAGTGGTAAAGCCAGTGACTGAGGGCAGATATTAATAGCCAGGAGAGGGTCCATGGTTATTGGCCCCCCCGTGGCTAAAAACATCTGCCCCCAGCCACCCCAGAAAAGGCACATCTGGAAGATGCGCCTATTCTGGCACTTGGCCACTCTCTTCCCACTCCCTGTAGCGGTGGGATATGGGGTAATGAAGGGTTAATGCCACCTTGCTATTGGAAGGTGACATTAAGCCAGATTAATAATGGAGAGGCGTCAATTATGTCACCTATCCATTATTAATCCAATTGTATGAAAGGGTTAAAAAACACACACACACGATTAAAAAGGATTTTAATGAAATAAACACAGCGGTTGTTGTAATAATTTATTGTTCTCGCAATCCATTTCCAGGCCCTCGCTTGGCAAAATAATAAACACACAAGATACATACCTTCTGATGTCAGATCACGTCCCACGAAGTAATCCATCTGAAGGGGTTAACTAATATTACAGGCAGAGCTGCGATAAACCACTCGCTCGTGCCTGTAATCCCCGGGTGCTGAAAGGAAAGCAGTGATCTATACTTACATTCAGTTGCGGTGATGCGCCCCTGCTGGATGTTCTCATGAACTGCAGCCTGGGAACTTTTTCCCACGCTACAGGTCATATGAGGACATCCACCAGGGGGCGCATCACCGCGAATGAATGAAATGTAGGTCAATGACATATATATATATATACTGTATATATGTTTTCTTGAACATTTGAGCACATAAATCCATTAGATGTCGGTTTTGCAAGCCTGCGCGAAAATCTCGCAGTACGGATGCCATACGGATTACATACGGAGGATGCCATGCGCAAAATACGCTGACACACCCTGACTACGGATCACTATTTTGGGAACATTTCACCGTATTTCGGCCGTATTACGGCCGTAAAATACGGACCGTATTGTCTTACGCCGAGTGTGACGCCGGCCTTATAGTGAGTGAGGCCCCATGGAGGAGAACCCCCACACATGGAGAAGAAGCCCCCACACATGGAGGAGAAGCCCCCACACATGGAGGAGAAGCCCCCAAACATGGAGGAGAAGCCCCCACACATGGAGAAGCCCCCAAACATGGAGGAGAAGCCCCCGCACATGGAGAAGCCCCCACACATGGAGGAGAAGCCCCCGCATGTGGAGAAGCCCCCACACATGGAGAAGCCCCCACACATGGAGGAGAAGCCCCCACACGGAGGAGAAGCCCCCACACATGGAGGAGAACCCCCACACATGGAGAAGAAGCCCCCACACATGGAGGAGAAGCCCCCACACATGGAGGAGAAGCCCCCAAACATGGAGGAGAAGCCCCCACACATGGAGAAGCCCCCAGACATGGAGGAGAAGCCCCCGCACATGGAGAAGCCCCCGCATGTGGAGAAGCCCCCACACATGGAGGAGAAGCCCCCACACATGGAGGAGAAGCCCCCACACATGGAGAAGCCCCGACACATGGAGGAGAAGCCCCCGCACATGGAGGAGAAGCCCCCAAACATGGAGAAGCCCCCACACATGGAGAAGCCCCCAAACATGGAGGAGAAGCCCCCGCACATGGAGAAGAGAAGCCCCCACACATGGAGAAGCCCCCGCACATGGAGAAGCCCCCACACATGGAGGAGAAGCCCCCGCACATGGAGAAGCCCCCACACATGGAGGAGAAGCCCACGCACATGGAGAAGCCCCCGCACATGGAGGACAAGCCCCCCGCACATGGAGAAGCTCCCACACATGGAGAAGCCCTCACACATGGAGGAGAACCCCCACACATGGAGGACAAGCCCCCACACATGGAGGAGAAGCCCCCACACATGGAGAAGAAGCCCCCACACATGGAGAAGCACCCAGCACATGGAGAAGCCCCCACACATGGAGGACAAGCCCCCACACATGGAGAAGCCCCCGCACATGGAGAAGCCCCCACACATGGAGGAGAAGCCCCCACACATGGAGGAGAAGCCCCCGCACATGGAGGACAAGCCCCCGCACATGGAGAAGCCCCCGCACATGGAGAAGCCCCCGCACATGGAGAAGCCCCCACACATGGAGAAGCCCACGCACATGGAGAAGCCCCCGCACATGGAGAAGCCCCCGCACATGGAGAAGCCCCCACACATGGAGAAGCCCCCACACATGGAGAAGCCCCCACACATGGAGGAGAAGCCCCCACACATGGAGAAGCCCCCACACATGGAGAAGCCCCCGCACATGGAGAAGCCCCCGCACATGGAGAAGCCCCCACACATGGAGAAGCCCCCACACATGGAGGACAAGCCCCCACACATGGAGAAGCTCCCACACATGGAGGAGAAGCCCCCACACATGGAGGACAAGCCCCCAGACATGGAGAAGCCCCCACACATGGAGAAGCCCCCACACATGGAGAAGCCCCCACACATGGAGGAGAAGCCCCCACACATGGAGGAGAAGCCCCCAGACATGGAGGAGAAGCCCCCAGACATGGAGAAGCCCCCACACATGGAGAAGCCCCCGCACATGGAGAAGCCCCCACACATGGAGAAGCCCCCACACATGGAGAAGCCCCCACACATGGAGGACAAGCCCCCACACATGGAGAAGCCCCCACACATGGAGGACAAGCCCCCGCACATGGAGAAACCCCCACACATGGAGGAGAAGCCCCGCACATGGAGAAGCCCCCAAACATGGAGGAGAAGCCCCCGCACATGGATGATCTCAGGAGGCTTTTCTGTTGGCAGACACAGGACTGATGGCAGCGCTCACCTTTTTCTTTTTTTCACCAGAGCACAGGGATCGGACTACAGAGGACAAGAACAACTTCTCCCATCAACCAGAACAATGTGGTGATGATGCTTTACCCCCCATGATGGAGACCATGATACACGGTAAAAGTGATAACTAAGTGGCTCGGGAACAAAACAATTACATTCTGGGTCCAGGAGACTCCCAGATCTCATCCCATCGAGAAGCTGCAGTCAATCGAGAAGAAGTGCCAAAACCCAGAACTTGGGATGAGACAAGAACAGGCGGCCATCAGTCATGATCTGCACAGAAGCCAATATTCAGCTGGCGGGGGAAGGGCAGAAGTGCGGTGAAGAAGGGGCAGAAGTGCGGAGAAGAAGGGGCAGAAGTGCGGAGAAGAAGGGGCAGAAGTGCGGAGAAGAAGGGGCAGAAGTGTGGAGAAGAAAAGGCAGAAGTGCGGAGAAGAAAAGGCAGAAGTGTGGAGAAGAAGGGGCAGGAGTGCGAAGAAGAAGGGGCAGAAGTGCGAAGAAGAAGGGGCAGAAGAGTGGAGAAGAAGGGGCAGGAGTGCAGAGAAAAAGGGGCAGAAGTGCAGAGAAGAAGGGGCAGAAATGCAGAGAAGAAGGGGCAGAAGAGCGGAGAAAAAGGGGCAGAAGTGCAGAGAAGAAGGGGCAGAAATGCAGAGAAGAAGGGGCAGAAGTGCGAAAAAGAAGGGGCAGAAGTGCAGAGAAGAAGGCGCAGGAGTGCGGAGAAAAAGGGGCAGAAGTGCAGAGAAGAAGGGGCAGAAGTGCGAAGTAAAAGAGGCAGAAGAGCGGAGAAAAAGGGGCAGGAGTGCGGCGAAAAAGGGGCAGAAGTGCAGAGAAGAAGGGGCAGAAGTGCGAAGAAGAAGGGGAGGAAGAGCGGAGAAAAAGGGGCAGAAGTGCAGAGAAGAAGGGGCAGAAATGCAGAGAAGAAGGGGCAGAAGTGCGAAAAAGAAGGGGCAGAAGTGCAGAGAAGAAGGCGCAGGAGTGCGGAGAAAAAGGGGCAGAAGTGCAGAGAAGAAGGGGCAGGAGTGCGGAGAAAAAGGGGCAGAAGTGCAGAGAAGAAGGGGCAGAAATGCAGAGAAGAAGGGGCAGAAGTGCGAAAAAGAAGGGGCAGAAGTGCAGAGAAGAAGGCGCAGGAGTGCGGAGAAAAAGGGGCAGAAGTGCAGAGAAGAAGGGGCAGAAGTGCGAAGTAAAAGGGGCAGAAGAGCGGAGAAAAAGGGGCAGGAGTGCGGCGAAAAAGGGGCAGAAGTGCAGAGAAGAAGGGGCAGAAGTGCGAAGAAGAAGGGGAGGAAGAGCGGAGAAAAAGGGGCAGAAGTGCAGAGAAGAAGGGGCAGAAATGCAGAGAAGAAGGGGCAGAAATGCAGAGAAGAAGGGGCAGAAGTGCGAAAAAGAAGGGGCAGAAGTGCAGAGAAGAAGGCGCAGGAGTGCGGAGAAAAAGGGGCAGAAGTGCAGAGAAGAAGGGGCAGGAGTGCGGAGAAAAAGGGGCAGAAGTGCAGAGAAGAAGGGGCAGAAATGCAGAGAAGAAGGGGCAGAAGTGCGAAAAAGAAGGGGCAGAAGTGCAGAGAAGAAGGCGCAGGAGTGCGGAGAAAAAGGGGCAGAAGTGCAGAGAAGAAGGGGCAGAAGTGCGAAGTAAAAGGGGCAGAAGAGCGGAGAAAAAGGGGCAGGAGTGCGGCGAAAAAGGGGCAGAAGTGCAGAGAAGAAGGGGCAGAAGTGCGAAGAAGAAGGGGAGGAAGAGCGGAGAAAAAGGGGCAGAAGTGCAGAGAAGAAGGGGCAGAAATGCAGAGAAGAAGGGGCAGAAGTGCGAAAAAGAAGGGGCAGAAGTGCAGAGAAGAAGGCGCAGGAGTGCGGAGAAAAAGGGGCAGAAGTGCAGAGAAGAAGGGGCAGGAGTGCGGAGAAAAAGGGGCAGAAGTGCAGAGAAGAAGGGGCAGGAGTGCAGAGAAAAAGGGTCAGAAATGCGAAGAAAAAGGGGCAGAAGAGCGGAGAAAAAGGGTCAGAAGTGCAGAGAAGAAGGGGCAGAAGTGTGAAGAAGAAGGGGAGGAAGAGCGGAGAAAAAGGGGCAGGAGTGCGGGGAAGAACAGGCAGTGCTGGGAATATTGAGGTGTCACAGAAACTTCATGGATTTGTCAATAAAATGTAACAACGTACAGAATGTTTATAATTGTCCGCCAGTAACCATAGAAACAGCAACTAAAAGAGCAAAAACACTGAAGCCAGGACTGTACAGATTATGTTGGATGATATTGTGCATTCCTGGTTAAATCTGGTTAACTTTCTATTCTCCAGACCCCATGTTCACAGGAGTCAGCAGAACATGCAGAAGCAGTCTCAATAGCAGAGCAAGGTATGGCTGCTTTCACACTAGCGTCGCAGTGCGTTGGGCCGACGCAGTGAATCGGGCAGACGTACTGACGCAGGCTATGAAAGAAAAGCTCAACGGGGGCAGCGGAAGCAGTCTTAGGACGCTTCCACTGCCCCATTGTAAGGTCCGGGGAGGAGGGGGCGGAGTTTCGGCCGCGCATGCGGGGTCGAAAATGGCGGACTAGACGCACAAAAAAACGTTACATGTGCCGGCGGTCCGCCAAAACACGACGCAACCGTCGCATGACGGTTGCGACGTGTGGCCATACGTCGCAATGCGTCGGTAATGTAAGTCTATGGGGAAAAAACGCATCCTGCAGGCAACTTTGCAGGATGCGTTTTTTCTCCTAAACGACGCATTGCGACGTCCGCCGAAAAACGCTAGTGTGAAAGTAGCCTAAGGCTGGGTTCACATTGCGTTAATAGCAGCCCGTTCAGCACATACACTAACGGGCTGCTGTGAACGCAAGTGCCAACGTTCCATCGCGCTAGCAGTGACGGACCCGGAAACGCTGCAGCCCGCGTCTCGGGTCCGTCACTCAATGACGGCACATCGCTAGCGCACGCCCATTGTGGTCATGCGCTAGCGATGCGTCCGACATTGCATTCAATGGCGGCGTTAACGGACTACGTTACACCATGTTATGCCACGGTGTAACGTAGTCCGTTTAACGGAGTCACTGAACGCAATGTGAACCCAGCCTAAGCCACTTCAAGACCCCTCTTATCCTCCCCCTCAAACTCCTCTAGGGGTCCTCTCTTCCAGGACTCCATCTGTACCCTGTTCTCCAGGACACTGCCATCCTCTAACCCTCTTCTAGGACCCATATGTCCTCCTCTCTCCAGAATTCTCTGCCCTCTCCTCCCTCCAGACTCCTCTATCCTCCTCCCCTCATCCATGACAACTCTATCCTTCTCCTCCCTCTAGAACTCTTCTATCCTTCTTCTCGCCTCCTCCAGGAGTCCTTTATCCTCCTCCCTCCAAGACTCCTCTATCCTCATCCCCTCATCCATGACTATGCTATCCTCCTCCTCCCTCTAGGACTCCTCAATCCTCCTCCCTCTAGGACTACTCTATCCTCCTCCAGGACTCTCCTAACCTTCTCCTCCCTCCAGGACTCCCCAATCCTCCTCCCTCCAGGACTCCCCAATCCTCCTCCCTCCAGGACTCCCCAATCCTCCTCCCTCCAGGACTCCTCTCCTCACCCATGTGTTGTGAATTTACTTTTTGCTCCCTCTAGTGGTTACTAGTTTTTTGACTCTGGTTTTTCTGTCATTCCTTTTATCCGCACCTGGGTCGTTAGTTAGGGGTGTTGCTATATAAGCTCCCTGGACCTTCAGTTCAATGCCTGGCAACGTAGTTATCAGAGCTAGTCTGCTGTGCTCTTGTCTACTGATCCTGGTTCCAGTTATATCAGCTAAGTCCGCTTTTTGCTTTTTGCTATTTTGTTTTGGTTTTGTATTTTTGTCCAGCTTGTTCCAAATCTATATCCTGACCTTTGCTGGAAGCTCTAGGGGGCTGGTATTCTCCCCCCGGACCGTTAGACGGTTCGGGGGTTCTTGAATTTCCAGTGTGGATTTTGATAGGGTTTTTGTTGACCATATAAGTTACCTTTCTTTATTCTGCTATCAGTAAGCGGGCCTCTCTGTGCTAAACCTGGTTCATTTCTGTGTTTGTCATTTCCTCTTACCTCACCGTTATTATTTGTGGGGGGCTTCTATCCAGCTTTGGGGTCCCCTTCTCTGGAGGCAAGAAAGGTCTTTGTTTTCCTCTACTAGGGGTAGCTAGATTCTCCGGCTGGCGCGTGTCATCTAGAATCAACGTAGGAATGATCCCCGGCTACTTCTAGTGTTGGCGTTAGGAGTAGATATATGGTCAACCCAGTTACCACTGCCCTATGAGCTGGATTTTTGTATTCTGCAGACTTCCACGTTCCTCTGAGACCCTCGCCATTGGGGTCATAACAGTTTGTCAGGCCAGTATTAAATGTTTAATGCATTGCAGAAGAGGGATTATAAGAAAGAAGATTCTGAGTTTTTTTTTTTCTTCTTCCCCTTTACCTCAGAGTGGCTATGCTTGCTGCAGACATGAATGTCCAGACCTTGATTACAAGTGTGGACCAGCTGGCTACTCGTGTGCAGGGCATACAAGACTATGTTATCAGAAATCCTAGGTCAGAACCTAAAATACCGATTCCTGAACTGTTTTCCGGAGACAGGTTTAAGTTTAGGAATTTTGTGAATAATTGTAAATTGTTTTTGTCCCTGAGACCCTGTTCATCAGGAGATTCTGCTCAGCAAGTAAAAATAGTTATTTCGTTCTTACGGGGTGACCCTCAGGATTGGGCTTTTTCGCTGGCGCCAGGAGATCCGGCATTGGCTGATATTGATGCGTTTTTTCTGGCGCTCGGTTTACTTTATGAGGAACCCAATCTTGAGATTCAGGCAGAAAAGGCCTTGCTGGCTATGTCTCAGGGGCAGGACGAGGCTGAAGTGTACTGCCAAAAATTTCGGAAATGGTCCGTGCTGACACATTGGAACGAGTGTGCACTGGCCGCTAATTTTAGAAATGGCCTATCTGAAGCCATTAAGAATGTTATGGTGGGTTTTCCCATTCCCACAGGTCTGAATGATACTATGGCACTGGCTATTCAAATTGACCGGCGGTTGCGGGAGCGCAAAACCGCAAATTCCCTCATGGTGTTGTCTGAACAGACACCTAATTCGGTGCAATGTGATAGAAAAACCGCAAATTCCCTCATGGTGTTGTCTGAACAGACACCTAATTCGGTGCTATGTGATAGAAAAACCGCAAATTCCCTCATGGTGTTGTCTGAACAGACACCTAATTCGGTGCTATGTGATAGAAAAACCGCAAATTCCCTCATGGTGTTGTCTGAACAGACACCTGATTTAATGCAATGTGATAGAATCCTGACTAGAAATGAGCGGAAAATTCATAGACGCCGGAATGGCTTGTGCTACTACTGTGGTGATTCTACACATGTTATCTCAGCATGCTCTAAACGTATAGCTAAGGTTGTTAGTCCTGTCACCGTTGGTAATTTGCAACCTAAATTTATTCTGTCTGTAACTTTGATTTGCTCACTGTCATCTTATCCTGTCATGGCGTTTGTAGATTCAGGTGCTGCCCTGAGTCTCATGGATCTCTCATTTGCTAAGCGCTGTGGTTTTATTCTTGAACCATTAGAAAATCCTATTCCTCTTAGGGGTATTGATGCTACGCCATTGGCAGCAAATAAACCGCAGTATTGGACACAGGTTACCATGTGCATGACTCCTGAACACCGCGAGGTGATACGTTTCCTGGTTTTACATAAAATGCATGATTTGGTCGTTTTGGGGCTGCCATGGTTACAGACCCATAATCCAGTCCTGGACTGGAAGGCTATGTCAGTCTCAAGTTGGGGCTGTCGTGGTATTCATGAGGATTCCCTGCCTGTGTCTATTGCTTCTTCTACGCCTTCGGAAGTTCCGGAGTATTTGTCTGATTATCAGGATGTCTTCAGTGAGTCTGAGTCCAGTGCACTGCCTCCTCATAGGAACTGTGACTGTGCTATAGATTTGATCCCAGGCAGCAAATTTCCTAAGGGAAGACTGTTTAATCTGTCGATACCTGAACATACCGCTATGCGTTCATATATCAAGGAGTCTCTGGAGAAAGGACATATTCGTCCGTCTTCTTCCCCTCTTGGTGCGGGATTCTTTTTTGTGGCAAAAAAGGACGGATCTTTGAGACCTTGTATTGATTATCGGCTTTTAAATAAGATCACTGTCAAATTTCAGTATCCTTTACCGCTGTTGTCTGACTTGTTTGCCCGGATTAAAGGTGCCAAGTGGTTCACCAAGATAGACCTTCGTGGTGCGTACAACCTTGTGCGCATTAAGCAAGGTGATGAATGGAAAACCGCATTCAATACGCCCGAAGGTCATTTTGAGTACTTGGTGATGCCTTTTGGGCTCTCCAATGCGCCTTCAGTTTTTCAGTCCTTTATGCATGACATTTTCCGGAAGTATCTGGATAAATTTTTGATTGTTTATCTGGATGATATTTTGGTTTTTTCTGATAATTGGGATTCGCATGTGGAGCAGGTCAGGTTGGTCTTTAAAATTTTGCGTGAAAATTCTTTGTTTGTCAAGGGCTCTAAGTGTCTCTTTGGTGTACAGAAGGTTCCCTTTTTGGGGTTCATTTTTTCCCCTTCTGCTGTGGAGATGGACCCAGTCAAGGTCCGAGCTATTCTTGATTGGACTCAGCCCTCGTCAGTTAAGAGTCTACAGAAGTTCTTGGGTTTCGCTAACTTCTACCGTCGTTTTATCGCTAATTTTTCTAGCATTGTGAAACCTTTGACGGATATGACCAAGAAGGGCTCCGATGTAGCTAACTGGGCTCCTGCTGCCGTGGAGGCTTTCCAGGAGTTGAAACGCCGGTTTACTTCGGCGCCTGTTTTGTGCCAGCCTGACGTCTCACTTCCCTTTCAGGTTGAGGTGGATGCTTCGGAGATTGGGGCAGGGGCCGTTTTGTCGCAGAGAGGCCCTGGTTGCTCTGTTATGAAACCTTGTGCCTTTTTCTCTAGGAAGTTTTCGCCTGCCGAGCGAAATTATGATGTGGGCAATCGGGAGTTGTTGGCCATGAAATGGGCATTTGAGGAGTGGCGTCATTGGCTCGAGGGTGCTAAGCATCGTGTGGTGGTCTTGACTGATCACAAAAATCTGATGTATCTCGAGTCTGCTAAACGCCTTAATCCGAGACAGGCCCGCTGGTCATTGTTTTTCTCCCGCTTTGATTTTGTTGTCTCGTATTTACCAGGTTCAAAGAATGTGAAGGCCGATGCTCTTTCTAGGAGCTTTGTGCCTGATGCTCCTGGAGTCGCTGATCCTGTTGGTATTCTTAAAGATGGAGTTATCTTGTCAGCTATTTCTCCGGATCTGCGACGTGTGTTGCAGAGATTTCAGGCTGATAGGCCTGAGTCTTGTCCACCTGACAGACTGTTTGTCCCGGATAAGTGGACCAGCAGAGTCATTTCCGAGGTTCATTCCTCGGTGTTGGCAGGTCACCCGGGAATTTTTGGCACCAGAGATCTGGTGGCCAGGTCCTTTTGGTGGCCTTCCTTGTCAAGGGATGTGCGGTCATTTGTGCAGTCCTGTGGGACTTGTGCTCGAGCTAAGCCTTGCTGTTCTCGTGCCAGCGGTTTGCTCTTGCCCTTGCCTGTCCCGAAGAGACCTTGGACACATATCTCCATGGATTTCATTTCTGATCTTCCGCTATCCCAGGGCATGTCCGTTATCTGGGTGATATGTGATCGCTTCTCAAAGATGGTCCATTTGGTTCCTTTGCCTAAGCTGCCTTCCTCTTCCGATCTGGTTCCTGTGTTTTTCCAGAACGTGGTTCGTTTGCACGGCATCCCTGAGAATATTGTGTCAGACAGAGGATCCCAGTTCGTTTCCAGATTCTGGCGATCCTTTTGTAGTAGGATGGGCATTGATTTGTCGTTTTCGTCTGCTTTCCATCCTCAGACTAATGGACAGACGGAGCGAACCAATCAGACTTTGGAGGCTTATTTGAGGTGTTTTGTCTCTGCTGATCAGGACGATTGGGTGACATTCTGCAACTCTGGTTTCCATCCTCGCTTTTCTTCGGGTCATGTGGAGCCTTCTGACTGTCCTGGGGTGGATTCTGTGGTGGATAGGTTGCAGCGGATCTGGAATCATGTGGTGGACAACTTGAAGTTGTCACAGGAGAGGGCTCAGCGCTTTGCCAACCGCCGCCGCGGTGTGGGTCCCCGACTACGCGTTGGGGATTTGGTATGGCTTTCTTCCCGCTTTGTTCCTATGAAGGTCTCCTCTCCCAAATTTAAACCTCGTTTTATTGGGCCTTACAAGATATTGGAAATCCTTAATCCTGTATCTTTTCGTCTGGATCTTCCTGTGTCGTTTGCTATCCACAACGTGTTTCATAGGTCCTTGTTGCGGCGGTACGTTGTGCCTGTGGTTCCTTCTGCTGAGCCTCCTGCTCCGGTGTTGGTTGAGGGCGAGTTGGAGTATGTGGTGGAGAAGATCTTGGATTCTCGCCTCTCCAGGCGGAGGCTTCAGTACCTGGTCAAGTGGAAGGGCTATGGTCAGGAGGATAATTCCTGGGTGGTCGCCTCTGATGTTCATGCGGCCGATTTAGTTCGTGCCTTTCATGCCGCTCATCCTGATCGCCCTGGTGGTCGTGGTGAGGGTTCGGTGACCCCTCACTAAGGTGGGGGTACTGTTGTGAATTTACTTTTTGCTCCCTCTAGTGGTTACTAGTTTTTTGACTCTGGTTTTTCTGTCATTCCTTTTATCCGCACCTGGGTCGTTAGTTAAGGGTGTTGCTATTTAAGCTCCCTGGACCTTCAGTTCAATGCCTGGCAACGTAGTTATCAGAGCTAGTCTGCTGTGCTCTTGTCTACTGATCCTGGTTCCAGTTATATCAGCTAAGTCTGCCTTTTGCTTTTTGCTATTTGTTTTGGTTTTGTATTTTTGTCCAGCTTGTTCCAAATATATATCCTGACCTTTGCTGGAAGCTCTAGGGGGCTGGTGTTCTCCCCCCGGACCGTTAGACGGTTCGGGGGTTCTTGAATTTCCAGTGTGGATTTTGATAGGGTTTTTGTTGACCATATAAGTTACCTTTCTTTATTCTGCTATCAGTAAGCGGGCCTCTCTGTGCTAAACCTGGTTCATTTCTGTGTTTGTCATTTCCTCTTACCTCACCGTTATTATTTGTGGGGGGCTTCTATCCAGCTTTGGGGTCCCCTTCTCTGGAGGCAAGAAAGGTCTTTTGTTTTCCTCTACTAGGGGTAGCTAGATTCTCCGGCTGGAGCGTGTCATCTAGAATCAACGTAGGAATGATCCCCGGCTACTTCTAGTGTTGGCGTTAGGAGTAGATATATGGTCAACCCAGCTACCACTGCCCTATGAGCTGGATTTTTGTATTCTGCAGACTTCCACGTTCCTCTGAGACCCTCGCCATTGGGGTCATAACACCCATGACTCCTCTATCCTCCTCCTCTCCTCCAGGACTCCTCTATCCTCATCCATGGCTATGCTATCCTCCTCCTCCCTCCAGGACTCCTCAATCCTCCTCCTTCCTCTAGGACTCCTCAATCCTCCTCTAGGACTCCTCTATCCTCCTCCCCTCTTCCAGGACTCCTCTATCCTCCATCTTCCTCCAAGACTCCTCAATCCTCCTCCTTTCTCTAGGACTCCTCTATCCTTCTCCAGGACGCCTCTATTCTCCTCCAGGACTCCTCAATCCTCCTCCTTCCTCTAGGACTCCTCTATCCTCCTCTAGGACTCCTCTATCCTGCTCCAGGACTCCTCAATCCTCCTCCTTCCTCTAGGATTCCTCTATCCTCCTCTAGGACTCCTCTATCCTCCTCTATCCTCCTCCAGGATTCCTCTATCCTCCTCCTTCCTCCAGGACTCCTCTATCCTCCTCCTTCCTCTAGGACTCCTCTATCCTCCTCCAGGACTCCTCCATCCTCCAGGACTCCTCCTTCCTCTAGGACTCCTCTATCCTCCTCCCCTCTTCCAGGACTCCTCTATCCTCCTCCTTCCTCCAAGACTCCTCTATCCTCCTCCAAGACTCCTCAATCCTCCTCCTTCCTCTAGGACTCCTCTATCCTCCTCCTTCCTCCAGGACTCCTCTATCCTCCTCCTTCCTCCAGGACTCCTCTATCCTCCTCCAAGACTCCTCTATCCTCCTCCAAGACTCCTCTATCCTCCTCCAAGACTCCTCTATCCTCCTCCAAGACTCCTCAATCCTCCTCCTTCCTCTAGGACTCCTCTATCCTCCTCCAGGACTCCTCAATCCTCCTCTTTCATCTAGGATTCCTCTATCCTCCTCCCCTCTTCCAGGACTCCTCTATCCTCCTCCTTCCTCCAGGACTCCTCTATCCTCCTCCAGGACTCCTCAATCCTCCTCTTTCATCTAGGACTCCTCTATCCTCCTCCCCTCTTCCAGGACTCCTCTATCCTCCTCTAGGACTCCTCTATCCTCCTCCCCTCTTCCAGGACTCCTCTATCCTCCTCTAGGACTCCTCTATCCTCCTCCAGGACTCCTCAATCCTCCTCCTTCCTCTAGGACTCCTCTATCCTCGTCCCCTCCTCCAGGACTCCTCTATCCTCCTCCAGGACTCCTCTATCCTCCTCCCCTCTTCCAGGACTTCTCTATCCTTCTCCTTCCTCTAGGACTCCTCTATCCTCCTCCAAGACTCCTCTATCCTCCTCCTTCCTCTAGGACTCCTCTATCCTCCTCCAGGACTCCTCAATCCTCCTCTTTCATCTAGGACTCCTCTATCCTCCTCCCCTCTTCCAGGACTCCTCTATCCTCCTCCTTCCTCCAGGACTCTTCTATCCTCCTCTAGGACTCCTCTATCCTCCTCCCCTCTTCCAGGACTCCTCTATCCTCCTCTAGGACTCCTCTATCCTCCTCCAGGACTCCTCAATCCTCCTCCAGGACTCCTCAATCCTCCTCCTTCCTCTAGGACTCCTCTATCCTCCTTCCTCCAGGACTCTTCTATCCTCCTCTAGGACTCCTCTATCCTCCTCCCCTCTTCCAGGACTCCTCTATCCTCCTCTAGGACTCCTCTATCCTCCTCCAGGACTCCTCAATCCTCCAGGACTCCTCAATCCTCCTCCTTCCTCTAGGACTCCTCTATCCTCCTCCCCTCCTCCAGGACTCCTCAATCCTCCTCCCCTCCTCCAGGACTCCTCAATCCTCCTCCTTCCTCCAGGACTCCTCAATCCTCCTCCAGGACTCCTCAATCCTCCTCCTTCCTCTAGGACTCCTCTATCCTCCTCCAGGACTCCTCAATCCTCCTTCCTCCAGGACTCCTCTATCCTCCTCCTTCCTCCAGGACTCCTCAATCCTCCTCCTTCCTCTAGGACTCCTCAATCCTCCTCCTTCCTCCAGGACTCCTCTATCCTCCTCCAGGACTCCTCTATCCTCCTCCCCTCTTCCAGGACTCCTCTATCCTCCTCCTTCCTCCAGGACTCTTCTATCCTCCTCTAGGACTCCTCTATCCTCCTCCCCTCTTCCAGGACTCCTCTATCCTCCTCTAGGACTCCTCTATCCTCCTCCAGGACTCCTCAATCCTCCTCCAGGACTCCTCAATCCTCCTCCTTCCTCTAGGACTCCTCTATCCTCCTCCCCTCCTCCAGGACTCCTCAATCCTCCTCCCCTCCTCCAGGACTCCTCAATCCTCCTCCTTCCTCCAGGACTCCTCAATCCTCCTCCCCTCCTCCAGGACTCCTCAATCCTCCTCCTTCCTCTAGGACTCCTCTATCCTCCTTCCTCCAGGACTCCTCTATCCTCCTCCTTCCTCCAGGACTCCTCAATCCTCCTCCTTCCTCTAGGACTCCTCAATCCTCCTCCTTCCTCCAGGACTCCTCTATCCTCCTCCAGGACTCCTCTATCCTCCTCCCCTCTTCCAGGACTCCTCTATCCTCCTCCAGGACTCCTCTATCCTCCTCCAGGACTCCTCTATCCTCCTCCTTCCTCCAGGACTCCTCTATCCTCCTCCAGGACTCCTCAATCCTCCTCCTTCCTCTAGGACTCCTCTATCCTCCTCCCCTCCTCCAGGACTCCTCTATCCTCCTCCCCTCCTCCAGGACTCCTCTATCCTCCTCCCCTCTTCCAGGACTCCTCTATCCTCCTCTAGGACTCCTCTATCCTCCTCCAGGACTCCTCAATCCTCCTCCTTCCTCTAGGACTCCTCTATCCTCGTCCCCTCCTCCAGGACTCCTCTATCCTCCTCCAGGACTCCTCTATCCTCCTCCCCTCTTCCAGGACTCCTCTATCCTTCTCCTTCCTCTAGGACTCCTCTATCCTCCTCCAAGACCCCTCTATCCTCCTCCTTCCTCTAGGACTCCTCTATCCTCCTCCAGGACTCCTCAATCCTCCTCTTTCATCTAGGACTCCTCTATCCTCCTCCCCTCTTCCAGGACTCCTCTATCCTCCTCCTTCCTCCAGGACTCTTCTATCCTCCTCTAGGACTCCTCTATCCTCCTCCCCTCTTCCAGGACTCCTCTATCCTCCTCTAGGACTCCTCTATCCTCCTCCAGGACTCCTCTATCCTCCTCCAGGACTCCTCAATCCTCCTCCTTCCTCTAGGACTCCTCTATCCTCCTCCCCTCCTCCAGGACTCCTCAATCCTCCTCCCCTCCTCCAGGACTCCTCAATCCTCCTCCTTCCTCCAGGACTCCTCAATCCTCCTCCAGGACTCCTCAATCCTCCTCCTTCCTCTAGGACTCCTCTATCCTCCTCCAGGACTCCTCAATCCTCCTTCCTCCAGGACTCCTCTATCCTCCTCCTTCCTCCAGGACTCCTCAATCCTCCTCCTTCCTCTAGGACTCCTCAATCCTCCTCCTTCCTCCAGGACTCCTCTATCCTCCTCCAGGACTCCTCTATCCTCCTCCCCTCTTCCAGGACTCCTCTATCCTCCTCCTTCCTCCAGGACTCTTCTATCCTCCTCTAGGACTCCTCTATCCTCCTCCCCTCTTCCAGGACTCCTCTATCCTCCTCTAGGACTCCTCTATCCTCCTCCAGGACTCCTCAATCCTCCTCCAGGACTCCTCAATCCTCCTCCTTCCTCTAGGACTCCTCTATCCTCCTCCCCTCCTCCAGGACTCCTCAATCCTCCTCCCCTCCTCCAGGACTCCTCAATCCTCCTCCTTCCTCCAGGACTCCTCAATCCTCCTCCCCTCCTCCAGGACTCCTCAATCCTCCTCCTTCCTCTAGGACTCCTCTATCCTCCTTCCTCCAGGACTCCTCTATCCTCCTCCTTCCTCCAGGACTCCTCAATCCTCCTCCTTCCTCTTGGACTCCTCAATCCTCCTCCTTCCTCCAGGACTCCTCTATCCTCCTCCAGGACTCCTCTATCCTCCTCCCCTCTTCCAGGACTCCTCTATCCTCCTCCAGGACTCCTCTATCCTCCTCCAGGACTCCTCTATCCTCCTCCTTCCTCCAGGACTCCTCTATCCTCCTCCAGGACTCCTCAATCCTCCTCCTTCCTCTAGGACTCCTCTATCCTCCTCCCCTCCTCCAGGACTCCTCTATCCTCCTCCCCTCCTCCAGGACTCCTCTATCCTCCTCCCCTCTTCCAGGACTCCTCTATCCTCCTCTAGGACTCCTCTATCCTCCTCCAGGACTCCTCAATCCTCCTCCTTCCTCTAGGACTCCTCTATCCTCGTCCCCTCCTCCAGGACTCCTCTATCCTCCTCCAGGACTCCTCTATCCTCCTCCCCTCTTCCAGGACTCCTCTATCCTTCTCCTTCCTCTAGGACTCCTCTATCCTCCTCCAAGACTCCTCTATCCTCCTCCTTCCTCTAGGACTCCTCTATCCTCCTCCAGGACTCCTCAATCCTCCTCTTTCATCTAGGACTCCTCTATCCTCCTCCCCTCTTCCAGGACTCCTCTATCCTCCTCCTTCCTCCAGGACTCTTCTATCCTCCTCTAGGACTCCTCTATCCTCCTCCCCTCTTCCAGGACTCCTCTATCCTCCTCTAGGACTCCTCTATCCTCCTCCAGGACTCCTCTATCCTCCTCCAGGACTCCTCAATCCTCCTCCTTCCTCTAGGACTCCTCTATCCTCCTCCCCTCCTCCAGGACTCCTCAATCCTCCTCCCCTCCTCCAGGACTCCTCAATCCTCCTCCTTCCTCCAGGACTCCTCAATCCTCCTCCAGGACTCCTCAATCCTCCTCCTTCCTCTAGGACTCCTCTATCCTCCTCCAGGACTCCTCAATCCTCCTTCCTCCAGGACTCCTCTATCCTCCTCCTTCCTCCAGGACTCCTCAATCCTCCTCCTTCCTCTAGGACTCCTCAATCCTCCTCCTTCCTCCAGGACTCCTCTATCCTCCTCCAGGACTCCTCTATCCTCCTCCCCTCTTCCAGGACTCCTCTATCCTCCTCCTTCCTCCAGGACTCTTCTATCCTCCTCTAGGACTCCTCTATCCTCCTCCCCTCTTCCAGGACTCCTCTATCCTCCTCTAGGACTCCTCTATCCTCCTCCAGGACTCCTCAATCCTCCTCCAGGACTCCTCAATCCTCCTCCTTCCTCTAGGACTCCTCTATCCTCCTCCCCTCCTCCAGGACTCCTCAATCCTCCTCCCCTCCTCCAGGACTCCTCAATCCTCCTCCTTCCTCCAGGACTCCTCAATCCTCCTCCCCTCCTCCAGGACTCCTCAATCCTCCTCCTTCCTCTAGGACTCCTCTATCCTCCTTCCTCCAGGACTCCTCTATCCTCCTCCTTCCTCCAGGACTCCTCAATCCTCCTCCTTCCTCTAGGACTCCTCAATCCTCCTCCTTCCTCCAGGACTCCTCTATCCTCCTCCAGGACTCCTCTATCCTCCTCCCCTCTTCCAGGACTCCTCTATCCTCCTCCAGGACTCCTCTATCCTCCTCCAGGACTCCTCTATCCTCCTCCTTCCTCCAGGACTCCTCTATCCTCCTCCAGGACTCCTCAATCCTCCTCCTTCCTCCAGGACTCCTCTATCCTCCTCCCCTCCTCCAGGACTCCTCTATCCTCCTCCCCTCCTCCAGGACTCCTCTATCCTCCTCCCTCCAGACTCCACATAGACTGTCAGCACTATCACCTATTCCTTCCATGGTAATGTGACAGATGGGGGGTCCAGGCTGCTCCCCTTATCTCCCCTCGGTCACATATCACTGCTTTGCTATGGGTGACATTTCTTGCCCGCTCCCCACTTTCTGACCATGGTAGGAGGCCGCGTCTCTCGAGGATCGGAGTAATTACCTGCAGAGGAAAGTAACCGGAGCGTATTCCGGATTAATCAGGGGTCGGTGACAGATGTGATAGAATCGTGGGGTCACGGCGGGGGCCGCATCACAGCCAATATCTCGTCATTTCTCCAGTGCAAGAAAAATAGGAAGTGAAGCAACTCCGCAGCCAAACCTGCCACCGTTCTGTGCACACAGCTCCCCTGCACAGTGCCGGGCTGGGGTGCCAAGTGCCCACCAGTACCAATGACTTTGGGGGTCACATACTGACTACGGGGGGAGCGGGGGTCACACACTGACTACAGGGAGAGCGGGGGTCACACACTGACTACAGGGAGAGCGGGGGTCACACACTGACTACAGGGAGAGCGGGGGTCACACACTGACTATGGGGAGAGCGGGGGTCACACACTGACTATGGGGAGAGCGGGGGTCACACACTGACTACAGGGAGAGCGGGGGTCACACACTGACTACGGGGGGAGCGGGGGTCACACACTGACTACGGGGGGAGCGGGGGTCACACACTGACTACGGGGGGAGCGGGGGTCACACACTGACTACGGGGGGAGCGGGGGTCACACACTGACTATGGGGAGAGCGGAGGTCACACACTGACTATGGGGAGAGCGGAGGTCACACACTGACTATGGGGAGAGCGGGGGTCACACACTGACTACGGGGAGAGCGGGGGTCACACACTATGGGGAGAGCGGGGGTCACACACTGACTACGGGGGAGCGGGGGTCACACACTGACTACAGGGAGAGCGGGGGTCACACACTGACTACGGGGGGAGCGGGGGTCACACACTGACTACGGGGGGAGCGGGGGTCACACACTGACTACGGGGGGAGCGGGGGTCACACACTGACTACGGGGGGAGCGGGGGTCACACACTGACTATGGGGAGAGCGGAGGTCACACACTGACTATGGGGAGAGCGGAGGTCACACACTGACTATGGGGAGAGCGGGGGTCACACACTGACTACGGGGAGAGCGGGGGTCACACACTATGGGGAGAGCGGGGGTCACACACTGACTACAGGGAGAGCGGGGGTCATACACTGACTATGGGGAGAGCGGAGGTCACACACTGACTATGGGGAGAGCGGGGGTCACACACTGACTACAGGGAGAGCGGGGGTCATACACTGACTATGGGGAGAGCGGGGGTCACACACTGACTACAGGGAGAGCGGGGGTCATACACTGACTATGGGGAGAGCGGGGGTCACACACTGACTACGGGGAGAGCGGGGGTCACACACTGACTACGGGGAGAGCGGGGGTCACACACTGACTATGGGGAGAGCGGAGGTCACACACTGACTATGGGGAGAGCGGGGGTCACACACTGACTATGGGGAGAGCGGGGGTCACACACTGACTACGGGGGAGCGGGGGTCACACACTGACTACAGGGAGAGCGGGGGTCACACACTGACTACAGGGAGAGCGGAGGTCACACACTGACTACGGGGGGAGCGGGGGTCACACACTGACTACGGGGGGAGCGGGGGTCACACACTGACTACGGGGGGAGCGGGGGTCACACACTGACTATGGGGAGAGCGGAGGTCACACACTGACTATGGGGAGAGCGGAGGTCACACACTGACTATGGGGAGAGCGGGGGTCACACACTGACTACGGGGAGAGCGGAGGTCACACACTGACTATGGGGAGAGCGGGGGTCATACTGACTCAGTTATAAGTTAGTGGCGAGCGTGCTCGGATAAGGTGTGGTCTTGCTCGTGTGATAACCGAGGGTCTTCAGCTCGAATAATATGTCCGTTTCCCAGCGGCTGCTCGATAGAAGCAAAACATGCGGGGATCGTCTAACAAACCGACAATCCCCGCATGTGCTGCAGCTAATGGCCGCGAGCCCTGCAGCCGCGGATAGCGCACGCTCGCCCATCACTATTAGGAGGGTCTAGTTGGTTTTGCAGCTCAGCAGTCAGTATCACACAAGAGAGGATTAGATACAGCAGCTCAGCAGACAGTATCACACCTGACTTAGATACACAGCTCAGCAGCCAGTATCACACCTGACTTAGATACAGCAGCTCAGCATCCAGTATCACACCTGACTTAGATACACAGCTCAGCAGCCAGTATCACACCTGACTTAGATACAGCAGCTCAGCAGACAGTATCACACCTGACTTAGATACACAGTTCAGCAGACAGTATCACACCTGACTTAGATACACAGCTCAGCAGTCAGTATCACACAGGAGAGGATTACATACACAGCTCAGCAGCCAGTATCACACCTGACTTAGATACACAGCTCAGCAGCCAGTATCACACCTGACTTAGATACAGCAGCTCAGCAGACAGTATCACACCTGACTTAGATACAGCAGCTCAGCAGACAGTATCACACCTGACTTAGATACACAGCTCAGCAGACAGTATCACACCTGACTTAGATACAGCAGCTCAGCAGACAGTATCACACCTGACTTAGATACAGCAGCTCAGCAGACAGTATCACACCTGACTTAGATACACAGCTCAGCAGACAGTATCACACCTGACTTAGATACACAGCTCAGCAGACAGTATCACACCTGACTTAGATACACAGCTCAGCAATCAGTATCACACAGGAGAGGATTACATACACAGCTCAGCAGCCAGTATCACACCTGACTTAGATACACAGCTCAGCAGCCAGTATCACACCTGACTTAGATACAGCAGCTCAGCAGACAGTATCACACCTGACTTAGATACACAGCTCAGCAGCCAGTATCACACCTGACTTAGATACACAGCTCAGCAGACAGTATCACACCTGACTTAGATACACAGCTCAGCAGTCAGTATCACACAGGAGAGGATTAGATACACAACTCAGCAGTCAGTATCACACAGGAGAGGATTACATACACAGCTCAGCAGCCAGTATCACACCTGACTTAGATACACAGCTCAGCAGACAGTATCACACCTGACTTAGATACACAGCTCAGCAGTCAGTATCACACAGGAGAGGATTAGATACACAACTCAGCAGTCAGTATCACACAGGATAGGATTACATACACAGCTCAGCAGCCAGTATCACACCTGACTTAGATACAGCAGCTCAGCAGACAGTATCACACCTGACTTAGATACACAGCTCAGCAGACAGTATCACACCTGACTTAGATACACAGCTCAGCAGACAGTATCACACCTGACTTAGATACACAGCTCAGCATCCAGTATCACACCTGACTTAGATACAGCAGCTCAGCAGACAGTATCACACCTGACTTAGATACACAGCTCAGCATACAGTATCACACCTGACTTAGATACAGCAGCTCAGCAGCCAGTATCACACCTGACTTAGATACAGCAGCTCAGCAGACAGTATCACACCTGACTTAGATACACAGCTCAGCAGACAGTATCACACCTGACTTAGATACACAGCTCAGCAGTCAGTATCACACAGGAGAGGATTACATACACAGCTCAGCAGCCAGTATCACACCTGACTTAGATACAGCAGCTCAGCAGACAGTATCACACCTGACTTAGATACACAGCTCAGCAGCCAGTATCACACCTGACTTAGATACACAGCTCAGCAGTCAGTATCACACCTGATTTAGATACAGCAGCTCAGCAGACAGTATCACACCTGACTTAGATACACAGCTCAGCAGACAGTATCACACCTGACTTAGATACACAGCTCAGCAGTCAGTATCACACAGGAGAGGATTACATACACAGCTCAGCAGCCAGTATCACACCTGACTTAGATTCACAGCTCAGCAGCCAGTATCACACCTGACTTAGATACAGCAGCTCAGCAGACAGTATCACACCTGACTTAGATACACAGCTCAGCAGACAGTATCACACCTGACTTAGATACACAGCTCAGCAGACAGTATCACACCTGACTTAGATACACAGCTCAGCAGACAGTATCACACCTGACTTAGATACACAGCTCAGCAGACAGTATCACACCTGACTTAGATACACAGCTCAGCAGACAGTATCACACCTGACTTAGATACACAGCTCAGCAGACAGTATCACACCTGACTTAGATACACAGCTCAGCAGACAGTATCACACCTGACTTAGATACACAGCTCAGCAGTCAGTATCACACAGGAGAGGATTACATACACAGCTCAGCAGACAGTATCACACCTGACTTAGATACACAGCTCAGCAGACAGTATCACACCTGACTTAGATACACAGCTCAGCAGACAGTATCACACCTGACTTAGATACACAGCTCAGCAGACAGTATCACACCTGACTTAGATACACAGCTCAGCAGACAGTATCACACCTGACTTAGATACACAGCTCAGCAGCCAGTATCACACCTGACTTAGATACACAGCTCAGCAGTCAGTATCACACCTGATTTAGATACAGCAGCTCAGCAGACAGTATCACACCTGACTTAGATACACAGCTCAGCAGACAGTATCACACCTGACTTAGATACACAGCTCAGCAGTCAGTATCACACAGGAGAGGATTACATACACAGCTCAGCAGCCAGTATCACACCTGACTTAGATTCACAGCTCAGCAGCCAGTATCACACCTGACTTAGATACAGCAGCTCAGCAGACAGTATCACACCTGACTTAGATACACAGCTCAGCAGACAGTATCACACCTGACTTAGATACACAGCTCAGCAGACAGTATCACACCTGACTTAGATACACAGCTCAGCAGACAGTATCACACCTGACTTAGATACACAGCTCAGCAGACAGTATCACACCTGACTTAGATACACAGCTCAGCAGACAGTATCACACCTGACTTAGATACACAGCTCAGCAGTCAGTATCACACAGGAGAGGATTACATACACAGCTCAGCAGACAGTATCACACCTGACTTAGATACACAGCTCAGCAGACAGTATCACACCTGACTTAGATACACAGCTCAGCAGACAGTATCACACCTGACTTAGATACACAGCTCAGCAGACAGTATCACACCTGACTTAGATACACAGCTCAGCAGCCAGTATCACACCTGACTTAGATACACAGCTCAGCAGCCAGTATCACACCTGACTTAGATACACAGCTCAGCAGACAGTATCACACCTGACTTAGATACACAGCTCAGCATACAGTATCACACCTGACTTAGATACACAGCTCAGCATACAGTATCACACCTGACTTAGATACACAGCTCAGCAGCCAGTATCACACCTGACTTAGATACACAGCTCAGCAGACAGTATCACACCTGACTTAGATACACAGCTCAGCAGTCAGTATCACACAGGAGAGGATTACATACACAGCTCAGCAGCCAGTATCACACCTGACTTAGATACAGCAGCTCAGCAGACAGTATCACACCTGACTTAGATACACAGCTCAGCAGACAGTATCACACCTGACTTAGATACATAGCTCAGCAGACAGTATCACACCTGACTTAGATACACAGCTCACTGCCTCTGGGTATGACATAAGTTTGTGCACCCCCTCATTACCTGTACACTGTGGTCGGCGGTTCGTTACATTCCGTCGTTGCGTTACATTCACACGTCGCAGCGGATCGTGATCGTCCGGGACGGGATGAGGCCGCAGGGAAGACACAATGTATCTCACCCATGAAATAATAAGCTGGAGAATTCATCGCCCTCCCACAATCTCGCGCTCGCCCTTCATGGCTGACGTCCTGGGGCTGATGGTTCATCAGGCGACATCTCACGTCATGTTCGCTTAGCTGCGCCAACAGGACTTCGCCGGGCGCCGCGGCCGAACATGGAAAATGGGCAAAGAAAGCAAATCCTGGGGAAAATCCGGCGGTGCGGAAAATCAGCGCGTTTACCCTCATCAGCGTCATTAGACGAGGGGCCGCTGAGCCGCAGTCATTCTCTGCAGCCCACGGTGGTCATCTGCAATGTAAACAGCCGCTAATGGAGGGACAGCGAGCACCAAGCTGCAGAAAAGACTGATGATGCCTGCACGCCGCCATAATCCCACGGACTATTACAGACGGCGGCGGTCGTCAGAGTTGGACTGAGCACTCCATCAGAGGTGGTCTGGGAACACAGAGGTGGTCTGGGAACGTCATCAGATGTGGACTGGGAACGCCGTCAGGTGGACTGGGCACGCCGTCAGAGGTGGACTGGGCACTGCATCGGATGTGGACCGGGAACGCCGTCACAGGTGGTCTGGGCACGCCGTCAGAGGTGGTCTGGGCACGCCGTCAGAGGTGGTCTGAGCACACAGTCAGAGGTGGACTGGGCACGCCGTCAGAGGTGGACTGGGCACGCCGTCAGAGGTGGACTGGGCACGCCGTCAGAGGAGGACTGGGCACGCCGTCAGAGGAGGACTGGGCACGCCGTCAGAGGTGGACTGGGCACGCCGTCAGAGGTGGACTGGGCATGCCGTCAGAGGTGGTCTGAGCACGCCGTCAGAGGTGGTCTGAGCACGCCGTCAGAGGTGGACTGGGCACGCCGTCAGAGGTGGACTGGGCACGCCGTCAGAGGTGGACTGGGCACGCCGTCAGAGGTGGACTGGGCACGCCGTCAGAGGTGGTCTGGGCACGCCGTCAGAGGTGGACTGAGCACGCCGTCAGAGGTGGACTGGGCACACAGTCAGAGGTGGACTGAGCACGCTGTCAGAGGTGGACTGAGCACGCCGTCAGAGGTGGTCTGAGCACACAGTCAGAGGTGGACTGGGCACGCCGTCAGAGGTGGTCTGAGCACACAGTCAGAGGTGGACTGGGCACGCCGTCAGAGGTGGACTGAGCACACAGTCAGAGGTGGACTGGGCACGCCGTCAGAGGTGGACTGAGCACGCCGTCAGAGGTGGACTGGGCACACAGTCAGAGGTGGACTGGGAACGCCGTCAGAGGTGGACTGAGCACGCCGTCAGAGGTGGACTGAGCACACAGTCAGAGGTGGACTGGGCACGCCGTCAGATGTGGACTGAGCACGCAGTCAGAGGTGGACTGGGCACGCCGTCAGAGGTGGACTGGGCACGCCGTCAGAGGAGGACTGGGCACGCCGTCAGAGGTGGACTGGGCATGCCGTCAGAGGAGGACTGGGCACGCCGTCAGAGGTGGACTGGGCACGCTGTCAGAGGTGGACTGGGCACACAGTCAGAGGTGGACTGGGAACGCCGTCAGAGGTGGACTGAGCACACAGTCAGAGGTGGACTGGGCACGCCGTCAGAGGTGGACTGGGCACGCCGTCAGAGGTGGACTGGGCATGCCGTCAGAGGAGGACTGGGCACGCCGTCAGAGGTGGACTGGGCATGCCGTCAGAGGAGGACTGGGCACGCCGTCAGAGGTGGACTGGGCACGCCGTCAGAGGTGGACTGGGCATGCCGTCAGAGGAGGACTGGGCACGCCGTCAGAGGTGGTCTGAGCACGCCGTCAGAGGTGGTCTGAGCACGCCGTCAGAGGTGGACTGGGCACGCCGTCAGAGGTGGACTGGGCACGCCGTCAGAGGTGGTCTGGGCACGCCGTCAGAGGTGGACTGAGCACGCCGTCAGAGGTGGACTGGGCACACAGTCAGAGGTGGACTGAGCACGCTGTCAGAGGTGGACTGAGCACGCTGTCAGAGGTGGACTGAGCACGCCGTCAGAGGTGGTCTGAGCACACAGTCAGAGGTGGACTGGGCACGCCGTCAGAGGTGGTCTGAGCACACAGTCAGAGGTGGACTGGGCACGCCGTCAGAGGTGGACTGAGCACACAGTCAGAGGTGGACTGGGCACGCCGTCAGAGGTGGTCTGGGCACGCCGTCAGAGGTGGACTGGGCACACAGTCAGAGGTGGACTGGGCACGCCGTCAGAGGTGGTCTGGGCACGCCGTCAGAGGTGGACTGGGCACGCAGTCAGAGGTGGACTGGGCACGCCGTCAGATGTGGACTGAGCACGCAGTCAGAGGTGGACTGGGCACGCAGTCAGAGGTGGACTGGGCACGCCGTCAGAGGTGGTCTGGGCACGCCGTCAGAGGTGGACTGAGCACGCCGTCAGAGGTGGACTGGGCACACAGTCAGAGGTGGACTGAGCACGCTGTCAGAGGTGGACTGAGCACACAGTCAGAGGTGGACTGGGCACGCCGTCAGAGGTGGACTGGGCACGCCGTCAGAGGTGGACTGGGCACGCCGTCAGAGGTGGTCTGAGCACACAGTCAGAGGTGGACTGGGCACGCCGTCAGAGGTGGACTGAGCACGCCGTCAGAGGTGGACTGGGCACACAGTCAGAGGTGGACTGAGCACGCTGTCAGAGGTGGACTGAGCACACAGTCAGAGGTGGACTGGGCACGCCGTCAGAGGTGGACTGGGCACGCCGTCAGAGGTGGACTGGGCACGCCGTCAGAGGTGGTCTGAGCACACAGTCAGAGGTGGACTGGGCACGCCGTCAGAGGTGGACTGGGCACACAGTCAGAGGTGGACTGGGCACACAGTCAGAGGTGGACTGAGCACGCCCGTCCCAGCATTACTAGATATAATCAGCGGCGCCCTCTGACGCTTCTCTCCCATTGGTTTCACTGATCCGAATACAAGGTCACATGACCTCAGAGGAAGCGACAATGAAACATTGTATCCAGTGTTAAAGGGCCAGTCACCCCAGAGACCCTGTGTGTCAGGACTGGCAGGAGGCTGAGGGGCTATACGTGCACACTGGCCTTCAGCCCCCAATAAGCAGGTGCATTATGGGACTTCTCATTTGCAGGTTTATTATGGAAAGTGACATTATTCTGCATTTCTTCTTCTTTTACCTGAAGAAGGTGACGAAGAATTGCACCAGGTCCATGATGGTGTTGTGCTGCGAGAACGCGATCTGAAAGACAAAAGCAGAAACCGGGATTAACCCCAGAGCTCCCGGCTGCAGAATATTGCACTTTCTGTTGGTGAAGACTGGAGGAGAATCTGGAGGTTTCCTGCGACCTTCCTGCGTCTTTCAGCTTCTCCGCGGGGCCCGGCTCCTCCACACCGAGCAGAACATATGCTGAGGAAGACGGCAAGACCCCCGGATACGGTCCACCTGACAGAAAGGTGACCTTCAGAGGGGAACATCTCTGGGCCCAAAACAAGAGACTAAAGGCGGCAAAGAAGGACCACTCTGCCATGTACACACTAACTATGGGGACAGGATGTAAGAGCAGAACAGTGAGTGCAGCTCTGGAGGAGACTGGAGGATAAGACAGGATGTAAGAGCAGACTAGTGACTGCAGCCACAATAATGAATAGCTGCCATTCTCTCCTCTATGGCTGCGGTCCTGTGGCCCCCGGGGCCCCTGCCGCCTGTCATCCTCCATACATCTTATGTATATTTGCAGACTGTTAATTCTCGTGTAATTATTTCTCCGCTCTGGAATCAGGAAGTAATTTCACCTCATCGGAGACAAATTGGAAATTGCTTTAATTAAGTGAAGCGACAGCAGCGAGAAGGAGGCGGCGAAGGGTCCGCGCAAATCTTACCTGCGGGGAAAGGGACCAACATCCACTATCTACACATACAAGGGGGTTATATCAGTACTGGAGCGTTATAAGAGGGGCTAATATCAGTCACATATGATGTAATGTCTGGGGGTTATATCAGTACTGGAGCGTTATAAGAGGGGCTGATATCAGTCACAAACGGTGTAATGTCTGGGGGTTATATCAGTACTGGAGTGTAAGGAAATAGGAAGAATTTCTTATTACTTCAATTACACATACAGAGCTCTCAGCTGCAGTTTCCTCTGCCTGCATGTGCCTGTGTGCGATTTCACCTTCCCCCTCCCTCCCCTCTGCTATACAGCTGTAATGTGAGACCAGCGTGCCAGCAACCTTCACTGAGCACTTTATGGCTTTAAGCTGGGAAAGGCAGCCATAGTCCCATGTGCTCTTGTTCCTGTAGAGACTTAATAGTAAGGCATGTAACCAAAAAAGCCCTAGGCGCTCTACAAAGGTGTACACAAAATAGTATGGGGTGCAAGTGAGTGATAAATCAAATGAATAATGAGAGAAAAAGCATCACTCCAAATATGCACACCACATACACAAAAATAAGAGACATGATAATAAATCATATATGAAAAAACAAGATTTTTATTGACACACAACACACAATATAAAACATAATTAAAAACAGCAAAGAGCCTTGTCCATACACAATCATATAAATCTGAGTATAAGAGTGAATACTCAACAAAATAGTGTGATGAGGACTACCTGAATGCAAGCCTGTGCAGCTATAGGCAAAAAGGGGTTAATAGAAGCAAGCCAGAAAACAGTCCTTCAGGCTAGCAATATAAAGCCCCCTAGCAACCATGATAGTAACCCACTGGGCAATATAACAAGTCAATACCTAGATGGCAAAAGACTGCACCTATGTGGCTCATGGGATAAAAATACACTACGCTATCTAGCAAATAAGAGTGACCAAATGGACTCCAGCATAAGTCCCAAGGTCACCATGAATATGGTGAGGAGATGCAGCAATACATAATGAAAGACCCCAGAAAATGCTGAGGCCAAGTTACCCAGTGCGAGGTAGCAACCCAAAAGCAGATCCACAGGAAAGCAGGTGGAGAGGACAAGGCCCAGTGCAGCCCCACGCGTATCGCCCCCACTGATAGGGCTTCATCAGGGGATCTGCTTTTGGGTTGCTACCTCGCACTGGGTAACTTGGCCTCAGCATTTTCTGGGGTCTTTCATTATGTATTGCTGCATCTCCTCACCATATTCATGGTGACCTTGGGACTTATGCTGGAGTCCCTTTGGTCACTCTTATTTGCTAGATAGCGTAGTGTATTTTTATCCCATGAGCCACATAGGTGCAGTCTTTTGCCATCTAGGTATTGACTTGTTATATTGCCCAGTGGGTTACTATCATGGTTGCTAGGGGGCTTTATATTGCTAGCCTGAAGGACTGTTTTCTGGCTTGCTTCTATTAACCCCTTTTTGCCTATAGCTGCACAGGCTTGCATTCAGGTAGTCCTCATCACACTATTTTGCTGAGTATTCACTCTTATACTCAGATTTATATGATTGTGTATGGACAAGGCTCTTTGCTGTTTTTAATTATGTCTTATATTGTGTGTTGTCGAGGGTGAGTTACAAGGTTTTATCTAGGCCACGCCAGTTTGGTGGGGTTGGTCTACCCAACCTCCGAAACTATTGCAGGGCGGCCATATTAGTTCGCCTCTTGGACTGGAAATATAAAATTAAATTTAAAAAATGGGTAGAGTTGGAACAAGAATGGTCCGATTTGCCTCTTCAGTATCTTCAGTGGATCCCAAAGCAATATGCTCTTCAACAGGGGAGATTTTCCTTCCTAACCTCAGAGGCTATGAGGGCATGGCACTGCAGTGGGGTGAAGGGGTCCGCTCCTTCTGGGGCCAGCCTTCTTACACCTATTTTTTGCAACCCGGCATTTCCTCCGGGCATTCACAGGAAAGCCTTCATGGGATGGAAATACGAGGATGACATACGGGTTGGTGATATCTTACAGCGTGGCGAGACTCCCACCCTCTGTTCCCTCCAAACCCAATCTCCCTCCACTAAACTTCTTTGGTGGGAGTACTTGCAGGTCCGGTCCTTCCTGGCCTCTTTGAATTTGCCAAGGGGTTCGAACTGTAGACTCTCTCCCTTGGAACTGTTGTTTGCCGGTGGAGACCCCCCGAGCAGGGGAATCTCTTCCCTCTACTCAATTTTTTCAACACCTGACTCTGACGCAAGGCTCTATTTCCAGTCTGCTTGGGAGAAGGATTTAGGGCGGACTCTGTCGGATGAGGATTGGGAGCGTTGCTTCCTGATGAACCATAAACTCCCGAGTTCCAGTGAGGCCTCGGAGAAGGGGTATAAACTGCAATATAGGTGGTACCTCACACCTGACAGGTTACACAAATTTTCTCCCTCAATTTCAAACTGCTGCTGGAGGTGTGGAAATGGCATTGGCTCCCTTTTGCATATCTGGTGGGGCTGCCCCTTGATTAGAACATTCTGGGACCAAGTGTTCCGAAATTATGGTTTGATCACAGGCAAGCACATCACCGGTACTCCAGAGATAGCATTGCTCTCCATGATTCCCGGTTCGGTGAGATCCCAAAAAAAGGACATCCTTAAATTTTGCCTAGCAGCTGCTAGAACGGTCATCCCCCGCCGATGGCGAGACCCGGTTCCCCCCGATGTTGTGGAGTGGTTTTCAGAATTTGAAACCATCTTTAGGATGGAGGAAATTGA
Source organism: Ranitomeya variabilis (assembly GCF_051348905.1). Lineage (NCBI taxonomy): Eukaryota > Metazoa > Chordata > Amphibia > Anura > Dendrobatidae > Ranitomeya > Ranitomeya variabilis. The sequence goes on from NC_135235.1 coordinate 9,735,461, forward strand.
AGCAGACCTTTCACAGACAAGGGTCTCCTTCTTAGGTACCTGGACTGAATGGATTCTATTTAAAGATTCTGCTCGTTTCCCTGACCTGTGTACCTGAATACACCTGTCTATTCTACAGTCGATTACTAAGCTACTCTTCCTTTCTTTTCGTGTTCTCATTTTATATATCTTTTCTTGAGCCCCACCTAATTGGGCTCCCCCCTCTATTTTTTCTTCTATCTCCCCCCTGGGTGAGCTGTTCACCTTCCACCAGCTCGGTGTGATAGGTCTGTACCATGATTTACCAGTTACTTTTACAATGATACTATCTGCGTGCATGTCTCGCTTTAGGGGACATGGGCGCACTGATTTTAGGTATGCTTTACTTTATTTACGGTAATGAAAGTCCTCGCCTGTTGCGGGGGCAAGGAGTTATTGCTTATATGTTAAAGATACCGTAGTCATTCTTGAGGGTTTACTCCCTCTAATTTTTTTTTTTTCTCTCTTTTTTGTAAGATTTATGCAAGGTTTGTGAATGAGTGTTTTTTTGTGTTACTCTTCTCGAATTGTATATTATAAGAAAAAGTACTTTGATCATTGACGTAGTTTTCAACTACTGTTTTTCTTGTAAAATTCTCTTCTCTTTAATAAAAATATATTTAACCATATATTGTGTGTTGTGTGTCAATAAAAATCTTGTTTTTTCATATATGATTTATTATCATGTCTCTTATTTTTGTGTATGTGGTGTGCATATTTGGAGTGATGCTTTTTCTCTCATTATTTAATAGTAAGGCATAACTCGACCCCAATCAGTCACAGAGATATGAAAGTTATACATTTGGGACGTGCGACAATAGGGCTACACGCCGGTGCGTTTTCTGAGCGCAGCGCATCGCAGGGACCGAGAGACGGATTGCAGTTTAAGTGGTCATATATCTACCTCTTGTTTACACATAAAGGGACCCCCATGACGTGGGGAGCATCATGATCACTGTGTCGTCTTTCTAGGAGGTTAATACGCCAAGATAGGCGGGATGATGGTTTTTCATATACTCAAGAGAGAGGAGTGCATTCATAGCTCTGCCCACCCCATGAGGTCATCCAGGGGGAGAGACCCTTAGTTTTGGTCAAAGGTATAAAACTCAGATGCCCAGACAAAGGGGGGTCTTTTGCCGGGGGATTCAGCTACGACAGGCTGTGCAGTCTGACCTGAAGATAAGTGGGGAAGGTCCCCTCCCCTGCCACCACACAGTGTACCATTGAATGATATGAAAGAACCGTAAGTCGATTTTCACCGTTAATCCTTTTTATTTGTAATTGTTTGTACATACGATACTTGTCTTCTTTTATAATATCCTTTTACCCTTTTGTAAACACTGCCTACCTTTTTGGAGTAAAATAAATAAAATTACTAGCTTTTTCTCCTTGCTCTATAACGTACTGTCACGTCCTTTACACTACTAATGTGAGGGGGCTTCGGACCCGTTATTAATTAACAAATCGGAGCTGGTGGCAGCGGATTTGTCCTGTGCATTTGGGAGGCTTTGTAGCAATGGACGGCGTTGATAATTATTGTGCCCGCCTGAGTGGGAGCAGTTATATCGCCCTCGCTGCAGTGTGCCCATTAGCCAGTACAAAGTAAGGCTATATCTGTGTATCGATATACTTTTCTGGTTTCCTGATGAAGGAGTCATAGTACTCTGAAACGCGTTGAATAAAGCCACTTTTCATCTGAATCTCCATTTGGACTTCTATCTTTCAAGCAGCGCGGAGTTAATCCACCTTTTTATCCCTTTATGCTTTCTTTACTCTGGCTGGTCACCGGTGGATCTGCCGCAGCTAATATTTCTATGAGCCGGTGTTTGGGCTCTATCTGGTGAGTAAAATCTGATTAGAGGTATCTCCTAATACCCAGATAACACCCTATTGCGCTTTTACTTTCCTTCCAGCTTTTTATTGGTTCATTTCTTTGTGATTTGTGTTGTTTTTTGTCGTCTGATTGGACTTTTGTTCTTATGTTTTGTTCTGTTGTGTTTTATTTTGTAATATATCGTAGTTGTGTCACGTGAAGTCATTTCTATCTATATAATCATCTAAGGTGTACTTCCGTCTGTCTGTCTGTCTGTCTGCCAGACAGGCCGCGACCAATCAGCTACAGGCTTAGTCCGGCCGTGAATTGGCCCCTCCCTACTCCCCTCCAGTCAGTGCCAATGTCGGACCAACTTTTTACTATTGATGCTGCCTATCTGGGTAATTTCACAATGCATCACTGGGAACGGAAGCTGGCGGCAGCATCGCGGGCATCGGGACAGCTTCGGTGGACGCCAGAGGGTGAGTATATAACTATTTTTTATTTTAATTTTATTTTTTTAACAGGGATATGGTGCCCACACTGCTATATACTAAGTGGGCTGTGCTATGTACTATGTGGCTGTGCTATATACTGCGTGGGCTGTGTTATATACTGCGTGGGCTGTGTTATATACTGCGTGGGCTGTGCTATATACTACGTGGCTGTGCTATATACTGCGTGGGCTGTGTTATATACTGTGTGGGCTGTCCTATATACTGTGTGGGCTGTGCTATATACTACGTGGCTGTGCTATATACTGCGTGGGCTGTGCTATATACTACGTGGCTGTGCTATATACTGCGTGGGCTGTGCTATATACTGCGTGGGCTGTGCTATACACTACGTGGGCTGTGCTATATACTGCGTGGGCTGTGTTATATACTGCATGGGCTGTGCTATATATTACGTGGCTGTGCTATATACTACGTGGCTGTGTTATATACTGCGTGGGCTGTGTTATATACTGCGTGGGCTGTCCTATATACTGCGTGGGCTGTGCTATATACTACGTGGCTGTGCTATATACTGCGTGGGCTGTGCTATATACTGCGTGGGCTGTACTATATATTACGTGGCTGTGCTATATACTGCGTGGGCTGTGCTATATACTACGTGGCTGTCTGTGTTATATACTACTTGGCTGTGCTAAGCGCGACGTACATACATACATATTCTAGAATACCCGATGCGTTAGAATCGGGCCACCATCTAGTATATAATAAAAGACCTACAATCTATTACTCCCTGTTATCAGCCAGTACTGGGGGAGCTGTTTTCGCTGGTAACCTCCAGCTTTATTGGTTTCTGTGGAGTAGAGGGAATATTACTTTTCGCTCTTCAGCTCTGGAAGTAATGAGTTCTGCAGAAGCGTCGGCCCACTCAGGTCATAGGTTCCCGGCGCTCCGGCCGCTCCCCTGTAACTCAGTGACATTTCAGGCAGTTGCTGGTGATTTATTTATTTCTTCTGATGAGATCTAAATGTTAATATCAGGGGGCGCTGCCCCACATTGTGTAGCCGTGTCACAGGAGAAGTGTGCGTTACTATGGAGGTGAGGGGGTCCCAAAACTACAGGTAGTAGTCAGAGAATATAGGGGCCAAGGATGTGTGTACAATACAGGCAGCGACTACAGGGTCCAAGGGCAGAGCTCAAATTAATGGAATGTGCAAGGGGGCCCCTTATGGCTTACAAAGCATGCTGGAGTGGCGGACCCCCGTTATCATGCAGCAATAGAGTGGCGGACCCCCTTCATCATGCAGCAATGGAGTGGCGGACCCCCTTCATCATGCAGCAATGGAGTGGCGGACCCCTGTTAGGCTATGTGCACACTTTGCGGATTCCACTACGGATTTTTCCGCAGCGGAATTCCAAAATCCGCAGTGAAAACCCGTCGCGGTTTTTACTGCGGATTTATCGCGGTTTTTACTGCGGATTCTTCTGCGGTTTTTCATCTGCATTTTCCTATTGGAGCAGGTGAAAATCCGCAGAAAAGAAGTGACATGCTGCGGAATGTAATCCACTGCGTTTCCGCGCGGTTTTTTCCGCAGCATGTGCACAGCATTTTTTGTTTCCCATAGGTTTACATTGTACTGTAAACTCATAGGAAACTGCTGCGGATCCGCAGCAACATTCGCAAAGTGTGCACATAGCCTTATCATGCAGCAATGGAGTGGTGGACCGCCGTTATCATGCAGCAATAGAGTGGCGGACCCCGCTATCATGCAGCAATAGAGTGGCGGACCCCCGTTATCATGCAGCAATAGAGTGGCGGACCCCCGTTATCATGCAGCAATAGAGTGGCGGACCCCCGTTATCATGCAGCAATAGAGTGGCGGACCCCCGTTATCATGCAGCAATGGAGTGGCGGACCCCGCTATCATGCAGCAATAGAGTGGCGGACCCCCGTTATCATGCAGCAATAGAGTGGCGGACCCCCGTTATCATGCAGCAATAGAGTGGCGGACCCCCTTCATCATGCAGCAATGGAGTGGCGGACCCCCTTCATCATGCAGCAATGGAGTGGCGGACCCCCGTTATCATGCAGCAATGGAGTGGCGGACCCCCGTCATCATGCAGCAATGGAGTGGCGGACCCCCGTCATCATGCAGCAATGGAGTGGCGGACCCCCGTCATCATGCAGCAATGGAGTGGCAGACCCCGCTATCATGCAGTAATAGCGTGGCGGACCCCCTTCATCATGCAGCAATGGAGGGGAGGACCCCCGTTATCATGCAGTATAGAGTGGCGGACCCCGTTATCATGCAGTATAGAGTGGCGGACCCCGTTATCATGCAGTATAGAGTGGCGGACCCCGCTATCATGCAGTATAGAGTGGCGGACCCCGCTATCATGCAGCAATGGAGCAGGGGATCATCCGGTTCTTTCATTCCGGTTTTCGTTCCTTCATTATTTATTGCTTTCTTCTATGACTTTCTTACATTTACATCAGTAATTTCACAATTTTCAGAAGAGTTAAGAAAATTCCATAAATAATAATTCAGCAGAACACGAAGTTCTCAGATCATTTCTACTATCTACAACCAGAAGGAAAAGCATAAATATTATATTTACTAATATTATATCCTGAGGAAGATTTCACCGCGGAGGAACAAAGCAGAACGAGGAGGGAATAAAGGGGAAACCATCTACACATGAACTCCACCAGCAGAATAGTGAGTGCAGCTCTGGGGTATAATACAGGAGGTAACTCAGGATCAGTAATGTAATATATGTACACAGTGACTGCACCAGCAGAATAGTGAGTGCAGCTCTGGAGTATAACACAGGAGGTAACTCAGAATCAGTAATGTAATGTATGTACACAGTGACTGAACCAGCAGAATAATGAGTGCAGCTCTGGGGTATAATACAGGATGTAACTCAGGATCTGTAATGTATGTACACAGTGACTGCACCAGCAGAATAGCGAGTGCAGCTCTGGAGTATAATACAGGATGTAACTCAGGATCTGTAATGTAATGTATGTACACAGTGACTGCACCAGCAGAATAGTGAGTGCAGCTCTGGGGTATAATACAGGATGTAACTCAGGATCTGTAATGTATGTACACAGTGACTGCACCAGCAGAATAGTGAGTGCAGCTCTGGAGTATAATACAGGATGTAACTCAGAATCAGTAATGTAATGTATGTACACAGTGACTGCACCAGCAGAATAGTGAGTGCAGCTCTGGGGTATAATACAGGATGTAACTCAGGATCTGTAATGTATGTACACAGTGACTGCACCAGCAGAATAGCGAGTGCAGCTCTGGAGTATAATACAGGATGTAACTCAGGATCTGTAATGTAATGTATGTACACAGTGACTGCACCAGCAGAATAGTGAGTGCAGCTCTGGGGTATAATACAGGATGTAACTCAGGATCTGTAATGTATGTACACAGTGACTGCACCAGCAGAATAGTGAGTGCAGCTCTGGAGTATAATACAGGATGTAACTCAGAATCAGTAATGTAATGTATGTACACAGTGACTGCACCAGCAGAATAGTGAGTGCAGCTCTGGGGTATAATACAGGATGTAACTCAGGATCCGTAATGCAATGTATGTACACAGTGACTGCACCAGCAGAATAGTGAGTGCAGCTCTGGGGTATAATACAGGATGTAACTCAGGATCAGTAATGCAATGTATGTACACAGAGACTGCACCAGCAGAATAGTGAGTGCAGCTCTGGAGTATAATACAGGATGTAACTCAGGATCAGTAATGTAATGTATGTACACAGTGACTGCACCAGCAGAATAGTGAGTGCAGCTCTGGAGTATAATACAGGATGTAACTCAGGATCTGTAATGTAATGTATGTACACAGTGACTGCACCAGCAGAATAGTGAGTGCAGCTCTGGGGTATAATACAGGAGGTAACTCAGGATCAGTAATGTAATGTATGTACACAGTGACTGCACCAGCAGAATAGTGAGTGCCGCTCTGGGGTATAATACAGGAGGTAACTCAGGATCAGTAATGTAATGTATGTACACAGTGACTGCTCCAGCAGGATAGTGAGTGCAGCTCTGGGGTATAATACAGGAGGTAACTCAGGATCAGTAATGTAATGTATGTACACAGTGACTGCACCAGCAGAATAGTGAGTGCAGCTCTGGAGTATAATACAGGATGTAACTCAGGATCAGTAATGTAATGTATGTACACAGTGACTGCACCAGCAGAATAGTGAGTGCAGCTCTGGGGTATAATACAGGATGTAACTCAGGATCAGTAATGTAATGTATGTACACAGTGACTGCACCAGCAGGATAGTGAGTGCAGCTCTGGAGTATAATACAGGATGTAACTCAGGATCAGTAATGTAATGTATGTACACAGTGACTGCACCAGCAGAATAGTGAGTGCAGCTCTGGCGTATAATACAGGATGTAACTCAGGATCAGTAATGTAATGTATGTGCACAGTGACTGCACCAGCAGGATAGTGGGTGCAGCTCTGCTCAGCTGCTACTCACTGTGCTGATTGTGGGTGCGGTCGCTGCTGAACCTGCTGTGTGCTCCTGAGCTCCTGGGAACCACCACCTCTCCACCCGGGGACCTGCTCTCTCTCTTACCCAGGGAGTGAGTGGGTTTCCTGGGATGAGTGAAGGAGACAAGTCCCAGGCTTCTGCTTCCCGGACCAGGCTGGCAGGGGGCAGAAAGAACCAGCAACCAGCCTGCACATCAGAGGATTCGGGGGTGAGACGCTCCACCAGGAGTCGCAGCAATGTGGCTCCTACTCCCCCCAGGTCTGCAGAGACCCAGAGAAGCCGCAAGGCTTCCATGGAGGAGAAGCCTGCTAGCGTGCAAGATGGCGGTCCTTCTGGAGGAAAGCTGAGTGCTCACGGAGGTGAGGCCGACCTCACTGAGGAGGGTTGGGCGCTGCAGAGACCCCGGGAGTCTGTGTCCACCTATGCCTCCCGGGTCATGAGCCACCTTCGTGAGTATGAAGAAGCAAGCAAGAGATTGAGAAGGCTGCGGGAGGAGCTGCGCTGCACAAGCGCAAAAGCTGCAGGTGCCTCCAGACCCAGGAAGACGCAATTCCAGGCTGAGGTAAAGAGGCTGAAGCTGGAAATTAATGACCTAGAGGTAAGAAAAGCTTTTATCCAAGAAAAAAGTGGACCATTTAAAGAAAAATTGCAAAATGAAGACCGATGTAGAGAAATGGCTGATAACAGAGAGCAAAGGCAGATAGGGCTGCAGCCTGGGAGCCAGGTGGATGATGATGATGATGATGATGATGATGAGAAGGAGGAGGATGACCAGCAGAAAGCCCCACCTGGCAGCCTGCTTAGTCACTCACAGGCCACGTGCAGCGAGCTCCCTGCTGGACAGGCGACAATTACATCTCGTCGCAGTTCTGCTGGCTCTGGGGAGGACAGTGACATCGGCCAGGGAGGGGCACTAATGGCAGAGATCAAGCTCCTGGAGTCCCCAGTGTGCCTTCAGAACTTCCATCTTGGTGATGATTTACCAGAGGAGGCACCTGGGGGCCGGAAAAAAAAGGTGAAGAAGATCAAACCTAAGCTGCAGGAAGCGGTAAGCTATGTGTATGCCCCCCTCCCTGTACCCCCTGAGTCGGCTGCAGGGTCAGCTCGCTGTCTAAGCCCCGTTGCCCAGCCCAGCCCGGGTTCTGCTGTGGATCCGGTGCAAAGGCGCGGGGAGACTACAAAGCAATGTAGTGAGGCGCAGAGCTCCGTCTCTGCTTGTAGTAGCAGGGACGAAGCAGCAGGTGCATCAGCCGAGAGGCTGGACAGTGAGGGCGGCCCGGCGGCGGGCGAAAAATCAGGCCACGACACTGTGGTGCGCTCCCCAGTGGGAGGGGGGAGCAGCCCGGTGTCAGGGGCAGCTCCGGTAGCCTCGGTGCCCCTGAATGCTGTTGCCGCTGATCACTTAGTTGAGAAGCGGCGGCAGTGTGAGGGGGTTACCGGGGCTGGGCGTTCCGGTCCTCCCACCAAAGTCCTGTTCTGTGTTGGCGCCGCTGGTCAACAAGATCCTGATGCTAAGGATCAGCGGTGCCTCACAGCAGCGAAAGATCAGCGGCGTCTGGTAGCAACCATGAAGCAGCGGAAAATATCAACTGATGATGCGGAGGGCACACATAAAACCAGGGGTGAGGTCACCTCCAGTTCTGTGGAGGAGACTCAGCCCCTTGTGCCTGATGATGCGGAGGCCAAAATGTCACCCCCTGTTGTCACTGGTCCAGCAGGAGTGAATGTGGTGGTGGGTATGGATGAGGAAAACTCTTTGTCTAGTGGTGTGGTTGCTGGTTTGGTGGAGGGTGAGGAGGTTATGGAGGTGGGTAATGGTGATACTGTTGGTGTGGATGTGGTCACTGGTCCGGTTGCCCCCCCGGTGGTGGCAGCACCTGTCAGGAGTTATGCCGCTGTCACCTCCGGGGGAAATAGGGCGTCCTCCTCGTCTCTGGGCTCTGGGGACGGCATGTTGCAACGGCGTCTCCTGGAGGCTCTAAAGAAGGGAGAGAGATCACTAATGGTAGAGGGTCGAGAGGTTGATCTATCCTTCTGGATAGAGAGGCATGGCCTCGGGGCCTTCCGAGAGCAAAGAGTGGGGGATACAGTGTGGTCCCTCCCAACAGCCGGGCCGGGTAGTGTGCGTAGGAATGTGGTCCGTCTTCGGTGGAGGGGCAGTGATGCGTGTCCTCCAAGGTCGAAGGTTGTGGAGCTCCTGCTGAGGATGGGCTTCAAGGCGATTGACATCTACGCCTTGATACATCCCTATTCCACACCTGAGTTTGATGTCAGCTTTGTTCGGCCGGAGGGGCTTGAACTTTTCTGGTCGAACTATGAGTTGGCAAAAAATGAGCCCGGCTGGCGAGACTTTGCCGTTCAGGCGGTGTCTCGCCAAAATCAAGTCAAGAAAGTGACCGTGATGACATGTAACGAGTCGCTTTCTTGTTATGACATCATGACGTGGCTTGGCCGGTATGGAGAGGTAGTGGAGATGCCAAAGAAAAACCGTGACGAGTTTGGTATCTGGTCAGGGGCCTGGACGTTTATGGTAAAACTTAAGCGTTCAGGTGGTACGGTTGCCCACATACCATCATCTGCCTTCCTGGGTAGGGATCGTATCCTGGTCTTCTACCAGGGGCAACCGAAGCTCTGTCACAAGTGCGGCGACCCCACACACTTCAGCGCAAACTGCACTGTGCAGAAGTGTGCATTGTGTGGGGATGTCGGCCATCTTGCTGCATCTTGGGTGGAGATTAGGTGCCACCTGTGTGGTGAGTTAGGTCACCCATTCAGCCGTTGTCCTCGCTCCTTCGCTAACGCAGTCGTGACCCCGGTGGGAGAAAGCCGTGAGGCTGATTCTGCTGGGGAAGGGACTAGCAAGGGTGAGGGAGCTGAGGGGCCAAGGAAGAAAAGCAATAAAAAGACGCCTGCCCAGCTAAGGCGTCTAGACAAACGCAGACAGGATAGGGAGCTGGGCGAGCCTCGGGCTACTGGGGCGGCCCCTGTCCTGGATGCCAGTCTTGCTGCTGAGGCCCCAAGGGATGATGAGTTGGATGAGGACGTCAGGAGGATCCACAGGGAGGAGAGTGCCACTGCCTCAGAGTCCTCCCATTATGAAAGTATGGATGAGGATAATAGGCAGTGGCTAGAGGACAAGCGTAAGCTCGGCACCAAAAAGAAGAGAAAGAAGGGAGATAAAAAATCTTCTCTCACTCTGACCAAGGTACCTAAGGAAGGAAGAACCGACTCCCCTCTGGTTGGTCTTTCTAACCGGTTCCAAACCCTTAAAAACATCTCTTCCTCTGAGGAGGAAGCTGAGGGTGAGGTTCTGGCTTCGGCGGGGCTCACAGGGGGCGCCGAGTCTCCTCCTTCTGGGAACGTAAGATCCTTGGAGGGAGGGACTGGCCCAGAGTCCGGAGACGAGGACGAAAAAGATAAAAAACGCGTGGAAATGGATACCTCCATGTCATTAAAGAGGGGGAAGGATTCCTCCTCTGAGGCAGAGGATAAGGGGAGTGGGAAAAAGAAAGCCATCTAACTCAATCACCAATGATGGCGGAACCCACTCCGTTGACGCTGGCGTCCATTAATGTCGCCAGCATAAAGTCAAATACAGCTAGATTTGCGGCCTTTGATTTTCTCAGCTGGGTTGAAGCTGACATTTTCTTTTTGCAAGAGACCAGGCTGCCAAACATGGCAGATGTGTTTAAAGCTAAGAGGGAGTGGAGACTCGGGCCCTCCTATTGGTCTCTTGCGGCCGAGCCGTATAGCGGAGTGGCGGTCCTGTTATGACCCCAATGGCGAGGGTCTCAGAGGAACGTGGAAGTCTGCAGAATACAAAAATCCAGCTCATAGGGCAGTGGTAACTGGGTTGACCATATATCTACTCCTAACGCCAACACTAGAAGTAGCCGGGGATCATTCCTACGTTGATTCTAGATGACACGCGCCAGCCGGAGAATCTAGCTACCCCTAGTAGAGGAAAACAAAGACCTTTCTTGCCTCCAGAGAAGGGGACCCCAAAGTTGGATAGAAGCCCCCCACAAATAATGACGGTGAGGTAAGAGGAAATGACAAACACAGAAATGAATCAGGTTTAGCACAGAGAGGCCCGCTTACTGATAGCAGAATAAAGAAAGGTAACTTATATGGTCAACAAAAACCCTATAAAAATCCACACTGGAAATTCAAGAACCCCCGAACCGTCTAACGGTCCGGGGGGAGAACACCAGCTCCCTAGAGCTTCCAGCAAAGGTCAGGATATAGATTTGGAACAAGCTGGACAAAAATACAAAACCAAAACAAATAGCAAAAAGCAAAAGGCAGACTTAGCTGATATAACTGGAACCAGGATCAGTAGACAAGAGCACAGCAGACTAGCTCTGATAACTACGTTGCCAGGCATTGAACTGAAGGTCCAGGGAGCTTATATAGCAACACCCCTAACTAACGACCCAGGTGCGGATAAAAGGAATGACAGAAAAACCAGAGTCAAAAAACTAGTAACCACTAGAGGGAGCAAAAAGCAAATTCACAACAGTACCCCCCCCTTAGTGAGGGGTCACCGAACCCTCACCACGACCACCAGGGCGATCAGGATGAGCGGCATGAAAGGCACGAACTAAATCGGCCGCATGAACATCAGAGGCGACCACCCAGGAATTATCCTCCTGACCATAGCCCTTCCACTTGACCAGGTACTGAAGCCTCCGCCTGGAGAGGCGAGAATCCAAGATCTTCTCCACCACGTACTCCAACTCGCCCTCAACCAACACCGGAGCAGGAGGCTCAGCAGAAGGCACTACAGGCACAATGTACCGCCGCAACAAGGACCTATGAAATACATTGTGAATAGCAAACGACACAGGAAGATCCAGACGAAAAGATACAGGATTAAGGATTTCCAATATCTTGTAAGGCCCAATAAAACGAGGTTTAAATTTGGGAGAGGAGACCTTCATAGGAACAAAGCGGGAAGAAAGCCATACCAAATCCCCAACGCGTAGTCGGGGACCCACACCGCGGCGGCGGTTGGCAAAGCGCTGAGCCTTCTCCTGTGACAACTTCAAGTTGTCCACCACATGATTCCAGATCTGCTGCAACCTATCCACCACAGAATCCACCCCAGGACAGTCAGAAGGCTCCACATGACCCGAAGAAAAGCGAGGATGGAAACCAGAGTTGCAGAAAAAAGGCGAAACCAAGGTGGCGGAACTAGCCCGATTATTAAGGGCAAACTCAGCCAACGGCAAGAATGTCACCCAATCGTCCTGATCAGCAGAGACAAAACACCTCAAATAAGCCTCCAAAGTCTGATTGGTTCGCTCCGTCTGTCCATTAGTCTGAGGATGGAAAGCAGACGAAAACGACAAATCAATGCCCATCCTACTACAAAAGGATCGCCAGAACCTGGAAACGAACTGGGATCCTCTGTCTGACACAATATTCTCAGGGATGCCGTGCAAACGAACCACGTTCTGGAAAAACACAGGAACCAGATCGGAAGAGGAAGGCAGCTTAGGCAAAGGAACCAAATGGACCATCTTGGAGAAGCGATCACATATCACCCAGATAACGGACATGCCCTGAGATAGCGGAAGATCAGAAATGAAATCCATGGAGATATGTGTCCAAGGTCTCTTCGGGACAGGCAAGGGCAAGAGCAAACCGCTGGCATGAGAACAGCAAGGCTTAGCTCGAGCACAAGTCCCACAGGACTGCACAAATGACCGCACATCTCTTGACAAGGAAGGCCACCAAAAGGACCTGGCCACCAGATCTCTGGTGCCAAAAATTCCCGGGTGACCTGCCAACACCGAGGAATGAACCTCGGAAATGACTCTGCTGGTCCACTTATCCGGGACAAACAGTCTGTCAGGTGGACAAGACTCAGGCCTATCAGCCTGAAATCTCTGCAACACACGTCGCAGATCCGGAGAAATAGCTGACAAGATAACTCCATCTTTAAGAATACCAACAGGATCAGCGACTCCAGGAGCATCAGGCACAAAGCTCCTAGAAAGAGCATCGGCCTTCACATTCTTTGAACCTGGTAAATACGAGACAACAAAATCAAAGCGGGAGAAAAACAATGACCAGCGGGCCTGTCTCGGATTAAGGCGTTTAGCAGACTCGAGATACATCAGATTTTTGTGATCAGTCAAGACCACCACACGATGCTTAGCACCCTCGAGCCAATGACGCCACTCCTCAAATGCCCATTTCATGGCCAACAACTCCCGATTGCCCACATCATAATTTCGCTCGGCAGGCGAAAACTTCCTAGAGAAAAAGGCACAAGGTTTCATAACAGAGCAACCAGGGCCTCTCTGCGACAAAACGGCCCCTGCCCCAATCTCCGAAGCATCCACCTCAACCTGAAAGGGAAGTGAGACGTCAGGCTGGCACAAAACAGGCGCCGAAGTAAACCGGCGTTTCAACTCCTGGAAAGCCTCCACGGCAGCAGGAGCCCAGTTAGCTACATCGGAGCCCTTCTTGGTCATATCCGTCAAAGGTTTCACAATGCTAGAAAAATTAGCAATAAAACGACGGTAGAAGTTAGCGAAGCCCAAGAACTTCTGAAGACTCTTAACTGACGAGGGCTGAGTCCAATCAAGAATAGCTCGGACCTTGACTGGGTCCATCTCCACAGCAGAAGGAGAAAAAATGAACCCCAAAAAGGGAACCTTCTGTACCCCAAAGAGACACTTTGAGCCCTTGACAAACAAAGAATTTTCACGCAAAATTTTAAAGACCAACCTGACCTGCTCCACATGCGAATCCCAATTATCAGAAAAAAACAAAATATCATCCAGATAAACAATCAAAAATTTATCCAGATACTTCCGGAAAATGTCATGCATAAAGGACTGAAAAACTGAAGGCGCATTGGAGAGCCCAAAAGGCATCACCAAGTACTCAAAATGACCTTCGGGCGTATTGAATGCGGTTTTCCATTCATCCCCTTGCTTAATGCGCACAAGGTTGTACGCACCACGAAGGTCTATCTTGGTGAACCACTTGGCACCCTTAATCCGGGCAAACAAGTCAGACAACAGCGGTAAAGGATACTGAAATTTGACAGTGATCTTATTTAAAAGCCGATAATCAATACAAGGTCTCAAAGATCCGTCCTTTTTTGCCACAAAAAAGAATCCCGCACCAAGAGGGGAAGAAGACGGACGAATATGTCCTTTCTCCAGAGACTCCTTGATATATGAACGCATAGCGGTATGTTCAGGTACCGACAGATTAAACAGTCTTCCCTTAGGAAACTTACTGCCTGGGATCAAATCTATAGCACAGTCACAGTCCCTATGAGGAGGCAGTGCACTGGACTCAGACTCACTGAAGACATCCTGATAATCAGACAAATACTCCGGAACTTCCGAAGGCGTAGAAGAAGCAATAGACACAGGCAGGGAATCCCCATGAATCCCACGACAGCCCCAACTTGAGACTGACATAGCCTTCCAGTCCAGGACTGGATTATGGGTCTGTAACCATGGCAGCCCTAAAACAACCAAATCATGCATTTTATGTAAAACCAGGAAACGTATCACCTCGCGGTGTTCAGGAGTCATGCACATGGTAACCTGTGTCCAATACTGCGGTTTATTTGCTGCCAATGGTGTAGCATCAATACCCCTAAGAGGAATAGGATTTTCTAATGGTTCAAGAGTAAATCCACAGCGCTTAGCAAATGAGAGATCCATGAGACTCAGGGCAGCACCTGAATCTACAAACGCCATGACAGGATAAGATGACAGTGAGCAAATCAAAGTTACAGACAGAATAAATTTAGGTTGCAAATTACCAACGGTGACAGGACTAACAACCTTAGCTATACGTTTAGAGCATGCTGAGATAACGTGTAGAATCACCACAGTAGTAGCACAAGCCATTCCGGCGTCTATGAATTTTCCGCTCATTTCTAGTCAGGATTCTATCACATTGCATTAAATCAGGTGTCTGTTCAGACAACACCATGAGGGAATTTGCGGTTTTTCTATCACATTGCACCGAATTAGGTGTCTGTTCAGACAACACCATGAGGGAATTTGCGGTTTTGCGCTCCCGCAACCGCCGGTCAATTTGAATAGCCAGTGCCATAGTATCATTCAGACCTGTGGGAATGGGAAAACCCACCATAACATTCTTAATGGCTTCAGAAAGGCCATTTCTAAAATTAGCGGCCAGTGCACACTCGTTCCAATGTGTCAGCACGGACCATTTCCGAAATTTTTGGCAATACACTTCAGCCTCGTCCTGCCCCTGAGACATAGCCAGCAAGGCCTTTTCTGCCTGAATCTCAAGATTGGGTTCCTCATAAAGTAAACCGAGCGCCAGAAAAAACGCATCAAGATCAGCCAATGCCGGATCTCCTGGCGCCAGCGAAAAAGCCCAATCCTGAGGGTCGCCCCGTAAGAACGAAATAACAATTTTTACTTGCTGAGCAGAATCTCCAGATGAACAGGGTCTCAGGGACAAAAACAATTTACAATTATTCACGAAATTCCTAAACTTAAACCTGTCTCCGGAAAATAGTTCAGGAATCGGTATTTTAGGTTCAGACCTAGGATTTCTGATAACATAGTCTTGTATGCCCTGCACACGAGTAGCCAGCTGGTCCACACTTGTAATCAAGGTCTGGACATTCATGTCTGCAGCAAGCATAGCCACTCTGAGGTAAAGGGGAAGAAGAAAAAAAAAACTCAGAATCTTCTTTCTTATAATCCCTCTTCTGCAATGCATTAAACATTTAATACTGGCCTGGCAAACTATTATGACCCCAATGGCGAGGGTCTCAGAGGAACGTGGAAGTCTGCAGAATACAAAAATCCAGCTCATAGGGCAGTGGTAACTGGGTTGACCATATATCTACTCCTAACGCCAACACTAGAAGTAGCCGGGGATCATTCCTACGTTGATTCTAGATGACACGCGCCAGCCGGAGAATCTAGCTACCCCTAGTAGAGGAAAACAAAGACCTTTCTTGCCTCCAGAGAAGGGGACCCCAAAGTTGGATAGAAGCCCCCCACAAATAATGACGGTGAGGTAAGAGGAAATGACAAACACAGAAATGAATCAGGTTTAGCACAGAGAGGCCCGCTTACTGATAGCAGAATAAAGAAAGGTAACTTATATGGTCAACAAAAACCCTATAAAAATCCACACTGGAAATTCAAGAACCCCCGAACCGTCTAACGGTCCGGGGGGAGAACACCAGCTCCCTAGAGCTTCCAGCAAAGGTCAGGATATAGATTTGGAACAAGCTGGACAAAAATACAAAACCAAAACAAATAGCAAAAAGCAAAAGGCAGACTTAGCTGATATAACTGGAACCAGGATCAGTAGACAAGAGCACAGCAGACTAGCTCTGATAACTACGTTGCCAGGCATTGAACTGAAGGTCCAGGGAGCTTATATAGCAACACCCCTAACTAACGACCCAGGTGCGGATAAAAGGAATGACAGAAAAACCAGAGTCAAAAAACTAGTAACCACTAGAGGGAGCAAAAAGCAAATTCACAACAGTACCCCCCCCTTAGTGAGGGGTCACCGAACCCTCACCACGACCACCAGGGCGATCAGGATGAGCGGCATGAAAGGCACGAACTAAATCGGCCGCATGAACATCAGAGGCGACCACCCAGGAATTATCCTCCTGACCATAGCCCTTCCACTTGACCAGGTACTGAAGCCTCCGCCTGGAGAGGCGAGAATCCAAGATCTTCTCCACCACGTACTCCAACTCGCCCTCAACCAACACCGGAGCAGGAGGCTCAGCAGAAGGCACTACAGGCACAATGTACCGCCGCAACAAGGACCTATGAAATACATTGTGAATAGCAAACGACACAGGAAGATCCAGACGAAAAGATACAGGATTAAGGATTTCCAATATCTTGTAAGGCCCAATAAAACGAGGTTTAAATTTGGGAGAGGAGACCTTCATAGGAACAAAGCGGGAAGAAAGCCATACCAAATCCCCAACGCGTAGTCGGGGACCCACACCGCGGCGGCGGTTGGCAAAGCGCTGAGCCTTCTCCTGTGACAACTTCAAGTTGTCCACCACATGATTCCAGATCTGCTGCAACCTATCCACCACAGAATCCACCCCAGGACAGTCAGAAGGCTCCACATGACCCGAAGAAAAGCGAGGATGGAAACCAGAGTTGCAGAAAAAAGGCGAAACCAAGGTGGCGGAACTAGCCCGATTATTAAGGGCAAACTCAGCCAACGGCAAGAATGTCACCCAATCGTCCTGATCAGCAGAGACAAAACACCTCAAATAAGCCTCCAAAGTCTGATTGGTTCGCTCCGTCTGTCCATTAGTCTGAGGATGGAAAGCAGACGAAAACGACAAATCAATGCCCATCCTACTACAAAAGGATCGCCAGAACCTGGAAACGAACTGGGATCCTCTGTCTGACACAATATTCTCAGGGATGCCGTGCAAACGAACCACGTTCTGGAAAAACACAGGAACCAGATCGGAAGAGGAAGGCAGCTTAGGCAAAGGAACCAAATGGACCATCTTGGAGAAGCGATCACATATCACCCAGATAACGGACATGCCCTGAGATAGCGGAAGATCAGAAATGAAATCCATGGAGATATGTGTCCAAGGTCTCTTCGGGACAGGCAAGGGCAAGAGCAAACCGCTGGCATGAGAACAGCAAGGCTTAGCTCGAGCACAAGTCCCACAGGACTGCACAAATGACCGCACATCTCTTGACAAGGAAGGCCACCAAAAGGACCTGGCCACCAGATCTCTGGTGCCAAAAATTCCCGGGTGACCTGCCAACACCGAGGAATGAACCTCGGAAATGACTCTGCTGGTCCACTTATCCGGGACAAACAGTCTGTCAGGTGGACAAGACTCAGGCCTATCAGCCTGAAATCTCTGCAACACACGTCGCAGATCCGGAGAAATAGCTGACAAGATAACTCCATCTTTAAGAATACCAACAGGATCAGCGACTCCAGGAGCATCAGGCACAAAGCTCCTAGAAAGAGCATCGGCCTTCACATTCTTTGAACCTGGTAAATACGAGACAACAAAATCAAAGCGGGAGAAAAACAATGACCAGCGGGCCTGTCTCGGATTAAGGCGTTTAGCAGACTCGAGATACATCAGATTTTTGTGATCAGTCAAGACCACCACACGATGCTTAGCACCCTCGAGCCAATGACGCCACTCCTCAAATGCCCATTTCATGGCCAACAACTCCCGATTGCCCACATCATAATTTCGCTCGGCAGGCGAAAACTTCCTAGAGAAAAAGGCACAAGGTTTCATAACAGAGCAACCAGGGCCTCTCTGCGACAAAACGGCCCCTGCCCCAATCTCCGAAGCATCCACCTCAACCTGAAAGGGAAGTGAGACGTCAGGCTGGCACAAAACAGGCGCCGAAGTAAACCGGCGTTTCAACTCCTGGAAAGCCTCCACGGCAGCAGGAGCCCAGTTAGCTACATCGGAGCCCTTCTTGGTCATATCCGTCAAAGGTTTCACAATGCTAGAAAAATTAGCAATAAAACGACGGTAGAAGTTAGCGAAGCCCAAGAACTTCTGAAGACTCTTAACTGACGAGGGCTGAGTCCAATCAAGAATAGCTCGGACCTTGACTGGGTCCATCTCCACAGCAGAAGGAGAAAAAATGAACCCCAAAAAGGGAACCTTCTGTACCCCAAAGAGACACTTTGAGCCCTTGACAAACAAAGAATTTTCACGCAAAATTTTAAAGACCAACCTGACCTGCTCCACATGCGAATCCCAATTATCAGAAAAAAACAAAATATCATCCAGATAAACAATCAAAAATTTATCCAGATACTTCCGGAAAATGTCATGCATAAAGGACTGAAAAACTGAAGGCGCATTGGAGAGCCCAAAAGGCATCACCAAGTACTCAAAATGACCTTCGGGCGTATTGAATGCGGTTTTCCATTCATCCCCTTGCTTAATGCGCACAAGGTTGTACGCACCACGAAGGTCTATCTTGGTGAACCACTTGGCACCCTTAATCCGGGCAAACAAGTCAGACAACAGCGGTAAAGGATACTGAAATTTGACAGTGATCTTATTTAAAAGCCGATAATCAATACAAGGTCTCAAAGATCCGTCCTTTTTTGCCACAAAAAAGAATCCCGCACCAAGAGGGGAAGAAGACGGACGAATATGTCCTTTCTCCAGAGACTCCTTGATATATGAACGCATAGCGGTATGTTCAGGTACCGACAGATTAAACAGTCTTCCCTTAGGAAACTTACTGCCTGGGATCAAATCTATAGCACAGTCACAGTCCCTATGAGGAGGCAGTGCACTGGACTCAGACTCACTGAAGACATCCTGATAATCAGACAAATACTCCGGAACTTCCGAAGGCGTAGAAGAAGCAATAGACACAGGCAGGGAATCCTCATGAATACCACGACAGCCCCAACTTGAGACTGACATAGCCTTCCAGTCCAGGACTGGATTATGGGTCTGTAACCATGGCAGCCCTAAAACAACCAAATCATGCATTTTATGTAAAACCAGGAAACGTATCACCTCGCGGTGTTCAGGAGTCATGCACATGGTAACCTGTGTCCAATACTGCGGTTTATTTGCTGCCAATGGTGTAGCATCAATACCCCTAAGAGGAATAGGATTTTCTAATGGTTCAAGAGTAAAACCACAGCGCTTAGCAAATGAGAGATCCATGAGACTCAGGGCAGCACCTGAATCTACAAACGCCATGACAGGATAAGATGACAGTGAGCAAATCAAAGTTACAGACAGAATAAATTTAGGTTGCAAATTACCAACGGTGACAGGACTAACAACCTTAGCTATACGTTTAGAGCATGCTGAGATAACGTGTAGAATCACCACAGTAGTAGCACAAGCCATTCCGGCGTCTATGAATTTTCCGCTCATTTCTAGTCAGGATTCTATCACATTGCATTAAATCAGGTGTCTGTTCAGACAACACCATGAGGGAATTTGCGGTTTTTCTATCACATTGCACCGAATTAGGTGTCTGTTCAGACAACACCATGAGGGAATTTGCGGTTTTGCGCTCCCGCAACCGCCGGTCAATTTGAATAGCCAGTGCCATAGTATCATTCAGACCTGTGGGAATGGGAAAACCCACCATAACATTCTTAATGGCTTCAGAAAGGCCATTTCTAAAATTAGCGGCCAGTGCACACTCGTTCCAATGTGTCAGCACGGACCATTTCCGAAATTTTTGGCAATACACTTCAGCCTCGTCCTGCCCCTGAGACATAGCCAGCAAGGCCTTTTCTGCCTGAATCTCAAGATTGGGTTCCTCATAAAGTAAACCGAGCGCCAGAAAAAACGCATCAAGATCAGCCAATGCCGGATCTCCTGGCGCCAGCGAAAAAGCCCAATCCTGAGGGTCGCCCCGTAAGAACGAAATAACAATTTTTACTTGCTGAGCAGAATCTCCAGATGAACAGGGTCTCAGGGACAAAAACAATTTACAATTATTCACGAAATTCCTAAACTTAAACCTGTCTCCGGAAAATAGTTCAGGAATCGGTATTTTAGGTTCTGACCTAGGATTTCTGATAACATAGTCTTGTATGCCCTGCACACGAGTAGCCAGCTGGTCCACACTTGTAATCAAGGTCTGGACATTCATGTCTGCAGCAAGCATAGCCACTCTGAGGTAAAGGGGAAGAAGAAAAAAAAAAAAAAAAACAAAACTCAGAATCTTCTTTCTTATAATCCCTCTTCTGCAATGCATTAAACATTTAATACTGGCCTGGCAAACTATTATGACCCCAATGGCGAGGGTCTCAGAGGAACGTGGAAGTCTGCAGAATACAAAAATCCAGCTCATAGGGCAGTGGTAACTGGGTTGACCATATATCTACTCCTAACGCCAACACTAGAAGTAGCCGGGGATCATTCCTACGTTGATTCTAGATGACACGCGCCAGCCGGAGAATCTAGCTACCCCTAGTAGAGGAAAACAAAGACCTTTCTTGCCTCCAGAGAAGGGGACCCCAAAGTTGGATAGAAGCCCCCCACAAATAATGACGGTGAGGTAAGAGGAAATGACAAACACAGAAATGAATCAGGTTTAGCACAGAGAGGCCCGCTTACTGATAGCAGAATAAAGAAAGGTAACTTATATGGTCAACAAAAACCCTATAAAAATCCACACTGGAAATTCAAGAACCCCCGAACCGTCTAACGGTCCGGGGGGAGAACACCAGCTCCCTAGAGCTTCCAGCAAAGGTCAGGATATAGATTTGGAACAAGCTGGACAAAAATACAAAACCAAAACAAATAGCAAAAAGCAAAAGGCAGACTTAGCTGATATAACTGGAACCAGGATCAGTAGACAAGAGCACAGCAGACTAGCTCTGATAACTACGTTGCCAGGCATTGAACTGAAGGTCCAGGGAGCTTATATAGCAACACCCCTAACTAACGACCCAGGTGCGGATAAAAGGAATGACAGAAAAACCAGAGTCAAAAAACTAGTAACCACTAGAGGGAGCAAAAAGCAAATTCACAACAGTACCCCCCCCTTAGTGAGGGGTCACCGAACCCTCACCACGACCACCAGGGCGATCAGGATGAGCGGCATGAAAGGCACGAACTAAATCGGCCGCATGAACATCAGAGGCGACCACCCAGGAATTATCCTCCTGACCATAGCCCTTCCACTTGACCAGGTACTGAAGCCTCCGCCTGGAGAGGCGAGAATCCAAGATCTTCTCCACCACGTACTCCAACTCGCCCTCAACCAACACCGGAGCAGGAGGCTCAGCAGAAGGAACTACAGGCACAATGTACCGCCGCAACAAGGACCTATGAAATACATTGTGAATAGCAAACGACACAGGAAGATCCAGACGAAAAGATACAGGATTAAGGATTTCCAATATCTTGTAAGGCCCAATAAAACGAGGTTTAAATTTGGGAGAGGAGACCTTCATAGGAACAAAGCGGGAAGAAAGCCATACCAAATCCCCAACGCGTAGTCGGGGACCCACACCGCGGCGGCGGTTGGCAAAGCGCTGAGCCTTCTCCTGTGACAACTTCAAGTTGTCCACCACATGATTCCAGATCTGCTGCAACCTATCCACCACAGAATCCACCCCAGGACAGTCAGAAGGCTCCACATGACCCGAAGAAAAGCGAGGATGGAAACCAGAGTTGCAGAAAAAAGGCGAAACCAAGGTGGCGGAACTAGCCCGATTATTAAGGGCAAACTCAGCCAACGGCAAGAATGTCACCCAATCGTCCTGATCAGCAGAGACAAAACACCTCAAATAAGCCTCCAAAGTCTGATTGGTTCGCTCCGTCTGTCCATTAGTCTGAGGATGGAAAGCAGACGAAAACGACAAATCAATGCCCATCCTACTACAAAAGGATCGCCAGAACCTGGAAACGAACTGGGATCCTCTGTCTGACACAATATTCTCAGGGATGCCGTGCAAACGAACCACGTTCTGGAAAAACACAGGAACCAGATCGGAAGAGGAAGGCAGCTTAGGCAAAGGAACCAAATGGACCATCTTGGAGAAGCGATCACATATCACCCAGATAACGGACATGCCCTGAGATAGCGGAAGATCAGAAATGAAATCCATGGAGATATGTGTCCAAGGTCTCTTCGGGACAGGCAAGGGCAAGAGCAAACCGCTGGCACGAGAACAGCAAGGCTTAGCTCGAGCACAAGTCCCACAGGACTGCACAAATGACCGCACATCCCTTGACAAGGAAGGCCACCAAAAGGACCTGGCCACCAGATCTCTGGTGCCAAAAATGCCCGGGTGACCTGCCAACACCGAGGAATGAACCTCGGAAATGACTCTGCTGGTCCACTTATCCGGGACAAACAGTCTGTCAGGTGGACAAGACTCAGGCCTATCAGCCTGAAATCTCTGCAACACACGTCGCAGATCCGGAGAAATAGCTGACAAGATAACTCCATCTTTAAGAATACCAACAGGATCAGCGACTCCAGGAGCATCAGGCACAAAGCTCCTAGGAAGAGCATCGGCCTTCACATTCTTTGAACCTGGTAAATACGAGACAACAAAATCAAAGCGGGAGAAAAACAATGACCAGCGGGCCTGTCTCGGATTAAGGCGTTTAGCAGACTCGAGATACATCAGATTTTTGTGATCAGTCAAGACCACCACACGATGCTTAGCACCCTCGAGCCAATGACGCCACTCCTCAAATGCCCATTTCATGGCCAACAACTCCCGATTGCCCACATCATAATTTCGCTCGGCAGGCGAAAACTTCCTAGAGAAAAAGGCACAAGGTTTCATAACAGAGCAACCAGGGCCTCTCTGCGACAAAACGGCCCCTGCCCCAATCTCCGAAGCATCCACCTCAACCTGAAAGGGAAGTGAGACGTCAGGCTGGCACAAAACAGGCGCCGAAGTAAACCGGCGTTTCAACTCCTGGAAAGCCTCCACGGCAGCAGGAGCCCAGTTAGCTACATCGGAGCCCTTCTTGGTCATATCCGTCAAAGGTTTCACAATGCTAGAAAAATTAGCAATAAAACGACGGTAGAAGTTAGCGAAGCCCAAGAACTTCTGAAGACTCTTAACTGACGAGGGCTGAGTCCAATCAAGAATAGCTCGGACCTTGACTGGGTCCATCTCCACAGCAGAAGGAGAAAAAATGAACCCCAAAAAGGGAACCTTCTGTACCCCAAAGAGACACTTTGAGCCCTTGACAAACAAAGAATTTTCACGCAAAATTTTAAAGACCAACCTGACCTGCTCCACATGCGAATCCCAATTATCAGAAAAAAACAAAATATCATCCAGATAAACAATCAAAAATTTATCCAGATACTTCCGGAAAATGTCATGCATAAAGGACTGAAAAACTGAAGGCGCATTGGAGAGCCCAAAAGGCATCACCAAGTACTCAAAATGACCTTCGGGCGTATTGAATGCGGTTTTCCATTCATCACCTTGCTTAATGCGCACAAGGTTGTACGCACCACGAAGGTCTATCTTGGTGAACCACTTGGCACCCTTAATCCGGGCAAACAAGTCAGACAACAGCGGTAAAGGATACTGAAATTTGACAGTGATCTTATTTAAAAGCCGATAATCAATACAAGGTCTCAAAGATCCGTCCTTTTTTGCCACAAAAAAGAATCCCGCACCAAGAGGGGAAGAAGACGGACGAATATGTCCTTTCTCCAGAGACTCCTTGATATATGAACGCATAGCGGTATGTTCAGGTACCGACAGATTAAACAGTCTTCCCTTAGGAAACTTACTGCCTGGGATCAAATCTATAGCACAGTCACAGTCCCTATGAGGAGGCAGTGCACTGGACTCAGACTCACTGAAGACATCCTGATAATCAGACAAATACTCCGGAACTTCCGAAGGCGTAGAAGAAGCAATAGACACAGGCAGGGAATCCCCATGAATACCACGACAGCCCCAACTTGAGACTGACATAGCCTTCCAGTCCAGGACTGGATTATGGGTCTGTAACCATGGCAGCCCTAAAACAACCAAATCATGCATTTTATGTAAAACCAGGAAACGTATCACCTCGCGGTGTTCAGGAGTCATGCACATGGTAACCTGTGTCCAATACTGCGGTTTATTTGCTGCCAATGGTGTAGCATCAATACCCCTAAGAGGAATAGGATTTTCTAATGGTTCAAGAGTAAAACCACAGCCCTTAGCAAATGAGAGATCCATGAGACTCAGGGCAGCACCTGAATCTACAAACGCCATGACAGGATAAGATGACAGTGAGCAAATCAAAGTTACAGACAGAATAAATTTAGGTTGCAAATTACCAACGGTGACAGGACTAACAACCTTAGCTATACGTTTAGAGCATGCTGAGATAACATGTGTAGAATCACCACAGTAGTAGCACAAGCCATTCCGGCGTCTATGAATTTTCCGCTCATTTCTAGTCAGGATTCTATCACATTGCATTAAATCAGGTGTCTGTTCAGACAACACCATGAGGGAATTTGCGGTTTTTCTATCACATTGCACCGAATTAGGTGTCTGTTCAGACAACACCATGAGGGAATTTGCGGTTTTGCGCTCCCGCAACCGCCGGTCAATTTGAATAGCCAGTGCCATAGTATCATTCAGACCTGTGGGAATGGGAAAACCCACCATAACATTCTTAATGGCTTCAGAAAGGCCATTTCTAAAATTAGCGGCCAGTGCACACTCGTTCCAATGTGTCAGCACGGACCATTTCCGAAATTTTTGGCAATACACTTCAGCCTCGTCCTGCCCCTGAGACATAGCCAGCAAGGCCTTTTCTGCCTGAATCTCAAGATTGGGTTCCTCATAAAGTAAACCGAGCGCCAGAAAAAACGCATCAAGATCAGCCAATGCCGGATCTCCTGGCGCCAGCGAAAAAGCCCAATCCTGAGGGTCGCCCCGTAAGAACGAAATAACAATTTTTACTTGCTGAGCAGAATCTCCAGATGAACAGGGTCTCAGGGACAAAAACAATTTACAATTATTCACGAAATTCCTAAACTTAAACCTGTCTCCGGAAAACAGTTCAGGAATCGGTATTTTAGGTTCTGACCTAGGATTTCTGATAACATAGTCTTGTATGCCCTGCACACGAGTAGCCAGCTGGTCCACACTTGTAATCAAGGTCTGGACATTCATGTCTGCAGCAAGCATAGCCACTCTGAGGTAAAGGGGAAGAAGAAAAAAAAAAAAAAAAAAAAACTCAGAATCTTCTTTCTTATAATCCCTCTTCTGCAATGCATTAAACATTTAATACTGGCCTGGCAAACTATTATGACCCCAATGGCGAGGGTCTCAGAGGAACGTGGAAGTCTGCAGAATACAAAAATCCAGCTCATAGGGCAGTGGTAACTGGGTTGACCATATATCTACTCCTAACGCCAACACTAGAAGTAGCCGGGGATCATTCCTACGTTGATTCTAGATGACACGCGCCAGCCGGAGAATCTAGCTACCCCTAGTAGAGGAAAACAAAGACCTTTCTTGCCTCCAGAGAAGGGGACCCCAAAGTTGGATAGAAACCCCCCACAAATAATGACGGTGAGGTAAGAGGAAATGACAAACACAGAAATGAATCAGGTTTAGCACAGAGAGGCCCGCTTACTGATAGCAGAATAAAGAAAGGTAACTTATATGGTCAACAAAAACCCTATAAAAATCCACACTGGAAATTCAAGAACCCCCGAACCGTCTAACGGTCCGGGGGGAGAACACCAGCTCCCTAGAGCTTCCAGCAAAGGTCAGGATATAGATTTGGAACAAGCTGGACAAAAATACAAAACCAAAACAAATAGCAAAAAGCAAAAGGCAGACTTAGCTGATATAACTGGAACCAGGATCAGTAGACAAGAGCACAGCAGACTAGCTCTGATAACTACGTTGCCAGGCATTGAACTGAAGGTCCAGGGAGCTTATATAGCAACACCCCTAACTAACGACCCAGGTGCGGATAAAAGGAATGACAGAAAAACCAGAGTCAAAAAACTAGTAACCACTAGAGGGAGCAAAAAGCAAATTCACAACAGGTCCTTTTTACCGCACCGGTGGAATGCCGACGGGTTATTGAGTTAGAAATGGGGAGGTGCCTGATCTTAGATGTCCTCATGAAGGGACAAGAGCTCCGGCTCATTAACATCTATGGTCCCCAATATAAGTGGGACCGGAAGTGTCTCTTTATGAGGATCAAGCCCTACCTTTTTACAAGTCGGCAGGTTGTCTTTGGAGGGGACTTCAATGCTGTCACGAGGCCCCGAGATAGAGGAGGTTCCAGAGACAAGCTGACTTATGATAGCGTCGCCCTTAATAGTATAGCTAGTGAGGCTCGCCTGGTGGATGTCCACATTCGGCACACCCCAGGCCACGAGGGGTTCACCTATCATAGAGGTAACTGTAGGTCCAGAATAGATAGGTTTTATTTAAAGGAGGAAGCTGTCTCTTCAGCAGTGTCTGTTGTTGAAGTGGAGTTCTCCGACCACTGTTTAATTTTGTTTTCTCTGAATGTTACAGAGACCCTCCGGATGGGAAGAGGCTTTTGGAGGCTCAATTCGTCTCTCTTGGAAGAAGCGGAGATAAGACAGTCCTTTGAGGATTTTCTTCAGAGCCAGGTACCCTTACTGGATCTTTGTAGTAGTAGGTCAGAGTGGTGGGAGATGTTCAAGGAAAGGGTGGCGAGATTCTTCCGCCAGCTCTCGAGCCTCAGGAGTCTGAGCAGGTACCGCCTGTATCAGGGTCTGAGGAGGAAACTCGAGCATCTTGTCTCAACTGGAGGTAGCCGCGAGGAGATCTCCAGAGTGAAATCTTTGCTTATGAGGTGTCAGTACGATAGACACGCATCTTTGGTTTTTGAGAGGGATTACGGGAAGTACCGCTCGCCCGACCCTTACAGAAACTGCAAGATGTCAGTGAATAGTAAAGTGGTTACAGGACTGGTCGACACTACAGGGTCCCTGAGGCGATCCAGATCAGGGATCCTGGAGGTTGTCAGATCCTTCTACTCGCACCTCTTGGGGAAGAGGGATCTTGATTGGGATGAGATGTCGGCTTTCCTGGCAGAAGCTGTCCCCGAACCAGGGGTAGACCCCTCTCTTGATGTTTTGACAGAAATGATCAGGGAAGAGGAAGTTCAGTTGGCGATTGAAGGGCTTGCCCCCCAAAAAATCGCCTGGTCCAGATGGCTTAACATCTGAATTCTATAAGACCTTTAAGGACGTTTTGGTTCCCCTCTTGACTGAGGTATTCAATGAGTGTCTTTCCTCGGGCACTCTGCCGAAGTCAATGAGGAGGTCTGCTCTGATCATCTTGTCAAAGGGTAAGGACCCGTCTTGCATTGAGAATTGGCGTCCCATAGCGCTTCTCAATGCAGACAGGAAGGTTCTGGCAAAGGTGCTGTTTAATCGGCTGGTGAAATTTGCACCCAGACTCCTTTCGGGGGCCCAGCATTGCTCTGTTCCAGGCCGCAGCACATTTAGTGCTGTGCTCTGTGTCCGAGAGGCAGTGGAGCAGGGTAGGGCTGGTCACTGGAAGGGGTACATGCTGTCACTGGACCAGGCAAAAGCGTTTGATCGGGTTAATCACGAGTACCTCTGGTCCGTCCTTCTGAGATATGGCCTGCCGGGGGGGTTTGTTGATTGGCTTAAGACCTTGTACAGTGGGGCAGAGAGTTTCCCGCTTGTGAATGGTTGGATTGGTAGCTCTTTTGAGGTTGGGTCCGGTGTTCGCCAGGGTTGTCCCTTGAGCCCGCTGCTGTACGTGTTTGCGATTGACCCTCTTCTTAGGAGGGTGGAGCGTGGACCGTTGGCCGGGATCAGGATGGATCAGGCAGCACCGGAAGCCACTCTGAGGGTGGTGGCGTATGCCGATGATGTCACTGTGTTTGCTTCCTCTCACGAGGAGGCAGGGTGGCTGATGTCAGAGTTAGATCGCTACTCGGAGGCATCCGGGCCCAAGATCAACCGGGATAAGTGTGAGAGTCTCTGGCTGGGAGGAGGAGATCCTGGTTTTGAGCTCCCGGACACCCTTCCAGGACCCAAAGTCTCTGCAAAAGTCCTTGGCATCGAATTTGGCCAGGGGGATTACTCCAAACAAAATTGGGACAGCAGGCTAGAGATCGCCACTCAGAAGGTGAACCAATGGAAGGGTTGGTCTTTGACCCTGAGGGAAAGGGTAAACCTGAGCAAAACTTACCTGCTCCCTTTACTGATTTATCTGGGCAGTGTGTGCATCTTGCCGGAATCTCTCTGGACTCGGGTCTACAGTTTGTTCTTCCAACTGTTATGGGGGAATAGACTGAACCTGGTCAAGAGGGAGGTTACTTACCGTACGAGGAGACTAGGAGGGTTGGGTATGGTCAACCCTGTGGTATTCCTTGTGGATACCTTCATTAAGATCAATATCGCAAACCTCTGGAAAGAGAGGGCTCCTCCGTGGGTATTCTCCTGTAGGGGATGGTTTCAGCCTTTCTTCCAGGAATGGGAGACAGGAGGGCAAGTGAAGAATCTTCGCACACCGCATGGACATCTTCCGGCTTACGCTACCTTGGTTCTGAAGGTAATTCGTCGGTGGGGTCTGGGAATGTGGGAGATCAGGACTCTGCCAAGGAAACTACTTGACAGTAGGGTTCTGTTGACCCATTTCCAGAGGCCTCTGGCGCTCAGGGACTGCCCAAGTCGGGATCTTGGGGTGGGTTTGCATCTTTTGAATTCTATCAGGATCCCCTCGAAGTTTTGGGACTTGGCTTGGCGCTGCTTCCATGGGAAACTGTGTGTGAGGGACAATCTGAAGTGTAGGAGCTCTGAGGACAGGAATTGTCCTCGGGAGCATTGTGGTACCTTGCTGGAAAGCATGGACCACTTCCTGCTTCATTGTCCCTTCAACACAGAGGTGTACAACAGGGTGGGCGCCTTCATTGGCTGGTCTCGGCTGGCCGGTCTCTCCTATGCGGAATGGGCCTATGGAGCTTTCGGAGACCTGGGTGGTCGGGACCGCTGCACCTTATTTCTAGTTAGCGCAGTGGTTAGGTATCACACGTGGAACGCACGGTGCTTAGTATCGACGCAACGAAAAATCCTCCCAGTGGACGATGTGTTTAGGACCATACTCGGTGACCTGGTGAAGGTGCACTCTCTGGAGTATGGGAGACTGGGCGCACGGAGGGCCGCGCTCCTCTGGAGGGGCTTTTCATTTAGTGTGCCCTAGTCTGGTCATCTCCTTTCCTGGTGGTGGGCTGCTGCTGACACTGTAGATTTTTGTTTTGTTTGATCATTATACAGTGATGTAGGGCTGCAGGCGCCGAACTTGGGCTTCGTGTTTTGTAATTATTGTGGTGTGTGCTGCTGTATATAATGTATATATTGTATATAGGGATATATAATTGGGTGTAGGTATTAGGTTGGGTGGTGGGAAAAGGGGGGAGGTGGGATTATCTTGTGGGACTATGGGACACTGGGTTGTTTGGGGGAAAACTGGCACTGCCTGATCTGGCCTATGGACGTTGGACATGGACTGAGGCATGAGACGCAGGACCAGCTCTCAGGTCAGTGCAGGGGGTTGGGAATGGAGGATAGCTTAGTATTGTATATATTTGTTTAATTTTAGTTATTTTATTTAAAACTTAAAAAAAAAAAAAAAAAAAAAAAAAAAAAAAGTTCATGTATATAGTCTTTGTTTTCCATTGTTTATTTTATTTGTTATTATTATTTTGTTTGGTGACCGGACCTGAAGTTATTGTTCTGTATATACTGTATAATATGTGTGAGAGGAGAGAATGAGCGGCTGGACCAGTGTTCAGTATACTGATTATTTTCTGGCTAATAATTTTGTTATGTTTTCTGCTATTATTGTTGTTATGTTTTTCATTTTTATAATAAAAGATCTACAGGAGGTAACTCAGGACCAGTAATGTAATGTATGTACCCAGTGACTGCACCAGCAGAATAGTGAGTGCAGCTCTGGGGTATAATACAGGAGGTAACTCAGGATCAGTAATGTAATGTATGTACACAGTGACTGCACCAGCAGAATAGTGAGTGCAGCTCTGGGGTATAATACAGGATGTAACTCAGGATCAGTAATGTAATGTATGTACACAGTGACTGCACCAGCAGAATAGTGAGTGCAGCTCTGGGGTATAATACAGGAGGTAACTCAGGATCAGTAATGTAATGTATGTACACAGTGACTGCACCAGCAGAATAGTGAGTGCAGCTCTGGGGTATAATACAGGATGTAACTCAGGATCAGTAATGTAATGTATGTACACAGTGACTGCACCAGCAGAATAGTGAGTGCAGCTCTGGAGTATAATACAGGATGTAACTCAGGATCAGTAATGTATGTGCACAGTGACTGCACCAGCAGAATAGTGAGTACAGCTCTGGAGTATAATACAGGATGTAACTCAGGATCAGTAATGTAATGTATGTACACAGTGACTGCACCAGCAGAATAGTGAGTGCAGCTCTGGAGTATAATACAGGATGTAACTCAGGATCGGTAATGTAATGTATGTACACAGTGACTGCACCAGCAGAATAGTGAGTGCAGCTCTGGAGTATAATACAGGATGTAACTCAGGATCGGTAATGTAATGTATGTACACAGTGACTGCACCAGCAGAATAGTGAGTGCATGTGAGGAAAATGTATGTCACGATAATGTAAAAACCATAGCTGACGGATGTTTGCACTTCTAACCATGGTCCCAAAAACACGTGGCAGACACTGGGTAATTTGAAGCTAGTGTGTGAGCAGGGTGTGGCTTTAACCTGCAGGTGACCAATCCTGCAAAGCCACCTGTGGTCCCTCCCTTTCAGTCAGGAATTTCTTTGTCTCCACGGTCTGAAAACGTAAAGATCTCAGACCTCAGTGCATAATTAACCAGCCCTTAGTGATGCCCCGAGGCTAGAGTATATAAAGGTACCTTCACACTGAACAACTTAACAACGATATCGCTAGCGATCCGTGACGTTGCAGCGTCCTGGATAGCGATATCGTTGTGTTTGACACGCAGCAGCGATCAGGATCCTGCTGTGACATCGTTGGTCGGAGCTAGAAGGCCAGCACCTTATTTCGTCGCTGGATCTCCCGCTGCCATCGCTGGATCGGTGTGTGTGACATCGATCCAGCGATGTCTTCACTGGTAACCAGGGTAAACATCGGGTTACTAAGCGCAGGGCCGCGCTTAGTAACCCGATATTTACCCTGGTTACCATTGTAAATGTAAAAAAAAAACAAACACTACATACTCACCTTCTGATGTCTGTCACGTCCCCCGCCGGCGGACGCCGGGGGACGCGACAGACACCGGAATGTAAGTATGTAGTGGGGTTTTTTTTACATTTTACGCTGGTAACCAGGGTAAACATCGGGTTACTAAGCGCGGCCCTGCGCTTAGTAACCCGATGTTTACCCTGGTTACCCGGGGACTTCGGCATCGTTGGTCGCTGGAGAGCTGTCTGTGTGACAGCTCTCCAGCGACCACACAACGATGAAACAGCGACGCTGCAGCGATCGGCATCGTTGTCTATATCGCTGCAGCGTCGCTTAATGTGACAGTACCTTTAGTCTCTACTCTTAACCCAGCCCACGGAGTCAGCAGAGTTTTACTGGAGGAGCTGTTTCTATCCAGACCTCCTGATGCATTGGGACATATGGGAACTCCCCCCCCCCCCCCCCACTAGCCTGGTTGCCTGCAATGTCCTGAGAACATGTGAGTGTTACCTTTTCTCATTTAATCCCTTTATTTTATAATTACCTTGTATATCTCTATTGTCTCTTTTGTAACATCCTTGAAATATTTTTCTATAAACACTGCCTTATCTTCGGAGTAAAACATCTAAAGTACTAGTTTCATTCTCCTTGCTCTAAAACGTACCCTAAGGGTACCGTCACACATTGAAATTTCCATCGCTACGACGTTACGATTCGTGACGTTCTAGCGATATCGTTACGATATCGCTGTGTCTGACACGCTACTGCGATCAGACACCCTGCTAAGAATCGTACGTCGTAGCAGATCGTTTGGAACTTTCTTTCGTCGCTTGATCACCCGCTGACATCGCTGGATCGTTGTGTTTGACAGCGATCCAGCGATGTTTTCGCTTGTAACAAGGGTAAACATCGGGTAACTAAGCGCAGGGCCGCGCTTAGTAACCCGATGTTTACCCTGGTTACAAGCGTAAACGTGAAAAAACAAACCGTACATACTCATCCGTCGGTGTCCTTCAGGTCCCTTGCCGTCTGCTTCCTGCTCTGAGTGCCGGCCGGAAAGTGAGAGCAGAGCGCAGCGGTGCTGCGCTCTGCTCTCACTGTACGGCTGCACTCAGAGCAGGAAGCAGACGGCAAGGGACCTGAAGGACACCGACGGGTGAGTATGTACTGTTTGTTTTTTTACGTTTACGCTGGTAACCAGGGTAAACATCGGGTTACTAAGCGCGGCCCTGCGCTTAGTTACCCGATGTTTACCCTGGTTACCCGGGGACTTCGGCATCGCTCCAGCGCCGTGATTGCAACGTGTGACCGCAGTCTACGACGCTGGAGCGATGATTATACGACGCTGCGACGTCACGAATCGTACCGTCGCAGCGATGAAAATTTCAATGTGTGACGGTACCCTAAGTCTTCTGAAGGGAATTACGCTACTGTTTTGGGTTAGCTTCGGACCCGTTTAATCGAAGCTGGTGGCAGCATATCGTGTGCGGGGCCTTTGGGTGTTGTTGTAGCGACTGCGGCGTTGATAATTATTGTTCCTGTCTGTGTGGGAGTATTTATATCGCCTCGCTGCAGCGTGCCCAATATCCAGTACATAGAAGGCAGCCTTTCTGGCGACTAATTACCCTAGGTGCAGTACCTACTCTGACCTGAGGGTTAGGGGGGGCGCCAGAGAGCTGCAAGTTTCAAGTGGAACTGTAAGCGGGATATACATAAATCCCTGCAGTTCGTGGTATATTGAAGAGCAGTGGGATACCTAAAATAAGCCCCTGCTGTAAACTAAGAGGTCAATAGTCTTGTGTGTGTTTTTTCATCACATTGTAGCACTGGAGGGATAACTAAGATAAGCCCCCTGCACATGTGATAGCCGTCTGTTAGCCGAAAGTCCCCCAATCCATGACGTAGGGGTGACGGTCACGGTGGGAATCGTGACAAATTGGTGGAAGCGGTCAGGGGTTCGTGACAAATTGGTGCCAGCGGTGAGGATTTGTGACAAATTGGTGGCAAGGCGGTGGGATCTTAGAGCATTAGTGATTTGGTTTGAGCAATCATTCCTCTCACTAAAAACTTGCAAAGTTCTTGCGACGACTCCACGCAAATAAGTTTGGAGAACGAACTCAGTGTTTATTAGTCTTGAGACAATTGTGTACTGGTAATTATCCCCTCCCTTTCTCTTCATTTTTCTATCCTATCTTTTATTTGGCAACCATGGTTGGGCTGGGAGAAATCTTTTATGAGCAGCAGACCAGAGACACCCTTGTTGCCTTATGCAAGTCACAGCGCATTGACTTTGCAGGCAAAAACAAAGCCCAATTGGTCGCAGTTCTGGTGCAATGGGAAGCCGCTCTAGACCACTCACAGAGCCCAGAAGCCGCAGAAGCCAGCACCAGTGAACATGGTGCTGCAGCAGAGGTCCAACCACTGAATGCTGGCCCGATTAGCAACCAGGGCAGATTGGACCCCCACCTGCTTGGAAGAATTCCCCACTGACGACCATGAGGGATGTCGGCAGCTGATTCAGCAATACCGGCAGGAGGCCCAGGCCCGAGCTGAGCAGCAAGCGGAGCGAGAGTACCAGCTAAAGTTAGTCCGACTGCAAATGCAGGGGTCGTCCCAGTCCAGCCGTGAGCCCAGCAGCGCTCAGATACCGAAGCCCCGGCTAGAGCACTTTCCTGTTATGGAAAAGGACGGGGACTTGGACACTTTTCTGCGGGCCTTTGAGAAAGCCTGCAGGCAGTACCAGCTGCCTAGAGACAAATGGGCACGATACCTGACCCCAGGGCTGAGAGGCAAAGCTCGGGAGGCGTTTGCTGCCCTCTCTCAAGAACAAGATGGTGACTATGAGGCCATCAAGCAGGCCCTCATAGCCAAGTACCAGCTTACACCTGAGGATTACCGTAGAAAGTTCTGGAAGCTCCAACGTGGCCCACATGACAGCTACGGCAATGTGGCGCATGGACTGGGGACCCACTTTGACCAGTGGACCCAAGGACTGTCAGTGACCACCTT
Organism: Ranitomeya variabilis; assembly: GCF_051348905.1. Lineage (NCBI taxonomy): Eukaryota > Metazoa > Chordata > Amphibia > Anura > Dendrobatidae > Ranitomeya > Ranitomeya variabilis. The sequence goes on from NC_135235.1 coordinate 9,770,027, forward strand.
TGCACAGCTGCGAGACCTGATGATCAAAGACCAGTTCTTACATCTTTGTCCAGCTGAGGTGCGACAGTTCATGACGGACAGAGAACCCAAAGACTTGACGAAAGCAGCGCAGATTGCCGATGCCTATGAGGCCAACCGTAGATCAGAAGTGCGGAAGCCAGTCACCGCCAGCTGGAGAGGGGGTAAGCCTGCAACCAACACCAGTACCCCTGCCAGCCAACACACCAGAGGTCCTCACAGCACCAGACCTACCACCGAACCTCGCCAGTGTTTCGTCTGCAACCGGACTGGTCATATCAGTCCCCAGTGTCCAGTCAGGCCGAAGAACTCCCAATCCAAGGCCCCAGAGCCTAATGCAGCAGTTCTTTTGGTGGGTGGTGTGGCTGGGAGGGTGTGTGACAACGTACAGCACGTCACCGTGGGAGGCCATGTTGCTACAGGCCTCAAGGACACCGGGGCTGAACGAACCCTCATCCGACCCGAACTGGCGGCCCCTGAAGAAATCATTCCGGGGAAAACCCTAACTGTCACGGGGATTGGGGGCATCAGCTGTCCCTTACCGATGGCCCGGGTTTATATTGATTGGGGTGCCGGGAGCGGGGTGAAGGAAGTGGGGCTGTCTGATAATTTGCCCACTGATGTTTTGTTGGGGACTGATTTGGGGAGGTTGGTTGCATACTACGTCCCTGACACCCCTCCCCAATCTGCTAATAAGGGTAACGTTAACCCTGATGATGATGATGATGATGGGAAATCGCATGTGTTACCTGACCATGCTTTATCTTGTAATGATGCATCTGATAACCATTTTATCCCTAGGATCGATGGTGAAAATGTTGTACCTGTGCCAGCTGAACCTGATAATGATTTTTCTGTGCAAGTTGATGTGTCCATAGGTACAGGAGCGCTCAGCCACATCGCTCTGCGGAGTGAGACGGCTGAGGAACCCCTGGCAGGGGCAAGTGTCGGTGCTACCGGAAATGGGGAGATACATGGGAACCGTGAGGAAGGTGATGCCATGCAATTGACCAGTGCCACCGAGGAAGGTAACTGGCCCATCAGTAGTACTGCTCCTGAGGTAATGGGGGTGGATGGGGAGGTAGAGCCCATAGCAGCGCCGGCTGATGGGTCTGTAGAAAGCCCCGGGGAGACAGCCTACGTAGCTGCTGTCACCCGCAGTCAGAGTGCCCGGAACGCAGATAACTGTCTGCCTCCCGGACCCTCCTCAGTCATCAGTATGACTGAACCAGAGGTGGACCCAGAGCAGGTCCAAGAGGGTTCCCGTGGGGAAGGGACCCTGACATCGCTTCTGGCTTCCCCTAGCCAGGAGTTTCAGGCCGCTCTGTACACAGATGCGAGCCTAGAGAGTTTGAGACAACTCGCCGGGACGTCATTCTCCGAGACTGATAAGGAGAAGGTGTTCTGGGAAGGAGGAAGGTTGTACCGGGAGACAGTACCCGGAGAATCACAAAAGGAGTGGTTGAGGGAAAGACAGCTGGTCGTCCCGCAGCAATTCCGGGGTGAGTTGTTGCGGATTGCCCATGAGATCCCGCTAGCTGGACACTTGGGGATCAGCAAAACTAAGGCCCGGCTGTCTCAACACTTCTATTGGCCTAAGATGGGGACAGATGTGTCAAACTACTGCCGCTCCTGTGTCACCTGTCAAAGAGTGGGGAAGGCGGGGCCAGCTCTTAAGGCTCCCCTGATCCCTTTGCCAGTGATAGAGGAGCCTTTCCAGAGGATTGCGGTGGACATTGTGGGCCCGCTGGCCGTCCCCAGCAGCTCTGGAAAGCGATTTATTCTTACTGTGGTAGACTACGCTACCCGGTACCCAGAGGCAGTAGCTCTGTCGTCAACTAGGGCAGATAAGGTGGCGGATGCCCTGTTGGCTATCTTTTCACGTGTAGGGTTTCCCAGGGAGATGCTTACTGATCAAGGGACCCAATTTATGTCTCGCCTAATGGAGGCTCTCTGTAAGAGAATGCAGGTGAAGCACCTGGTATCGAGTGCGTATCACCCACAGACCAATGGCTTGTGTGAACGCTTCAATGGTACCCTCAAACAGATGCTATGCATGCTGGTTGAGACTCAAGGGCGCGTGTTGTGAATTCCGTTCTCAGGCTCCCTCCTGTGGTCGTGAATGGTACTTTGGTGAGTTCTGTCCTTGGACACCTGTTGTGATCCGCTTTTTGGCTCCCCTGGTGGTGGCTGGTGGTACTGGAGACTTGTGTGTGCTTTTCTGCCTCAGCTCACCTGCTTCCATCAGTTTTGGGAGTTCCCTATTTAGCCTTGCTCTCCAGTCACTTCCTTGCCGGTCATCATTGTAACCTGAGTCATTCAGTTGCTTGTTCCTGCTACCAGTCTGCTGATCAGCTAAGTGGACTCCTGTCCTTTTTGTTTTGTATTTTTTGTCCAGTTTACAGTTTTGTCATTTCCTGTTACTGGAAGCTCTTGTGGACTGAAATTGCCACTCCTGTGTCATGAGTTGACACAGGAGTCTTAAAGTAATTTCAGGATGGGTTTTTGAAAGGGTTTTTCAGCTGACCGTGAAGTCCGCTTTTGTATCCTTCCTCTATCTAGTAAGTGGACCTCGCTTTGCTAAATCTACCTTCATACTGTGTATGTCTTTTCCTCTGAACTCACCGTTAATATATGTGGGGGCTACTATCATCTTTGGGGAATTTCACTAGAGGTAAGCCAGGTCTGTTCCTTCCTCTTCCAGGCGTAGTTAGTTCTCCGGCTGGTGCATGGCATCTAGGCAGCCGTAGGAATGCTCCCTGGCTACTGTTAGTTGTGTGGTAGATTTAGGTCACGGTCAGCTTGAGTTTCCATCACCCGAGAGCTAGTCTGTTATTTTTGTGTTTCTGATGTTCCCATGCCATTGGGGAATCATGACAGTATGACCGGCCACTGTTAAGTAATTGGCAGAAGAAAGGAGAGTAAAAGAAGTCTGTAGATTTTTTTTTTTTTTCCTCTCATGTTTGCTACTTAGTTGGCTCAGTTGTATTTCTGCTCTATTTACAGCCTTGCCTTTCTCTCCTTCTAATCCTTGAATGGCTCTGATCTCTCCGGTTTAAGGATGGACCCTCAGAGTTTGGCTGCAGGTTTAAATAATCTTGCTATGAAGGTTCAGAATTTACAAGATTATGTTATACGTACTCCTATTTCTGAACCTAAGATTCCTACACCAGAGGTATTTTCCGGAGATAGATCTCGGTTTCTGAATTTCAAATGTAATTGTAAATTATTCCTTTCTCTCAGACCTCACTCCTCTGGAGATCCTGTTCAGCAGGTTAAGATTGTGATTTCTTTGCTGCGAGGTGACCCTCAAAATTGGGCATTTTCATTGACACCAGGGGATCCTGCGTTGCTCAATGTGGATGCGTTTTTTCTGGCTTTAGGGTTGCTGTATGAGGAACCTAATTTGGAGATTCAAGCTGAAAAAGCTTTAATAGCCCTGTCTCAAGGGCAAGATGAAGCTGAGATATACTGCCAAAAATTTCGTAAATGGTCTGTGCTTACTCAGTGGAATGAGTGTGCCCTAGCGGCAAATTTAAGAGAGGGCCTTTCTGATGCCGTTAAGGATGTCATGGTGGGGTTTCCTACGCCCACAGGTCTGAATGAGTCCATGACAATGGCGATTCAGATTGATCGGCGTTTGCGGGAGCGCAAACCCGTGCACCATTTGGCGGTATCTTCTGAAGGGACGCCAGAGAAAATGCAATGTGACAGAATTCTGTCAAGAAGCGAGCGGCAGAATTATAGGCGCAAAAATGGCTTGTGCTTCTACTGTGGTGATTCCGCGCATGTTATATCAGCATGCTCTAAACGTACTAGGAAGGTTGACAAGTCTGTTTCTATTGGCACTTTACAGTCTAAATTTCTGTCTGTAACTCTGATTTGTTCATTATCAGTTATTACCGTGGATGCCTATGTGGACTCTGGCGCCGCTCTGAGTCTTATGGACTGGTCCTTTGCCAGGCGCTGTGGGTTTGATTTGGAGCCTCTGGAAGTTCCTATACCTCTGAAGGGTATTGATTCTACACCTCTGGCTTGTAATAGACCACAGTTCTGGACGCAAGTGACTATGCGTATGACTCCAGACCATCAGGAGATGATTCGCTTCCTCGTGTTGTATAATTTACATGATGTTTTAGTGCTTGGATTACCATGGTTACAATCTCATAACCCAGTACTGGACTGGAAAACTATGTCTGTGTTAAGCTGGGGATGTCGGGGGGCTCATGGGGACATACCTTTGGTTCCTATCTCGTCATCTATTCCCTCTGAGATTCCTGCATTTTTGTCGGATTTTGGGGATATTTTTGAAGAGCCTAAAATTGGTTCTCTCCCTCCCCACAGAGAGTGTGATTGCGCCATAGATCTGATTCCAGGCAGTAAATTTCCAAAGGGTCGTTTGTTTAACCTATCTGTACCTGAGCATGCTGCCATGCGAGAATATGTTAAGGAGTCCCTGGAAAAGGGACATATTTGTCCTTCTTCATCACCTTTAGGAGCTGGGTTTTTCTTTGTCTCTAAAAAGGATGGCTCGCTGAGGCCTTGTATTGATTATCGACTCCTGAATAAAATTACTGTCAAATATCAGTATCCGTTGCCGCTGCTTACTGATTTGTTTGCTCGCATAAGGGGGGCTAAGTGGTTCTCCAAGATTGATCTCCGTGGGGCGTATAATTTGGTGCGAATTAAGCAAGGGGATGAGTGGAAAACCGCATTTAATACGCCTGAGGGCCACTTTGAGTATTTAGTAATGCCTTTCGGCCTTTCTAATGCACCTTCAGTTTTTCAGTCCTTTATGCATGATATTTTCCGTGAATATCTGGATAAATTTATGATTGTGTATTTGGACGATATTTTGATTTTTTTCTGAGGACTGGGAGTCTCATGTTCAGCAGGTCAGGAGGGTTTTTCAGGTCTTGCGGGAGAATTCTCTGTGTGTAAAGGGTTCTAAGTGTGTTTTTGGGGTTCAAAAGATTTCCTTTTTGGGGTACATTTTTTCCCCTTCTTCTGTTGAGATGGACCCTGTCAAGGTTCGGGCTATTTGTGACTGGACGCAGCCTACTTCTCTAAAGGGTCTTCAGAAGTTCTTGGGCTTTGCTAATTTTTATCGTCGATTTATAACTGGTTTTTCTGGTGTTGCTAAGCCTCTTACGGATTTGACTAAGAAGGGTGCTGATGTTGCCAATTGGTCCTCTGCCGCTGTGGAGGCCTTTCGGGAACTTAAGCGCCGCTTTTCGTCTGCCCCTGTGTTGCGCCAGCCCGATGTCTCTCTCCCCTTTCAGGTTGAGGTCGATGCTTCCGAGATCGGAGCGGGGGCGGTTTTGTCGCAGAAAAGTTCCGATTGCTCAGTGATGAGACCTTGTGCGTTCTTTTCTCGAAAATTTTCTGCCGCCGAAAGAAATTATGATGTTGGTAATCGGGAGCTTTTGGCCATGAAGTGGGCATTTGAGGAGTGGCGTCATTGGCTTGAGGGTGCTAGACATCAGGTGGTGGTTTTGACTGATCACAAGAATCTGATTTATCTTGAGTCTGCCAGGCGCCTGAATCCTAGACAGGCGCGCTGGTCTCGGTTTAATTTTGTGGTCTCATATCTACCAGGTTCTAAGAATGTGAAGGCGGATGCCCTTTCTAGGAGTTTTGAGCCTGATTCCCCTGGTGATTCGGAACCTACAGGTATCCTTAAGGATGGGGTGATATTATCCGCTATTTCCCCAGATCTGCGACGTGCTTTGCAAGAGTTTCAGGCGGATAGACCTGATCGCTGTCCACCTGGTAGACTGTTTGTTCCTGATGATTGGACCAGTAGAGTCATCTCGGAGGTTCATTCTTCTACGCTGGCGGGTCATCCTGGAATTTTTGGTACCAGGGATTTGGTGGCTAGATCCTTCTGGTGGCCATCTCTGTCTCGTGATGTGCGTGTTTTTGTGCAGTCTTGTGATGTGTGTGCTCGGGCCAAGCCTTGTTGTTCTAGGGCTAGCGGGTTGTTGTTGCCCTTGCCTATTCCGAAGAGGCCTTGGACGCACATCTCGATGGACTTTATTTCTGATCTTCCTGTCTCTCAGAGGATGTCTGTTATCTGGGTGGTGTGTGACCGTTTTTCTAAGATGGTTCATTTGGTGCCATTGCCGAAGTTGCCTTCCTCGTCTGAGTTGGTTCCTTTGTTTTTTCAAAATGTGGTTCGCTTGCATGGTATTCCTGAAAATATCGTTTCTGATAGGGGTACCCAGTTCGTTTCTAGATTTTGGCGGGCATTCTGTGCCAGGTTGGGCATTGATTTGTCTTTTTCGTCTGCCTTCCATCCTCAGACTAATGGCCAGACGGAGCGAACTAATCAAACTTTGGAGACGTATTTGAGGTGTTTTGTGTCTGCGGATCAGGATGATTGGGTTGCCTTTTTGCCGTTGGCGGAGTTTGCTCTTAATAATCGGGCCAGTTCTGCCACTTTGGTTTCCCCTTTCTTTTGCAATTCGGGGTTTCATCCCCGTTTTTCTTCTGGTCAGGTGGAGTCTTCGGATTGTCCTGGAGTAGATGCTGTGGTGGATCAGTTGTATCGGATTTGGGAACAAGTGGTGGACAATTTGAATTTGTCCCAGGAGAGGACTCAGCGGTTTGCTAACCGCCAGCGTCGGGTTGGTCCTCGCCTTCGTGTTGGGGACTTGGTGTGGTTGTCTTCCCGTTTTGTCCCAATGAGGGTTTCTTCTCCTAAATTTAAGCCTCGGTTCATCGGTCCCTATAGGATTTTGGAGATTATTAACCCTGTTTCCTTTCGTTTGGACCTTCCGGCATCTTTCGCTATCCATAATGTGTTCCATCGGTCGTTGTTGCGGAGATACGAGGTGCCGGTGGTTCCTTCTGCTGGGCCTCCTGCTCCTGTGCTGGTTGAGGGTGAATTGGAGTACGTTATAGAGAAGATCTTGGACTCCCGTATTTCCAGGCGGAGACTCCAGTACCTGGTTAAATGGAAGGGCTATGGTCAGGAAGATAATTCTTGGGTAACTGCCTCTGATGTTCATGCCTCGGATTTGGTTCGTGCCTTTCATAGGGCTCATCCAGGTCGCCCTGGTGGTTCTTGTGAGGGTTCGGTGCCCCCTCCTTAAGGGGGGGGGTACTGTTGTGATCCGCTTTTTGGCTCCCCTGGTGGTGGCTGGTGGTACTGGAGACTTGTGTGTGCTTTTCTGCCTCAGCTCACCTGCTTCCATCAGTTTTGGGAGTTCCCTATTTAGCCTTGCTCTCCAGTCACTTCCTTGCCGGTCATCATTGTAACCTGAGTCATTCAGTTGCTTGTTCCTGCTACTAGTCTGCTGATCAGCTAAGTGGACTCTTGTCCTTATTGTTTTGTTTTTCTTGTCCAGTTTACAGTTTTGTCATTTCCTGTTACTGGAAGCTCTTGTGGACTGAAATTGCCACTCCTGTGTCATGAGTTGACACAGGAGTCTTAAAGTAATTTCAGGATGGGTTTTTGAAAGGGTTTTTCAGCTGACCGTGAAGTCCTCTTTTGTATCCTTCCTCTATCTAGTAAGTGGACCTTGCTTTGCTAAATCTACCTTCATACTGTGTATGTCTTTTCCTCTGAACTCACCGTTAATATATGTGGGGGCTACTATCATCTTTGGGGAATTTCACTAGAGGTAAGCCAGGTCTGTTCCTTCCTCTTCCAGGCGTAGTTAGTTCTCCGGCTGGTGCATGGCATCTAGGCAGCCGTAGGAATGCTCCCTGGCTACTGTTAGTTGTGTGGTAGATTTAGGTCACGGTCAGCTTGAGTTTCCATCACCCGAGAGCTAGTCTGTTATTTTTGTGTTTCTGATGTTCCCATGCCATTGGGGAATCATGACAGTATGACCGGCCACTGTTAAGTAATTGGCAGAAGAAAGGAGAGTAAAAGAAGTCTGTAGATTTTTTTTTTTTTTCCTCTCATGTTTGCTACTTAGTTGGCTCAGTTGTATTTCTGCTCTATTTACAGCCTTGCCTTTCTCTCCTTCTAATCCTTGAATGGCTCTGATCTCTCCGGTTTAAGGATGGACCCTCAGAGTTTGGCTGCAGGTTTAAATAATCTTGCTATGAAGGTTCAGAATTTACAAGATTATGTTATACGTACTCCTATTTCTGAACCTAAGATTCCTACACCAGAGGTATTTTCCGGAGATAGATCTCGGTTTCTGAATTTCAAATGTAATTGTAAATTATTCCTTTCTCTCAGACCTCACTCCTCTGGAGATCCTGTTCAGCAGGTTAAGATTGTGATTTCTTTGCTGCGAGGTGACCCTCAAAATTGGGCATTTTCATTGACACCAGGGGATCCTGCGTTGCTCAATGTGGATGCGTTTTTTCTGGCTTTAGGGTTGCTGTATGAGGAACCTAATTTGGAGATTCAAGCTGAAAAAGCTTTAATAGCCCTGTCTCAAGGGCAAGATGAAGCTGAGATATACTGCCAAAAATTTCGTAAATGGTCTGTGCTTACTCAGTGGAATGAGTGTGCCCTAGCGGCAAATTTAAGAGAGGGCCTTTCTGATGCCGTTAAGGATGTCATGGTGGGGTTTCCTACGCCCACAGGTCTGAATGAGTCCATGACAATGGCGATTCAGATTGATCGGCGTTTGCGGGAGCGCAAACCCGTGCACCATTTGGCGGTATCTTCTGAAGGGACGCCAGAGAAAATGCAATGTGACAGAATTCTGTCAAGAAGCGAGCGGCAGAATTATAGGCGCAAAAATGGCTTGTGCTTCTACTGTGGTGATTCCGCGCATGTTATATCAGCATGCTCTAAACGTACTAGGAAGGTTGACAAGTCTGTTTCTATTGGCACTTTACAGTCTAAATTTCTGTCTGTAACTCTGATTTGTTCATTATCAGTTATTACCGTGGATGCCTATGTGGACTCTGGCGCCGCTCTGAGTCTTATGGACTGGTCCTTTGCCAGGCGCTGTGGGTTTGATTTGGAGCCTCTGGAAGTTCCTATACCTCTGAAGGGTATTGATTCTACACCTCTGGCTTGTAATAGACCACAGTTCTGGACGCAAGTGACTATGCGTATGACTCCAGACCATCAGGAGATGATTCGCTTCCTCGTGTTGTATAATTTACATGATGTTTTAGTGCTTGGATTACCATGGTTACAATCTCATAACCCAGTACTGGACTGGAAAACTATGTCTGTGTTAAGCTGGGGATGTCGGGGGGCTCATGGGGACATACCTTTGGTTCCTATCTCGTCATCTATTCCCTCTGAGATTCCTGCATTTTTGTCGGATTTTGGGGATATTTTTGAAGAGCCTAAAATTGGTTCTCTCCCTCCCCACAGAGAGTGTGATTGCGCCATAGATCTGATTCCAGGCAGTAAATTTCCAAAGGGTCGTTTGTTTAACCTATCTGTACCTGAGCATGCTGCCATGCGAGAATATGTTAAGGAGTCCCTGGAAAAGGGACATATTCGTCCTTCTTCATCACCTTTAGGAGCTGGGTTTTTCTTTGTCTCTAAAAAGGATGGCTCGCTGAGGCCTTGTATTGATTATCGACTCCTGAATAAAATTACTGTCAAATATCAGTATCCGTTGCCGCTGCTTACTGATTTGTTTGCTCGCATAAGGGGGGCTAAGTGGTTCTCCAAGATTGATCTCCGTGGGGCGTATAATTTGGTGCGAATTAAGCAAGGGGATGAGTGGAAAACCGCATTTAATACGCCTGAGGGCCACTTTGAGTATTTAGTAATGCCTTTCGGCCTTTCTAATGCACCTTCAGTTTTTCAGTCCTTTATGCATGATATTTTCCGTGAATATCTGGATAAATTTATGATTGTGTATTTGGACGATATTTTGATTTTTTTCTGAGGACTGGGAGTCTCATGTTCAGCAGGTCAGGAGGGTTTTTCAGGTCTTGCGGGAGAATTCTCTGTGTGTAAAGGGTTCTAAGTGTGTTTTTGGGGTTCAAAAGATTTCCTTTTTGGGGTACATTTTTTCCCCTTCTTCTGTTGAGATGGACCCTGTCAAGGTTCGGGCTATTTGTGACTGGATGCAGCCTACTTCTCTAAAGGGTCTTCAGAAGTTCTTGGGCTTTGCTAATTTTTATCGTCGATTTATAACTGGTTTTTCTGGTGTTGCTAAGCCTCTTACGGATTTGACTAAGAAGGGTGCTGATGTTGCCAATTGGTCCTCTGCCGCTGTGGAGGCCTTTCGGGAACTTAAGCGCCGCTTTTCGTCTGCCCCTGTGTTGCGCCAGCCCGATGTCTCTCTCCCCTTTCAGGTTGAGGTCGATGCTTCCGAGATCGGAGCGGGGGCGGTTTTGTCGCAGAAAAGTTCCGATTGCTCAGTGATGAGACCTTGTGCGTTCTTTTCTCGAAAATTTTCTGCCGCCGAAAGAAATTATGATGTTGGTAATCGGGAGCTTTTGGCCATGAAGTGGGCATTTGAGGAGTGGCGTCATTGGCTTGAGGGTGCTAGACATCAGGTGGTGGTTTTGACTGATCACAAGAATCTGATTTATCTTGAGTCTGCCAGGCGCCTGAATCCTAGACAGGCGCGCTGGTCTCGGTTTAATTTTGTGGTCTCATATCTACCAGGTTCTAAGAATGTGAAGGCGGATGCCCTTTCTAGGAGTTTTGAGCCTGATTCCCCTGGTGATTCGGAACCTACAGGTATCCTTAAGGATGGGGTGATATTATCCGCTATTTCCCCAGATCTGCGACGTGCTTTGCAAGAGTTTCAGGCGGATAGACCTGATCGCTGTCCACCTGGTAGACTGTTTGTTCCTGATGATTGGACCAGTAGAGTCATCTCGGAGGTTCATTCTTCTACGCTGGCGGGTCATCCTGGAATTTTTGGTACCAGGGATTTGGTGGCTAGATCCTTCTGGTGGCCATCTCTGTCTCGTGATGTGCGTGTTTTTGTGCAGTCTTGTGATGTGTGTGCTCGGGCCAAGCCTTGTTGTTCTAGGGCTAGCGGGTTGTTGTTGCCCTTGCCTATTCCGAAGAGGCCTTGGACGCACATCTCGATGGACTTTATTTCTGATCTTCCTGTCTCTCAGAGGATGTCTGTTATCTGGGTGGTGTGTGACCGTTTTTCTAAGATGGTTCATTTGGTGCCATTGCCGAAGTTGCCTTCCTCGTCTGAGTTGGTTCCTTTGTTTTTTCAAAATGTGGTTCGCTTGCATGGTATTCCTGAAAATATCGTTTCTGATAGGGGTACCCAGTTCGTTTCTAGATTTTGGCGGGCATTCTGTGCCAGGTTGGGCATTGATTTGTCTTTTTCGTCTGCCTTCCATCCTCAGACTAATGGCCAGACGGAGCGAACTAATCAAACTTTGGAGACGTATTTGAGGTGTTTTGTGTCTGCGGATCAGGATGATTGGGTTGCCTTTTTGCCGTTGGCGGAGTTTGCTCTTAATAATCGGGCCAGTTCTGCCACTTTGGTTTCCCCTTTCTTTTGCAATTCGGGGTTTCATCCCCGTTTTTCTTCTGGTCAGGTGGAGTCTTCGGATTGTCCTGGAGTAGATGCTGTGGTGGATCAGTTGTATCGGATTTGGGAACAAGTGGTGGACAATTTGAATTTGTCCCAGGAGAGGACTCAGCGGTTTGCTAACCGCCAGCGTCGGGTTGGTCCTCGCCTTCGTGTTGGGGACTTGGTGTGGTTGTCTTCCCGTTTTGTCCCAATGAGGGTTTCTTCTCCTAAATTTAAGCCTCGGTTCATCGGTCCCTATAGGATTTTGGAGATTATTAACCCTGTTTCCTTTCGTTTGGACCTTCCGGCATCTTTCGCTATCCATAATGTGTTCCATCGGTCGTTGTTGCGGAGATACGAGGTGCCGGTGGTTCCTTCTGCTGGGCCTCCTGCTCCTGTGCTGGTTGAGGGTGAATTGGAGTACGTTATAGAGAAGATCTTGGACTCCCGTATTTCCAGGCGGAGACTCCAGTACCTGGTTAAATGGAAGGGCTATGGTCAGGAAGATAATTCTTGGGTAACTGCCTCTGATGTTCATGCCTCGGATTTGGTTCGTGCCTTTCATAGGGCTCATCCAGGTCGCCCTGGTGGTTCTTGTGAGGGTTCGGTGCCCCCTCCTTAAGGGGGGGGGTACTGTTGTGATCCGCTTTTTGGCTCCCCTGGTGGTGGCTGGTGGTACTGGAGACTTGTGTGTGCTTTTCTGCCTCAGCTCACCTGCTTCCATCAGTTTTGGGAGTTCCCTATTTAGCCTTGCTCTCCAGTCACTTCCTTGCCGGTCATCATTGTAACCTGAGTCATTCAGTTGCTTGTTCCTGCTACTAGTCTGCTGATCAGCTAAGTGGACTCTTGTCCTTATTGTTTTGTTTTTCTTGTCCAGTTTACAGTTTTGTCATTTCCTGTTACTGGAAGCTCTTGTGGACTGAAATTGCCACTCCTGTGTCATGAGTTGACACAGGAGTCTTAAAGTAATTTCAGGATGGGTTTTTGAAAGGGTTTTTCAGCTGACCGTGAAGTCCTCTTTTGTATCCTTCCTCTATCTAGTAAGTGGACCTCGCTTTGCTAAATCTACCTTCATACTGTGTATGTCTTTTCCTCTGAACTCACCGTTAATATACGTGGGGGCTACTATCATCTTTGGGGAATTTCTCTAGAGGTAAGCCAGGTCTGTTCCTTCCTCTTCCAGGCGTAGTTAGTTCTCCGGCTGGTGCATGGCATCTAGGCAGCCGTAGGTATGCTTCCTGGCTACTGTTAGTTGTGTGGTAGATTTAGGTCACGGTCAGCTTGAGTTTCCATCACCCAAGAGCTAGTCTGTTATTTTTGTGTTTCTGATGTTCCCATGCCATTGGGGAATCATGACAGACACCCTCTGGTGGCTTTAAGTGGAACTGCTGATCTTTTAGGTTGGCTTTCTCAGCTGCCCTCGTTTATTGCTGCTGCTGGCTTCCCTATTTAACTCTGCCCAGGTCGTTAATTCATGCCAGCTGTCAATGTCTCAGTACTGGTTCAGATCTCTCTTGGATTTCTCAGATGACCTGTCTACTCCAGCAGAAGCTAAGTCCTCGCTAGTCCATTTGCTGTTTATTGGTTTTTGAATATATTTCTCAGTACATGCTACTGTATGTTTCTAGTCCAGCTTGCTATTATGATATTTCCTTGCTAGCTGGAAGCTCTGGGGGTGCAGAGCTGCACCTCCACACCGTGAGTCGGTGTTGAGGTCTTTTTGCACACTCTGCGTGGTTTTTGTAGTTTTTAATACTGACCGCATAGTTCCCTTTCCTATCCTCTGTCTGTCTAGAGAAGATTCGGCCTCCTTTGCTAAAATCTGTTTCATTCCTGTGTTTGTTACTTCCTCTTGACTCACAGTTAATATTTGTGGGGGGCTACCTTTACTTTGGGGAATTTCTCTGAGGCAAGGTAGGCTACTATTTCTATCTTTAGGGGTAGTTAGCTCTTAGGCTGTGAAGAGGCGTCTAGGGAGAGTTAGGTACACTCCACGGCTATTTCTAGTGTGTGTGATAGGATTAGGGATTGCGGTCAGTAGAGTTACCACTTCCTCAGAGCTTGTCCCAGGTTTTTCCATTTTAACCATCAGGTCATTTCGGGTGCTCCTAACCACCAGGTCCATAACAGTACAGCTGGCCAACAAAGTGTTAATGCATCTCAAAAGAGGGAAAAGAGAAGTTCTGAGTCAATTTTTTTTTCTTTGCTGCTTCTTTCGTCTTTCTTTTCCCCTTAACCTCTGGGTGGTTCAGGACTCAGGTGTAGATATGGATATTCAGGGTTTGTCCTCTTGTGTGGATCAACTCGCTGTTAGGGTACAGAGTATTCAAGATTATGTAGTTCAGAATCCGATGTTAGAGCCTAGAATTCCAATTCCTGATTTGTTTTCTGGGGATAGATCCAAATTTTTGAATTTCAAAAATAATTGCAGACTGTTTCTTGCTCTGAAACCCCGCTCTTCTGGTGACCCCATTCAGCAAGTAAAGATTGTTATTTCTTTGTTGCGTGGTGACCCGCAAGACTGGGCATTCTCCCTTGAGCCAGGAAATCCTGCATTGCTTAATGTAGATGCATTTTTTCTAGCGCTTGGATTGCTTTATGATGAACCTAATTCTGTGGATCAGGCAGAAAAGATCTTGCTGGCTCTGTGTCAGGGTCAGGATGAAGCAGAAGTATATTGCCAGAAGTGTAGAAAGTGGTCTGTGCTTACACAATGGAATGAGTGTGCCCTGGCAGCAATTTTCAGAAAGGGTCCTTCTGAAGCCCTTAAAGATGTTATGGTGGGGATCCCCACGCCTGCTGGTCTGAATGAATCAATGTCTTTGGCCATTCAGATTGATCGGCGTTTGCGCGAGCGCAAAGTTGTGCACCATTTGGCGGTGTCCTCTCAGCAAAGGCCTGAGCCTATGCAATGTGATAGGACTTTGACCAGAGCTGAACGGCAAGAACATAGACGTCAGAATGGGCTGTGTTTTTACTGTGGTGACTCTTCTCATGCTATCTCTGATTGTCCTAAGCGCACTAAGAGGTTCGCTAGGTCTGTCACCATTAGTACTGTGCAGCCTAAATTTCTCTTATCTGTTACTCTGATTTGCTCATTGTCGTCCTACTCTGTTATGGCATTTGTGGATTCGGGCGCTGCTCTGAATTTGATGGACTTGGAGTTTGCCAGGCGCTGTGGTTTTTTCTTGGAGCCTTTGCAGATTCCTATTCCCTTAAGGGGGATTGATGCTACGCCATTGGCCAAGAATAAACCTCAGTACTGGAGTCAGCTGACCATGTACATGGCTCCCGCACATCAGGAAAATATTCGCTTTTTGGTGTTGCATAATTTGCATGATGTTGTCGTGTTGGGTTTGCCATGGTTACAGGTTCATAATCCAGTACTGGATTGGAAATCAATGTCTGTGTCTAGTTGGGGTTGTCAAGGGATTCATACTGATGTTCCTTTGATGTCAATTTCTTCTTCCACTCCTTCTGAAGTTCCTGAGTTTTTGCTGGATTACCAGGATGTATTTGATGAGCCCAAGTCCAGTGCCCTACCTCCTCATAGGGACTGTGATTGCGCTATTAATTTGATTCCTGGTAGTAAGTTCCCTAAGGGCCGACTGTTTAATTTATCTGTGCCAGAACATGCCGCTATGCGGAGTTATGTAAAGGAGTCCTTGGAGAAAGGACATATTCGCCCGTCTTCGTCACCGTTGGGAGCAGGGTTCTTTTTTGTGGCCAAGAAGGATGGCTCTCTGAGACCCTGTATAGATTACCGCCTTCTCAATAAAATCACGGTCAAATTTCAGTACCCTTTGACTCTGTTGTCTGATTTGTTTGCTCGGATTAAGGGGGCTAGTTGGTTTACCAAGATTGACCTTCGAGGGGCGTATAATCTTGTGCGTATTAAACAGGGCGATGAATGGAAAACAGTATTTAATACGCCCGAGGGCCATTTTGAGTACCTGGTGATGCCATTCGGGCTTTCTAATGCCCCATCTGTGTTTCAGTCCTTTATGCACGACATCTTCCGGAAGTATCTGGATAGGTTCATGATTGTATATTTAGATGATATTTTGGTCTTTTCGGATGATTGGGAGTCTCATGTGAAACAGGTCAGGATGGTGTTCCAGGTCCTTCGTGCTAATGCGTTGTTTGTGAAGGGGTCTAAATGCCTCTTCGGAGTTCAGAAGGTTTCCTTTTTGGGCTTCATTTTTTCCCCTTCTACTATCGAGATGGATCCTGTCAAAGTTCAGGCCATTTATGATTGGACTCAACCTACATCTGTGAAGAGTCTTCAGAAGTTCCTGGGCTTTGCTAATTTTTACCGTCGCTTCATCACTAATTTTTCTAGTGTGGTTAAGCCTTTGACTGACTTGACGAAGAAGGGCGCTGATGTGGTGAACTGGTCCCCTGCGGCCGTTGAGGCTTTTCAGGAGCTTAAACGCTGTTTTACTTCGGCCCTTGTGTTGCGTCAGCCAGATGTTTTGCTCCCTTTTCAGGTCGAGGTTGATGCTTCTGAAATTGGGGCAGGGGCTGTTTTGTCTCAGAGAAGTTCTGATGGCTCTTTGATGAAGCCGTGTGCTTTCTTTTCTAGAAAGTTTTCGCCTGCTGAGCGTAATTATGATGTCGGCAATCGGGAGTTGTTGGCTATGAAGTGGGCATTCGAGGAGTGGCGACATTGGCTTGAGGGAGCCAAACATCGCGTGGTGGTCTTGACTGATCACAAGAATCTGACTTACCTCGAGTCCGCCAAGAGGTTGAATCCTAGACAGGCTCGATGGTCACTGTTTTTCTCCCGTTTCGATTTTGTGGTCTCATACCTTCCGGGATCTAAGAATGTGAAGGCTGATGCCCTTTCTAGGAGTTTTTTGCCTGATTCTCCGGGAGTCTCTGAGCCGGCTGGTATTCTCAAAGAGGGGGTGATTTTGTCTGCCATCTCCCCTGATTTGCGGCGGGTGCTGCAGGAGTTTCAGGCTGATAGACCTGACCGCTGTCCTGTGGAGAAACGGTTTGTCCCTGATAGAAGGACTAGTAGGGTTATTTCTGAGATTCATTGTTCAGTGTTGGCGGGTCATCCTGTGATTTTTGGTACCAGAGATTTGGTTGCTAGGTCCTTTTGGTGGCCTTCCTTGTCACGGGATGTGCGTTCTTTTGTGCAGTCCTGTGGGACTTGTGCTCGGGCCAAACCTTGCTGTTCTCGTGCCAGTGGGTTGCTTTTGCCTTTGCCTGTCCCGAAGAGGCCCTGGACGCATATTTCCATGGATTTCATTTCTGATCTTCCTGTCTCTCAAAGGATGTCTGTTATCTGGGTGGTTTGTGATCGGTTTTCTAAGATGGTCCATTTGGTACCCTTGCCTAAATTGCCTTCCTCCTCTGATTTGGTTCCATTATTTTTTCAGCATGTGGTTCGTTTGCATGGCATTCCGGAGAACATTGTGTCGGACAGAGGTTCCCAGTTTGTTTCTAGGTTTTGGCGGTCCTTTTGTGCTAAGATGGGCATTGATTTGTCTTTTTCTTCAGCGTTCCATCCTCAGACAAATGGCCAAACCGAACGAACTAATCAGACCTTGGAGACCTATCTGAGATGCTTTGTCTCTGCTGATCAGGATGATTGGGTGACCTTCTTGCCATTGGCCGAGTTCGCCCTTAATAATCGGGCTAGTTCTGCTACCTTGGTTTCGCCTTTTTTTTGTAATTCTGGTTTTCATCCTCGTTTTTCTTCAGGGCAGGATGAGCCTTCTGACTGTCCTGGTGTGGATTCTATAGTGGACAGGTTGCAGCAAATTTGGACTCACGTGGTGGACAATTTGACGTTGTCTCAGGAGAAGGCGCAATGTTTTGCTAACCGCCGTCGCTGTGTTGGTCCCCGACTTCGTGTTGGGGATTTGCTTTGGTTGTCTTCTAGTTTTGTTCCTATGAAGGTTTCTTCTCCTAAGTCTAAGCCTCGTTTCATTGGTCCTTATAAGATTTCTGAAATTATCAATCCTGTGTCATTACGTTTGGCCCTTCCAGCTTCTTTTGCCATCCATAATGTGTTCCATAGGTCGTTGTTGCGGAGATATGTGGCGCCTATGGTTCCTTCCGTTGATCCTCCTGCTCCGGTGTTGGTTGAGGGGGAGTTGGAGTATGTGGTGG
The DNA here is from genome assembly GCF_051348905.1 of Ranitomeya variabilis. Lineage (NCBI taxonomy): Eukaryota > Metazoa > Chordata > Amphibia > Anura > Dendrobatidae > Ranitomeya > Ranitomeya variabilis. Next base: position 9,787,600 of record NC_135235.1, read on the forward strand.
AGAAGATTTTAGATTCTCGTATTTCGAGACGGAAGCTTCAGTACCTGGTTAAGTGGAAGGGCTATGGTCAGGAGGATAATTCCTGGGTTGTTGCCTCCGATGTCCGTGCTGCCGATTTGGTTCGTGCCTTTCATTTGACTTGTCCTGATCGGCCCGGGGGCTCTGGTGAGGGTTCGGTGACCCCTCCTCAAGGGGGGGGGGGGGGGGGGAACTGTTGTGAATTCCGTTCTCGGGCTCCCTCCTGTGGTCGTGAATGGTACTTTGGTGAGTTCTGTCCTTGGACACCCTCTGGTGGCTTTAAGTGGAACTGCTGATCTTTGAGGTTGGCTTTCTCAGCTGCCCTCGTTTATTGCTGCTGCTGGCTTCCCTATTTAACTCTGCCCAGGTCGTTAATTCATGCCAGCTGTCAATGTCTCAGTACTGGTTCAGATCTCTCTTGGATTTCTCAGATGACCTGTCTACTCCAGCAGAAGCTAAGTCCTCGCTAGTCCATTTGCTGTTTATTGGTTTTTGAATATATTTCTCAGTACATGCTATGTTTCTAGTCCAGCTTGCTATTATGATATTTCCTTGCTAGCTGGAAGCTCTGGGGGTGCAGAGCTGCACCTCCACACCGTGAGTCGGTGTGGAGGTCTTTTTGCACACTCTGCGTGGCTTTTGTAGTTTTTAATACTGACCGCATAGTTCCCTTTCCTATCCTCTGTCTGTCTAGAGAAGATTCGGCCTCCTTTGCTAAAATCTGTTTCATTCCTGTGTTTGTTACTTCCTCTTAACTCACAGTTAATATTTGTGGGGGGCTACCTTTACTTTGGGGAATTTCTCTGAGGCAAGGTAGGCTACTCTTTCTATCTTTAGGGGTAGTTAGCTCTTAGGCTATTTCTAGTGTGGGTGATAGGATTAGGGATTGCGGTCAGTAGAGTTACCACTTCCTCAGAGCTTGTCTCAGGTTTTTCCATTTTAACCATCAGGTCATTTCGGGTGCTCCTAACCACCAGGTCCATAACAGGCGCAACTGGGAGCAGTACCTCCCACACCTGCTATTCGCTTAACGAGAGGTTCCGCAGGGCTCGACGGGGTTCTCCCCCTTCGAGCTCCTGTATGGCAGGCGAGTCCGGGGACCCCTTGGGTGGGTCAGAGAGTCCTGGGAAGAGGAGCTGAACCCTTCTGAAGTGTCCATAGTGGAGTATGTCATGGGCTTCCGTGACAAGATGCAGACCTTGACGCAGTTGGTGCATGACAACCTGACGCAGGCTCAGGCTGACCAGAAGCACTGGTAAGACCAGAACGCCCAGGAGCGGACCTACCACGTGGATCAAAAGGTGTGGGTGCTGGTTCCCGTACCAAAGGATAAGCTTCAGGCAGCCTGGGAGGGCCCGTACGTTGTCCACCAACAGCTCAACCCGGTCACCTACGTGGTCACGCTTGACCACGCTCGGGTTAGGCGAAAGGCCTTTCACGTCAACATGATGAAGGCTCATCATGAACGTGAACCTTTCGTCCTACCGGTCTGCAGCTTACCTGAAGACGGGGAGGAAGACACCCTCCTGGACATGCTGGCCCAAGCCAAGGCCAGTGGGTCCATTGAGGAAATGGAGGTAAGCACCTCGTTAACTGAACCCCAGCGTTTGCAGTTGCAAACCTCACTGGAACCCTTTCGGGTCGTGTTCTCCAACTGACCTGGAAGGACTGAGTTAGCAGTCCACGAGGTGGACACCGGGAATCATGCCCCACTACGGCGAACACCCTATCGAATCTCTGTCCAGGTGCAGCAGGTTATGCGCCAAAAGATCGATGAGATGTTACAGCTGGGGGTGATTTGACGGTCAAAGAGCGCGTGGGCCTCACCTGTAGTTCTCGTGCCAAAGAAGGACGGCTCAACGCCATCACAGCCTGACGCGCACCCAATGCTGCGCATCGAGGAGCTGCTTGAGAGGTTAGCTGGCGCAAAATACCTGACAATAATGGATCTGAGTCGAGGATACTGGCAGATTCCCCTGAGCCCCGAGGCGCAGGAGAAGTCCGCCTTTATCTCACCCTTTGGACTGTACGAGTCCACGGTCATGCCCTTCGGCATGAAGAATGCCCCTGCCACTTTCCAGCGGATGGTCAACCTCCTGCTTCGGGGACTGGAGGAGTACGCAGTGGCATACTTGGATGACATTGCCATCTTCAGTTCCTCCTGGGAGGAATACCTGCAGCATCTCGAGGAGGTGATCAGGCGAATTCACCGAGCTGGACTGACTATCAAGCCGGGAAAGTGCCAGATGGGCATGAGTGAGGTCCACTACCTGGGGCACTGGGTAGGCGGGGGCACCCTAAAGCCAGAGCCTGAGAAAGTGGGAGCGATCGTGAACTGGCCCACTCCCAGGAAAAAGAAACAGGTGATGTCCTTCCTGGGCACTGCAGGGTACTATAGGCGCTTCGTACAGCACTATAGTAGCCTGGAAAACACTTGATGGACCTCACCAGGAAGAAGCTACCCCACATCGTCAACTGGACCGACGGCTGTGAGGGGGCCTTCCAGGCGCTGAAAACAGCACTGTGCAACGCCCCTGTGTTGAAAGCAGTCAACAGCAGTCGACCGTTCTTGGTACAGACCGACACCAGCGAGTTTGGCCTTGGTGCTGTGCTCAGCCAGGTTGACTCGGAGGATCAAGAGCACCCCGTGTTGTACCTGAGCCGGAAACTTTTGCCGAGGGAAGTGGCCTACTCCACCATTGAGAAGGAGTGCCTGGCCATAGTCTGGGCCCTGCAGCGCTTGCAGCCCTACTTGTACGGTCGCACCTTCACCGTGGTGACCGACCACGACCCTCTGCGCTGGCTAAACATCATGTGTGGAACCAACGGCAGGTTGCTACGCTGGAGCCTTGCCCTTCAGCAGTTTGACTTCACCATTGAACACAAAAGGGGCAGGGAGCATGGAAATGCAGATAGACTGTCCTGCCGGGGTGAACCTGCTGAGGTGCGCATGGAGGAGCACCGAGCGGTCCTGCCTCCGTAGCGCACACCAGAAGGGGGAGCTGTGAGGAAAATGTATGTCACGATAATGTAAAAACCATAGCTGATTTTTGCACTTCTAACCATGGTCCCAAAAACACGTGGCAGACACTGGGTAATTTGAAGCTAGTGTGTGAGCAGGGTGTGGCTTTAACCTGCAGGTGACCAATCCTGCAAAGCCAACTGTGGTTCCTCCCTCTCAGTCAATTTCTTTGTCTCCACGGTCTGAAAACGTAAAGATCTCTGACCTCAGTGCATATAATTAACCAGCCCTTAGTGATGCCCCGAGGCTAGAGTATATAAGTCTCTACTCTTAACCCAGCCCACGGAGTCAGCAGAGTTTTACTGGAGGAGCTGTTTCTATCCAGACCTCCTGATGCATTGGGACATATGGGAACATCCCCCCCCCCACTAGCCTGGTTGCCTGCAATGTCCTGAGAACATGAGTGTTACCTTTTCTCATTTAATCCCTTTATTTTATAATTACCTTGTATATCTCAATTGTCTCTTTTGTAACATCCTTGTAATATTTTTCTATAAACACTGCCTTATCTTCGGAGTAAAATATCTAAAGTACTAGTTTCGTTCTTCATGCTCTAAAACATACCCTAAGTCTTCTGAAGGGAATTACGCTACTGTTTTGGGTTAGCTTCGGACCCGTTTAATCGAAGCTGGTGGCAGCATATCGTGTGCGGGGCCTTTGGGTGTTGTTGTAGCGACTGCGGCGTTGATAATTATTGTTCCTGTCTGTGTGGGAGTATTTATATCGCCTCGCTGCAGCGACTACTTACCCTAGGTGCAGTACCTACTCTGACCTGAGAGTAAGGGGGGCGCCAGAGAGCTGCAAGTTTCAAGTGGAACTGTAAGCGAGATATACATAAATCCCTGCAGTTCATGGTATATTGAAGAGCAGTGGGATACCTAAAATAAGCCCCTGCTGTGAACTGGGAGGTCAATAGCCTTGTGTGGGTTTTTCATCACATTGTAGCAGTGGAGGGTTACCCAAGATAAGCCCCCCTGCACATGTGATAGCCGTCTGTTGGCCTAAAGTCCCCCGATCCGTGACGTAGGGGGGACGGTCACGGTGGGAATCGTGACAAATTGGTGGCAGCGGTGAGGATTCGTGACAGTGCAGCTCTGGGGTATAATACAGGATGTAACTCAGGATCAGTAATGTAATGTATGTACACAGTGACTGCACCTGCAGAATAGTGAGTGCAGCTCTGGAGTATAATACAGGATGTAACTCAGGATCAGTAATGTAATGTATGTACATAGTGACTGCATCAGCAGAATAGTGAGTGCAGCTCTGGGGTATAATGCAGGATGTAACTCAGGATCAGTAATGTAATGTATGTACACAGTGACTGCACCAGCAGAATAGTGAGTGCAGCTCTGGGGTATAATACAGGAGGTAACTCAGGATCAGTAATGTAATATATGTACACAGTGACTGCACCAGCAGAATAGTGAGTGCAGCTCTGGGGTATAATACAGGAGGTAACTCAGGATCAGTAATGTAATGTATGTACACAGTGACTGCACCAGCAGAATAGTGAGTGCAGCTCTGGAGTATAATACAGGAGGTAACTCAGGATCAGTAATGTAATGTATGTGCACAGTGACTGCACCAGCAGAATAGTGAGTGCAGCTCTGGGGTATAATACAGGATGAAACTCAGGATCAGTAATGTAATGTATGTACACAGTGACTGCACCAGCAGAATAGTGAGTGCAGCTCTGGAGTATAATACAGGATGTAACTCAGGATCAGTAATGTAATGTATGTACACAGTGACTGTACCAGCAGAATAGTGAGTGCAGCTCTGGGGTATAATACAGGATGTAACTCAGGATCAGTAATGTATGTACACAGTGACTGCACCAGCAGAATAGTGAGTGCAGCTCTGGGGTATAATACAGGAGGTAACTCAGGATCAGTAATGTAATATATGTACACAGTGACTGCACCAGCAGAATAGTGAGTGCAGCTCTGGGGTATAATACAGGAGGTAACTCAATATCAGTAATGTAATGTATGTACACAGTGACTGCACCAGCAGAATAGTGAGTGCAGCTCTGGAGTATAATACAGGAGGTAACTCAGGATCAGTAATGTAATGTATGTGCACAGTGACTGCACCAGCAGAATAGTGAGTGCAGCTCTGGAGAATAATACAGATTGTAAGTTGGTGTCTTGTGTGATCCAGTTCTCATCCTCGTATTTCCATTGCAGGAGCTTTCTCTCCGCGCTCTGATACTTCTCCATTATAGTAATTTGCGGCTCAGCTGCTCTCTGGTTGGATTGGTGCGGCCATGTCAGTATTAACCCTCTATTTACCATTGAGACTTGGGCGCCAATGAGCTTTCTGTCGGTTTCTTATTCTCCTTCCTTGGAGAATGGTTGGTGCTTTCCTTCCAGGTGTAGGAGTATAATAACTATATTGCAGACTGACCCTGAGACATCGCTGAGACCTGGCACTGAGGGGAAGTGGACCTATATAAATCAGGTTCCTCGTAAAGCTGGATGACTCCCTGGTTGATGCTGTCATGGCGGTCATCATTGGTTGGCAGTCAATTGCTGAAATTTTACATAATGACTTTTTCTCTATCAAAGGCCATGCTGAGGATTGTAGTCCCAAGTATCCTTAAAAGATGACAGTGGAGACGGTCACCACCGTTCAAAGCAAGGATGGAAAAAAAGTATCAAAAAGTGAATTGGAAGAAGGACCATACAGAGTCCATCATTGATCAGCAGCTTGGAGCGTCGTCTCAGGGCTGCAGCAATCACACCAGACTGAGAGCTGCCAACAGCTGTAAAAGCCGCCCCCATAACTGCGGCCCCCACTGCAAGGAGTCCTGCAACACCCAGAGACAATGCCCCCTCGTCAGCAATCAGCTCCTTGGCTGCTGAGAAAGCTTCTTCCCAAGTCTGATTCAAGAGCCCTGATCAACGCCGACCCGAGCTGCTAACTGGAGCACGGCTGCGACATGGGGCGAGATGGATCCTTCATTAGAGTAAGACGCACCCCCTCCATGTACTGCGCCGAGATGATGGCACCGCAGGACGTCATGTACCCGAGCGCCATCTGCCCAATCTGCCGAGAGAGTCTCACTGCAGGCGAGACTGGAGCCCAAACCCCCCAATCCATCACACCTGGGGGGACGAGGGGGCGAATATGGGGAATACAGGCACCAAAACTAAACTACAAGCTCTGCACAGTACCACTCCTCCTGTCCTGTATATATACACTGCACAGTACCACTCCTCCTGTCCTGTATATATACACCGCACAGTACCACTCCTCCTGTCCTGTATATATACACTGCACAGTACCACTCCTCCTGTATATATACACTGCACAGTACCACTCCTCCTGTCCTGTATATATACACTGCACAGTACCACTCCTCCTGTATATATACACTGCACAGTACCACTCCTCCTGTATATATACACTGCACAGTACCACTCCTCCTGTATATATACACTGCACAGTACCACTCCTCCTGTATATATACACTGCACAGTACCACTCCACCTGTATATATACACTGCACAGTACCACTCCTCCTGTCCTGTATATATACACTGCACAGTACCACTCCTCCTGTCCTGTATATATACACCGCACAGTACCACTCCTCCTGTCCTGTATATATACACTGCACAGTACCACTCCTCCTGTATATATACACTGCACAGTACCACTCCTCCTGTCCTGTATATATACACTGCACAGTACCACTCCTCCTGTATATATACACTGCACAGTACCACTCCTCCTGTATATATACACTGCACAGTACCACTCCTCCTGTATATATACACTGCACAGTACCACTCCTCCTGTCCTGTATATATACACTGCACAGTACCACTCCTCCTGTCCTGTATATATACACTGCACAGTACCACTCCTCCTGTCCTGTATATATACACTACACAGTACCACTCCTCCTGTATATATACACTGCACAGTACCACTCCTCCTGTCCTGTATATATACACTGCACAGTACCGCTCCTCCTGTATATATACACTGCACAGGAACGCTCCTCCTGTCCTGTATATATACACTGCACAGTACCACTCCTCCTGTATATATACACTGCACAGTACCGCTCCTCCTGTATATATACACTGCACAGGAACGCTCCTCCTGTCCTGTATATATACACTGCACAGTACCACTCCTCTTGTATATATACACTGCACAGCACCACTCCTCCTGTCCTGTATATATACACTGCACAGTACCACTCCTCCTGTCCTGTATATATACACTGCACAGTACCACTCCTCCTGTCCTGTATATATACACTGCACAGTACCACTCCTCCTGTATATATACACTGCACAGTACCGCTCCTCCTGTATATATACACTGCACAGTACCACTCCTCCTGTATATATACACTGCACAGTACCACTCCTCCTGTCCTGTATATATACACTGCACAGTACCACTCCTCCTGTCCTGTATATATACACTGCACAGTACCACTCCTCCTGTATATATACACTGCACAGTACCACTCCTCCTGTCCTGTATATATACACTGCACAGTACCGCTCCTCCTGTCCTGTATATATACACTGCACAGTACCACTCCTCCTGTATATATACACTGCACAGTACCACTCCTCCTGTCCTGTATATACACACTGCACAGCACCACTCCTCCTGTCCTGTATATACACTGCACAGTACCACTCCTCCTGTCCTGTATATATACACTGCACATTACCACTCCTCCTGTCCTGTATATATACACTGCACAGTACCGCTCCTCCTGTATATATACACTGCACAGCACCACTCCTCCTGTCCTGTATATACACTGCACAGCACCACTCCTCCTGTATATATACACTGCGCAGTACCACTGCTCCTGTCCTGTATATATACACTGCACAGTACCACTCCTCCTGTATATATACACTGCACAGTACCACTCCTCCTGTCCTGTATATATACACTGCACAGTACCACTCCTCCTGTCCTGTATATATACACTGCACAGTATCACTCCTCCTGTCCTGTATATATATACACTGCACAGTACCACTCCTCCTGTATATACACACTGCATAGTACCACTCCTCCTGTCCTGTATATATACACTGCACAGTACCACTCCTCCTGTCCTGTATATATACACTGTACAGTACCACTCCTCCTGTCCTGTATATATACACTGCACAGTACCACTCCTCCTGTATATATACACTGCACAGTACCGCTCCTCCTGTATATATACACTGCACAGTACCACTCCTCCTGTATATATACACTGCACAGTACCACTCCTCCTGTCCTGTATATATACACTGCACAGTACCACTCCTCCTGTCCTGTATATACACTGCACAGTACCGCTCCTCCTGTCCTGTATATATACACTGCACAGTATCACTCCTCCTGTCCTGTATATATACACTGCACAGTACCACTCCTCCTGTATATACACACTGCACAGTAACACTCCTCCTGTATATATACACTGCACAGTACCGCTCCTCCTGTCCTGTATATATACACTGCACAGTACCACTCCTCCTGTCCTGTATATATACACTGCACAGTACCACTCCTCCTGTATATATACACTGCACAGTACCGCTCCTCCTGTATATATACACTGCACAGTACCACTCCTCCTGTATATATACACTGCACAGTACCGCTCCTCCTGTCCTGTATATATACACTGCACAGTACCACTCCTCCTGTATATATACACTGCACAGTACCACTCCTCCTGTCCTGTATATATACACTGCACAGTACCACTCCTCCTGTATATACACACTGCACAGTACTACTCCTCCTGTATATATACACTGCACAGTACCACTCCTCCTGTCCTGTATATACACTGCACAGTACCACTCCTCCTGTCCTGTATATATACACTGCACAGTACCACTCCTCCTGTCCTGTATATATACACTGCACAGTACCACTTCTCCTGTCCTGTATATATACACTGCACAGCACCACTCCTCCTGTATATATACACTGCACAGTACCACTCCTCCTGTCCAGTATATATACACTACACAGTACCACTCCTCCTGTCCTGTATATATACACTGCCCAGTACTACTCCTCCTGTATATATACACTGCACAGTACCACTCCTCCTGTATATATACACTGCCCAGTACTCCTCCTCCTGTATATATACACTGCACAGTACCCGTCTTCCTGTATATATACACACTGCACAGTACCACTCCTCCTGTATATATACACTGCACAGTACCACTCCTCCTGTATATATACACTGCACAGTACCACTCCTCCTGTCCTGTATATACACTGCACAGCACCGATCCTCCTGTATATATACACTGCACAGTACCACTCCTCCTGTATATATACACTGCACAGTACCGCTCCTCCTGTCCTGTATATATACACTGCACAGTACCGCTCCTCCTGTCCTGTATATATACACTGCACAGTGCCACTCCTCCTGTCCTGTATATATACACTGCACAGCACCACCCCTCCTGTATATATACACTGCACAGTACCACTCCTCCTGTCCTGTATATATACACTGCACAGTACTGCTCCTCCTGTCCTGTATATATACACTGCACAGTACCACTCCTCCTGTCCTGTATATATACACTGCACAGTACCACTCCTCCTGTCCTGTATATATACACTGCACAGTACCGCTCCTCCTGTCCTGTATATATACACTGCACAGTACCGCTCCTCCTGTCCTGTATATATACACTGCACAGTGCCACTCCTCCTGTCCTGTATATATACACTGCACAGTACCACTCCTCGTGTATATATACACTGCACAGGACCGCTCCTCCTGTCCTGTATATATACACTGCACAGTACCGCTCCTCCTGTCCTGTATATATACACTGCCCAGTACTACTCCTCCTGTATATATACACTGCACAGTACCACTCCTCCTGTCCTGTATATATACACTGCACAGTACCGCTCCTCCTGTATATACACACTGCACAGTACCACTCCTCCTGTATATATACAGTGCACAGTACCACTCCTCCTGTCCTGTATATATACAGTGCACAGTACCACTCCTCCTGTATATATACAGTGCACAGTACCACTCCTCCTGTATATATACACTGCACAGTACCACTCCTCCTGTATATATACACTGCACAGTACCACTCCTCCTGTCCTGTATATACACTGCACAGTACCACTCCTCCTGTCCTGTATATATACACTGCACAGTACCACTCCTCCTGTCCTGTATATATACACTGCACAGTACCACTTCTCCTGTCCTGTATATATACACTGCACAGCACCACTCCTCCTGTATATATACACTGCACAGTACCACTCCTCCTGTCCAGTATATATACACTACACAGTACCACTCCTCCTGTCCTGTATATATACACTGCCCAGTACTACTCCTCCTGTATATATACACTGCACAGTACCACTCCTCCTGTATATATACACTGCCCAGTACTCCTCCTCCTGTATATATACACTGCACAGTACCCGTCTTCCTGTATATATACACACTGCACAGTACCACTCCTCCTGTATATATACACTGCACAGTACCACTCCTCCTGTATATATACACTGCACAGTACCACTCCTCCTGTCCTGTATATACACTGCACAGCACCGATCCTCCTGTATATATACACTGCACAGTACCACTCCTCCTGTATATATACACTGCACAGTACCGCTCCTCCTGTCCTGTATATATACACTGCACAGTACCGCTCCTCCTGTCCTGTATATATACACTGCACAGTGCCACTCCTCCTGTCCTGTATATATACACTGCACAGTACCACTCCTCGTGTATATATACACTGCACAGGACCGCTCCTCCTGTCCTGTATATATACACTGCACAGTACCACTCCTCCTGTATATATACACTGCACAGTACCACTCCTCCTGTCCTGTATATATACACTGCACAGTGCCACTCCTCCTGTCCTGTATATATACACTGCACAGTACCACCCCTCCTGTATATATACACTGCACAGTACCACTCCTCCTGTCCTGTATATATACACTGCACAGTACTGCTCCTCCTGTCCTGTATATATACACTGCACAGTACCACTCCTCCTGTCCTGTATATATACACTGCACAGTACCACTCCTCCTGTCCTGTATATATACACTGCACAGTACCGCTCCTCCTGTCCTGTATATATACACTGCACAGTACCGCTCCTCCTGTCCTGTATATATACACTGCACAGTGCCACTCCTCCTGTCCTGTATATATACACTGCACAGTACCACTCCTCGTGTATATATACACTGCACAGGACCGCTCCTCCTGTCCTGTATATATACACTGCACAGTACCGCTCCTCCTGTCCTGTATATATACACTGCCCAGTACTACTCCTCCTGTATATATACACTGCACAGTACCACTCCTCCTGTCCTGTATATATACACTGCACAGTACCGCTCCTCCTGTATATACACACTGCACAGTACCACTCCTCCTGTATATATACAGTGCACAGTACCACTCCTCCTGTCCTGTATATATACAGTGCACAGTACCACTCCTCCTGTATATATACAGTGCACAGTACCACTCCTCCTGTATATATACACTGCACAGTACCACTCCTCCTGTATATATACACTGCACAGTACCACTTCTCCTGTCCTGTATATATACACTGCACAGTACCGCTCCTCCTGTATATATACACTGCACAGTACCTCTCCCCTGTATATATACACTGCACAGTACCGCTCCTCCTGTATATATACACTGCACAGTACCACTCCTCCTGTATATATACACTGCACAGTACCACATATTCTTTGGTTTATTTATATACACTGCACAGTACCGCTCCTCCTGTATATATACACTGCACAGTACCACTCCTCCTGTATATATACAGTGCACAGTACCACATATTCTTTGGTTTATTTATATACAGGTGCTTCTCACAAAATTAAAATATCAAAAAGTTAATTTATTTCAGTTCTTCAATACAATTTATTTGTGTTAATGTTGATGATTATGGCTTATAGCCAATGAAAACCCAAAAGTCATCATCTCAGTAAATTACAATACTTTATAACACCAGCTTGAAAAATTATTGTAAAATCTGAAATGTTGGTGCTTGATTGGCAGCAAACTCGCCTGACCTTAACCACATAGAGAATCTATGGGATATTGTTAAGTGGAAGATGAGACACCAGACCCAACAATGCAGACGAGCTGAAGGCTGCTATCAAAGCAACCTGGGCTTCCATAACCCCTCAGCAGTGCCACAGGCTGATCGCCTCCATGCCACGCTGCATTGATGCAGTAATTGAAGCAAAAGGAGCCACGACCAAGTATTGAGTGCATTTACTGATCATACATTTGTTATGTAAATTTGGTTTGGATAAATCTATCTCTGTGTGTGCTGCGGCCGTTCCCAATTAAGGTACCTTCACACTCAACAACTTAACAACGATATCGCTAGCGATCCGTGACGTTGCAGCGTCCTGGATAGCGATATCGTTGTGTTTGACACGCAGCAGCGATCTGGATCCTGCTGTGACATCGTTGGTCGGAGCTAGAAGTCCAGAACTTTATTTCGTCGCTGATCACGCGCTGACATCGCTGGATCGGTGTGTGTGACACTGATCCAGCGATGTCTTCACTGGTAACCAGGGTAAACATCGGGTTACTAAGCGCAGGGCCGCGCTTAGTAACCCGATATTTACCCTGGTTACCATTGTAAATGTAAAAAAAAAACCAAACACTACATACTCACCTTCTGATGTCTGTCGCATCCCCCGGCGTCCTCTTCCCTGCACTGTGTCAGCGCCGGCCGTAAAGCAGAGCACAGCGGTGACGTCACCGCTCTGCTTTAGGGCCGGCGCTTACACAGTGCAGGGAAGAGGACGCCGGGGGATGCGACAGACACCGGAATGTAAGTATGTAGTGTTTTTTTTTTTTACATTTACACTGGTAACCAGGGTAAACATCGGGTTACTAAGCGCGGCCCTGCGCTTAGTAACCCGATGTTTACCCTGGTTACCCGGGGACTTCGGCATCGTTGGTCGCTGGAGAGCTGTCTGTGTGACAGCTGTCCAGCGACCACACAACGTCGAAACAGCGACGCTGCAGCGATCGGCATCGTCTATATCGCTGCAGCGTCGCTTAATGTGACGGTACCTTTAGACTGAGTATTTTGAGCGCTCAAGAATGAGACTGAACACCATTGTGACAGTAATATTCCACCAAAACTGATGATTTATTATACATACATGGTTTTATAATTGAATATAGAAAGGAGGTGGTTAGGGGTGGTTAGTTAATTACCATATTGTCTAGCTCCTCTGTTATTGGTTATCTAAATATATATGGAATATTGAGATTAATGCACATATGAATGCTGATTAAGCAACTAAAATGTAGCTGTCTGCATCTAGGACAAAGTTGAGACATCTGATCACCATTTAATACATCTGGTGCTGTTCCGCTTTTGGCTGGAAATCCCCGAACAGTCAGTCTGGCTTATATCAGTTTATGTCAGCCATTTTTAGTAATTGATTATAGTGTATATATTAGCTGTGGATATAGGAGTATACATGAGTATATATAATTATATAGGAGTATATATGCAAGTGAGATCTATATGATATATATTTCCATCACAATCCCCCCTTAGATATCACTTGCCCTAATCCTAACCTCCTGTCCCAGAGCACTGCAACTCTTTTATGCTGCCGGTGAGCTGACGCATGCTTAGCACATACACCCCCCTCCGTACAGACTTTTCGCAAATGGGCGGTCAGGAGATCTGTCCCTAACGGGGGTTCGTTGCAATCAGTCTCTTAGTCAACAGCATGTGTAGTGAGCGGTGTGTATTCTTTATCAGGTAGGTCATCTATCCGGTCAGGCAGGGCATCCACATCATCATTCTGGCTTGGGTGTCATCTTCTGGTAGGGGAGCTTTCTTGCAATACGATGAGTGGATCCAAGTGGGTCTTCCCTCCAGCTTCATAGAGGTTGGTGTCATCAGCGGCACTTGGACAGGACCATCAAATCTGGGATCGAGTGGTGTTCTCTTTACAAGCTTTTTCACCAACACCCAGTCTCCTGGCTTCAGGGAGTGCGTACTGGATACTGAGTCTGGATCTGGCAATGAAGAAAAAAACCTCGAGAATGGATGTTAGCAAGTTTCTTGGTGAGTTCAATTACATAAGCAGACAAAGTATCATATTGCATAGTCAGCTGCTGAGGGAAGAATACCCCTAACCTGGGACTAGACCCAAACAAAATTTCATATGGTGACAGCTTTTCTGGGCCTCTGGGAGTGTGCCTAACACTAGGTCTGACCCTACTGCTGACCAGATCTCCTGTGTGAGATTTGCTGTGAATGCAGGTCCCTGGTCTCTATCACTTCTGGGACCCCATATCTGCACACTATCTCTGAGAGTAGGTTCTCTGCAGTAGTCTTTGCTGACTGGTTTCTTGCTGGGAAAGCTGCTGGCCATCCTGAAAATACCTCCACAACCACAAGAGCGTATTCAAAACATCCACTTGGCGGCATCTCGATGTGGTCTATCTGGATCCTCTACAAGGGGTACAGTGGTCTGGCAAGATGATATGTGGGAACCTTCTCCATTGTTCCAGGGTTGCATTTGCCGCAGGTCAAACAGCTGCTAGTGAACTTGGCTGTTAGGTTGGAGATCCCTGGAGCGAACCAGTAAGCACCAATCAGATCATTCATCTGTGTCTTTAATCTGTGTGTGGGCCCATGTGCCCACTGGACCACCATAGGGTACATGCTTTGGGGTAAACAGGGTTTGTAGTCCATTGCGTATACCCTTCCTTCTTCATGTGTTGCTCCCTTCCGCATCCAGCATTCCTTCTTGTCCTTTGGGGCTTGCTCTTGCAGCTTTTTGAGCAGATCCCAGGACATCATCTGGTCAGGTGCCTTGTCCTCAGTTGCCATGTAGTAGCCGTCCGGGCTCTACGACCTCTTCCACCTCTCCGTATTGTCTTCCTTTGGCTGCTTCTTTGGATGCCATATCCACCATGTTGTTGCCCCATGCCTCTACTGTGTTCAATTTTCCATGTGCTTTGACTTTTAGTACTGCCACCATTTTTGGAAGTTGGAGTGCGTTCAGCAGGTCCTTGATGGCTCCATGATGCTTCATGGTTGTTCCGCTTGCTGTGATGAAGTCTCTTGCAGCCCAGATGGGTCCAAAGTCGTGTGCTATGCCATGCGAGTACCTTGAATCGGTATATATGTTCGCAGTCTTGTCTTCTGCCATCTGGAAGACCTTCGTGAATGCTATCAGTTCTGCTTCCCGGGCTGACAGACTAGGAGGCAGACTTCTGTACCACAGGATCTCTTGATTGCTGGTCACTGCACATCCCATGTGGAATCTTCCTTCATCATCTGCAAATCTGGAGTCATCCACGTAGAGGATCAACTCTGGGTTGGTCAGTGGCTCTTCTGCCACCTTGGGTATTCCTGCTTTTTCCGGTAGCATGATGCTGAAGCAATCATGGTCATCCGTCCGGAGCAAATCCAGATCCCTGCGGAAGGTATCATGCAGATTTTGATCTGAGGGTCCATATCTGTATCCCCCCTTGGGAGTGGGAGTAAAGTGAACGGGTTGAGGACTGTGCATCTGGAGATGGTGACATTGTCGGGCATGAGTAGAGAGCACTGGAGGCGAAGATGCCTGGCGGTGGAAAGATGTTTTGGCTTGGTTTGGTTGAGAATGAGACTGCACACCATTGTGACAATAACATTCCACCAAAACTGATTTATTATACATACATGATTTTATAATTGCATATAGAAAGGAGGTGGTTAGGGGTGGTTAGTTAATTACCATATTGTCTAGCTCCTCTGTTATTGGTTATCTAAATATATATGGAATATTGTGATTATTGCACATATGAATGCTGATTAAGCAACTAAAATGTAGCTCTGCATCTAGGACAAGTTGAGAAATCTGATCACCATTTAATACATCTGGTGCTGTTCCGCTTTTGACTGGAAGTCCCGAACAGTCTGTCTGGCTTATATCAGTTTATGTCAGCCATTTTAAGCAATTGATTATAGTGTATATGTTAGCTGTGGATATATGAGTATACATGAGTATATATAATTATATAGGAGTATATATGCAAGTGAGATCTATATGTTATATATTTCCATCACACATTTCAGTAGGGAACATTTTAGATATTACAATCATTTTTCAAGCTGGTGTTATAAAGTATTCTAATTTACTGAGATAATGACTTTGGGGTTTTCATTGGCTGTAATCCATAATCATCAACATTAACAGAAATGAACACGTGAAAGAGATCGCTCTGTGTGTAATGGCTCTATAGAATATATGAGGTTCACTTTTTTTATTGAAGAACTAAAATAAATTCACTTTTGGAGATATTGTAATATTGTGAGATGCACCTGTGATAGATTTTTCTCATTGCGTTCCTCTGTGTGTGTCGCTGCAGATTGCTATGTGACTACAGACTCTTGCGGTGCGCGTGACAGTGGTGGGATGTAAATATACACCATGACGAGATGTGTATATGTAGTGTCAGGGTTCGGGTGTCTGCCGCAGTCTCGGGGGACGCTCATGAGCGATCGTGGCTCGGATGGATGTTACCGGATTACTGACCACAAAGAGCAGACTCTTCCCAGATAACATTACATAGAAAGTTCAGGGACGGCGGAAAGTGACGCTGCGTGGGGACTGAGGAACGTGACGCTGTGTGGGGACTGAGGAACGTGACGCTGCGTGGGGACTGAGGAACGTGACGCTGCGTGGGGACTGAGGAATGTGACACTGCGGGGGACTGAGGAACGTGACGCTGCATGGGGACTGAGGAACGTGACGCTGCGTGGGGACTGAGGAACGTGGGGACTGAGGAACGTGACGCTGCGTGGGGACTGAGGAACGTGACGCTGCGTGGGGACTGAGGAATGTGACGCTGCGTGGGGACTGAGGAACGTGACGCTGCGGGGGACTGAGGAACGTGACGCTGCATGGGGACTGAGGAACGTGATGCTGCGTGGGAACTGAGGAACGTGGGGACTGAGGAACGTGACGCTGCATGGGGACTGAGGAACAGGACGCTGCGTGGGGACTGAGGAACGTAACACTGCGTGGGGACTGAGGAACGTGACACTGCGTGGGGACTGAGGAACGTGGGGACCGAGGAACTGACACTGCATGGGGACTGAGGAACGTGGGGACTGAGGAACGTGACGCTGCGTGGGGACTGAGAAACGTGGGGACTGAGGAACGTGACACTGCGTGGGGACTGAGGAACGTGGGAACCGAGGAACGTGACACTGCGTGGGGACTGAGGAATGTGGGGACTGAGGAATGTGACGCTGCGTGGGGACTGAGGAACGAGACGCTGCGTGGGGACTGAGGAACGTGACGCTGCGTGGGGACTGAAGAACGTGACGCTGCGTGGGGACTGAAGAACGTGACGCTGCGTGGGGACTGAGGAACGTGACGCTGCGTGGAGACTGAAGAATGTGACGCTGCGTGGGGACTGAGGAACGTGACGCAGCGTGGGGACTGAGGAACGTGACGCTGCGTGGGGACTGAGGAACGTGACGCTGCGTGGGGACTGAGGAACGTGACGCTGCGTGGGGACTGAGGAACGTGACGCTGCGTGGGGACTGAGGAACGTGACGCTGCGTGGGGACTGAGGAACGTGACGCTGCGTGGGGACTGAGGAACGTGACGCTGCGTGGGGACTGAGGAACGTGACGCTGCGTGGGGACTGAGGAACGTGACGCTGCGTGGGGACTGAGGAATGTGGGGACTGAGGAACGTGACGCTGCATGGGGACTGAGGAACGTGACGCTGCGTGGGGACTGAGGAACGTGACGCTGCGTGGGGACTGAGGAACGTAACACTGCGTGGGGACTGAGGAACGTGGGGACCGAGGAACTGACACTGCGTGGGGACTGAGGAACGTGGGGACTGAGGAACGTGATGCTGCGTGGGGACTGAGGAATGTGACGCTGCGTGGGGACTGAGGAATGAGACGCTGCGTGGGGACTGAGGAACGTGACGCTGCGTGGGGACTGAAGAACGTGACACTGCATGGGGACTGAGGAAAGTGACGCTGCGTGGGGACTGGGGAACGTGACGCTGCGTGGAGACTGAAGAACGTGACGCTGCGTGGGGACTGAAGAACGTGACGCTGCGTGGGGACTGAAGAACGTGACCCTGCGTGGAGACTGAGGAACGTGACACTGCGTGGAGACTGAAGAACGTGACGCTGCGTGTGGACTGAAGAACGTGACGCTGCGTGGAGACTGAGGAACGTGACACTGCGTGGGGACTGTTGTGAATTCCGCTCTTGGGCTCCCTCCTGTGGTTTTGAGTGGTATGGCTGCTTCTTGGATTTAGCATCAGCAGCTGTTCTCACTGATCGTCTTTCTGGCTCGGCTATATTAGTCTGGCCTTATTCCTAATTCAATGCCAGTTGTCAATTGTTGAGCTTGGAGTCATGGCTCTCTGAGGATTTCCCTGCCACTCTGACCATTTCAGCAAAGCTAAGTCCTTGCTTGTCTTTTTGCAGTTCACTTGTTGTGGACTTTGTTTGGCATTTTCTATGTTTTGCTCATTTGTCCAGCTTATCAGTATGTATCTATTTAGCTAAGCTGGAAGCTCTGGGCAGCAGAGTTTGCCCTCCACACCTTTAGTCAGGTGTGGAGATTTTTGCATTTCTCTGCGGTGGACTTTTTCTAGTTTTTATTACTGACCGCACAGTTTTCTGTCCTGTACTAATTCTGTCTAGCTAGTAGTGGCCTCCTTTGCTAAATCTTATTTCATACTACGTATGTCATTTCCTTCTCCTCTCACAGTCATTATTTGTGGGGGGCTGTCCTATCCTTTGGGGATTTTCTCTGAGGCAAGATAGCTTTCCTGTTTCTACCTTTAGGGGTAGCTAGATCTCCGGCTGTGACGAGGTGTCTAGGGAGTGACAGGAACATCCCACGGCTACTGCTAGTGTCTGTGTTAAGATTAGGAACTGCGGTCGGTATAGTCACCACCTGCTCAGAGCTAGTCGCATGTCGCTCCTTAATCACCAGACCATAACAGTACAACTGGCCAAAAATGAGCTGAATGCATCTCAAAAGAAGGAAAAGAAAAAGAGTTCTGAGCCATTTTTTTTTTCTTTAGTCTGTTTTGTTTTTTTCCTTCCTCAATCTCTGGGTGATTCAGGATTTGGATGCGGGCATGGATGTTCATGGGTTGTTTTCTCGTGTGGATCAGCTTGCTGCAAGAGTACAGAGTATTCAAGATTATGTTGTTCAGACTCCGGCCTTAGAGCCTAGAATTCCTACTCCGGATTTGTTTTACGGGGATAGATCTAAGTTTCTGAACTTTAAAAATAACTGCAAATTGTTTTTTGCTCTGAAACCCCGTTCCTCTGGTGACCCCATTCAGCAAGTAAAAATAGTTATTTCTCTGCTGCGTGGTGACCCTCAGGACTGGGCATTCTCCCTTGAGTCAGGGGATCCGGCATTGCTTAATGTAGATGCATTTTTTCAATCGCTCGGATTATTGTATGATGAACCTAACTCTGTAGAGCATGCTGAGAAAACACTGTTGGCCCTGTGTCAGGGTCAGGAAGCGGCAGAATTATACTGCCAGAAATTTAGAAAATGGTTGGTGCTCACTAAATGGAATGAGGACGCTCTGGCAGCAATTTTCAGAAAGGGTCTTTCTGAAGCCCTTAAGGATGTTATGGTGGGGTTCCCCACGCCTGTTGGTTTGAGCGAGTCTATGTCTCTGGCCATTCAGATTGATCGGCGCCTGCGCAAAAGCAAAGTGGTGCACCATATGGCAGCGTCCTCGGAGCAGAGTCCTGAGCCCATGCAATGTGATATGATTTTGACTAGAGCGGAACAGAGGGGATACAGACGTCAGAATGGGCTGTGTTTTTACTGTGGGGATTCTGCTCATACTATCTCTGATTGCCCTAAGCGTATTAAGAGGGTCGCTAGATCTGTTACCATTAGTACTGTACAGCCTAAGTTTCTCCTGTCTGTGACCCTGATTTGCTCATTGTCATCTTTTTCTGTCATGGCATTTGTGGATTCGGGCGCTGCCCTGAACTTAATGGACTTAGAATTCGCCAGGCGCTGTGGTTTTTCTTTGCAGCCTTTGCAGAGTCCCATACCCTTAAGGGGTATTGATGCTACACCGTTGGCCAAGAATAAACCTCAGTATTGGACTCAGCTGACTATGTGCATGGCTCCAGCACATCAGGAAGATTGTCGTTTTCTGGTGTTGCATAATTTACATGATGTTGTTGTACTGGGTTTTCCATGGTTACAAGTGCACAATCCTGTGCTGGATTGGAAATCAATGTCTGTGACTAGTTGGGGTTGTCAAGGGGTACATAGTGACGTTCCTTTAATGTCAATTTCCTCTTCCCCCTCTTCTGATGTTCCTGAATTTTTGTCAGATTTCCAGGATGTATTTGATGAGCCCAAGTCCAGTTCCCTTCCTCCGCATAGGGACTGTGATTGTGCTATTGACTTGATTCCTGGCTGTAAGTTCCCTAAGGGCCGACTTTTCAATCTGTCTGTGCCAGAGCATGCCGCCATGCAGAGTTATGTTAAGGAGTCCTTGGAGAAGGGGCAAATTCGGCCGTCTTCGTCACCATTGGGAGCGGGATTCTTTTTTGTTGCCAAGAAGGATGGCTCCTTGAGACCCTGTATTGATTATCGCCTTCTTAATAAGATCACGGTCAAATTCCAATACCCTTTACCTTTGCTCTCTGATTTGTTTGCTCGGATTAAGGGGGCTAGTTGGTTTACCAAGATTGACCTTCGAGGGGCATATAATCTTGTTCGTATTAAACAGGGTGACGAATGGAAAACTGCATTTAATACGCCCGAAGGCCATTTTGAATACCTGGTGATGCCTTTCGGGCTTTCTAATGCTCCTTCTGTATTTCAGTCCTTTATGCATGACATTTTCCGCAATTATCTTGATAAATTCTTGATTGTGTGTTTGGATGATATTTTGATTTTTTCCGATGATTGGGAGTCTCATGTGAAGCAGGTCAGGATGGTATTCCAGATCCTTCGTGATAATGCTCTATTTGTGAAGAGGTCTAAGTGCCTATTTGGAGTTCAGAAGGTCTCTTTTTTGGGGTTTATTTTTTCTCCTTCGTCTATAGAAATGGATCCTGTTAAGGTCCAAGCCATTCATGACTGGATTCAACCCACATCTGTGAAGAGCCTTCAGAAATTTTTGGGCTTTGCTAATTTTTATCGCCTTTTCATTGCCAACTTCTCTAGTGTGGTTAAACCCCTGACCGATTTGACGAAGAAGGGCGCTGATGTGGCGAATTGGTCCTCTGAGGCGGTTGAGGCCTTTCAGGAGCTTAAACGCCGATTTACTTCTGCCCCTGTCTTGCGTCAGCCGGATGTTTCTCTTCCATTTCAGGTTGAGGTTGACGCTTCTGAGATTGGGGCAGGAGCCGTTTTGTCACAGAGGAATTCTGATGGTTCCTTGATGAAGCCATGTGCCTTCTTTTCCCGAAAGTTTTCGCCTGCGGAACGCAATTATGATGTCGGCAATCGGGAGTTGTTGGCTATGAAGTGGGCATTTGAGGAGTGGCGACATTGGCTTGAGGGAGCCAAGCACCGCATTGTGGTCTTGACCGATCATAAGAATCTGATTTACCTCGAGTCGGCCAAGCGGCTGAACCCTAGACAGGCTCGGTGGTCCCTGTTTTTCTCCCGTTTTGATTTTGTGGTCTCATATCTTCCAGGATCTAAGAATGTTAAGGCTGATGCCCTCTCTAGGAGTTTTTTGCCTGATTCTCCTGGAGTCCTTGAGCCGGTTGGCATTCTTAGGGAAGGGATGATTCTGTCTGCCATCTCCCCTGATTTGCGGCGGGTGCTTCAGGAATTTCAGGCTGATAAACCTGACCGCTGTCCTGTGGGGAAGCTGTTTGTTCCTGATAGATGGACAAGTAAGGTAATTTCTGAGGTCCATTGTTCTGTGTTGGACGGTCATCCTGGGATTTTTGGTACCAGAGATTTGGTTGCTAGGTCCTTTTAGTGGCCTTCCTTGTCGCGGGATGTGCGTTCTTTTGTGCAGTCCTGTGGAACTTGTGCCCGGGCTAAGCCTTGCTGTTCCCGCGCTAGTGGGTTGCTTTTGCCTTTGCCAGTCCCTGAGAGGCCTTGGACGCATATTTCCATGGATTTTATTTCGGATCTTCCTGTGTCCGAGAGGATGTCTGTTATCTGGGTGGTTTGTGACCGGTTCTCTAAAATGGTCCATTTGGTACCTTTGCCTAAATTGCCTTCCTCCTCTGATTTGGTTCCATTATTTTTTCAGCATGTGGTTCGTTTGCATGGCTTCCAGAGAATATTGTGTCTGACAGAGGTTCCCAGTTTGTTTCCAGGTTTTGGCGGGCCTTTTGTGCGAAGATGGGCATTAATTTATCTTTTTCTTCGGCGTTCCATCCTCAGACAAATGGCCAAACTGAGCGAACTAATCAAACCTTGGAAACCTATTTGAGATGCTTTGTGTCTGCTGATCAGGATGATTGGGTGGCTTTCTTGCCGTTGGCCGAGTTTGCCCTTAATAATCGGGCCAGTTCGGCTACTTTGGTTTCACATTTTTTTTGTAATTTTGGTTTCCATCCTCGATTTTCTTCAGGGCAGGTTGAGCCTTCTGACTGTCCTGGTGTAGATTCTGTGGTGGACAGGTTGCAGCAGATTTGGACTCATGTGGTAGACAATTTGACATTGTCCCAGGAAAAGGCTCAGCGTTTTGCTAACCGCCGTCGGTGTGTTGGTCCTCGGCTTCGTGTGGGGGATTTGGTCTGGTTATCCTCTCGTCATGTTCCTATGAAGGTTTCTTCCCCTAAGTTTAAGCCTCGGTTTATTGGTCCTTATAAGATTTCTGAGATTATCAATCCAGTGTCTTTTCGTTTGGCCCTTCCAGCCTCTTTTGCCATCCACAATGTTTTCCATAGATCTTTGTTGCGGAGATATGTGGTACCCGTTGTTCCATCTGTTGATCCTCCTGCCCCGGTGTTGGATGAAGGGGAGATGGAATATGTGGTTGAGAAAATTTTGGATTCTCGTTTTTCGAGGCGGAGGCTTCAGTATCTTGTCAAGTGGAAGGGTTATGGCCAGGAGGATAATTCTTGGGTGGTTGCCTCCGATGTCCATGCCGCTGATTTGGTTCGTGCTTTCCATTTGGCTCGTCCTGATCGGCCTGGGGGCTCTGGTGAGGGTTCGGTGACCCCTCCTCAAGGGGGGGGGTACTGTTGTGAATTCCGCTCTTGGGCTCCCTCCGGTGGTTATAAGTAGCATTTTTGTGAATTCTGCTCTTGGGCTCCCTCCTGTGGTTTTGAGTGGTATGGCTGCTTCTTGGATTTAGCATCAGCAGCTGTTCTCACTGATCGTCTTTCTGGCTCGGCTATATTAGTCTGGCCTTATTCCTAATTCAATGCCAGTTGTCAATTGTTGAGCTTGGAGTCATGGCTCTCTGAGGATTTCCCTGCCACTCTGACCATTTCAGCAAAGCTAAGTCCTTGCTTGTCTTTTTGCAGTTCACTTGTTGTGGACTTTGTTGTTTGGCATTTTCTATGTTTTGCTCATTTGTCCAGCTTATCAGTATGGATCTATTTAGCTAAGCTGGAAGCTCTGGGCAGCAGAGTTTGCCCTCCACACCTTTAGTCAGGTGTGGAGATTTTTGCATTTCTCTGTGGTGGACTTTTTCTAGTTTTTATTACTGACCGCACAGTTTAGTCTAGCTAGTAGTGGCCTCCTTTGCTAAATCTTGTTTCATACTACGTATGTCATTTCCTTCTCCTCTCACAGTCATTATTTGTGGGGGGCTGTCCTGTCCTATCCTTTGGGGATTTTCTCTGAGGCAAGATAGCTTTCCTGTTTCTACCTTTAGGGGTAGCTAGATCTCCGGCTGTGACGAGGTGTCTAGGGAGTGACAGGAACATCCCACGGCTACTGCTAGTGTCTGTGTTAAGATTAGGAACTGCGGTCGGTATAGTTACCACCTGCTCAGAGCTAGTCGCATGTCGCTCCTTAATCACCAGACCATAACAGGGGACTGAGGACTGTGGGGACTGAGGAATGTGACGCTGTGTGGGGACTGAGGAACGAGACGCTGCGTGGGGACTGAAGAACGTGACGCTGCGTGGGGACTGAGGAACGTGACGCTGCATGGAGACTGAGGAACGTGACGCTGCATGGAGACTGAGGAACGTGACACTGCGTGGAGACTGAAGAACGTGACGCTGCGTGGGGACTGAAGAACGTGACGCTGCGTGGAGACTGAGGAACGTGACGCTGCGTGGGGACTGAGGAACGTGACGCTGCGTGGGGACTGAGGAACGTGACGCTGCGTGGGGACTGAGGAACGTGACGCTGCGTGGAGACTGAAGAACGTGACGCTGCGTGGGGACTGAAGAACGTGACGCTGCGTGGAGAATGAGGAACGTGACGCTGCGTGGAGACTGAGGAACGTGACGCTGCGTGGAGACTGAAGAACGTGACGCTGCGTGGGGACTGAAGAACGTGACGCTGCGTGGAGACTGAGGAATGTGACACTGCGTGGGGACTGAGGAACGTGGGGACTGAGGAACGTGACGCTGCGTGGGGACCGAGGAACGTGACGCTGCGTGGGGACCGAGGAACGTGACACTGCGTGGGGACTGAGGAATGTGGGGACTGAGGAATGTGACGCTGCATGGGGACTGAGGAATGTGACACTGCATGGGGACTGAGGAACGTGACGCTGCGTGGAGACTGAAGAACGTGACGCTGCGTGGGGACTGAGGAATGTGATGCTGCGTGGAGACTGAAGAACGTGACGCTGCGTGGAGACAGGAACGTGACGCTGCGTGGGGACTGATGAACGTGACGCTGCGTGGGGACTGGGGAACGTGACGCTGCGTGGGGACTTAGGAAGGTGACAGCTGAGCAGGGAGCGAGGAACATGACAGCTGCACAGGGACCGAGGAACGTAATGCTGCGCGGGGACCGAGGATCGTGACGCTGCGTGGGGCCTGAGGAAGGTGATGCTGCGTGGGGCCTGAGGAAGGTGATGCTGCGTGGGGACTGAGGAAGGTGATGCTGCGTGGGGACTGAGGAAGATGACGTTGCGTGGGGACTGAGGAAGGTGACGCTGAGTGGGGACCAGGGTATGTGACAGCTGTGCAGGGACCAAGGAACGTAACACTGAGCGGGGACCGAGGAACGTGACGCTGTGTGGGGACGAGCCACATCGGTCACAGGATGCAGCGCAGGTCACGACGGAATCGAGAACTTCATCACTGAGGAATGAAAAGTTCTATAAGTTAGTGATCCACTTTAACTCTGGTTCAACATGACTGAAGTATTGTCGGCTCTTTCTGATGGATAAAATCCTGACATGACAGAACTGCGGCTGCAGCTCCGGGTGTGACTAGAGGAGAACAGATGCTATAACCCTGGATGAAGGCAGGATCCATAGGGCTCCCATCCTCCTGACTTCCAGGACACAATACTGTGAGGCTGTGGATGGCTGGGTACGTTGTGGCCCTTGTGACGCGACCTCGGAGCCTTCACTACTACAATGGCCGAATAACGCGGTCACAATCAGTCAGGAGCAGCAGTCACTTTTCTTATATAGCGCCGGATTCACAGAGTCTTTGGTTCTGCCATGCTCTTATAATCGCCCCCCTCCCCCCCCGTGGCGGCCCCCCAATGTACACGTATGGAGGGTGTATATATTCCATACATTGTGTCCATTCTGCCCGGACAAAATTGTGGGGGCCGCCAGGGTGATTCTGTGTTACCCACCCAGGTCACCACTACAGTGAGATACGGGTGCGACACGCGGACCCCACAAGACCTCACACGTCAGCACAGCCCCTGCTGCTCCAGGGTCTGCACAGTACAGGAATGTGTGTGATGCCCCTATAATACTCTGGTCACATCCAGAGCAGCAAGAAGGTTAATGCTGCAGATCAAAACCAAGAGGATCAAGGGAGCAAAGCATCCGCTGAACAAAGGAGGAGCTGCAGCCAATCATCAATCGTCATCATCATCCATCAATTACCATTGTTATCTTCATCACCCATCAATCACCATTGCCATCATCATCCATCAATCACCATTGTTATCATCATCCATCAATCACCACCCATCAATCACCATTGTCTTCATCATCCATCAATCACCACCCATCAATCACCATTGTCTTCATCATCCATCAATCACCATTGTCATCATCATCCATCAATCACCATAATCTTCTTCATCATCATCATCATCCATCAAACACATCGTCTTCATCCTGCACTTTTCCGCTCATCTTTCTGGCTTTTACACTAAAGCTGTAATCCTCTCCTAAAACAAGTCTGTGCGGCCTGGAGGGGCAGCGCACTGTGAGACGGGGGTCAGTCAGCATTACCATGAAGGGTGATGAATCCCAGGGGGATAACTGTTATCCGATAACCAGCCTGAGCTGCGGCACTCTGGGGGAGCACAGGACCCTCCAGCGCTGCCCGGGGGGCCGGAGCCTCCATGACGGTACATGCGCTGATCTCTCACCATCACTCTGGCTCGTGGCTGATAAGTGGATCTCGTTACCCAGAAGATTCCCTGCAATGTGGAAGTGTAGATCTCTAGTAAAGGATCATTTGTGGATTACATCCGCGCTGCCACAATGATACAGGGACGTCACATGTCAGCAGTTCCTTTTCGCGCCCGTTTTTGAGTGTATCACGTCATGTCTGTAAGTCCCTGCGGTTTTATCCTGATGAAGGGTCAGATCGACCTCGTAACGCAGTGAATAAACCACCATCATTATATCTGAATCTGTATCATTGCGACAGCGCGGATTTAATCCACAAATCATCGTCTCTGAGAAGGAGGCGTGGGCGCCGGCGGATCTGCAGCAGAGGAGGAGGCTGGGCGCACTCGGATCTGCAGCAGAGAAGGAGGCGTGGGCGCCCGCGGACCTGCAGCAGAGGAGGAGGCGTGGGCGCCCGCGGACCTGCGGACCTGCAGCAGAGGAGGAGGCGTGGGCGCCCGCGGATCTGCAGCAGAGGAGGAGGCGTGGGCGCCCGCGGACCTGCAGCAGAGGAGGAGGTGTGGGCGCCCGCGGATCTGCAGCAGAGGAGGAGGCTGGGCGCACACGGATCTGCAGCAGAGAAGGAGGCGTGGGCGCCCGCGGATCTGCAGCAGAGGAGGAGGTGTGGGCGCCCGCGGATCTGCAGCAGAGGAGGAGGTGTGGGCGCCCGCGGATCTGCAGCAGAGGAGGAGGTGTGGGCGCCCGCGGATCTGCAGCAGAGAAGGAGGCGTGGGCGCCCGCGGATCTGCAGCAGAGGAGGAGGTGTGGGCGCCCGCGGATCTGCAGCAGAGAAGGAGGCGTGACAACCTGATTATTACCCTCTAGCTCCGCCTTTCTCTGGCTCTATGAAGCCGCAGCTGTCAATCAAAGAGGAGGAGATACAGGGAAACAATCAGGTGGGAGGTGTTCAGTGACATGTAAAAGTTTGGGCACCCCTGGTTGAAGATGAAATGATCTAAAAGGCCTAAAGTTACACATGACATTTCCTTTGTATTTTTAACAAAAATATACATATATATTTTACATTTTAAAAATTAGAAAAAGTAAAGTGGGCCGATGCAAAAGTTTGTGACCTTGTAGATTTGTGCGCTCAGGTAAGTTTGACCAAGGTTTCAGATCTTAATTACCCTGTTCGGGTTATGGTTTGTTCACCATCATCGTTAGGAAAGGCCAGGTGATGCAAATTTCCCACCTTTATAAAAAGCCAGCCTCCTCTAACCTTGTGCCAAAACCAGCAGCCATGGGTTCTTCTAATCAGGTGCCGAGCACTCGGAGAATGGAAATGGTGGAGGCCACAAAGCAATCGGAGAATGGAAATGGTGGAGGCCACAAAGCAGGAGAAGGCTATAAGAAGATAGCAAAGCGTTTTCAAGTTGCCCTTTCCTTAGTTCAAAATGTAATTATTAATAATAATAATAATTATTATTATTATAATTATTATTATAATTATTAATATTATTAAGAAATGTCAGTTACCAGGAACAGTGGCCAGGTCAGGATAAGGTATGGAAGACCAAGCAAAATTTCAATGAGAACTACTCGTAGGATTGCTAGAGAGGGAAATCAGAACACCCGCTTGACTGCAGAAGGCCTACAGAAAGATTTAGCAGACACTGCAGCGGTGGTACATTGTTCTACTGTTCAGACACCTGCAGAAATATGGCCATCATGGAAGAGACATCAGAAGAAAACCTCTCCTGCGTTCTGACCATAAAATTCAGAGTCAGAAGTATGAAAAAGAACATCTAAACAAGCCTGTCTGGCTACAAAAAGCGTTTACAAGCTGTGATACTTTCAAAAGGAGGTGCTACTAGTTACCAAGCATGCAGGGTGCCCAAACTTTTGCATTGGTCCATTTTCCTTTTTCTAATGTTCAAAGTGTAAAAGATGAAAATAAATATTTTTTTTGTGCCTAAAATACAAAGGAAAGCCTCTGTATATAAATAATTGGCTGCCATAATGCCCCGAGCACCTGCGCTCGGTGTGAACAGTCGTTCTGTGTTGACAAAGGCCCTTTAAATGTAACCTAAGTCTTAGACCACCGCATCGGATTAGTGTCATATGGCGGATATCCTTATCCGGTCACAGATCGTGCAGATTTCAGGTTCTGGTAAAAATAACAAGTGTCAACGTGTAAGGACCGGCCATCGGGATAATAAATAGGAGCATCACATAATGCGGCATGACCCAGTCATTGGCCAGCGTGTGTACAGTACAAAGTGCTGCTGAGTGTGAAAGAGACGAGCGGAGCGTTAGTGAGATTAGTGCACTACTCGGCCAGTCTAAAGAAAGGTGTTTTAGGGCAAGCTTGAAACAGGGTA
This sequence comes from Ranitomeya variabilis, assembly GCF_051348905.1. Taxonomy (NCBI): domain Eukaryota; kingdom Metazoa; phylum Chordata; class Amphibia; order Anura; family Dendrobatidae; genus Ranitomeya; species Ranitomeya variabilis. The sequence goes on from NC_135235.1 coordinate 9,816,559, forward strand.
CTGAGAATTAACTGGATAGTCCTGAGTAGTGCATTCTAGAAAACTGGTGCAGCACATGAGAAGTCCTGGAGACAGAAGTGGATTATCGAGGATGTTAATTTTAGGTAATTAGCAGAACAGAAACCACATGCAGGTTGAAAGAGAGAGGACAGGTAGGTGGTAGACAGAGATGAGGAAATGTAGGGCGGTGCAGCACTGTGGAGAGGACGGGTAGGATAGTAGACAGAGATGAGGAGGAGATGTAGGGTGGTGCAGCACTGTGGAGAGGATGGGTAGGGTGGTAGGCAGAGATGAGGAGGAGATGTAGGGTGGGTGCAGCACTGTGGAGAGGACGGGTAGGATAGTAGACAGAGATGAGGAGGAGATGTAGGGTGGTGCAGCACTGTGGAGAGGATGGGTAGGATAGTAGACAGATGAGGAGGAGATGTAGGGTGGTGCAGCACTGTGGAGAGGATGGGTAGGGTAGTAGGCAAAGATGAGGAGATGTAGGATGGTGTAGCACTGTGGAGAGGACGGGTAGGGTGGTAGACAGATGAGGAGGAGATGTAGGGTGGTGCAGCACTGTGGAAAGGACAGGTAGGATGGTAGACAGATCAGGAGGAGATGTAGGGCGGTGCAGCACTGTGGTGAAGACGGGTAGGGTGGTAGAGATGAGGAGGAGATATAGGGTGGTGCAGCACTGTGGAGAGGACGGGTAGGGTGGTAGGCAAAGATGAGGAGATGTAGGATGGTGTAGCACTGTGGAGAGGACGGGTAGGGTGGTAGACATATGAGGAGGAGATGTAGGGTGGTGCAGCACTGTGGAGAGGACGGGTAGGGTGGTAGACAGATGAGGAGGAGATGTAGGGTGGTGCAGCACTGTGGAAAGGACAGGTAGGATGGTAGACAGATCAGGAGGAGATGTAGGGCGGTGCAGCACTGTGGTGAAGACGGGTAGGGTGGTAGAGATGAGGAGGAGATGTAGGGTGGTGCAGCACTGTGGAGAGGACGGGTAGGGTGGTAGGCAAAGATGAGGAGATGTAGGGTGGTGCAGCACTGTGGAGAGGATGGGTAGGTGGTAGACAGAGATGAGGAGGAGATGTAGGAGCACTGTGGAGAGGATGGGTAAGATAGTACAGAGAGATGAGGAGGATATGTAGGGTGGTGCAGCACTGTGGAGAGGATGGGCAGGGTGGTAGGCAAAGATGAGAAGATGTAGGATGGTGTAGCACTGTGGAGAGGACGGGTAGGGTGGTAGACAGATGAGGAGATGTAGGGTGTGCAGCACTGTGGAAAGGACAGGTAGGATGGTAGACAGAGATGATGAGGAGATATAGGGATGTGCAGCACTGTGGAGAGGACGGATAGGGTGGTAGACAGAGATGAGGAGGAGATGAAGGCCGGTGCAGCACTGTGGAAGGACGGGTAGGTGGTAGAGATGAGGAGATGTAGGACGGTGCAGCATTGTGGAGAGGACAGGTAGGGTGGTAGACAGATGAGGAGATGTAGGGTGGTGCAGCACTGTGGAGAGGATGGGTAGGGTGGTGCAGAACTGAGGAGATCTTTGAGGGTGAGAGTGATAAGTTAATATTGAACTTGGTAGTGGACGGGTAACCAGTGTAATCACTGGCACAGGGTGGAGGCATCGGTGATGTGGCTGGACAGAAATACAACCCTGGCTGCCACATTCAGGACAGATTGGAGAGGAGAGAGTTTAGTAAGAGGGAGAGCGATCAGTAGAGAGTTGCAATAGTTCAGATGTGAATGAATAAGAGCGACAGTCAGAGTTTTTGCTTTATCAAGGATGAGAAAAGGTTGGATTCTGGAGATGTTTTTTAGGTGCAAGTGACATCAGTGAGTGATTGGATGTGGGGAATAAAGGAAGGTTCTCTATCAAATATAAGCCTAAGACAGCGGGCATGCTGCTGAGGAGTAATGGTGGAACCACACATGGTGATGACAATATCGGGCATAGGTCGGTTAGTGGAGGAGGAAACGGGAGGGATTCAGTCTTTGACAGGTTCAGTGTCAGAGTGAGGACAGACAATCCCGGGAATCTGTAGTAATGGGGGGTGATGTCAGGATGATGACATTGATGATGATGATGATTGCAGTGTTCCCTCTGCTGTAGCTCAGGTGCAGGACAGTGACAGATGTCCGTCCCAAGGTGACTGACACGAGAGCTCCCGGAGGGGCCGCGGCGGCCAAGTGCTGACATCAGCGAGAACCAGACGGCGATGGATTTATTGCGGCTCTTAGGATGATGAGCGGCAAAGAGCGATCACTGCAAACCGTCAGTTATCAACGAGACGCTCACAAGGGGGCGACTGCGGGGGAGGGGTCCAGCCAAGGCCCCCAAATAATGCTCCCCAAGAAATTCTCATACAGCATAGTCTGCCGGCCAGCAGACCACACATAGACCACCTCAGGACCCACAGATAACCGCATCTCATCCTGCGCCTCCTGGTTCAGGAGCAGGTCTGTAGGAGAGCTGACACCCCCTGTGGGGCGGTAAGGGGCCATAGTGGTTCTCAGCCGGTGTCCCAGGACCAGACACCCGCACCCAGGATTTCTGATTTTCTGGGGTAAATGTTCTGACACTTTGGCGCCCATCAATTTTTTCCGCTGATCACAATTTTGCATTTTATCCCGGAGACATTTATTAGCCGCGTCCACAAATTAAATAATGAAAGCCCGGTAATGTCGGCGTCTCCGGGGAATTTCTGCTCCGGTCATTCTGGAAGAAGAGCTAATTTATGACATAGTATAAGGGAAGAGCGATGGCGGCCAACTCCCCCCCGTAACAGAGACGCGATCCGCCGCCGGGTGTGTATGGTGAATACTGATGACGGCCATGTGAGCTCCGGGCGCCGGGGCAGATTCCGGGAAGACTTTGGGTTTATGGACTCAAACCACACAATGGGGGAAGGGTAATGGGACCGGTGCCAGGTGGCAGAGAAGATGGCGGCGATCCAGGGACTGCAGCTAGTAGAAAACCTGCCGAGTCTGAACCGAAGAAGGGATATCTACAGATACAAGGACGCAAGTGGCAGGAGACTGCGATCATGTGACCACTGAGCAAGTGGCGAGCGACTGCGATCATGTAACCACTGAGCAAGCGGCGAGCGGCTGCGATCATGTGACCACTGAGCAAGCGACGAGCGGCTGCGATTATGTGACCACTGACCAAGCGGCGAGCGGCTGCGATCATGTGACCACTGAGCAAGCGGCGAGCGGCTGCGATCATGTGACCACTGAGCAAGCGGCTGCGATCATGTGACCACTGAGCAAGCGGCGAGCGACTGCGATCAAGTAACCACTGAGCAAGCGGCGAGCGGCTGCGATCATGTGACCACTGAGCAAGCGGCGGGAAACTGCGATCATGTGACCAATGAGCAAGCGGCGAGTGACTGCGATCATGTGACCACTGAGCAATCGGTGAACGAGTGCGATCATGTGACCCGTGAGCAAGCGGCGAGCGACTGCGATCATGTGACCACTGAGAAGGTGGTGATCGACTTCAATCATGTGACCACTGAGCAAGAGGCGAGCGACTGATCATGTTACAACTGAGCAAGAGGCGAGCAACTGTGATCATGTGACCACTGAGCAAGAGGCGAGCGACTGTGATCATGTGGCCACTGAGCAAGCGGCGAGAAACCGCGATCTTGTGACCACTGAGCAAGCGGCGAGCGACTGCGATCATGTGACAAGCAAGCGGGAGGAGACCACGATCATGTGACCACTGAGCAAGCGGCGGGAGACCGTGATCATGTGACCACTGAGTAAGTGGCAAGCGACTGCAATCATGTGACCACTGAGCAAGTGGCAGGAGACCACGATCATGTGACCACTGAGCAAGCAGTGGGAGACCGCGATCATGTGACCACTGAGCAAGCAGTGGGAGACAGCGATCATGTGACCACTGAGTAAGTGGCGAGCGACTGCGATCATGTGACCACTGAGCAAGAGGCGAGCGACTGTGATCATGTGACCACTGAGCAAGCAGTGAGCGACTGCGATCATGTAACAACTGAGCAAGCAGTGAGCGACTGCGATCATGTGACCACTGAGCAATCGGCGAGCGACTGCGGTTAAGTGACCACTGAGCAAGCGGCGAGCGACTTCGATCATGTGACCACTGAGAAGGTGGTGATCGACTTCAATCATGTGACCACTGAGCAAGAGGCAAGTGACTGTGATCATGTTACAACTGAGCAAGAGGCGAGCAACTGTGATCATGTGGACACTGAGCAAGCGACTGCGATCATGTGACGAGCAAGTGACAGGAGACCACGATCATGTGACCACTGAGCAAACGGCGGGAGACTGCTTTCATGTGACCACTGAGTAAGTGGCGAGCGACTGCAATCTTATGACCACTGAGCAAGCAGCAGGAAACCACGATCATGTGACCACTGAGCAAGCAGTGGGAGACAGCGATCATGTGACCACTGAGTAAGTGGCGAGCGACTGCGATCATGTGACCACTGAGCAAGCGGCGGGAGACTGCGATCATGTGACAACTGAGCAAGCGGTGAGCGACTGTGATCATGTGACCACTGAGCAATCAGCGAGCGACTGCGGTCAAGTGACCACTGAGCAAGCGGCGAGCGACTTCGATCATGTGACCACTGAGAAGGTGGTGATCGACTTCAATCATGTGACCACTGAGCAAGAGGCAAGTGACTGTGATCATGTTACAACTGAGCAAGAGGCGAGAAACTGTGATCATGTGGACACTGAGCAAGCGACTGCGATCATGTGACGAGCAAGCGACAGGAGACCACGATCATGTGACCACTGAGCAAACGGCGGGAGACTGCTTTTCATGTGACCACTGAGTAAGTGTCGAGTGACCGCAATCATGTGACCGCTGAGCAAGCGGCGGGCGACTGCGATCATGTGACCACTGAGCAAGCGGCGAGTGACTGCGATCATGTGACCACTGAGCAAGCGGCAGGAGACTGCGATCATGTGACCACTGAGCAAGCGACAGGAGACCGCAATCATGTGACCAATGAGCAAGCGGCGAGCGAGTGCAATCATGTGACCAATTAGCAAGCAGCGAGCGACCGCGATCATGTGACCGATGAGCAAGTGACTACGATCACGTGACCAATGAGGAAGCAGCTGGTGACCATGATCATGTGACCAATGAGCAAGCGGCGGGTAAAAGCGATCATGGGGTCAGTATTGGGCCCTCTTCTTTTTAACATATTTATTAATGACCTTGTAGGGGGCATTCAGAGTAGAATTTGAATATTTGCAGATGACACTAAACTCTGCAGGGTAATCAATACAGGGGAGGACAATTTTATATTACAGGATGATTTATGTAAACTACAAGCTTGGGCTGATAAATGGCAAATGAGCTTTAATGGGGATAAATGTAAGGTCATGCACTTGGGTAGAAGTAATAAGATGTATAACTATGTGCTTAATTCTAAAACTCTGGGCAAAACCGTCAATGAAAAAGACCTGGGTGTATGGGTGGATGACAAACTCATATTCAGTGGCCAGTGTCAGGCAGCTGCTACTAAGGCAAATAAAATAATGGGATGCAGTAAAAGAGGCATAGATGCTCATGAGGAGAACATAATTTTACCTCTATACAAGTCACTAGTGCGACCACACTTAGAATACTGTGCACAGTTCTGGTCTCCGGTGTATAAGAAAGACATAGCTGAACTGGAGCGGGTGCAGAGAAGAGCGACCAAGGTTATTAGAGGACTGGGGGGTCTGCAATACCAAGATAGGTTATTACACTTGGAAAAACGAAGACTAAGGGGTGATCTTATTTTAATGTATAAATATATGAGGGGACAGTACAAAGACCTTTCTGATGATCTTTTTAATCATAGACCGGTGACAGGGACAAGGGGGCATCCTCTACGTCTGGAGGAAAGAAGGTTTAAGCATAATAACAGACGCGGATTCTTTACTGTAAGAGCAGTGAGACTATGGAACTCTCTGCCGTATGATGTTGTAATGAGGGATTCATTACTTAAATTTAAGAGGGGACTGGATGCCTTTCTGGAAAAGTATAATGTTACAGGGTATATACACTAGATTCCTTGATAAGGCGTTGATCCAGGGAACTAGTCTGATTGCCGTATGTGGAGTCGGGAAGGAATTTTTTCCCCATGGTGGAGTTACTCTTACCACATGGGTTTTTTTTGCCTTCCCCTGGATCAACATGTTAGGGCATGTTAGGTTAGGCTATGGGGTGAACTAGATGGACTTACAGTCTTCCTTCAACCTTAATAACTATGTAACTATGTGACCAATGAGTAAGCGGCGGGTAAAAGCGATCATGTGACCACTGAGGAATCAGCGAGTGACAGCAACCATGTGACCAATGAGGAAGCAGCGAGCAACAGGGATAATGTGACCAATGAGCAAGTGGCGATTTACCCCGATCATGTGACCAATGAGCAAGCAGTGAGCAACAGCGATCATGTGACCAATGAGCAAGCAACTGGAGACCTCGATCATGTGACCACTGAGCAAGCGTCGGGCGACCACTAATGCCGATTACCACCCGATCATTCCTATTATGGAAAATTGTTGCCTCAGGATGAAGCGCCTCCATCTAATAAACACCTATGAGGAGAGACACCGTGGCACCGGCGATGGGGGAATAGAGCAGCACCGGCGATGGGGGGGAACAGAGCGGCACCGGCGATGGGGGGGAACAGAGCGGCACCGGCGATGGGGGGGAACAGAGCGGCACCGGCGATGGGGGGGAACAGAGCGGCACCGGCGATGGGGGGGAACAGAGCGGCAGCGGCACCGGCGATGGGGGGGAACAGAGCGGCACCGGCGATGGGGGGGAACAGAGCGGCACCGGCGATGGGGGGGAACAGAGCGGCAGCGGCACCGGCGATGGGGAGGAACAGAGCGGCACCGGCGATGGGGGGGAACAGAGCGGCACCGGCGATGGGGGGGAACAGAGCGGCACCGGCGATGGGGGGGAACAGAGCGGCACCGGCGATGGGGGGACAGAGCAGCACGGGTGATGGGGGACAGAGCAGCACCGGTGATGGGGGGACAGAGCAGCACAGGTGATGGGGGGACAGAGCAGCACGGGTGATGGGGGGACAGAGCAGCACGGGTGATGGGGGGACAGAGCAGCACGGGTGATGGGGGGACAGAGCGGCAGCGGCGATGGGGGGACAGAGCAGCATGGGTGATTTGGGGACAGAGCAGCACCGGTGATGGGGGACAGAGCAGCACGGGTGATGGGGGGACAGAGCAGCATGGGTGATGGGGGGACAGAGCGGCACTGGCGATGGGGGGACAGAGGGGCACTGGCGATGGGGGGACAGAGCAGCACGGGTGATGGGGGGACAGAGCAGCACGGGTGATGGGGGGACAGAGCAGCACGGGTGATGGGGGGACAGAGCAGCACGGGTGATGGGGGGACAGAGCAGCACGGGTGATGGGGGGACAGAGCGGCAGCGGCGATGGGGGGACAGAGCAGCACGGGTGATGGGGGGACAGAGCAGCACGGGTGATGGGGGGACAGAGCAGCACGGGTGATGGGGGGACAGAGCAGCACGGGTGATGGGGGGACAGAGCAGCACGGGTGATGGGGGGACAGAGCGGCACGGGTGATGGGGGGACAGAGCGGCACGGGTGATGGGGGGACAGAGCGGCAGCGGCGATGGGGGGACAGAGCAGCATGGGTGATTTGGGGACAGAGCAGCACCGGTGATTGGGGACAGAGCAGCACGGGTGATGGGGGGACAGAGCAGCATGGGTGATGGGGGGACAGAGCGGCACTGGCGATGGGGGGACAGAGGGGCACGGGTGATGGGGGGACAGAGAAGCATCGGCGATGGGGGGACAGAGCGGCACCGGCGATGGGGGGACAGAGCCAGGAATCCACTCAGACTGATGAACTAGTCGCTGAGGACACGGACGCGCGCTGGGTCAGTGCTGGTGCTGATCCGGTGCCTCCTGATTGATGCTGCAGCGGTGAGAGCGGTAAATAGGAGCAAAACATGGAGGAAAAGCGGCGGCGGAACTGTGCGGAGACACAAACAGACGCGGATCAGCACCCATGTACACTGCACCCACCAGGGACCCCGGGGACCACTCGCTGTATCTTCACATCATCCTCTTTTACTGCAAATTTCTAAGACTCACTTTACAGTTCCTCTATGTTCAGTATCTCTGGTTATTGTCACTGAATGGAAACATGAACTTATGACAGCAAATGACTGAAAACCTCTCCAGACCTAATACTTCTACACTGTAACAAACCGTCAGCTGTGAGAAGTCCAGACTGTGCTGCTGCTCAGACTGGACGTCAAGTGTTCCCATTCACTGTCAGCAAGAAGTGATGATAAACACAAAATCCTAAAAACATATCTCGATCTTCTGGTCTCTAAGCGCCCAGGTTTGTCACAATGTGTCTGCGGCACAAATCCCTCACCAACGCCCCATGTATCTGACACACTGTGACAAAATCCCCTCTGGACATTATCACCCTCATACAAACAACGGAGATTTCAATTCACTGACTGCAAGCAGAGATCTTACTGACAAACTGAATCAGAGCTTTGCATTATACAGAGCTGTATTTACATGGGACTGCTTTCCTTCGGTGGATTTGGCACAGAGTGTGTGCACACGGTCGGGTCACGGACACTGGTGGGCTGCAGCTCATGGGGGCAGGGACTGACCTGGATTTTGATTGGCCACGAGAAGTTGCTGACGTAGACGTAGAAGGTGATGTTTGGGTTACTCCGGAAATTAAACTTCTCGCAGGAGAAACTGTCGCGATATTCCTTGATGTGAGACTTGGCCACGAGCGGAACCTCCTCTCCGGAGATGGTGCCGGCTGCAAGAAGATGACAGAAGCGTTAGATGATCCGCGGCACGGCGTTAGTTATACCAGCTGTGGCCGTGACGTTATACCGCTCGCTCGATGGCGTTATACTGACCGCACTATGACGTTATACTGACCGCACCGTGACATTAAACCAACCACGCCGTGACATTATATGGATCGTTCGATGGCGTTATACTGACCGCACTGACGTTATACTGACCACGCCGTGACGATATACGGATCGCTCTATGGCGTTATATACTTATGGTGACGTTATATACTTGCCACACTGTGACATTATACCAACCGCACTATGAAGTTATATCGACCTCACTATGACATTATACCAATTGCTCAATGGCATTATACCGACTGCACTATGACGTTATACGACCGCACCGTGACCTTATACTAGCCGCGGTGTGACGTTATACCGACCACGTTGTGACGTTATATACTTGCCGCACTATGACGTTATATCGACCTCACTATAACGTTACACCAATCGCTCAATGGCATCATACTGACTATGCTGTGACATTATACCAACCGCACTATGACGTTATACTGACCGCACTATGACGTTATACCGACCAGGATGGGACTAGAGAGGAGTTAGCGTGGCTTGAGGAAGTATTCACCTCCCTTGGCATTTTTTGTGTTTTGCTACCTAACAATCTGGATTTTTTTGCAGATTTGCATCAGTTCGTGTAAAGAACATGCCGATAACTGTGAACATTGTCTTTTTATTGTAAAGCAAACAACAATTAGGACAAAATAAAAAACTTCAGTGTGTAAAAATATTCACACCCCTAGTACTTTGCAGAGCCTCCTTTTGTGGCAATTACAGTTCCACGCCACTATTATATGGATAAGTCTCTGAGCTTTCCACATCTGACCACAGGGATTTTTGCTTATTCCTCAATGCAAAACTGCTCTAGTGAACAGTGATCTTCACAACTGACTACAGATTCTCCAGTGGATTAAGGTCTGGGCTGTGACTCGGCCGCTCCAGAACATTTCCACGTTTCCCCTTACACTACTCGAGAGTCGCTTTAGCAGTAGGCTTTGGGTCATTGTCTTGTTGGAAGGTGAACCTCCGTCCCAGTCTCAAATCACTGAATATTCCTGTATTTTGCATCATCCTTCTCCTTGACTCAGATCATTTTCACTGTCCCTGCTACTGAAAAACCTTCCCACAGCATGATGCTGCCACCGCCGTGTTTCTCTGTGGGGATGGTGTTATTGGAATGATGAGCTGTGTTGGTTGGCGCCAGATATAGTGCTAATCTTGGTGGCCAAAAAGCTACCATAAATTTTGGTCTCGCCTCACTACAGCACCTCCCGCCATACATTTGGGGAGTCTTGAAAAAAATGGGAAAATCCAGCAACCGCAAAAGTCATAAAAATCCCATTTATTAGTAAATTAAAACATGAAAAGGAAAAGTTTAAAAAACATGATAACGGACAACGCGTTTCGAGCTACACTAACTCTTAATCGTGATAGGTCATTCGGTCATTCTTGGTCTTCGTGGTGTTGTTTGTAGATCTCCTTGGCCTTCGTGATGCTGTGTTTAGATCTCTTTGGTCTTTGTGGTGTTGTGTGGAGATCTCCTTGGTCTTCGTGGTGTTGTGTGGTGATCTCCTTAGTCTTCGTGGCGTTGTGTGGAGATCTCCTTGGTCTTCATGGTGTTGTTTGGAGATCTCCTTGGTCCTGTTGGTGGTGTGTGGAGATCTCCTTGGTCTTCATGGTGTTGTTTGGAGATCTCCTTGGTCTTGTTGGTGGTGTGTGAAGATCTCCTTGGTTTTCATGGTGTTGTTTGGAGATCTCCTTGGTCTTGTTGGTGGTGTGTGAAGATCTCCTTGGTTTTCATGGTGTTGTTTGGAGATCTCCTTGGTCTTGTTGGTGGTGTGTGAAGATCTCCTTGGTTTTCATGGTGTTGTTTGGAGATCTCTTTGGTCTTTGTGGTGTTGTGTGAAAATCTCTTTGATCTTCATGGTGTTGTTTGGAAATCTCCTTGGTCTTCATGGTGTTGTTTGGTTAGTGGAGCCTCTTGTTAATGGTGTTGTAGCCTCTGGATGTGACTGGAGTGCATGAAGCATTATTGTAGCTCTGGATGTGACTGGAGTGTTATTGCAGCTCTGAATGTGACTGGAGTGTATAAAGCGTTATTGCAGCTCTGAAAGTGACTGGAGTACAAGAAGCATTATTGCAGCTTTGGATGTGACTGGAGTGTATGAAGTGTTATTGCAGCTCTGAATGCGACTGGAGTACAAGAAGTGTTATTGCAGCTTTGGATGTGACTGGAGTGTATAAAGTGTTATTGCAGCTCTGGATGAGACTGGAGTGCAAGCGTCATCCATTATTCCTGACACCTCCTTGCTGCAGCCTGATCACATTTGTTTCCCCTTAAGTTTTACCTAAAATAACTGTATTGTTTAGTGTGTTCAGCTCTTATACAGAACAATGCGTAACCACGGTAACACTACAACCTATGAGGTTCTGCCTCCGATCAGCCCTCACATGAAGTGCAGGACGGTGAGAGCGCACTGTTAGTGACGGCTCTGACTACACAGGGGTTGTTTGCAGTCTGTTACCATGGAGATGCATAGGTCTGCATAGGATCCGGAAACACAAACTCCCTGGCCATTTATAACTGCATACTTATATGTTTTCTTCATCTTTGGACGCACAGTGTCAGCGGCGAGGGTCCGTGTACATGTAATGATATCACCGCACGATTACAGCGCGCGCCGTACCGCCACGTCTAGGACGAGCTTCAGGAAGATGATGACCTATATGTGACCTTGGGATGTTTGCAGCAGACGTCGCCCTCCGAGCCGCCGATCCTCCCCGATTGTCACTTCCTGCATTAATCTCGCTACAACGTCTGCGCACTTTATTAATGGCGGCGCTCGCTCGCGTCCTCAGATTCCATCCGTTCCCACATGAGAACTTTCTTTATCTTTGAAGATTCCGCTTTTCTCTGAGTTCATTAATATATGGTAATATCATTGTGGCAGCTGCTGGCGGCAGGACGGGACACAATGGAGGCACCGGGAGCGCCGCGCACATCCTCCGTCTTCTCAGTCACGTTATTTCCCACCGGCGCGGCGTCCTCCACCGACGTCTCTTTCTAAAGTCAACGGCGCCGAAAGGAAAAACTTTCCAGATAAAGAGTCTGGATCCCAGGAGAGGAGGGAAGCGCGGCCGGGCCCCAGAGCGAGCGCAGATAACACCGCCCCTTTATTATCAGTGCAGGGGTTGGTAATTAGGCGCGGACCCCGGATCTTTGTCTCTCGCTCGCAACAAGCTTTTATCTTAATTAACAATCGCAACATTCCATAAAAACGACTGTAATTATATCATGTCAGCGCGAGGAGTGGGGGGACGTCACCTGATAATGGGGGTCCGGGGAGTGGGGGGACGTCACCTGATAATGGGGTCCGGGGAGTGGGGGGACGTCACCTGATAATAGGGTCCGGGGAGTGGGGGGACGTCACCTGATAATGGGGTCCGGGGAGTGGGGGGACGTCACCTGATAATGGGGTCCGGGGAGTGGGGGGACGTCACCTGATAATGGGGTCCGGGGAGTGGGAGGACGTCACCTGATAATGGGGTCCGGGGAGTGGGGGGACGTCACCTGATAATGGGGTCCGGAGAGTGGGAGGACGTCACCTGATAATGGGGTCCGGGGAGTGGGGGGACGTCACCTGATAATGGGGTCAGGGAGTGGGAGGACGTCACCTGATAATGGGGTCCGGGGAGTGGGAGGACGTCACCTGATAATGGGGTCCGGGGAGTGGGGGGACGTCACCTGATAATGGGGGTCCGGGGAGTGGGGGGACGTCACCTGATAATGGGGGTCCGGGGAGTGGGGGGACGTCACCTGATAATGGGGTCCGGGGAGTGGGAGGACGTCACCTGATAATGGGGTCCGGGGAGTGGGGGGACGTCACCTGATAATGGGGTCCGGGGAGTGGGAGGACGTCACCTGATAATGGGGTCCGGGGAGTGGGGGGACGTCACCTGATAATGGGGTCAGGGAGTGGGAGGACGTCACCTGATAATGGGGTCCGGGGAGTGGGGGGACGTCACCTGATAATGGGGTCCGGAGAGTGGGGGGGACGTCACCTGATAATGGGGGTCCGGGGAGTGGGGGACGTCACCTGATAATGGGGTCCGGGGAGTGGGGGGACGTCACCTGATAATGGGGTCCGGAGAGTGGGGGGGACGTCACCTGATAATGGGGTCCGGAGAGTGGGGGGGACGTCACCTGATAATGGGGTCCGGAGAGTGGGGGGGACGTCACCTGATAATGGGGTCCGGGGAGTGGGGGGACGTCACCTGATAATGGGGGTCCGGGGAGTGGTGGGACGTCACCTGATAATGGGGTCAGGGAGTGGTGGGACGTCACCTGATAATGGGGTCAGGGAGTGGGAGGACGTCACCTGATAATGGGGTCCGGGGAGTGGGGGGACGTCACCTGATAATGGGGTCCGGAGAGTGGGGGGGACGTCACCTGATAATGGGGGTCCGGGGAGTGGGGGACGTCACCTGATAATGGGGTCCGGGGAGTGGGGGGACGTCACCTGATAATGGGGTCCGGAGAGTGGGGGGGACGTCACCTGATAATGGGGTCCGGAGAGTGGGGGGGACGTCACCTGATAATGGGGTCCGGAGAGTGGGGGGGACGTCACCTGATAATGGGGTCAGGGAGTGGGGGGACGTCACCTGATAATGGGGTCCGGGGAGTGGGGGGACGTCACCTGATAATGGGGTCCGGAGAGTGGGGGGGACGTCACCTGATAATGGGGTCCGGAGAGTGGGGGGGACGTCACCTGATAATGGGGTCCGGAGAGTGGGGGGGACGTCACCTGATAATGGGGTCCAGGGAGTGGGGGGACGTCACCTGATAATGGGGTCCGGGGAGTGGGGGGACGTCACCTGATAATGGGGTCCGGGGAGTGGGGGGACGTCACCTGATAATGGGAGTACGGGGAGTGGGGGGACATCACCTCACAATGGGGTCCGGGGAGTGGGGGACGTCACCTGAAAATGGGGTCCGGGGAGTGGGGGGACGTCACCTCACAATAGGGTCCGGGGAGTGGGAGGACGTCACCCGATAATGGGGGTCCGAGGAGTGGGGGGACGTCACCTGATAATGGGGGTCCGGGGAGTGGGAGGACGTCACCTGATAATGGGGGTCCGGGGAGTGGGGGACTCACCTGATAATGGGGGTCCGAGGAGTGGGGGGACATCACCTAATAATGGGGTCCGGGAAGTGGGGGGCGTCACTTGATAATGGGAGTCCGGGGAGTGGGGGGACATCACCTGATAATGGGGTCCGGGGAGTAGGGGACGTCACCTGATAATGGGGTCCGGGGAGTGGGGGGACGTCACCTGATAATGGGGGTCCAAGGAGTGAGGGGACATCATATCATAATGGGAGGACATAACCTGATAATAGGGGTCCGAGGAATGGTATGAATGGTGGTGAACAGAACATGAAAGAAAAAAAAAAGAAATGAGGCAGGAAGGGACACAAAGGGTTAGAAAAAAGGAATGAAATGAGCTGCAAAAGAAAGAAGTACGGAAAGAGGGGAGAGAAGACCCCGGAGTAAACACCATATTACCTGCAAGTCCCAATGTCACCCTCTAGTCAGCCTCCACGTCACACTCTCAGCCTCCACGTCACACTCTCAGCCTCCACGTCACACTCTCAGCCTCCACCGTCACACTCTCAGCCTCCACGTCACACTCTCTGCCTCCACCGTCACACTCTCTGCCTCCACCGTCACGCTCTCTGCCTCCACCGTCACACTCTCAGCCTCCACCGTCACACTCTCTGCCTCCACGTCACACTCTCTGCCTCCACCGTCACACTCTCTGCCTCCACCGTCACACTCTCTGCCTCCACCGTCACGCTCTCAGCCTCCACCGTCACGCTCTCAGCCTCCACGTCACGCTCTCAGCCTCCACGTCACGCTCTCAGCCTCCACGTCACTCTCTGCCTCCACCGTCACTCTCAGCCTCCACGTCACACTCTCAGCCTCCACGTCACACTCTCTGCCTCCACGTCACACTCTCTGCCTCCACCGTCGCTCTCAGCCTCCACGTCACGCTCTCAGCCTCCACGTCACACTCTCTGCCTCCACCGTCACGCTCTCTGCCTCCACCGTCACGCTCTCAGCCTCCACGGTCACTCTCAGCCTCCACGTCACGCTCTCAGCCTCCACGTCACGCTCTCAGCCTCCACGTCACACTCTCTGCCTCCACCGTCACACTCTCTGCCTCCACGTCACACTCTCTGCCTCCACCGTCACACTCTCTGCCTCCACCGTCTCGCTCTCAGCCTCCACGTCACGCTCTCAGCCTCCACGTCACGCTCTCAGCCTCCACGTCACGCTCTCAGCCTCCACGTCACACTCTCAGCCTCCACGTCACGCTCTCAGCCTCCACGTCACGCTCTCAGCCTCCACGTCACGCTCTCAGCCTCCACGTGGCGTGGCGAGCCTCCACGTCACGCTCTCAGCCTCCACGTCACGCTCTCAGCCTCCACGTCACGCTCTCAGCCTCCACGTCACGCTCTCAGCCTCCACGTCACGCTCTCAGCCTCCACCGTCACACTCTCAGCCTCCACGTCACGCTCTCAGCCTCCACGTGGCGTGGCCAGCCTCCACACCACCCTTTTCACCATACCTCATGCTTTCCTACTGTCCCGTCACCTCCCGGAGTTTTCAGTTCCTGATTATTAGACATCTTGTATTCAGATGCTGGATAATGTGGAAAACCCCAGAACGACTGATGACCCCGTGACCCCTGAGTCTCCATCACACGACCCGAGCGTCATTGTACTTAGGATACGGAAACACTGAGGTTCCCACCGTCCCGCCAGCATCATGTGACTCCCCAGCATTAGGATGTGGCCCCGAGTGACGGCCTCCGTCCATTCCTGGTCTCACCTGTAGATCCGATCGACCACGTGATGTTGAGGTTGAAGTTGTTGGAAGCGTTAATGGAGATGTCCAGATTCTTATTAGACTGAAAAATGCAAAAGAGAAAAAAGATAATAAAGTGATAGAAAATATAATAATGTACGAGTGACACCCAGCGCTGTGCGAAAGTCATAGGCAGGTGGGGAAAACGCTGCAGCGGGGGAGAGAAGGGTTAAAAGTCTGTAACAATTAACAAAATACAAAGTAACTGGAAAAAAGAGAAATGTAAATGATGACCGGATACTGATGATGGAGGCGACGGGCGGTCACCAGATACTGATGATGGAGGCGACGGGCGGTCACCAGATACTGATGATGGAGGCGACAGGCGGTCACCAGATACTGATGATGGAGGCGACGGGCGGTCACCAGATACTGATGATGGAGGCGACGGGCGGTCACCAGATACTGAGGATGGAGGCGACGGGCGGTCACCAGATACTGATGATGGAGGCGACGGGCGGTCACCAGATACTGATGATGGAGGCGACGGGCCGTCACCAGATACTGAGGATGGAGGGGACGGGCAGTCACCAGATACTGATGATGGAGGCGACGGGCCGTCACCAGATACTGAGGATGGAGGCGACGGGCGGTCACCAGATACTGAGGATGGAGGCGACAGGCGGTCACCAGATACTGAGGATGGAGGCGACGGGCGGTCACCAGATACTGATGATGGAGGCGACGGGCGGTCACCAGATACTGAGGATGGAGGCGATGGGCGGTCACCAGATACTGATGATGGAGGCGACGGGCGGTCACCAGATACTGATGATGGAGGCGACGGGCCGTCACCAGATACTGAGGATGGAGGGGACGGGCAGTCACCAGATACTGATGATGGAGGCGACGGGCCGTCACCAGATACTGAGGATGGAGGCGACGGGCGGTCACCAGATACTGATGATGGAGGCGACGGGCTGTCACCAGTTACTGATGATGGAGGCGACGGGCCGTCACCAGATACTGAGGATGGAGGCGACGGGCGGTCACCAGATACTGACGATGGAGGCGACAGGCGGTCACCAGATACTGAGGATGGAGGCGACGGGCAGTCACCAGATACTGATGATGGAGGCGACGGGCCGTCACCAGATACTGAGGATGGAGGCGACAGGCGGTCACCAGATACTGAGGATGGAGGCGACGGGCGGTCACCAGATACTGATGATGGAGGCGACGGGCGGTCACCAGATACTGATGATGGAGGCGACGGGCCATCACCAGATACTGATGATGGAGGCGACGGGCCGTCACCAGATACTGAGGATGGAGGCGACGGGCCGTCACCAGATACTGACGATGGAGGAGACGGGCAGTCACCAGATACTGACGATGGAGGAGACGGGCTGTCACCAGATACTGAGGATGGAGGTGATGGGCAGTCACCAGATACTGATGATGGAGGAGACGGGCGGTTACCAGATACTGATAATGGAGGAGACGGGCGGTCACCAGATACTGATGATGGAGGTGATGGGCGGTCACCAGATACTGATGATGGAGGGGACGGGCGGTCACCAGATACTGATGATGGAGGTGACGAGTGATCAACAGATACTGATGATGGAGGTGACGGGCGATCACCAGATACTGATGATGGAGGTGATGGGCAGTCACCAGATACTGATGATTGAGGCGACGGGCCGTTACCAGATACTGATGATGGAGGCGACGGGCCGTCACCAGATACTGAGGATGGAGGCGACGGGCGGTCACCAGAAACTGATGATGGAGGCGACGGGCGGTCACCAGATACTGATAATGGAGGTGATGGGCGGTCACCAGATACTGATGATGGAGGAGACGAGTGATCACCAGATACTGATGATGGAGGTGACGGGCGATCACCAGATACTGATGATGGAGGTGATGGGCGGTCACCAGATACTGATAATGGAGGAGACGAGCCGTCACCAGATACTGATGATGGAGGTGATGGGCGGTCACCAGATACTGATGATGGAGGTGATGGGCGGTCACCAGATACTGATAATGGAGGAGACGAGCCGTCACCAGATACTGATGATGGAGGTGATGGGCGGTCACCAGATACTGATGATGGAGGTGATGGGCGGTCACCAGATACTGATGATGGAGGGGACAGGCCGTCACCAGATACTGATGATGGAGGTGATGGGCGGTCACCAGATACTGATGATGGAGGGGACGGGCGGTCACCAGATACTGATGATGGAGGTGACGAGTGATCAACAGATACTGATGATGGAGGTGACGGGCGATCACCAGATACTGATGATGGAGGTGATGGGCAGTCACCAGATACTGATGATTGAGGAGACGGGCGGTCACCAGAAACTGATAATGGAGGTGATGGCCGGTCACCAGATACTGATGATGGAGGAGACGGGCCGTCACCAGATACTGATGATGGAGGAGACGAGCCGTCACCAGATACTGATGATGGAGGAGACGGGTGGTCACCAGATACTGATGATGGAGGTGACGGGCGGTCACCAGATACTGATGATGGAGGTGACGGGCGGTCACCAGATACTGATGATGGAGGAGACGGGCCGTCACCAGATACTGATGATGGAGGAGACGGGTGGTCACCAGATACTGATGATGGAGGTGACGGGCGGTCACCAGATACTGATAATGGAGGTGATGGCCGGTCACCAGATACTGATGATGGAGGAGACGGGCCGTCACCAGATACTGATGATGGAGGAGACGGGCGGTCACCAGATACTGATGATGGAGGAGACGAGCAGTCAGCAGATACTGATGATGGAGGTGACGGGCGGTCAGCAAATACTGATGATGGAGGTGACGGGCGGTCACCAGATACTGATGATGGAGAAGATGTGGGTTCACTAGAATCTGATTATGGTGGATTTACATTTTTCTTTTCTTCAGTCACTTTGCATTTTGCTAATTAATAAAAATAAACCATTAACCCTACTCTTCCTGTGAGCTTCTTCCTCTGCAGCATTTATTCCTTGCCCGCCTAAGACTTTTGCACAGAGCTGTACATGAAACATGACAAAAAAAAGTCTATTGGATCAGACGAGTCACAGGAAAGTGAGGGGAAATAACTGCACATTACCAAGCAGAATTGGGATTGCAGCTCTGGAGGTGACTTTTTGCATAGGACATGATGTATAGATTTTACACCCCGGGATTCACTATGTGGATTTGTGCGCAGGGACAGTGGCAGTCATTACAGATCCAGATAACGAGCGCCTGAGCCGATTGTCCGCGTATCTATGGTAACACGACGGAAATGAACCATTTGCGATATCCGCAGGGATATTTATTAATACAATTACACATGTCGCCTGGTGTCCTGACCCTGTGTACACAGCCGGTGTCACAGGAGCTCAGCGTGGCCCCGGGGACCGTGACGCTCCTACTTGGCGCCACATATAGGTTTGACGCAGACGGGATTGTCGCTGTCCCTACTATTGGAGGACGGTGTGAGCGGCTGAGCGACAGCGTCACATCTGCATGGAGGCCATAAACATGGCAGACAGCTCCGTATGATGGCGGCAAAATCAGGAACCCGGACTCCGGCGGGAATGCCCATGTAGATCGAGACGAGAAAGGGGGAGACGAAAACGGGGGGAGACGATAACGGGGGAGACGATAACAGAGGGAGACGAGAACAGGGGGAGACGAGAACAGGGGGAGACGAGAACAGGGGGAGACGATAACGGGGGGAGACGATAACGGGGAGACGAAAACAGGGTGAGACTAGAACGGGGGAGACGATAACAGAGGGAGACGATAACAGAGGGAGACGAGAACAGGGGGAGACGAGAACGGGGGGAGACGAGAACGGGGGGAGACGAGAACGGGGGGAGACGAGAACGGGGGGAGACGAGAACGGGGGAGACGAAAACGGGGTGAGACGATAACGGGGGAGACGATAACGGGGGAGACGATAACGGGGGAGACGATAACAGAGGGAGACGAGAACAGGGGGAGACGAGAACGGGGGGAGACGAGAACGGGGGGAGACGAGAACGGGGGAGACGAAAACGGGGTGAGATGAGAACGGGGGAGACGATAACGGGGGGAGACGAAAACCGGGTGAGACGAGAACGGGGGAGACGATAACAGAGGGAGACGAGAACAGGGGGAGACGAGAACAGGGGGAGACGATAACAGGGGGAGACGAGAACAGGGGGAGACGAGAACGGGCTGAGACGAGAACGGGGGAGACGATAACAGGGGGAGACGAGAACAGGGGGAGACGAGAACGGGGGGAGACGAAAACGGGGGGAGACGAAAACGGGGGGAGACGAAAACGGGGGGAGACGAAAACGGGCGAGACGAGAACGGGAGAGACAAGAATGGGGGGAGACGAGAACGGGAGAGACGAGAACGGGCGAGACGAGAACGGGGGGAGACGAGAACGGGGGGAGACGAGAACGGGGGGGGCAGACGAGAATGGGGAGAGACGACAACGGAGAGAGACGACAACGGGGAGACGAAAACGGGGGGAGACGAAAACGGGGGGAGACGAGAACGGGCGAGACGAGAACGGGAGAGACAAGAATGGGGGGAGACGAGAACGGGAGAGACGAGAACGGGCGAGACGAGAACGGGGGGAGACGAGAACGGGGGGGGGGGGCAGACGAGAATGGGGAGAGACGACAACGGAGAGAGACGACAACGGGGAGACGAAAACGGGGGGAGACGAAAACGGGGGGAGACGAGAACGGGCGAGACGAGAACGGGAGAGACAAGAATGGGGGGAGACGAGAACGGGAGAGACGAGAACGGGCGAGACGAGAACGGGGGGAGACGAGAACGGGGGGGGGGCAGACGAGAATGGGGAGAGACGACAACGGAGAGAGACGACAACGGGGAGACGAAAATGGAGAGACGAAAATGGGGGGAGACGAAAACAAGGGAGAGACGAGAACGGGGGAGACGATAACAGAGGGAGACGAGAACAGGGGGAGACGAGAACAGGGGGAGACGATAACAGGGGGAGACGATAACAGGGGGAGACGAAAACAGGGTGAGACTAGAACGGGGGAGACGATAACAGAGGGAGACGAGAACAGGGGGAGACGAGAACAGGGGGAGACGAGAACGGGGGGAGACGAGAACGGGGGGAGACGAGAACGGGGGGAGACGAGAACGGGGGGAGACGAGAACGGGGGAGACGAAAACGGGGTGAGACGAGAACGGGGGAGACGATAACGGGGGAGACGATAACAGAGGGAGACGAGAACAGGGGGAGACGAGAACAGGGGGAGACGATAACGGGGGGAGACGAGAATGGGGGAGACGATAACGGGGGAGACGATAACGGGGGAGACGATAACGGGGGGAGACGAGAACAGGGGGAGACGAAAACGGGGTGAGACGAGAACGGGGGAGACGATAACAGAGGGAGACGAGAACAGGGGGAGACGAGAACAGGGGGAGACGATAACGGGGGGAGACGAGAACGGGGGGAGACGAGAACGGGCTGAGACGAGAACGGGGGAGACGATAACAGGGGGAGACGAGAACGGGGGGAGACGAGAACGGGCGAGACGAGAACGGGAGAGACAAGAATGAGGGGGAGACGAGAACGGGAGAGACGAGAACGGGTGAGACGAGAACGGGGGGAGACGAGAACGGGGGGGGCAGACGAGAATGGGGAGAGACGACAACGGAGAGAGACGACAACGGGGAGACGAAAATGGGGGGAGACGAAAACGGGGGAGAGACGAGAACGGGGGAGACGATAACAGAGGGAGACGAGAACAGGGGGAGACGAGAACAGGGGGAGACGATAACAGGGGGAGACGATAACAGGGGGAGACGAAAACAGGGTGAGACTAGAACGGGGGAGACGATAACAGAGGGAGACGAGAACAGGGGGAGACGAGAACAGGGGGAGACGATAACGGGGGGAGACGAAAACGGGGTGAGACGAGAACGGGGGAGACGATAACAGAGGGAGACGAGAACAGGGGGAGACGAGAACAGGGGGAGATGAGAACGGGGGGAGACGAAAACGGGGGGAGACGAAAACGGGGGGAGACGAAAACGGGGGGAGACGAGAACGGGGGGAGACGAGAACGGGGGGAGACGAGAACGGGGGGAGACGAGAACAGGGGGAGACGAAAACGGGGTGAGACGAGAACGGGGGAGACGATAACAGAGGGAGACGAGAACAGGGGGAGACGAGAACAGGGGGAGACGATAACGGGGGGAGACGATAACGGGGGGAGACGAGAACAGGGGGAGACGAAAACGGGGTGAGACGAGAACGGGGGAGACGATAACGGGGGGAGACGAGAACAGGGGGAGACGAAAACGGGGTGAGACGAGAACGGGGGAGACGATAACAGAGGGAGACGAGAACAGGGGGAGACGAGAACAGGGGGAGACGATAACGGGGGGAGACGAGAACAGGGGGAGACGAGAACGGGCTGAGACGAGAACGGGGGAGACGATAACAGGGGGAGACGAGAACGGGGGGAGACGAAAACGGGGGGAGACGAAAACGGGGGGAGACGAGAACGGGCGAGACGAGAACGGGAGAGACAAGAATGGGGGGAGACGAGAACGGGAGAGACGAGAACGGGCGAGACGAGAACGGGGGGAGACGAGAACGGGGGGGGCAGACGAGAATGGGGAGAGACGACAACGGAGAGAGACGACAACGGGGAGACGAAAATGGGGGGAGACGAAAACGGGGGAGAGACGAGAACGGGGGAGACGATAACAGAGGGAGACGAGAACAGAGGGAGACGAGAACAGGGGGAGACGAGAACAGGGGGAGACGATAACAGGGGGAGACGATAACAGGGGGAGACGAAAACAGGGTGAGACTAGAACGGGGGAGACGATAACAGAGGGAGACGAGAACAGGGGGAGACGAGAACAGGGGGAGACGATAACGGGGGGAGACGAGAACGGGGGAGACGAGAACGGGGGAGACGATAACAGAGGGAGACGAGAACAGGGGGAGACGAGAACAGGGGGAGATGAGAACGGGGGGAGACGAGAACGGGGGGAGACGAGAACGGGGGGAGACGAGAACGGGGGGGCAGACGAGAATGGGAAGAGACGACAACGGAGGGAGACGACAACGGGGAGACGAAAATGGAGAGACGAAAACGGGGGGGGGAGACGAGAACGGGGGAGACGATAACAGGGAGACGAGAACAGGGGGAGACGATAACAGGGGGAGACGATAACAGGGGGAGACGATAACAGGGGGAGACGAGAACGGGGTGAGACGAGAACGGGGGAGACGATAACAGAGGGAGACGAGAACAGGGGGAGACGAGAACAGGGGGAGACGATAACGGGGGGAGACGAGAACAGGGGGAGATGAAAACGGGGTGAGACGAGAACGGGGGAGACGATAACAGTGGGAGATGAGAACAGGGGGAGACGAGAACAGGGGGAGATGAGAACGGGGGGAGACGAAAACGGGGAGATGAGAACGGGAGAGACGAGAACGGGAGAGACGAAAACGGGGGGAGACGAGAACGGGGGGAGACGAGAACGGGGGGAGACGAGAACAGGGGGGGCAGACGAGAATGGGAAGAGACGACAACGGAGGGAGACGACAACGGGGAGACGAAAATGGAGAGACGAAAATGGGGGGAGATGAAAACGGGGGGAGACGAGAAAGGGTGGGGCGAGAACGGGTGGGGCGAGAACGGGAGAGGCGAGAAAAATGGAAGGAAGAAGGGGGAGACGAAAATGGGGGAGATGAAAACAGATGAGGAAGAAACTGGGGAGGCGAGAACAGGGGAGGCAAAAACGGGTGAGGCAAAAACGAGGGAGGCGAAAACAGGAGACGAGAACGGGAGGCGAGAACGGGAGGCGAGAACGGGGAGGCGGAAACGGGGGAGGCAGAAACTGGGAGGCGAGAATGGGGGAGGCGAGAACGGAGGGAGACGAAAACGGAGGGAGACGAATACGGGGGAGATGAAAACGGGGGAGATGAAAACGGGGGAGACGAAAACGGGAGAGGGAGGCGAAAACGGGGGGGAGAGGAGACAAAAACTGGGGGAGACGAAAACGAGGGGGTGCGGAAACGGGGAGGTGGGAACGGAGGGAGACGAAAACAGAGAGACGAATACGGGGGGAGACGAAAATGGGGGGAAGCAAAAACAGGGGGGAGGGGAGACAAAAACTGGGGGAGACGAAAATGGGGGGGAAGACAAAACGGGTGGGGGAGGACACGAAAACGGGGAGAGATGAAAAAAGAGAGAAACGGAAACGGGGGAGACGAAAACGAGGGGGAGACGAAAACGAGGGGGAGATGAAAACGAGGGGGAGATGAAAACGAGGGGGAGACGAAAACGGGGGGGAGGGGGGGAGAGACGAAAACGAGGGAGAATGGTGTCTGCAGCAGACGTAAACATGGCGGCTCACCTGCTCGGGGTTGGCGATGAAGTTGATGGCCGTGTGGTGACGATCATCCTCCTGGATGAGGCTGAAGGTGAACTGATAGTCGATGAGGAGGCTGTCTGCGGGGAGAGCACAGGACGGATATGACACACATGTAACCATACACACCCATGAAATCCTCTGTGCTGCTGGGAACCTGCTCCTTCCACTGTGAAACTGTCAGTCTGTGCTCTGGAGGGGGCTGTGGCAACGGACGTGGAGGGGGACATGGCAACAAACGTGGAGGGGGATGTCATGATAATGTAAAAATGCCATGTTCTGAATTAATTTTTTTTAGAAGGTACAGTACCATGGTGGCAGACACACGCTGTGGGCTCTCTGACCCTCTTCTCCTCTCTGCCTGTCAGCATGGTGGAATTCTAAGCCACTCTTTCCCCCCTCCCTCAGGAATGCTTTTGTTTGTAGCTGTGAAACCGAAAGTAAAGGGTATCAGTGCATGTCAATCAGTTTTTGTAGCCACAGTGGTCCTTTAAAGACCAAATATATCAAAACAAGATATTCACAGAAATAGGCAGTTCATATTTCTGGAAACCGCAGGGACAGGGCTCTCAGCTGGTGGGTTTTTGGAGCTCAGCGCTTAGCAAAATTTGAGAAATGCATTACTGCTTAACCGGGGCTCATAGCCAAGATGTGTTTATACTTAAATGAACCCCCAGGTCTCGATGAGCATAGTGATAACTTTATCGTTTAACGTTATCCTATAGACATCATGTTCTCCCTGTCCATGTCCTAATAAAGACTTTTACAGCAACGGGCTTGGTGAGTGCTAACTACTTTTTTTCTTTTTTGGATGTCATGCACTTTTTTGGTTACGCACCCCTAGTGCCCATGCAATTGAGTAGGAGGTAAAGGTACTGGTACAGCATTTCACAGCACGCAGATAGGTGATCGCGTAGGCAGCAGTGCGGGTATACATTTTTGTTCTCTGTGGACATAGTGATAACTTTGTCTTTCTTCTACGAGGTTCGTACACCAAGATATGTATAGAAATGGCTTGTCATAACTTTAAGAAAGGGGAGTATTCAGCCTCTGAGTCAGGTCACCACAGGGGGAGTGCCTTGGTTTTGGGCACAGAGATAAGTGAGTGAGACCTCCTTTTTCACTAGTCTTTTTGTCCAGGGTCCAGCTGCGAGACACATCTGTAATGCATCTTGATGTGTCGCCATTCCCCTAAGCTACATGGTCTACTATGAAATGATATGAGAGAACTTAAGTCTATTTTCTTCCATTAATCCCTTTTTATTTGTAATCGTTCTGTACATATATATAATTGTCTCCTTTTATAATATCTTTTTACACTGTTGTAAACACTGCCTATCTTTTGGAGTAAAATATATAAAATTACTAGCTTTGTTTTTCCTTGCTCTATAACGTACTGTCACGTCCTCTGAAGTGAACTACGCTACTAGTTGGGTTGGCTCCGGACCCGTTATTAATTAAGAAATTGGAGCTGGTGGCAGCGGATTTGTCATGAGCCTTTGGGAAACCTTGTAGCGAGGGACAATGTTCATAATTATTGTTCCTGCCTGAGTGGGAGTAGTTAAATCGCCCTCGCTGCAGTGTGCCCATTAGCCAGTACATAGTAAGTCAGCCTTTCGGCGGCTAATTATCCTAGGTGCTGTACCCTGTCTGTCCTGAGGGTAAGGGGGCGCCAGAGAGCTGCAAGTTCCAAACCAGAACTGGGAAGTGGGATATAGATAAATCCCCTTCAGAAAAGAATCGGGGCAACCAAACAACCCCGGTTCATGACATATTGGTGTCAGTGGTGGGGATGATAAAAATATCCTCCCTGTGATTCGTGCAGGGGACATGGCAAAAAATGTGGAGGTGGACATGGCAACAAATGTGGAGGGGGACGTGGCAACAAACGTGAACAGGGACTTGGCAACAAACGTGGAGAGGGACGTGGCAAAGGACATGGAAGGTGTCAGGAAATAGGAAGTTCTGATTACTTCAATTACACATAAAGTGCTCTCAGCTGCAGTTTCCTGTGCCTACCAGCAGAAGGCTGGAATCCTAAACCCCTCATTTACTCTCCCGCAAGAATTTTTATGGCTTTGAGTTGCAAAAGCAGGTCTCCTTAAACCACTCATCCCCCCTCCCACCTGATACTGTGCTTTTAAGGTTATGTATATTGGCACCGATCAGGGCTAGAGATATAAGGATTATATATTCCGGATGTCCATTGAGAGATCTATAACCCCCTGAAATCGCTAGGAGCTAAACCTGAGTGCAAGGAGCAGGTTTCTCAGCAAGCGGGTCATGTAACTGCGCCGTGTTTACACTTAAAAGAACCCCCCCCCCCGACGTGGTGCACCTCCTGATCATTGTGTCTTTCGTATTCAAGGTTCATACAGCGAGCTAGGTATAAAAATGGTTGCCATAACTCTAAGAAAAGGGGAGAATTCAGCCTCTAAGTGAGGTCACCACAGGGGGAGTGCCTTGGTTTTAGGCTGGGAATAAGTGAGTGAAGCAGCAGTCTTCATGTGTCTTTTGTCCGGGGTCTAGCTGCTGTACAGATGTGCGATCTGCATCTAGATGTATTGCTCATCCCCCACAGCACAGTGTCAGCCATGAGATGAGATGACAAAGAAATTTAAGTGTTCTTTTCAACTTTAATCCCATTTTATTTGTAATTATACTGTACATACGATACTTGTCTTCTTTATAACATCTTTTTATACTTCTGTAAACACTGCCTACCTTTTTTAGAGTAAAATATACAATTACTAGCTTGTCTCTCCTTGCTCTATAATGAACTGTAACTTCCTCGAAGGTGAAATACGCTACTGATCTGGGTTGGCTCCGGACCCGTTATTAATGAAGAAATCGGAGCTGGTGGCAGCGGGATTTGTCCTGTGCATTTGGGAGGCTTTGTAGCGACTGGCGGCGTTGATAATTATTGTTCCCGCCTGAGTGGGAGTAGTTCTATCGCCCTCACTGCAGTGTGCCCATTAGCCAGTACAAAGTAAGGCAGCCTTTCTGGTGACTAATTATCCTAGGTGCAGTATCCGGTCTGACCTGAGGGTAAGGGGGGCGCCAGAGAGCTGCAAGTTCCAAACCGGAACTGGGAAGTGGGATATAGATAAATCTCCTTCAGAAAGAGCCAGGGGCAACCAAACAACCCCGGTTCACGACAAATTGATGTGAGTGGTGGGGATGATAAAGGTATCCTCCCCGTGAACCGTGACAGAGGGAGAAGTGGCAACAAATGTGGAGGTGGACAAGAGAATGGATGTGGAGGAGGACATGAGAATTGAAGTGGAGGGCAATATGGCTGAGGACATAGAGGGGGATGTGGTGGAGACTTGGAGGGGAGATGTCAGGCGTTTATAGCTGGGATGTAGCAGTCGTGGAGGGTAAAATGTCGGGGTATGGTGGGGACATGTAAGAGGACACGGAAGCTGTAGGGACACCGCTGCCGGCGCTCATTACTGCGATGAGCTGACACTCCGTCGCCGGCACATTCCATGCTGCACATCTGGTTTATCTCACATTGGATGA
This sequence comes from Ranitomeya variabilis, assembly GCF_051348905.1. Classification (NCBI taxonomy): domain Eukaryota; kingdom Metazoa; phylum Chordata; class Amphibia; order Anura; family Dendrobatidae; genus Ranitomeya; species Ranitomeya variabilis. The sequence continues at coordinate 9,844,289 of NC_135235.1, forward strand.
CATTATCCTGACTCGACCCATCTGTCTCCACAGGACAACAGACAGTTCTATCAGCTGCGCATCAACGCTGCGGACAAACACATCCTCGTATCTGCCGGCACTTAGACATTGATAATCGCTCGGCTGCAGCATTCTGCACCACGGATATCGCAGCTCTTCATACATTATTGTCACATTGTATCCAGTGAGAAGCGATCATCTGATCAATCACCAGTAGCTAAAGAAACGCGGAGGACCCCGGTAGGGAGGCAGGAGGCACAGGGCGTCTACAGAGGACCCAAGGAGGGAGGAATGAGGCACAGGGCATCTGCAGAGGACCCCGGGAGGGAGGAATGAGGCACAGGGCATCTGCAGAGAACCCCGGGAGGGAGGAATGAGGCACAGGACATCTGCAGAGGACCCTGGGAGGGAGGGATGAGGCACTGGGCATCTGCAGAGGACCCTGGGAGGGAGGAATGAGGCACAGGACATCTGCAGAGGAGCCCGGGAGGGAGGCAGGCAGCACAGGACATCTGCAGAGGACCCTGGGAGGGAGGAATGAGGCACAGGACATCTGCAGAGGAGCCCGGGAGGGAGGCAAGCGGCACAGGGCATCTGCAGAGGATCCCGAGAGGGAGGAATGAGGCACTGGGCATCTGCAGAGGACCCCGAGAGGGAGGAATGAGGCACAGGACATCTGCAGAGGGGCCCGGGAGGGAGGAATGAGGCACAGGGCATCTGCAGAGGACCCTGGGAGGGAGGAATGAGGCACAGGGCATCTGCAGAGGACCCCGGGAGGGAGGAATGAGGAACAGTACATCTGCAGAGGACCCCGCCAGGAATGAGGCACAGGGCATCTGCAGAGGACCCCGGGAGGGATGCATGCAGCACAAGGCATCTGTAGAGGACCCCGGGAGGGAAGAATGAGGCACAGGGCATGTGCAGAGGACCCCGGGAGGGAGGAATGAGGCGCAGGGCATCTGCGGAGGACCCCGGGAGGGAGGCAGGCAGCACAGGGCATCTGCAGAGGACCCCGGGAGGGAGGAATGAGGCACAGGACATCTGCAGAGGATCCCGGGAGGGATGAATGAGGCACAGGGCATCTGCAGAGGACCCCCGAGGGAGGAATGAGGCACAGGGCATCTGCAGAGGACCCCGGGAGGGAGGAATGAGGCACTTGGCATCTGCAGAGGACCCAGGGAGGGAGGAATGAGGCACATGACATCTGCAGAGGACCCCGGGAGGGAGGCAGGCGGCACAGGGCATCTGCAGAGGACCCCGGGAGGGAGGCAGGCGGCACAGGGCATCTGCAGAGGACCCCGGGAGGAATGAGGAACAGGACATCTGCAGAGGACCCTGGGAGGGAGGAATGAGGCACAGGACATCTGCAGAGGACCCCGGGAGGGAGGAATGAGGCACAGGACATCTGCAGAGGACCCCGGGAGGGAGGAATGAGGAACAGGACATCTGCAAAGGACCCCGGGAGGGAGGAATGAGGAACAGGGCATCTGCAGAGGATCCCGAGAGGGAGGCAGGCAGCACAGGGCATCTGCAGAGGACCCCGGGAGGGAGGAATGAGGCACAGGGCATCTGCGGAGGACCCCAGGAGGGAGGAATGAGGCACAGGGCATCTGCAGAGGACCCCGGGAGGGAGGAATGAGGCACAGGGCATCTGCAGAGGACCCTGGGAGGGAGGAATGAGGCACAGGGCATCTGCAGAGGACCCCGGGAGGGAGGAATGAGGAACAGTACATCTGCAGAGGATCCCGGGAGGGAGGAATGAGGCACAGGACATCTGCAGAGGACCCCGGGAGGGAGGAATGAGGAACAGGACATCTGCAGAGGACCCCGGGAGGGAGGAATGAGGAACAGGGCATCTGCAGAGGATCCCGAGAGGGAGGCAGGCAGCACAGGGCATCTGCAGAGGACCCCAGGAGGGAGGAATGAGGCACAGGGCATCTGCGGAGGACCCCAGGAGGGAGGAATGAGGCACAGGGCATCTGCAGAGGACCCCGGGAGGGAGGAATGAGGCACAGGGCATCTGCAGAGGACCCTGGGAGGGAGGAATGAGGCACAGGGCATCTGCAGAGGACCCCGGGAGGGAGGAATGAGGAACAGTACATCTGCAGAGGACCCCGGGAGGAAGATATGAGGCACAGGGCATCTGCAGAGGACCCCGGGAGGAAGGAATGAGGCACAGGGCATCTGCAGAGGATCCCGAGAGGAAGGAATGAGGAACAGGACATCTGCAGAGGACCCTGGAAGAGAGGCAGGAGGCACAGGGAGTCTGCAGAGGACCCCGGGAGGGAGGAATGAGGCACAGGGTGTCTGCGGAGGACCCTGGGAGGGAGGATGTCTGTGGAGGACCCCAGAAGGCGCAGGGCATCAGTGGAGAACCCCAGGAGGACAGAAAGACGCATGCCGTCAGTGGAGGACTCCAGGAGGGCAGTAGGAGGCGCAGGGAGTCAGTGGAGGATCCCAGGATTGAAGGCACAAGGGGTCAGTGGAGGACCCCAAGAGGGCAGCAGGAGGCACAGGGCATCAGTGGAGGACCCCAGAAGGACAGGAGGCGCAGGGCGTCAGGAGAGGACCCCAGAAGGACAGCAAAACGTGCAGTGCGCCTCACGAGACGGGGAGTCAGTATATTGCTTTACTTTTGGTTTCAGGATTCTATGCGCCGGATCCGGATACGTTCTGATCTTCCATAATGTATGGATTGTTTGGGTTGAGGCTGCAGGAAGGACCGGACTGCCCTCTAGTGACAACAGACAGGAAGCAAAACCAACAAGAAGCTCTGCAGCAGCCAGGTCTCCAGAAAGGCGGTGGGCGGGGCCTGGATAATTACAGCTGAAGACCCCGGGGGGCCGGTATATAATAGACAGTGATCACCACTTACATCCAGCTGTCAGCGGTCGATCGCAGGCTGATTGGTAATAAATCGGCTAACTATCCCCTCCTCCCCAGTGAGGCCCCTCCCCATAAGTTTAGCTTCTCCCCAGTGAGGCCCTCCACCATATGTTTAGCACCTCCCCAGTAGATCAGTAGATCTATCCCCATTATGTTTAGTTCCTCCCCAGTGAGGCCCCTCCCCAATATGTTTAGCTCCTCCCCAGTAGATCAGTAGATCTTTCCCCATATGTTTAGCTCCTCCCCAGTAGGCCCCTCCCCCAAATGTTTAGCACGTCCCCAGTGAGGTCCCTCCCCAATATGTTTAGCTCCTCCCCAGTAGGTCTTTCCTCATGTTCAGCTTCTCCGCAGTAGGTCACTTCCTCATATGTTTAGCTCTTCCCCAGTAGAGCTCTCCCCCTTATGTTTAGCTCCTCCCCAGTGAGGCCCCTTCCCCATGTTTAGCTCCTCCCCAGTAGTTCCCTTCCTCCTTGTTTAGCTCCTCCCCAGTGAGGTCCCTCCCCCATATGTTTAGCTTCTCCCCAGAGGTGCTGCACCATATTTTTAGCTCCTCCCCAGTGAGGCCCTCCCCCATATATTTTTCTCCTCCACAGTGAGGCCCCTCCCCATATGTTTAGCTTCTCCCCAGTAGGTCCCTCCCCCATATGTTTAGCTCCACCCCAGAGGTCTCTCCCCATATGTTTAGCTCCTTCCTAGTGAGGTCCCTCCCCCATATGTTTAGCTCCTCCCCAGAAGGTCCCTTCCTCATATGTTTAGCTCCTCGCCAGAGGTCCTGCCCATAAGTTTAGCTCCTCCCCAGTAGGTCCCTCCCCCATAAGTTTAGCTCCTCCCCAGTCGGGCCCTCCCCCATAAGTTTAGCTGTGCCCCAGAGGTCTCTCCCCATATGTTTAGCTCCTCCCCAGTAGGTCCTTCGCCCATATGTTTAGCTCCTCTCCAGTAGGTCCCTTCCTCATGTTTAGCTCCGCCCCAGAGGTCTCTCCCCATATTATTAGCTTCTCCCTAGTGAGGTCACTCCCCCATGTTTAGCTCCTCCCCAGTAGGTCCCTCCCTCATATGTTTAGCTCCTCCCCAGTTGGTCCCTCCCCCATAAGTTTAGCTCCTCCCCAGTGAGGTCCCTCCCTCATGTTTATCTCCTCCCTGTAGGTCCTTCTCCCTTATGTTCAGCTCCTCCCCAGTAGGTCCCTCCCCCATATGTTTAGCTCCTCCCCAGTAGGTCCCTCCCTCATGTTTAGCTCCTCTCCGTGAGATCCCTCCCCCATATGTTTAGTTCCTCCCCAGTAGGTCCCTCCCTCATGTTTAGCTCCTCCTCAGTAGGTCCCTCCCTCATATGTTTAGCTCCTCCCCAGTAGGTCCCTCCCTCATGTTTAGCTCCTCCCCAGTAGGTCCCTCCCTCATGTTTAGCTCCTCTCCGTGAGATCCCTCCCCCATGTTTAGTTCCTCCCCAGTAGGTCCCTCCCTCATGTTTAGCTCCTCAGTAGGTCCCTCCCTCATATGTTTAGCTCCTCCCCAGTAGGTCCCTCCCTCACATGTTTAGCTCCTCCCCAGTTAGTCCATCCCCCATGTTTAGCTCCTCCCCGTGAGGGCCTTCTCCCATATGTTTAGCTCCTCCCCAGTGAGGTCCCTCCCCCATAAGTTTAGCTCCTCCCCAGTGAGGTCCCTCCCCCATATGTTTAGCTCCTCCCTACTGCCGTCCTGCCCTCAGTCTATGAGCTGCTTCTTGCTGCGTCAGTCACTTCTTTCTACACTGTGTTCCAAATTATTATGCAAATTGGATTTAAGTGTCTTAAAGATTTAATTGTTTTGTTTTTCAAATAAACTCGTGGATGGTATTGTGTCTCAGGGCTCAATGAATCACTGAAATCAATCTTAAACACATGTGATAATTAGTTTTCCAGGTGATTCTAATTAAAGGAAAACTACTCAAAAATGATGTTCCACATTATTATGCAGATCACAGGTTTCAAGCAATATGGGAAATAAAAAGGATCTCTCTGCTGCTGAAAAGCCTCAAATAGTGCAATGCCTTGGACAAGGTATGAAAAAATTAGATATTTCACGAACACTTAAGAGTGATCATCATACTCTGATGAGATTTGTGACTGAAACAGAGCACAGACAGAGTTCATGCAAATAAAGGCATAATGAGGAAGTTTTCTGCCAGACAAATTCATTGGATTAAGAGAGCAGCTGCCAAAATACCATTACAAAGCAGCAAACAGTTATTTGAAGCTGCTGGTGCGTCTGGAGTCCCTTGAACCTCAAGGTGTAGGATCCTTCAAAGTCTTGCTGTGGTGCATAAACCTACTATTCGGCCACTCCTAAACAGTGTTCACAAGCAGAAATGGTTGCAGTGGGCTCAGACATACATGAAGACTAATTTTCAAACAGTCTTGTTTACTGATGAGTGTCGAGCAACTCTGGACGGTCCAGATGGATGGAGTAGTGGATGGTTGGTGGATGGCCACCATGTCCCAACAAGGCTGCGGACGTCAGCAAGTAGGTGGAGGAGTCATGTTTTGGGCTGGAATCATGGGGAACCAGCTGGTAGGGCCCTTTAAAGTTCCTGAAGGTGTGAAAATGACCTCAGCAAAGTATATAGCGTTTCTGACTGACAACTTTCTTCCATGGTCTAAAAAGCAGAAATGTGCCTTCAGGAGCAAAATCATCTTCATGCTGACAATGCCCCATCTCATGCTGCAAAGAACCTGAGTCATTGGCTGCTATGGGCATAAAAGGAGATAAACTCATGGTGTGGCCACCATCTTCCCCTGACCTCAACCCTGTAGAAAACCTTTAGAGGATCATCAAGCAAAAGATCTATGAGGGTGGGAGGCAGTTCACATCAAAACAGCAGCTCTGGGAGGCAAAGAAATACAAGCAGAAACTCTCCATAAACTCACAAGTTCAATGGAGGCGAGAATTGTGAAGGTGATATCAAAGAAGGGTCCTATGTTACATGTAACTTGGCCTGTTAGGAGGTTCTGGAGATAAATAGCTTTTTGTTCAGTGAATGTGACCTCCTAATGCTGCAAATTCCACAAATTAGACTTTTCAGTTCTTTATATCAAATGTTTAGAAATTCTACTGTGCCTAATAATTTGGAGCAGTGCATTGTGGGGTTTTATTCATTGTGGAGATTATACTGTTATCATTGGGAGGGTTCTCCAATAAAATTCGATGTATAATCTAACGGGTGATGACTTTTATTAGACTGACTGCCATTTACACCGACCATTTAGGAAAATCCGAGAAAAATGTCATTTGCATAATAATTTGGAACATAGTGTATAACGGGCCGCTCTCCATACACTGAACAAGCAGAGCTGCAGTGTAAAGCATGACGAAGAAAAAGAGTAGATTATTATAGATTATTCCAGTAGACACCATTGTTTCTATTTAACGTTCTCTAAGCCACCGGACAGCGTCCACAGTCCTGAAGAAGCCAAAGCTATGACACACCGTACCCCACCCCGCATGTGCCAGTACAGACCCGCACCCCACCCCGCGTGTGCCAGGTAGACCCGTACCCCACCCAGCGTGTGCCAGTACAGAACTGCACCCCACCCCGCGTGTGCCAGTACAGACCCGCACCCCACCCCGCGTGTGCCAGTACAGACCCGCACCCCACCCAGCGTGTGCCAGTACAGACCCGCACCCCACCCAGCGTGTGCCAGTATAGACCCGCACCCCATCCAGCGTGTGCCAGTATAGACCCGCACCCCACTCCGCGTGTGCCAGTACAGACCCGCACGCCACCCCGCGTGTGCCAGTACAGACCCGCACCCCACCCAGCGTGTGCCAGTATAGACCCGCACCCCACTCCGCGTGTCCCAGTACAGACCCGCACCCTACCCAGCGTGTGCCAGTATAGACCCGCACCCCACTCCGCGTGTGCCAGTACAGAACCGCACCCCACCCCGCGTGTGCCAGTACAGACCCGCACCCCACCCAGCGTGTGCCAGTATAGACCCGCACCCCACCCCGCGTGTGCCAGTATAGAACCGCACCCCACCCCGCGTGTGCCAGTACAGACCCGCACCCCACCCAGCGTGTGCCAGTATAGACCCGCACCCCACTCCGCGTGTGCCAGTACAGACCCGCACCCTACCCCGCGTGTGCCAGTATAGACCCGCACCCCACTCCGCGTGTGCCAGTACAGACCCGCACCCCACCCCGCGTGTGCCAGTATAGACCCGCACCCCACCCAGTGTGTGCACATTAGTACTTACAATAGCAGGTTCCTCGCAGCGGGTTCCCCAAGTAACGGTTCTCAGAATCACATCTGTGGAAAACAACACAGAAAAATCAGAAAATGTCATAACATCCGGGGTCATATCCACCAGTGCACTGAATATAGAGGAGTCCGGAGGAGGGGGACAGGGGAAGAGCCCGGAGGAGGGGGACAGAGGAAGAGCCCGGAGGAGCGGGACAGAGGAAGAGCCCGGAGGAGCGGGACAGAGGAAGAGCCCGGAGGAGCGGGACAGAGGAAGAGCCCGGAGGAGGGGGACACAGGAAGAGTCCGGAGGAGCGGGACAGGGGAAGAGCCCGGAGGAGGGGGACAGAGGAAGAGCCCGGAGGAGCGGGACAGAGGAAGAGCCTGGAGGAGCGGGACAGAGGAAGAGCCCGGAGGAGGGGGACAGAGGAAGAGTCCGGAGGAGGGGGACAGAGGTAGAGTCCGGAGGAGGGGGACAGAGGTAGAGTCCGGAGGAGGGGGACAGAGGAAGAGTCCGGAGGAGGGGGACAGAGGAAGAGTCCGGAGGAGGGGGACAGAGGAAGAGTCTGGAAGGAGGGGGACAGAGGAAGAATCGGGAGGAGGGGGACAGAGGAAGAGTCCGGAGGAGGGGGATAGAGTTAGTGCCAGCAGGAGGGAGAGGAGTCAGGAGGAGGGGGACAGAGGTAGATTACGGAGGAGGAGGACAGAGGAAGAGTCTGGAGGAGGGGGACAGAGGAAGAGTCTGGAGGAGGGGGACAGAGGAAGAGTCTGGAGGAGGGGGACAGAGGAAGAGTCTGGAGGAGGGGGACAGAGGAAGAGTCTGGAGGAGGGGGACAGAGGAAGAGTCTGGAGGAGGTGGACAGAGGAAGAGTCTGGAGGAGGGGGACAGAGGAAGAGTCCGGAGGAGGGGGACAGAGGAAGAGTCCGGAGGAGGGGGACAGAGGAAGAGTCCGGAGAACACTGATTCTGATGTGTAGACAATCTCTGCTGAACTCCGCGATCTGCGGTGAGGACACCAGGCCGTGGATGATGGAAGTTTTCTCAGTGACATCTGATAATTTACAATGTTTGTAATTGACTTTTTCCAGTAGCGGCTGGAGACATAATATTTGCGGCGCGGTGAGGACGGAGGATGGAGAGGAGCCGCGCACAATTCCTGCAATTTCCAGATAAAAGGAGCCTCGTAAATATCACGCGGTATCAATCTCCCCGATATACGGACCGGCCTTTACCCCGATATATGGCGGCACAGAGAAGCAAAGTAACGTGAAGGCAAAGAATGACGAGCGGTGGATGAGATACGAGCGCCGCCATTACTGTCCGCACAAGGAGTATCCCGAGAGCTCCATCACTAACGAGGCGTCTCACAATGGTTTCCAATCAATACAGTCAATCAGTGGTTCTTAGCAGTCATCTCCAGAGCTGAAGTCTCTGTTCTGCTGTTACATCATGTCTGAGCAGAAGTGTGACCGCAGCTCTGGAGGTGACTGGAGGAGAAGACGTGATGTAACAGCAGAATAGTGACCGCAGCTCTGGAGGTGACTGGAGGACAGGTGCCCACAATCAGTCACACCCTGCTAGGAGCAGCACCTGTCTTGTGAGCTCCAGCACTTCCAGCAGGAGGCCCAGAGTCGGCCTCTCTTCTCCCCAGGGAGAGGCAGGCTTCCTGGGAGGCCGGCATGGCTTCCCAGGCTTCTGTTCCCCGGTCTGTGCCGGTGGGGGACAGAGAGCAGCAGCAGCAGCAACCGGCCCAAGAGGGACTGAGGAGGTCGGGACGGGTGAGAAGAACCTTACCCACCTACTCCAACCCTGAGACGGCTCATCGTCCGCCCAGAGAGGGAGACAGGGGCACCCCAGGCCCCAGGAAGGAGAGCCCAGGAACATCCTGGGGGGAGAGGAGCTCCGGCGAGTCCACGAGTACCTTCTCCTCCCGAGTGGTCGCCATGCTACGTGAGTATGAGGACGCCGGCAAAGCACTGACCGGGCTGAAGGAGGAGCTGCGGGAGGCTCGGATCCTGAACACCCGAGCCTCTAGCAAGGAGAAACCTGCGACCTCGCAGAGGTTCAGAGCCCTCAGAGATGAGGTGGTCCGGTTAGTGCTCCTCCGGGAGGGGATTGAGAAAAGCGCAGGTCCCTTCCTGGAGAGGTTTAGGAACCAGCGGCGGTTCTCAGAAATGAAGGGGTTAAATACCTCAGGAGAGCCGCCAGCCGGCGTCCTAAGCAACGAGGAGGAGGACGACGATGTGGCTGTAACTGGAGTCCTACAAGCTGGAACCAGCCGGGAGAGTGAGTCGCAGAGCCGACAACAGGGAAGCGGCCTCCCGGCACGGCAGAGGACTCCGACAGCACAGGCTGGAGTGTCAGCGGAGGAAGAGGAGGAGGGCGGTCTGCTACAGGAGATCCGACAGCTGGAGTCTCCAGTGAACCTGGACCGCTTTTCCTTTGGTGAGGACGAGCCAGCAGAGGAAACCCAGAAAAGGAAGAAGAAGACGAAGGAGACCGCACGGGAGGTGGTGAGTTACAGATATGTACTGATGGATGATGTTACACCTACCACCTCCTGTGTAAACCCCACCAAACCTAACGGCACGGGCTCTGCAGTGGGTCCGGGGCATAGGCAAGGTGGGGAGAGGAGGAGGACGTCCGGCGGTGCTGCCGTCTGTGCGGGGAACAGTGCAGGGGGCGAGGCTGTGGAGGTACTCACGGCGCCGGACATAGGGGACCCCGAGAAGTTTCCCTCTCTGCCCTCTGCGGCTAAGCCGGTTATCACCGGGGCTGAGGGGGGCGAGGGGGATGTCCATGCCGTTGCGAAAGGGGGACGGTGTGGGCAGACTCCATCCCTGCTCACTACGGCTGAGCCGGCCGACGCCGGGGCTGTGGGGGGCAGGTCCGAGAAACTTGGTGCGGCGAAAGGGGGGCGCACTGTTGTGACAGGGGCGCAGTGCGCCTCAACAGAGAAGAGGCACGCAGCTGCGACAGGGGAGCAGCGGGTCCAAAAAGGACAGAAAAAGGATAAATCATCTGCAGGGAACACTGGGCGCCCTGCTGCGACGGGAGGACAGAGTGCTCCAGCACCCAAATGTGACACCGGGACCCCGAAGTCTGTGGGTGCGGGGCAGGCGGTGCCCCCCAACAGGCAGCGGGCCCAGAATAATAAAATACAAACTGCTGCAGTAGGGGGGCAAGGAGCTCCAGAGAAACAACAAAACACCAATGAAGGGAAAACGGGTGTGGTGCTGCACCCCTCCCCCGGTCCAGCAGGTGTGAGTGCAGAGAAGCCAGACACAAGTGAGGAAGGAATGGATGTTACTGTGGAAGGTGCAGAGAACACTGGGACAAATGGTGGTGAGAATACTGGTAATAAAGTGATGGGAAGTGGTGAGGGGAATGATGGGAGTAGTGGTGGAGTGAATGATGGGAAGTGGTGAGGGGAATGATGGGAGTAGTGGTGGAGTGAATGATGGGAGTAGTGGTGGAGTGAATGGTGGGAGTAGTGGTGGAGTGAATGGTGGGAGTAGTGGTGGAGTGAATGATGGGAGTAGTGACGTTGCCAATGATGGGAGTAGTGACGTTGCCAATGATGGGAGTAGTGGCGGAGTGAATGAGGAGAGCTTTACTGGTGTTGGTGGAGGGGAAGCAGGTAGTGGTCCCGCTGCCCCCCCAGCGGTGGCGGGGGCTTCGGCCCCAAGCTATTCAGCAGCTGTCACTGCTGGGGGTAGTAGTGCGCCCTTGTCTGGTGACCCTGAGGATGGTGACTTGCAGCAGCGCTTCCTGGACGCCCTGACGAGAGGGGAGAGTTCTATCAATGTAGAGGGGAGGGAGGTTGATCTGTCTTTCTGGATAGAGAGACACGGTCTTTCCGCCTTCTGAGATAGAGGGGCAGAGACTGTCTGGTCTCTGCCGACACCGGGGCAGAGGAGTAACCGTAGGAACGTGGCCCGTCTCCAGTGGGTAAGCAAGGATGCCTGTCCTGATCGGTCAAAAGTTGCTGAGCTCCTGCTGGGGATGGGCTTCGTGGCATATGACATCTTCGCCTTGATCCATCCCTATGGGACCTCCTACTTCGATGTCAGCTTCGTGAGACCGGAGGGCCTTGAGCTTTTCTGGTCTCGCCATGAGCTGGCTCGGGGTCGCCCCGAATGGCAGGGTTTCCACACTGTAGCAATATCCCGCCAGAACTCGGTCAGGAAGGTGACCGTTTTGACCAGTAACGAGTCACTTTCCTGTGTAGACATCTCCACCTGGGTTGGACGATACGGCGACATCGTCGGTATTCCCGAGAAGACCCTCGATGAGCATGGTATCTGGTCAGGAGCCTGGACCTTCATGGTGAAATTGAGGGTTTCAGGAAACACCGTTACCCATATCCCTTCCTCAACATTTTTGGGAAGGGACAGGATCTTGATTTTCTACCGGGGGCAGCCTAAGGTCTGTCACAGGTGCGGCAGCCCCACACACTTCAGTGCGCAGTGTACCACCCAGAAATGTGCACTGTGTGGGGACCTCGGCCATCTTGCTGCTACCTGTGGCAGGATTAGGTGTAACCTGTGTGGTGACCTCGGTCACCCGTTCAGTCGCTGTCCGCGTTCCTTTGCCAATGCGGTCCTGAAAGCGGCGAGTGCGGGACAGGCGAAAGTCGGGACTAATCTCGCCGGTGAAGGGACCAGCAGAGGCGGAGGAGGCAGGGAACCGGTGAGGAGCAGGCTGCCGCCATCCAATATCAGGCGGCAGGAGCAGCGCCATTGGAACAGGGGGCAGGGAGTAATGACCCTAAACTCTGACCCGGGTGCTTCACTTGCAGCTGAGGATCCTAAAGACGGCGAATTGAACGAGGAACTCAAGAGACTTGAAAGGGAGGAGCATAAGGACGCCATGTCTGCCCAGGAACCTTCATCCGGTGACAGTCTGGATGAGGGAGAGGGGGAGTGGTCACAGCAAAAGAAAAAGGGTAACAGGAAAACAACTAAGGATAAGAGGGGGTCCGGGCCTCGAGCCTCCTCCTTGGAGTGCGACCCCTCTGACTCCGTAGCCCTGATCCAGGTGCCATTGGAAGGTCCAGTCGCCCCCCCTCTGGTGGATCTCTCTAACTGGTTCCGGGCCCTCCAGGACTCCCCTCCAGAGGGGGGCGATGGGGACCCGGGGCGGAGGTTGCGGACAACGTTGTTGGGGCTCAGGAGGTCGCTGGGTCTTCTTCTCAGGGGGCAAAAACAAAGTCTTCTGGGGGGGACTAACTCAGGACCACCAGACAAGGGCCAGAGTGTGTGTAAGGAGAGAATGGATGAGTCTGTTTGTCTTAAGCGCACTAAAAACTCATCATTGTCAGAGGAAGAGGGTGAATCTGTTGGGGGTGGGAAGAAAAAGGCTATCTAATTCAATCAATAATGATGGCGGCACCCACCCCATTGACGCTGGCAACCATTAATGTTGCCAGCATAAAGTCAGATGTGGCAAGGTACAAGGCCTTTCATTTTCTCGGCCAACTTGACGCCGACATTTTGTTTTTGCAGGAGACCAGGTTGACCGACCTATCAACCATGCATAAAGCAAGGCGGGAGTGGAGGCACGGGCCCTCCTACTGGTCTCTTGCGGCCGAGCCGTATAGTGGGGTGGCGGTCCTTTTTAAGACCGCAGCGGTTGAATGCAGACGATTGATTGAGTTAGAAATGGGGAGATGCTTGATCCTAGATGTCTCCATTGGGGGACAGGAGCTTCAGCTCATTAACATCTACGGTCCCCAGTCCAAGTGGGACCGCAAGTGTCTCTTCATGAAGATCAAACCTTTCTTATTTTCGAGTCGGCAGGTGGTCTTTGGAGGGGATTTCAACAACGTCACGAGACCCTGTGATAGAGGAGGTTCCGGAGACCGGCTGGCTTACGATTGCGTCGCGCTAAATAGTATAGTAAGTGAGGCACGCCTGGTGGATGTCCACATCCGGCACAACACAGGCCACGCGGGGTTCACCTTTTTTAGAGGTAGTCAGTGCAGGTCTAGGATAGACAGGTTTTATTTGAAGGAGGATGCCGTCTCCTCGCCGTTGTCGGTTGTGGAGGTGGAATTCTCCGATCACTGTTTGATTATGTTTTCTCTGAGCGTTACAGAGACTCCTCGGATGGGAAGAGGTTATTGGAAGCTGAATTCGTCACTCCTTGAGGAAGAAGCTGTAAGACGGTCCTTTGAGGAATTTCTTCAGAGCCAGGTACCGCTGCTGGGCCTAAGTAACACTAAGTCTGAGTGGTGGGAGATGTTCAAACATCGGGTGGCGAGATTCTTCCGGCAACTCTCGAACCTCAGAAGCCTGAACAGGGATCGCCTGTATCAGAGCCTGAGGAGGAAACTCGAGCATCTTGTCTCGACTGGGGGTAGCCGCGAGGCTATCTCCAGTGTGAAATCCTTGCTAAAGAGGTGTCAGTACGATAGGCACGCATCTTTGGTTTTTGAGAGGGATTACGGGAAGTACTACTCGCCCGACCCTTACAGAAGCTGCAAGATGTCAGTGAATAGTAAGATAGTGACCGGGCTGATGGACAGTACGGGATCTGTTATGACCCCAGTGGACAGGGTCTCAGAGGAACGTGTAAGTCTGCAAGATACAAAAATCCAGCTCATAGGGCTGTGGTAACTGGGTTGACCAAATAGCTACTCCTAACGCCAACACTAGAAGTAGCCGGGGATCATGCCTACGGTGATCGCTAGATGACTCGCGCCAGCCGGAGAATCTAACTACCCCTAGGAGAAGAAAACAAAGACCTCTCTTGCCTCCAGAGAAAGGGACCCCAAAGCAAGATACAAGCCCCCCACAAATAATAACGGTGCGGTAAGAGGAAATGACAAACACAGAAATGAACCAGGTTCAGCAAAGAGAGGCCAGCTTACTAATAGCAGAATATAGCAAGATAACTTATCTGGTCAACAAAAACCCTATAAAAATCCACGCTGGAGATTCAAGAACCCCCGAACCGTCTAACGGTCCGGGGGGAGAACACCAGCCCCCTAGAGCTTCCAGCAAAGGTCAGGATACAGATAGGAACAAGCTGGACAAAAATACCAAACAAAACAAAAGCAAAAAGCAAAGAAGCAGACTTAGCTTGAAAAACAGGAACCAGGATCAGAGGACAAGAGCACAACAGATTAGCTCTGATTTCAACGATGCCAGGCATAGAACTGAAGGTCCAGGGAGCTTATATAGCAACGCCCCTGAACTAACGGCCCAGGTGAGGATATAGGAAAAGACAGACGCTCCAGAGTCAAATCACTAATGACCACTAGAGGGAGCAAAAAGCAAAATCACAACAGTACCCCCCCCTTAGTGAGGGGTCACCGAACCCTCACCACGACCACCAGGGCGATCAGGATGAGCGGCATGAAAGGCACGAACTAAATCGGCCGCAAGAACATCAGAGGCGACCACCCAGGAATTATCTTCCTGACCATAGCCCTTCCACTTGACCAGGTACTGAAGCCTCCGCCTGGAGAGACGAGAATCCAAGATCTTCTCCACCACGTACTCCAACTCGCCCTCAACCAACACCGGAGCAGGAGGCTCAGCAGAAGGAACCACAGGCACAACGTACCGCCGCAACAAGGACCTATGAAACACGTTGTGGATAGCAAACGACACAGGTAGATCCAGGCAAAAGGATACAGGATTAAGAATTTCCAATATCTTGTAAGGACCAATAAAACGAGGTTTAAATTTGGGAGAGGAAACCTTCATAGGAACAAAGCGGGAAGAAAGCCACACCAAATCCCCAACACGTAGTCGGGGACCCACACCGCGGCGGCGGTTGGCAAAGCGCTGAGCCCTCTCCTGTGACAACTTCAAGTTGTCCACCACAAGATTCCAAATCCGCTGCAACCTATCCACCACAGAATCCACCGCAGGGCAGTCAGAAGGTTCCACATGACCCGAAGAAAAACGAGGGTGGAAACCAGAGTTGCAGAAAAACGGCGAAACCAAGGTGGCGGAACTAGCCCGATTATTAAGGGCAAACTCAGCTAACGGCAAGAAGGTCACCCAATCATCCTGATCAGCAGAGACAAAACACCTCAAATAAGCCTCCAAAGTCTGATTAGTTCGCTCCGTCTGTCCATTAGTCTGAGGATGGAAAGCAGACGAAAACGACAAGTCAATGCCCATCCTACTACAAAAGGATCGCCAGAATCTGGAAACGAACTGGGATCCTCTGTCTGACACAATATTCTCAGGGATGCCGTGCAAACGAACCACGTTCTGGAAAAACACAGGAACCAGATCGGAAGAGGAAGGCAGTTTAGGCAAAGGAACCAAATGGACCATCTTGGAGAAGCGATCACATATCACCCAGATAACAGACATGCCCTGAGACACCGGAAGATCAGAAATGAAATCCATGGAGATATGTGTCCAAGGTCTCTTAGGGACAGGCAAGGGCAAGAGCAACCCGCTGGCACGAGAACAGCAAGGCTTAGCTCGAGCACAAGTCCCACAGGACTGTACAAATGACCGCACATCCCTAGACAAGGAAGGCCACCAAAAGGATCTGGCCACCAGATCTCTGGTGCCAAAAATTCCTGGGTGACCTGCCAACACCGAGGAATGAACCTCGGAAATAACTCTGCTGGTCCACTTATCAGGCACAAACAGTCTGTCAGGTGGACAAGAATCAGGCCTATCAGCCTGAAATCTCTGCAACACACGTCGCAGATCAGGAGAAATAGCTGACAAGATAATACCATGCTTAAGAATACCAACAGGTTCAGCGACTCCAGGAGCATCAGGCACAAAGCTCCTGGAAAGAGCATCGGCCTTCACATTCTTTGAACCTGGTAAATACGAGACAACAAAGTCAAAACAGGAGAAAAACAATGACCAGCGGGCCTGTCTAGGATTCAGGCGTTTAGCAGACTCGAGATACATCAGATTTTTGTGATCAGTCAAGACCACCACACGGTGCTTAGCACCCTCGAGCCAATGACGCCACTGCTCAAATGCCCATTTCATGGCCAACAACTCCCGATTGCCCACATCATAATTTCGCTCCGCAGGCGAAAACTTCCTAGAGAAAAAGGCGAAAGGTCTCATAACAGAGCAACCAGGGCCTCTCTGCGACAAAACGGCCCCTGCTCCAATCTCTGAAGCATCCACCTCAACTTGAAAGGGAAGCGAGACATCAGGCTGGCACAAAACAGGCGCCGAAGTAAACCGACGTTTCAACTCCTGGAAAGCCTCCACGGCAGCAGGAGCCCAATTAACCACATCGGAGCCCTTCTTGGTCATATCCGTCAAAGGTTTCACAATGCTAGAAAAGTTAGCGATAAAACGACGGTAGAAGTTAGCGAAACCCAAGAACTTCTGAAGACTCTTAACTGACGAGGGCTGAGTCCAATCAAGAATAGCTCGGACCTTGACTGGGTCCATCTCCACAGCAGAAGGGGAAAAAATGAACCCCAAAAAGGGAACCTTCTGTACACCAAAAAGACACTTTGAGCCCTTGACAAACAAAGAATTTTCACGCAAAATTTTAAAGACCATCCTGACCTGCTCCACATGCGAGTCCCAATTATCAGAAAAAAACAGAATATCATCCAGATAAACGATCAGAAATTTATCCAGATAGTTCCGGAAAATGTCATGCATAAAGGACTGAAAAACTGAAGGGGCATTAGAGAGCCCAAAAGGCATCACCAAGTACTCAAAATGACCTTCGGGCGTATTGAATGCGGTTTTCCATTCATCCCCTTGCTTAATGCGCACAAGGTTGTACGCACCACGAAGGTCTATCTTGGTGAACCACTTGGCACCTTTAATCCGGGCAAACAAGTCAGACAACAGCGGCAAAGGATACTGAAATTTGACAGTGATCTTATTTAAAAGCCGATAGTCAATACAAGGCCTCAAAGATCCGTCCTTTTTAGCCACAAAAAAGAATCCCGCACCAAGAGGGGAAGAAGACGGACGGATGTGTCCTTTCTCCAGAGACTCCTTGATATATGAACGCATAGCGGTATGTTCAGGTATCGACAGATTAAACAGTCTTCCCTTAGGAAATTTACTGCCTGGAATCAAATCTATTGCACAGTCACATTCCCTATGAGGAGGCAGTGCACTGGACCTGGACTCGCTAAAGACATCCTGATAATCAGACAAATACTCCGGAACTTCCGAAGGCGTAGAAGAAGCAATAGACACAGGCAGGGAATCCTCATGAATACCACGACAGCCCCAACTAGACACTGACATAGCCTTCCAGTCAAGGACTGGATTATGGGTCTGTAACCATGGCAGCCCCAAAACAACCAAATCATGCATTTTATGTAGAACGAGAAAACGTATCACCTCGCGGTGTTCAGGAGTCATGCACATGGTAACCTGTGTCCAATACTGCGGCTTATTTTCTGCCAATGGCGTAGCATCAATACCCCTAAGAGGGATAGGATTTTCTAATGGTTCAAGAATAAAACCACAGCGCTTAGCAAATGAGAGATCCATAAGACTCAGGGCAGCACCTGAATCTACAAACGCCATGACAGGATAAGATGACAGTGAGCAAATCAAAGTTACAGACAGAATAAACTTAGGATGCAAATTACCAACGGTGACAGGACTAACAACCTTAGCTATACGTTTAGAGCATGCTGAGATAACATGTGTAGAATCACCACAGTAGTAGCACAAGCCATTCCGGCGTCTATGAATTTTCCTCTCATTTCTAGTCAGGATTCTATCACATTGCATCAAATCAGGTGTCCGTTCAGACAACACCATGAGGGAATTTGCGGTTTTTCTATCACATTGCATCACATCAGGTGTCTGTTCAGACAACAACATGAGGGAATTTGCGGTTTTGCGCTCCCGCAACCGCCGGTCAATTTGAATAGCCAGGGACATGGTATCATTCAGACCTGTGGGAATGGGAAAACCCACCATAACATTCTTAATGGCCTCAGAAAGGCCATTTCTAAAATTAGCGGCCAGTGCACACTCGTTCCAATGTGTCAGCACGGACCATTTCCGAAATTTTTGGCAATACACCTCAGCCTCGTCCTGGCCCTGAGACATAGCCAGCAAGGCTTTCTCTGCCTGAATCTCAAGATTGGGTTCCTCATAAAGTAAACCGAGCGCCAGAAAAAATGCATGAATATCAGCCAATGCCGGATCTCCTGGCGCCAACGAAAAAGCCCAATCCTGAGGGTCACCCCGTAAGAATGAAATAACAATTTTTACTTGTTGAGCAGAGTCTCCAGACGAACAAGGTTTCAGGGACAAAAATAATTTACAATTATTCCTGAAATTCCTAAACTTAAATCGGTCTCCTGAAAACAGTTCAGGAATCGGAATCTTGGGTTCAGACCTAGGATTTCTGGTAACATAATCTTGTATACCCTGCACACGAGCAGCAAGCTGGTCCACACTTGTAATCAAGGTCTGGACATTCATGTCTGCAGCAAGCTTAAGCCACTCTGAGGTAAAGGGGAAAAGAAAAAAAAAAATGAGAGAAGGAAAAAAAAACCTCAAAATTTTCTTTCTTATAATCCCACTTCTGCAATGCATTAAACATTTAATACTGGCCTGGCATACTGTTATGACCCCAGTGGACAGGGTCTCAGAGGAACGTGTAAGTCTGCAAGATACAAAAATCCAGCTCATAGGGCAGTGGTAACTGGGTTGACCAAATAGCTACTCCTAACGCCAACACTAGAAGTAGCCGGGGATCATGCCTACGGTGATCGCTAGATGACTCGCGCCAGCCGGAGAATCTAACTACCCCTAGGAGAAGAAAACAAAGACCTCTCTTGCCTCCAGAGAAAGGGACCCCAAAGCAAGATACAAGCCCCCCACAAATAATAACGGTGCGGTAAGAGGAAATGACAAACACAGAAATGAACCAGGTTCAGCAAAGAGAGGCCAGCTTACTAATAGCAGAATATAGCAAGATAACTTATCTGGTCAACAAAAACCCTATAAAAATCCACGCTGGAGATTCAAGAACCCCCGAACCGTCTAACGGTCCGGGGGGAGAACACCAGCCCCCTAGAGCTTCCAGCAAAGGTCAGGATACAGATAGGAACAAGCTGGACAAAAATACCAAACAAAACAAAAGCAAAAAGCAAAGAAGCAGACTTAGCTTGAAAAACAGGAACCAGGATCAGAGGACAAGAGCACAACAGATTAGCTCTGATTTCAACGATGCCAGGCATAGAACTGAAGGTCCAGGGAGCTTATATAGCAACGCCCCTGAACTAACGGCCCAGGTGAGGATATAGGAAAAGACAGACGCTCCAGAGTAAAATCACTAATGACCACTAGAGGGAGCAAAAAGCAAAATCACAACAGGGATCCCTGAGAAGGTCCAGATCAGGGATCTTGGAGGTCGTCAGTTCATACTACTCGCACCTCTTGGGAAGGAAGGAACTGGATCGTGACAGGATGTCGGCTTTCCTGGCTGAAGCTGTTCCTGAGCCAGGGGCTGACCTCTCGCTGGGCCGTTTGGCAGAAGCAATCAAAGAAGAGGAAGTGAGACTGGCAATCGATGGGCTCCGGCCCAAAAAAATCGCCAGGTCCGGATGGCTTAACATCCGAGTTCTTTAAGACCTTTAGGGACTCCTTGGTCCCCCTCTTGACTGAGGTGTTTAATGAGTGTCTCTCCTCGGGCACTCTGCCGAGATCATTAAGGAGGTCGGCTTTGATCATTTTGTCAAAGGGTAAGGACCCGTCACGCATTGAGAATTGGCGTCCCATATCACTTCTCAATGTGGACAGGAAGGTTTTGGCTAAGATACTCTTCAACAGGCTGGTGAAGTTTGCACCGCGGCTCCTTTCGGAGGCCCAGCACTGTTGCGTTCCTGGCCGTAGCACTTTCAGTGCTGTTCTGGGTATCCGAGAGGCCGTGGAGCAAGGCAGCGCGGGCCTTTGGAAGGGGTTCTTGCTGACCCTGGATCAGGCAAAAGCCTTTGATCGGGTCGACCACGAGTACCTCTGGTCCACTCTTGAGGTATGGTCTGCCTGGAGGGTTTGTGGACTGGCTTAAGACCTTGTACGCAGGGGCTGAGACTTTCCCTCTGGTAAACGGGTGGATTGGACAACCTTTCGGGGTGGGATCTGGTGTCCGCCAGGGCTGCCCTCTTAGCCCTTTGCTTTACGCGTTTGCGATCGATCCCTTCCTCAGAAGGGTTGATTGTGGACCGTTGGCGAAGTGAGGATGGGCGGGTTGGCGCCAGAGGCTATCCTGAGGGTAGTGGCCTACGCGGACGACGTTACTGTCTTTGTTTCTTCGCAAGAGGAGGCGATGGTGGTGATGTCAGAAGTGGAAAGCTACTCGGAGGCATCCGGGTCCAAGGTCAACCAGGACAGGTGTGAGAGTCTCTGGCTGGGAGGCGGGGATCCCACGTTTGATCTTCTGGACACCCTCCCCGAACCCCAAGAACATGCCAAAGTCCTAGGCATCGAATTTGGCCAGGGTGATTACCCCACGAAAAATTGGGAAGGCAGAATCAAGGGTGTCGCCCAAAAAGTGGACCAATGGATTGGTTGGTTTTTGACCCTGAGGGAAAGGGTTGACCTGTGCAAAGCTTTCCTGCTCCCCTTGCTGGTCTACCTGGGCAGCGTCTGTGTCTTGCCGGAGCCTCTCTGGACACGGGTCTACAGTCTGTTCTTCCAGATGTTATGGGGGAAGACTGAACCTAGTCAAACGGGAGGTCACTTATCGCACGAGGAGACTAGGGGGGTTGAATATGGTGAACCCCGTGGTGTTTCTAGTGAACACCTTTTTGAAAGTTAACGTGGCAAACCTCTGGAAAGAGAGGGCTCCTCCGTGGGTATTCTCCTGCAAAGGATGGTTTCAGCCTTTCTTCCAGGAATGGGAGACAGGGGGAAGATTGAAGGATCTTCGCACACCGCACGGGCATCTCCCGGCTTATGTTACCCCGGTTCTGAAAATGATGCGCCGGTGGGGTCTGGGAATGTCGGAAGTGAGGTCCCTCCGAGGAAACTCCTTGACATGCGGGTCTTGCTTTCGCATTTTCAGAGACCATTGGTCCTCAAGGACTGCCCGAGTCGGGATCTAGAGGTTGGGTTAAGTTTGTTAAATTCTAGCAGGATCCCCAAGTAGTATTGGGACTTGACTTGGCGCTGCTTCCAAGGTAAGTTGTATGTGAGGGACAATTTGAAGCACAGGAGCTCCGTGGACAGAAATTGTCCCCGTGAGGATTGCGGTACCATGCTGGAAAGCATGGAGCACTTCCTGCTTCATTGTCCCTTTAATACAGAGGTGTACAACAGGGTGGGCGCTTCCATTGGTTGGCCGCGGCTGGCCACTCTGTCCTATGCCGAGTGGGCCTATGGAGCGTTCAGAGACCTCGGGAGAAGGGACCGAGCCACTTTATTCTTAGTCAGCGCAGTGGTCAGGTACTTCACGTGGAACGCACGAGTTTTAGCTTCGACGCAGAGTAAAATCCTCCGTGTAGATGAAGTTTGTAGCAGCATCCTAGGTGCCCTGGTGAAGGTGCGTTCTCTGGAGTGTGAAAGACTGGGTGCCCGGAGGGCGGCCCATCTCTGGAGGGGTTTCTCCTTCGGGGTGCCTTAGTCCGTTAGCGCTCCTATATCCTGGTGGTGGGCTGATATCTTTACACCCTAGGTTTTTGTTTTGTATTTCTGTTCCTTGAATAGAAGGTTTGCAGGCATTGAACTTGAGCCTTGGGTGGTGAGTATGTAGGTTGTGTTCTGTGATGTTGGTTTATGTATATGTTGTATATAGTGTATTGTATATAGTGTGTATAATAGAGGGTCTTCGTTAGGTTGGGTGGGGGGATTGGGGGGTTCAACGGCGGTGATAAGAGACTGATCTGGCCTGGCCCAGGCCCCGCCTGGGGAAAAACTTTGGGGCCTGATCCTAGCTCGGATAATTCCTGAACTTTGTGGCCAGAGCTGGATCAGGGGTGGCGGGATAGTTAGAGTAGGTGTGTGTGTGTGTGTGTGTGTGTGTGTGTGTGTGTGTGTGTGTGTGTGTGTGTGTGTGTATATATTTAAAAAAAAAAAAAAAAAAGGGGGAAAAAAAAATAAATGTTAATGTTGTACACTGTATTGTATTTAGGTTTGTTGTGGGGTGAATGTGGTGGTGTAAGGGGGTGGCTGTGAGGCGAGGCAGTGGGACCAGTAGGGTTTTGTTGTGTTTGCGGTGTTGTATAATGTGCTTATAGTGTATATATTGTATATAATATTGTATATAGGACGGTGTGAATGTAGGTGGGGTTGTATATAGTAGTATGAATGAAGCTGGGCCGGGGGTCTTATATGATTTTATACTATTTATTATGTAACATTTTTACAGGGGTATTCATGTAGTTATGAGTATTTTGTTTGTTGTCCTTTAGTTTTGCTTTCTTTATTTTTATTGGAATTTTTCTTTCTCGTCCCTGATTTGTAGGTCATGAACTTTCTCCATTTTAGTTCCATTTCTGGTTTATTTCTTTGTGATTTTTGTCGTTTGTTGTCGTCTGATTGGAGCTTTGTTCTTATGTTTTGTTCTGTGGTGTTTTATTTGTAATGTATCTTGGTTATTGTCATGTAAAGTATTTCTATTTTATTTAATAAAAGACCTGGAGGATAAGACCTGGTGTAACAGCAGAATAGTGACTGCAGCTCTGGAGGTGACTGGAGGATAAGACCTGGTGTAACAGCAGAAGAGTGAGTGCAGCTCTGGAGTTTATGAACTTGGCGTGACACGAGATAATACAATCTTTGCAGGTGGAGGACAGACGGAGGTTGTTGGCGGTTTCTCATGTTCGGTCGCTGCGCCCGCCGTTTTCTCTGTGACCTTTACTTGAACCGTTTTCTTTCCTTTCTGTTACAATGTAACAGTGCTGTGTCGCTGTCGGTGCTGCGCTAATATACGGGGGACCGTAAAGCGCTCGGTGATGGGGAGCAGCGGTGCCATTACGGGGTTTTATCTCCTGATTAGCGCCGTGTCAGTCGCGTACGTCAGTACATGGACGTGCACTGATGTCACCGGGGGGCTGCGGCGGTGCCGGGGAGGGGGTGTTCAGCAGCGCCTCGCTGGGTAATTAACCGCCCAGAAAAGAACAAATGCAATAAATCTGCGATTTCAGGACGAGGATTTTATCGCGCAGCAGTAACCGCGCACCTGCTTCACCGGCGGTAATATTCGCATCGCTGATGGCGGTGACATCTTTACACTGATGAGCCCCGCCGAGCGCTAATTACCAGCGCCACCGACGGCAGATCACCGGCTTCACGGGATGCTGCTGGCAGAGGATAACCCCCAATATCCGCGCTCTCCACCGGCAGAGGAGGATGAAAACCCCCAATATCCGCGCTCTCCCCCAGCAGAGGATAACCCCCAATATCCACCCTCTTCCCAGCAGAGGAGGATAGACCTCAATATCTGCGCTCTCCACTGGTAGAGTAGGATGATAACCCCCAATATCCGCGCTCTCCCCCAGCAGAGGATAACCCCCAATATCCGTGCTCTCCCCCGGCAGAGGAGGATGAAAACCCCCAATATCCGCGCTCTCCCCCAGCGGAGGATAACCCCCAATATCCGCGCTCTCCCCGGGCAGAGGAGGAGAATAACCCCCAATATCCGCACTCTCCACCGGCAGAGGAGGATGAAAACCCCCAATATCCGGGCTCTCCCCCAGCAGAGGATAACCCCCAATATCCGCGCTCTCCCCGGGCAGAGGAGGATGAAAACCCCCAATATCCGCGCTCTCCCCAGCGCAGGATAACCCCCAATATCCGCGCTCTCCCCCAGCGCAGAATAACCCCCAATATCCGCGCTCTCCCCCGGCAGAGGAGAATAACCCCCAATATCTGCGCTCTCCCCCGGCAGAGGAGGATGATAACCCCCAATATCCGCGCTCTCCCCCAGTGGAGGATAACTCCCAATATCCGCGCTCTCCACCGGCGAAGGATAACCCCCAATATCCGAGCTCTCCACGGCAGAGGAGGAGGATAACCCCCAATATCCGCGCTCTCCACCGGCGGAGGAGGATAACCCCCAATATCCACGCTCTCCATCGACAGAGGATAACCCCCAATATCCGCGCTCTCCCCCGGCAGAGGAGGAGAATAACCCCCAATATCCGCGCTCTACCCCGGCGGAGAAGGATAACCCCCAATATCTGCGCTCTCCACCGGCGGAGGAGGATAACCCCCAATATCTGCGCTCTCCACCAGCGGAGGAGGAGGAGGATAACCCTCAATATCTGCGCTCTCCACCAGCGGAGGAGGATAACCCCCAATATCTGCGCTCTCCACCAGTGGAGGAGGAGGAGGATAACCCTCAATATCTGCGCTCTCCACCAGCGGAGGAGGAGGAGGATAACCCTCAATATCTGCGCTCTCCACCAGCGGAGGAGGAGGATAACCCTCAATATCTGCGCTCTCCACCAGCGGAGGAGGATAACCCCCAATATCTGCGCTCTCCACCAGCGGAGGAGGAGGAGGATAACCCTCAATATCCACGCTCTCCACCGGCGGAGGAGGATAACCCCCAATATCTTAGCTCTCCACCGTCGGAGGAGGATAACCCTCAATATCTGCGCTCTCCACCAGCGGAGGAGGATAACCCCCAATATCTGCGCTCTCCACCAGCGGAGGAGGAGGAGGAGAACCCCCAATATCTGCGCTCTCCACCAGCGGAGGAGGAGGAGGATAACCCCCAATATCCGCGCTCTCCACCGGCGGAGGAGGATAACCCCCAATATCCGCGCTCTCCACCGGCGGAGGAGAAGGATAACCCCCAATATCCGCGCTCTCTACTGAGGTCTATGGGTTGTGGAAAGGACCATGTGAGCAGCTCTGGGGGTCTTGCGTTGATCGGACCCCCATCATTTAGGATCTGCACTTATCCGGCATTTATGGCTCAGACCCCGGGGAGACACACGTCTGTAGGTCGTCTCCTCCACCAGTCGTGTCTGCTGCTGGGGGACGCCATATTGGCGGACGTTATACCTATCACCCAACTTTCCCAATGTCTGGATCTCTGGCTGGGAGTTGTAGTTCCTCTCCTCAGACCTCGCGGCAGCCTTTAATGGCCTCGCTCACACCTGGTTCTCAGGATGATGTAGCAGAGCTGGAGCGGTATGTGATGTGCTGTGCCCACGGCAGCATCGTCTCGCTGTTATCAGCCGCTGTGGCAGCAGGACACACATTGTGAACAGTGTAATAATGAAAAGAAACATAGTAACAAAACTCCATCAGTGTGTCCGCCCGGTGAATATATCAGAGCTGCTGAGCGCCTCTTTGTTTCCCCTCCTTCTATCGGTACAGCGGACCTCTGCCCCGGGGGTCCGCCACCCACGCCATGACTCCAGCTCTGGTGCTCAGTATGGCGGTATTCCAATGGGGAGAGATTGGCCTATAAAAAGACAAGGGGTCCTTCCCATTGTGCCCTGGGGCCCCACCGAGCTCCAGACCCCTCTCTGATACACTGCGCCGGCTCCTCAGCTCTCCCAGGGGGCGGCAGGATCACACTGTCATCACTTCTCGCGTCTCGGGGGGACGTTATTCTATCCGGAGCTCATTACCGTATTTAGCGACGAGTTCAGACTTGGCGCCTATAAAAAGGTGACGCTCGGCACAAAACCCGCGACTTTCCTCACCTCCTATAATAACCCGCTAATAAATGCGTCTCGCTGATCGCTCTCATGGCGGATCCTGCCCCTCAGTGACTGGAGGTGGCACAAGGTCCGAGCAGATACTGAACAAGAAGGGAGCGCTGCACTGGGAGTATACATCAATGCATTCTACTGCTTTCTGTTGTCAGCCATCACACATTTTCTAGCAATCTTTTGTGCAAGTGAACGGACATTAATGTCCATCCCGGGGGTCTCTCGAGCGCTGCCATCCATCCCGGGGACTGTTGTGTGCTGCTGTCCATCTCTGGGGGGGGGGGGAGGTCTCAGACACTGCCGTCCATCTCGGGGGGTCTCAGGCGCTGCCATTCATCCTGGGGTCTCTCGGAGGCTGCCATCCATCCCAGGGTCTCTCGGAGGCTGCCGTCCATCTCGGGGGGTCTCTTGGGCGCTGCTGTCCATCCTGGGAGGCCTCGGGCACTGCCGGGCGCTGCTGTCCATCCCGGTGGGTCTCGGGCGCCGGTATATATCGACCTTCCCAAGATCTTGCTCCGTTTCCACGGCTGAATCACTAATCGCAGTCATTTCTCCTCTGTTCCCATCCGGGGGGATTTTCCTCGGCTCCGGATAAGATTATGTGGAATCGTTCTGGCATTCAACTTTTTGGGGGATTTTTTCCGCCCACGTGTTACTCGCCGGGGGACGAGCCTCAAAATTGTGAAAAGTCATTTCATCATATTAATTATAAATCGCTCATTAGACGGGGTGTCAGCACCGCTCGCTGCGACGTGTGAGGCCAACGCTACCCCTCTGGGGAGAGTCAGAGGAGCCCCCACAGCTCACACCGACACAGGGGCTTAATGTCAGGGGGAGACGAGCGAGATCACACCTAAGATCACAAGAAGCCAGCACAGGGCGACACAGCTTATCCTCCAGGTCTTTTATTAAATAAAATAGAAATACTTTACATGACAATAACCAAGATACATTACAAATAAAACACCACAGAACAAAACATAAGAACAAAGCTCCAATCAGACGACAACAAACGACAAAAATCACAAAGAAATAAACCAGAAATGGAACCAAAATGGAGAAAGTTCATGACCTACAAATCAGGGACGTGAAAGAAAAATTCCGATAAATATAAAGCAAAACTAAAAGACAACAAACAAAATACTCATAACTACATGAATACCCCTGTAAAAATTTTACATAATAAATAGTATAAAATCATATAAGACCCCCGGCCTAGCTTCATTCATACTACTATATACAACCCCAACTACATTCACACCGTCCTATATACAATATTATAAACAATATATACACTATAAACACATTATACTATTATACTAAACCAAATATTATACAACACCGCAAACACAACAAAACCCTACTGGTCCCACTGCCTCACCTTACAGCCACCCCCTTACACCACCACATTCACCCACAACAAACCTAAATACAATACAGTGTACAACATTAACATTTTTTTTTTATTATTATATTTCCATTTTTTTTTTTTTTTTTTTTTTTTTTTTACCTTTTTTAATATATATACACACCTACTCTAACTATCCCGCCACCCCTGATCCAGCTCTGGCCACAAAGTTCAGGAATTATCCGAGCTAGGATCAGAGTTTTTCCCCAGGCGGGGCCTGGGCCAGGCCAGATCAGTCTCTTATCACCGCCGTTGAACCCCCCAATCCCCCCACCCAACCTAACTAAGACCCTCTATTATACACACTATATACAATATATACAATATATACATAAACCAACATCACAGAACACAACCTACATACTCACCACCCAAGGCTCAAGTTCGATGCCTGCAAACCTTCAATTCAGGGAACCGAAATACAAAACAAAAACCTAGGGTGTAAAGATATCAGCCCACCACCAGGATATAGGAGCGCTAACGGACTAAGGCACCCCGAAGGAGAAACCCCTCCAGAGATGGGCCGCCCTCCGGGCACCCAGTCTTTCGCACTCCAGAGAACGCACCTTCACCAGGGCACCTAGGATGCTGCTACAAACTTCATCTACACGGAGGATTTTACTCTGCGTCGTAACTAAAACTCGTGCGTTCCACGTGAAGTACCTGACCACTGCGCTGACTAAGAATAAAGTGGCTCGGTCCCTTCTCCCGAGGTCTCTGAACGCTCCATAGGCCCACTCGGCATAGGACAGAGTGGCCAGCCGCGGCCAACCAATGGAAGCGCCCACCCTGATGTACACCTCTGTATTAAAGGGACAATAAAGCAGGAAGTGCTCCATGCTTTCCATCATGGTAGCGCAAGCCTCACGGGGACAATTCCTGTCCTCGGAGCTCCTGTACTTCAAATTGTCCCTCACATACAACTTACATTGGAAGCAGCACCAAGTCAAGTCCCAATACTTCTTGGGGATCCTGCTAGAATTTAACAAACTTAACCCAACCTCTAGATCCCGACTCGGGCAGTCCTTGAGGACCAATGGTCTCTGAAAATGCGAAAGCAAGACCCGCATGTCGAGGAGTTTCCTCGGGAGGGACCTCACTTCCCACATTCCCAGACCCCACCGGCGCATCATCTTCAGAACCGGGGTAACATAAGCCGGGAGATGCCCGTGCGGTGTGCGAAGATCCTTCAATCTTCCCCCTGTCTCCCATTCCTGGAAGAAAGGCTGAAACCATCCCTTGCAGGAGAATACCCACGGAGGAGCCCTCTCTTTCCAGAGGTTTGCCACGTTAACTTTCAAAAAGGTGTTCACTAGAAACACCACGGGGTTCACCATATTCAACCCCCCTAGTCTCCTCGTGCGATAAGTGACCTCCCGTTTGACTAGGTTTAGTCTATTCCCCCATAACATCTGGAAGAACAGACTGTAGACCCGTGTCCAGAGAGGCTCCGGCAAGACACAGACGCTGCCCAGGTAGACCAGCAAGGGGAGCAGGAAAGCTTTGCTTTCCCTCAGGGTCAAAGACCAACCCTTCCATTGGTCCACTCTTTGGGAGACACCTTTGATTCTGCCTTCCCAGTTGTTCGTGGGGTAATCACCCTGGCCAAATTCGATGCCTTGGACTTTGGCATGTTCTTGGGGTTCGGGGAGGGTGTCCGGAAGATCAAACGTGGGATCCTCGCCTCCCAGCCAGAGACTCTCACACTTGTCCTGGTTGACCTTGGACCCGGATGCCTCCGAGTAGCTTTCGACTTCTGACATCACCACCATCGCCTCCTCTTGCGAAGAAACAAAAACGGTAATGTCGTCCGCGTAGGCCACTACCCTCAGGATAGCCTCTGGCGCCAAACCGCCCATCCCCACCCCCGCCAACGGTCCACAATCAACCCTTATGAGGAAGGGATCGATCGCAAACGCGTAAAGCAAAGGGCTAAGAGGGCAGCCCTGGCGGACACCAGATCCCACCCCGAAAGGTTGTCCAATCCACCCGTTTACCAGAGGGAAAGTCTCAGCCCCTGCGTACAAGGTCTTAAGCCAGTCCACAAACCCTCCAGGCAGACCATACCTCAAAAGAGTGGACCAGAGGTACTCGTGGTCGACCCGATCAAAGGCTTTTGCCTGATCCAGGGTCAGCAAGAACCACTTCCAAAGGCCCGCCCTGCCCTGCTCCACGGCCTCTCGGACACCCAGAACAGCACTGAAAGTGCTACGGCCAGGAACGCAACAGTGCTGGGCCTCCGAAAGGAGCCGCGGTGCAAACTTCACCAGCCTGTTGAAGAGTATCTTAGCCAAAACCTTCCTTTCCACATTGAGAAGTGATATGGGACGCCAATTCTCAATGCGTGACGGATCCTTACCCTTTGACAAAATGATCAAAGCCGACCTTCTTAATGATCTCGGCAGAGTGCCCGAGGAGAGACACTCATTAAACACCTGAGTCAAGAGGGGGATCAAGGAGTCCCTAAAGGTCTTAAAGAACTCGGATGTTAAGCCATCCGGACCTGGCGATTTTTTGGGCCGGAGCCCATCGATCGCCAGTCTCACTTCCTCTTCTTTGATCCCTTCTGCCAAACCGCCCAGCGAGAGGTCAGCCCCTGGCTCAGGAACAGCTTCAGCCAGGAAAGCCGACATCCTGTCACGATCCAGTTCCTTCCTTCCCAAGAGGTGCGAGTAGTATGACCTGACGACCTCCAAGATCCCTGATCTGGACTTTCTCAGGGATCCCGTACTGTCCATGAGCCCGGTCACTATCTTACTATTCACCGACATCTTGCAGCTTCTGTAAGGGTCGGGCGAGTAGTACTTCCCGTAGTCCCTCTCAAAAACCAAAGATGCGTGCCTATCATACTGACACCTCTTTAGCAAGGATTTCACACTGGAGATCGCCTCTCGGCTACCCCCAGTCGAGACAAGATGCTCGAGTTTCCTCCTCAGGCTCTGATACAGGCGATCCCGGTTCAGGCTTCTGAGGTTCGAGAGTTGCCGGAAGAATCTCGCCACCTGATGTTTGAACATCTCCCACCACTCAGACTTAGTGTTACTTAGGCCCAGCAGCGGTACCTGGCTCTGAAGAAATTCCTCAAAGGACCGTCTTACAGCTTCTTCCTCAAGGAGTGTCGAATTCAGCTTCCAGTAACCTCTTCCCATCCGAGGAGTCTCTGTAACGCTCAGAGAAAACATAATCAAACAGTGATCGGAGAATTCCACCTTCACAACCGACAATGGCGAGGAAACGGCCTCCTCCTTCAAATAAAACCTGTCTAACCTAGACCTGCACTGACTACCTCTAAAAAAGGTGAACCCCGCGTGGCCTGTGTTGTGCCGGATGTGGACATCCATCAGGCGTGCCTCACTTACTATCCTATTTAGCACGACGCAATCGTAAGCCAGCCGGTCTCCGGAACCTCCTCTATCACAGGGTCTCATGACGT
Organism: Ranitomeya variabilis; assembly: GCF_051348905.1. Taxonomy (NCBI): domain Eukaryota; kingdom Metazoa; phylum Chordata; class Amphibia; order Anura; family Dendrobatidae; genus Ranitomeya; species Ranitomeya variabilis. Next base: position 9,874,839 of record NC_135235.1, read on the forward strand.
TGTTGAAATCCCCTCCAAAGACCACCTGCCGACTCGAAAATAAGTAAGGTTTGATCTTCATGAAGAGACACTTGCGGTCCCACTTGGACTGGGGACCGTAGATGTTAATGAGCCGAAGCTCCTGTCCCCCCATGGAGACATCTAGGATCAAGCATCTCTCCATTTCTAACTCGATCAATCGTCTGCATTCAACCGCTGCTGTCTTAAAAAGGACCGCCACCCCGCTATATGGCTCGGCCGCAAGAGACCAGTAGGAGGGCCCGTGCCTCCACTCCCGCCTTGCTTTATGCATGGTTGATAGGTCGGTCAACCTGGTCTCCTGCAAAAACAAAATGTCGGCGTCAAGTTGGCCGAGAAAATGAAAGGCCGTGTACCTTGCCGCAACTGACTTTATGCTGGCAACATTAATGGTTGCCAGCGTCAACGGGTGGGTGCCGCCATCATGATTGATTGAGTTAGATAGCCTTTTTCTTCCCACCCCCAACAGATTCACCCTCTTCCTCTGACAATGATGAGTTTTTAGTGCGCTTAAGACAAACAGACTCATCCATTCTCTCCTTACATACACTCTGGCCCTTGTCTGGTGGTCCTGAGGTAGTCCCCCCCCCAGAAGGCTTTGTATTTGCCCCCTGAGAAGAAGACCCAGCGACCTCCTGAGCCCCAACAACCTTGTCCGCAACCTCCGGCCCCGGGTCACCATCGCCCCCCTCTGGAGGGGAGTCCTGGAGGGCCCGGAACCGGTTAGAGAGATCCACTAGAGGGGGGGGCGGCTGGACCTTCCAATGGCACCTGGATCAGGGCTACGGAGTCAGAGGGGTCGCACTCCAAGGAGGAGGCTCGAGGCCCGGACCCCCTCTTATCCTTAGTTGTTTTCCTGTTACCCTTTTTCTTTTGCTGTGACCACTCCCCCTCTCCCTCATCCAGACTGTCACTGGATGAAGGTTCCTGGGCAGACATGGCGTCCTTTTGCTCCTCCCTTTCAAGTCTCTTGACTTCCTCGTTCAATTCGCTGTCTTTAGGATCCTCAGCTGCAAGTGAAGCACCTGGGTCAGAGTTTAGGGTCATTTCTCCCTGCCCCCTGTTCCCATGGCGCTGCTCCTGCCGCCTGATATTGGATGGCGGCAGCCTGCTCCTCACCGGTTCCCTGCCTCCTCCGCCTCTGCTGGTCCCTTCACCGGCGAGATTAGTCCCGGCTTTCGCCTGTCCCGCACTCGCCGCTTTCAGGACCGCATTGGCAAAGGAACGCGGACAGCGACTGAACGGGTGACCGAGGTCACCACACAGGTTACACCTAATCCTGCCACAGGTAGCAGCAAGATGGCCGAGGTCCCCACACAGTGCGCATTTCTGGGTGGTACACTGCGCACTGAAGTGTGTGGGGCTGCCGCACCTGTGACAGACCTTAGGCTGCCCCCAGTAGAAAATCAAGATCCTGTCCCTCCCCAAAAATGTTGAGGAAGGGATATGGGTAACGGTGTTTCCTGAAACCTTCAATTTCACCATGAAGGTCCAGGCTCCTGACCAGATACCATGCTCATCGAGGGTCTTCTCGGGAATACCGACGATGTCGCCGTATCGTCCAACCCAGGTGGAGATGTCGACACAGGAAAGTGACTCGTTACTGGTCAAAACGGTCACCTTCCTGACTGAGTTCTGGCGAGATATTGCCACAGCGAGGAAACCCTGCCATTCGGGGCGACCCCGAGCCAGCTCATGGCGAGACCAGAAAAGCTCAAGGCCCTCCGGTCTCACGAAGCTGACATCGAAGTAGGAGGTCCCATAGGGATGGATCAAGGCGAAGATGTCATATGCCACGAAGCCCATCCCCAGCAGGAGCTCAGCAACCTTTGACCGATCAGGACAGGCATCCTTGCTTACCCACTGGAGACGGGCCACGTTCCTACGGTTACTCCTCTGCCCCGGTGTCGGCAGAGACCAGACAGTCTCTGCCCCTCTATCTCGGAAGGCGGAAAGACCGTGTCTCTCTATCCAGAAAGACAGATCAACCTCCCTCCCCTCTACATTGATGGAACTCTCCCCTCTCCTCAGGGCGTCCAGGAAGCGCTGTTGCAAGTCACCATCCTCAGGGTCACCAGACAAGGGCGCACTACTACCCCCAGCAGTGACAGCTCCTGAATAGCTTGGTGCTGAAGCCCCCGCCACCGCTGGGGGGGGCAGCGGGACCACTACCTGCTTCCCCTCCACCAACACCCGTAATGCTCTCCTCATTCACTCCGTCACTACTCCCATCATTGGCAACGTCACTACTCCCATCATTCACTCCACCACTACTCCCATCATTCACTCCACCACTACTCCCATCATTCACTCCACCACTACTCCCATCATTCACTCCACCACTACTCCCACCATTGGCAACGTCACTACTCCCATCATTCACTCCACCACTACTCCCATCATTCACTCCACCACTACTCCCATCATTCACTCCACCACTACTCCCATCATTCACTCCACCACTACTCCCACCATTCACTCCACCACTACTCCCACCATTCACTCCACCACTACTCCCACCATTCACTCCACCACTATTCCCACCATTCACTCCACCACTACTCCCACCATTCACTCCACCACTACTCCCACCATTCACTCCACCACTATTCCCACCATTCACTCCACCACTACTCCCACCATTCACTCCACCACTACTCCCACCATTCACTCCACCACTACTCCCATCATTCCCCTCACCACTTCCCATCACTTTATTACCAGTATTCTCACCACCATTTGTCCCAGTGTTCTCTGCACCTTCCACAGTAACATCCATTCCTTCCTCACTTGTGTCTGGCTTCTCTGCACTCACACCTGCTGGACCGGGGGAGGGGTGCAGCACGACACCCGGTTTCCCTTGATTGGTTCTCTGTTGTGTCTCTGGAGTGTCTTGCCCCCCTACTGCAGCAGTTTGTATTTTATTATTCTGGGCCTGCTGCTTGTTGGGGGGCGCCGCCTACCCCGCACCCACAGACTTCGGGGTCCTGGTGTCACATTTGGGTGCTGGAGCACTCTGTCCTCCCGTTGCAGCAGGGCGCCCAGTGTTCCCTGCAGATGATTTTTCCTGCTTTTTTTTTCCATTTTGGACACGCTGCTCCCCTGTCGCAGCCGCGTGCTTCTTCTCTGTTGAGGCGCACTGCGCCCCTGTCACAACAGTGTGCCCTCCTTTCGCCGCACCATGTTTCTCGGACCTGCCCCCCACAGCCCCGGCGTCGGCCGGCTCGGCCGTAGTGAGCAGGGATGGAGTCTGCCCACACCGTCCCCCTTTCGCAACGGCGTGGACACCCACCTCACTCTCCCCGGCCCCGGTGATAACCGGCTTAGCCGCAGAGGGCAGAGAGGGAAACTCCTCGGGGTCCCCTATGTCCGGCGCCGTGAGTACCTCCACAGCCTTATCCCCTGCACTGTTCCCCGCACAGACGGTAGCACCGCCGGACGTCCTCCTCCTCTCCCCACCTTGCCTATGCCCCGGACCCACTGCAGAGCCCGTGCCTTTAGGTTTGGTGGGGTTTACACAGGAGGTGGTAGGTGTAACATCATCCATCAGTACATATCTGTAACTCACCACCTCCCGTGCGGTCTCCTTCGTTTTCTTCTTCCTCTTCTGGGTTTCCTCTGCTGGCTCGTCCTCACCAAAGGAGAAGTGGTCCAGGTTCACTGGAGACTCCAGCTGTCTGATCTCCTGTAGCAGACCGCCCTCCTCCTCTTCCTCCGCTGACACTCCAGCCTGTGCTGTCGGAGTCCTCTGCCGTGCCGGGAGGCCGCTTCCCTGTTGTCGGCTCTGCGACTCACTCTCCCGGCTGGTTCCAGCTTGTAGGACTCCAGTCACAGCCACTTCGTCGTCCTCCTCCTCGTCGCTTAGGACGCCGGCTGGCGGCTCTCCTGAGGTATTTAACCCCTTCATTTCTGAGAACCGCCGCTGGTTCTTAAACCTCTCCAGGAAGGGACCTGCGCTTTTCTCAATCCCCTCGCGGAGGAGCACTAACCGGGCCACCTCATCTCTGAGGGCTCTGAACCTCTGGCAGGTCGCGGGTCTCTCCTTGTTAGAGGCTCGGGTGTTCAGGATCCGAGCCTCCTGCAGCTCCTCCTTCAGCCCGGTCAGTGCTTTGCCGGCGTCCTCGTACTCACGTAGCATGGCGACCACTCGGGAGGAGAAGGTACTCGTGGACACGCTGGAGCTCCTCTCCCCCCAGGATGTTCCTGGGCTCTCCTTCCTGGGGCCTGGGGTGCCCCTGTCTCCCTCTCTGGGCGGACGATGAGCCGTCTCAGGGTTGGAGTAGGTGGGTAAGGTTCTTCTCACCCGTCCTGACCTCCTCAGTCCCTCTTGGGCCGGTTGCTGCTGCTGCTCTCTGTCCCCCGCCGGCACAGACCGGGGAACAGAAGCCTGGGAAGCCATGTCGGCCTCCCAGGAAGCCTGCCTCTCCCTGGGGAGAAGAGAGGCCGACTCTGGGCCTCCTGCTGGAAGTGCTGGAGCTCACAAGACAGGTGCTGCTCCTAGCAGGGTGTGACTGATTGTGGGCACCTGTCCTCCAGTCACCTCCAGAGCGGCGCTCACTATGCTGTGGGCTGGTACAATGCTAACAGGCAATGTCTTGTCATGTGACTGCAGCTCTAGATGTGATTGGAGTATGACAATGTAGTAAAGAGCAGACAGTTTGCAGAGTTATTACATTTTTGGCACTTTTTAGTTACACGGCGTGTGAGGGTCTTCTGCAGATCAGGATGGTAAAGGGGTGACTGCTGCAGATTCCTAGGAGATGGGGAGTAGTCCAGGAGTGACGGCACACAATGATGGGGTACTCACAGCTGGCAGTGGTCTCCTTTGATCCCCTTGGTGGTACAGTGGCATTTCCCGGTCTGCATCTCACAGATACTGGCGTGTCCATTACATTCACAGGCTGGAAGAGAAGAGAGGGGAGGATGAGACTACAAACCCATCAGACTATACGGAGGGGAGGACGAGACTCCGCACAGTAAAGTACTACATACCCATCAGACTATACGGAGGGGAGGACGAGACTCCGCACCGCAGAGTACTACATACCCATCAGACTATACGGAGGGGAGGATGAGACTCCGCACCGCAGAGTACTACATACCCATCAGACTATACGGAGGGGAGGACGAGACTCCGCACCGCAGAGTACTACATACCCATCAGACTATACGGAGGGGAGGATGAGACTCCGCACCACAGAGTACTACATACCCATCAGACTATACGGAGGGGAGGACGAGACTCCGCACCGCAGAGTACTACATACCCATCAGACTATACGGAGGGGAGGATGAGACTCCGCACCGCAGAGTACTACATACCCATCAGACTATACGGAGGGGAGGATGAGACTCCGCACCGCAGAGTACTACATACCCATCAGACTATACGGAGGGGAGGACGAGACTCCGCACCGCAGAGTACTACATACCCATCAGACTATACGGAGGGGAGGATGAGACTCCGCACCGCAGAGTACTACATACCCATCAGACTATACGGAGGGAAGGACGAGACTCCGCACCGCAGAGTACTACATACCCATCAGACTATACGGAGGGGAGGACAAGACTACGCACCGCAGAGTACTACATACCCATCAGAATATATGGAGGGGAGGATGAGACTCCACACTGTAAATTACTATATACAGCAGCCACGGGACAGAGCTCGGAGCACGACCGCAGTCACAAGGCAGAGCCCGGAGCACGACCACAGCCACAAGGCAGAGCTCGGAGTATGACCACAGACACGAGACAGAGTCCAGAGTATGACCAGAGCCACAGGACAGAGCCCGGAGCACGAACCCAGCAACAACGCAGAGTCTGGAGCACGACCACAGCCACAAGGCAGAGCCCAGAGTACGACCACAGCCACAACGCAGAGCCCGGAGCACGACCCCAGTCACAAGGCAGAGTCTGGAGCATGACCACAGCCACAAGGCAGAGCCCGGAGTACGACCACAGCCACAACGCAGAGCCCGGAGCACGACCCCAGTCACAAGGCAGAGTCTGGAGCACGACCACAGCCACAAGGCAGAGATCGGCGAATAAGTAAGGCCAAATGTGTTATCCTGTGATAACACGTCTCCTGATGTACACATGACAAATGCCTGTCAATCACCGGGATTGGGATGGAGAACAACACACTTGTCTGCAGTGGAGCGCCGGGCTCTGACCAGTGTTAGTCCACTGACAGGTTCTCTTTAAATTCCTCTAGTCCTGATCTGATATTTTTCACAGCTGATGTTTGGTACAGTTGTATTCAGTCCAGACAATCCTCTTTCTGGATCCCGGACTGATACATTGTGACAAACCATCAGAACAAGGAGCCGTGCGAATCTGTTCTGTGTGTTATATGAAGGGTTAACTCTTCTTTTCTCCTTTTCCTTGTTAATTTTCAGGTGGCAAATCATGATTACATCACGATGGGAGCGGTACAGGCGTGGAGTGTGCGGTGCAGGCACAGAATGTACAGTGCAGGTGTGGAGTGTGCGGTGCAGGCGTGGAGTGTGCGGTGCAGGCGCGGAGGGTGCTGTGCAGGCGCGGGGTGTTTGTGGTGCAGGCGCTGAGTGTGCGGGGCAGGCAGGGGTCATGGAGCAGGCAGTGGGTCACGGTGCAGGCAGGGGGGTCACGGTGCAGGCAGTCGATCACGGTGCAGGGGGAGGGGTCACGGTGCAGCCAGTCGGTCACGGTGCAGGCAGTCAGTCACGGTGCAGGGGGGGGTCACGGTGCGGGCGGGGGGGTCACGGTGCAGGCAGTCGGTCACGGTGCAGGCGGAGGGTCACGGTGAAGGCAGGGGTCACGGTGCAGACGGGGGGTCATGGTGCAGGCAGTCGATCACTGTGCAGGCAGTCGGTCATGGTGCAGGCAATCGGTCACGGTGCAGGCGGGGGGGTGACGGTGCAGGCAGTCGGTCACGGTGCAGGGTCACGGTGCAGGGGGAGGGTCACGGTGCAGGCAGGGGGTCACGGTGCAGGCAGTCGGTCACAGTGCAGGAGGAGGGTCAGGGGGCAGACAGTCGGTCACGGTGCAGGCAAGTGGGTCACGGTGCAGGCGGAGGGTCACGGTGCAGGCGGAGGGTCACGGTGCAGGCGGAGGGTCACGGTGCAGGAGGAGGGTCATGTGGCGGCTCCTGCCACGCACACTGAGTCCAGGCCACCGGCACATTGTAACAAAACTCGCTCGGCGGAGAAGTACATTTCTCGGCTTTCTTTGTGTACAGGCCCCAAGGGCCATAAATCCCGGGGTGAAGGGTTTAGCACAGGTCAAGCTGCGCGGCCCCAGATTAATTCACTCCGGCGGCATTTTGTAAACCGGTGATTTGCAGGACGCAGAGGAAATGGCTTTTTCTCAGGAAATCAGGAAATGCCGAGCAATCAGTTTGAGCCTTCAGATTGTGGTTAATGACTGGAGGCCGAAACTGATGGATGTTTTCTATACAGCGAAGGAGCGCACCTGCCCGCAGCACCGGAACACGGGGGCGGCCGCCGCTCTGATTATACGCCGCCGGTACAACAAGGCCGCGTCTGCCGTGTGGAATATTTATAGGGCGACTAACGCCCAGATATAGATACAAGGAGCACAGAAAGCATTTACACCCCTCAGATCTGCCTGGAGGAGACAGCTCCTACCATGAGGCATGGTGGAGGCTGTGCCGGGGTCTTCATCATTCCTTCCTCTATAGGTGTCCACAGCCCATACTGAGATGGTAGCAAAATACTGGGGAAAACCTGCTGCCGTCTGCACGGGCGGTGCCGGACACGGAGAAAAGCCCAAACTACACCCTGTGCCGGCGCTGTAAGGGACACCCCAAATAGTCAGGTAATTCTCCATCTATAGGATGCGGGGTCACGTGCTGACTGCTGGGATCGTCGGGGGTGGGTGCTCGGCCTCTGCTCCGTGCAATGTCTATGGCACTGCCGGAAACAGACGAGCGCTGCAGACAATCAGTGGAGCACAGGCAGCGAGTGCTCACCTCCACGTCAATCCTGACCCCAAACTCGGGGCTCTGGATCCCCAACAATTAACTCCATATCCACATTTCCTACGGATGGAGGATATATTAAGTATTTGGTAATTATAACCTTTTCCTGGTCAGAATGCAATTGCAGAGGGCGTGAGGACTTGTTCAGAAGGCGTGAGCACTTGTGTAGAGGGGGTGAGCACTAGTGTAGAGGGCGTGAGGACTTCTGCAAAGGGCGTGAGGACTTCTGCAGAGGGGGTGAGGACTTGTGAAGAGCGGGTGAGGACTTGTGTAGAGGGCGTGAGGACTTCTGCAGTGGGGGTGAGGACTTGTGAAGAGGGGGTGAGGACTTGTGCAGAGGGCGTGAGGACTTGTGCAGAAGGTGTGAGCACTTGTGTAGAGGGGGTGAGCACTTGTGTAGAGGGCGTGAGGACTTGTGCAGAGGGCGTGAGGACTTGTGCAGAAGGTGTGAGCACTTGTGTAGAGGGGGTGAGCACTTGTGTAGAGGGCGTGAGGACTTCTGCAGAGGGGGTGAGGACTTGTGAAGAGCGGGTGAGGACTTGTGCAGAGGGCGTGAGGACTTGTGCAGAGGGGGGTGAGGACTTGTGCAGAGGGCGTGAGGACTTGTGCAGAGGGCGTGAGGACTTATCCTGATAAATGATGAATGTGGACGTGTGGAATCTAACCCTTTATGTTGCATCACCCAGCTTTCCCAGGGACGGACACATGACCCTGTATGTGACGTCACCCAGCTTTCCCAGGGACGGACACATGACCCTGTATGTGGCGTCACCCAGCTTTCCCAGGGACGGACACATGACCCTGTATGTGGCGTCACCCAGCTTTCCCGGGGACGGACACATGACCCTGTATGTGGCGTCACCCAGCTTTCCCAGTGAAGGACACATGACCCTGTATTTGGCGTCACCCAGCTTTCCCAGTGACGGACATATGACCCTGTATTTGGCATCACCCAGCTTTCCCGGGGACGGACACATGACCCTGTATTTGGCGTCACCCAGCTTTCCCGGGGACAGACACATGACCCTGTATGTGGCGTCACCCAGCTTTCCCGGGGACGGACACATGACCCTGTATGTGGCGTCACCCAGCTTTCCAAGGGACGGACACATGACCCTGTATTTGGCGCCACCCAGCTTTCCCAGGGACAGACACATGAGCAGAGCAGTCGCATTAGCTAGCAGCACAGCGGCCTTGGCTGAGCGCCAGCACAGATGACAGGATGGTGGCAGCTGTAGCAGCGCAGCCTTCGCCATTGATCTGCGACATTGATTTTTAGAGTCTCTATTAAAATATCTCTGAGTGTTAAAACTAACAGTCTGGTAATGGCGGCGTGTGGGGGACGGGAAGCCGTCAGGAGGGAGTCACAGGCAGCGAGGACTCGGGGGTCCCGGTATATTACACCCCCGTAATGTCTGCGCTGCTCTAACGGCCGATATATCATCTGTACGTGTCCCCCCTGGTGTGTACAGGGCTGCGGTATACGCCAGCGCTATAGACAAATATATCATTACCAGGGATCATTCACATCTTATGTTAGTAGGAAAAAAACAGAGAGAGACGCCATTAGATAAGGTGCACCTCCAGCACTACCAGAACCAATGAGAAGCACCTCGAGCACTACCAGAACCGAGGAGAGGAACCTCCAGCACTACCAGAACCAAGGAGAGGAACCTCCAGCACTACCAGAACCAATGAGAAGCACCTCGAGCACTACCAGAACCGAGGAGAGGAACCTCCAGCACTACCAGAACCAATGAGAAGCACCTCGAGCACTACCAGAACCGAGGAGAAGAACCTCCAGCACTAACAGAACCAAGGAGAAGCACCTCCAGCACTACCAGAACCAAGGAGAAGCACCTCCAGCACTACCAGAACCGAGGAGAGGAACCACCTCCAGCACTACCAGAATCAAGGAGAAGCACCTCCAGCACTACCAGAGCCAAGGAGAACCACCTCCAGCACTACCAGAACCAAGGAGAACCACCTCCAGCACTACCAGAACCAAGGAGAACCACCTCCAGCACTACCAGAACCAAGGAGAACCACCTCCAGCACTACCAGAACCAAGGAGAAGCACCTCCAGCACTACCAGAACCGAGGAGAGGAACCACCTCCAGCACTACCAGAACCAAGGAGAAGCACCTCCAGCACTACCAGAGCCAAGGAGAAGCACCTCCAGCACTACCAGAACCGAGGAGAGGAACCACCTCCAGCACTACCAGAACCAAGGAGAACCACCTCCAGCACTACCAGAACCAAGGAGAACCACCTCCAGCACTACCAGAACCAAGGAGAAGCACCTCCAGCACTACCAGAACCAAGGAGAAGCACCTCCAGCACTACCAGAACCAAGGAGAAGCACCTCCAGCACTACCAGAACCGAGGAGAGGAACCTCCAGCACTACCAGAACCAATGAGAAGCACCTCGAGCACTACCAGAACCGAGGAGAGGAACCTCCAGCACTACCAGAACCAATGAGAAGCACCTCGAGCACTACCAGAACCGAGGAGAGGAACCTCCAGCACTACCAGAACCAAGGAGAAGCACCTCCAGCACTACCAGAACCGAGGAGAGGAACCTCCAGCACTACCAGAACCAAGGAGAAGCACCTCCAGCACTACCAGAACCAAAGAGAAGCACCTTCAGCACTACCAGAACCAAGGAGAAGCACCTCCAGCACTACCAGAACCGAGGAGAGGAACCTCCAGCACTACCAGAACCAAGGAGAACCACATCCAGCACTACTAGAGCCAAGGAGAAGAACCTCCAGCACTACCAGAACCGAGGAGAGGAACCTCCAGCACTACCAGAACCAAGGAGAAGCACCTCCAGCACTACCAGAACCGAGGAGAGGAACCTCCAGCACTACCAGAACTGAGGAGAAGCACCTCCAGCACTACCAGAACCAAGGAGAAGCACCTCCAGCACTACCAGAACCAAGGAGAAGCACCTCCAGTACTACCAGAACCAAGGAGAAGAACCTCCAGCACTACCAGAACCAAGGAGAATCACCTCCAACACTACCAGAACCAAGGAGAAGCACCTCCAGCACTACCAGAACCAAGGAGAGAAACCTCCAGCACTATCAGAACCAAGGAGAAGCACCTCCAGCACTACGAGAACCAAGGACAAGCACCTCCAGCACTACCAGAACCAAGGAGAAGAACCTCCAGTACTACCAGAAACAAGGAGAAGCATCTCCAGCACTACCAGAACCAAGGAGAAGCACCTCCAACACTACCAGAACCAAGGAGAAGAACCTCCAACATTACCAGAACCAAGGAGAAGCACCTCCAGCACTACCAGAACCAAGGAGAAGAAACTCCAGCACTATCAGAACCAAGGAGAAGCACCTCCAGCACAACCAGAACCAAGGACAAGCACCTCCAGCACTACCAGAACCAAGGAGAAGAACCTCCAGCACTACCAGAACCAAGGAGAACCACCTCCAGCACTACCAGAGCCAAGGAGAAGCACCTCCAACACTACAAGAACCAAGGAGAAGAACCTCCAGCACTACCAGAACCAAGGAGAAGCACCTCCAGCACTACCAGAACCAAGGAGAAGCATTACTAGCACTACCAGAACCAAGGAGAAGCACCTCCAGCACTACCAGAACCAAAGAGAAGCACCTCCAGCACTACCAGAACCAAGGAGAACCACCTCCAGCACTACCAGAGCCAAGGAGAAGCACCTCCAACACTACAAGAACCAAGGAGAAGAACCTCCAGCACTACCAGAACCAAGGAGAAGCACCTCCAGCACTACCAGAACCAAGGAGAAGAACCTCCAGCACTACCAGAACCAAGGAGAAGAACCTCCAGTACTACCAGAACCAAGGAGAAGAACCTTCAGCACTACCAGAACCAAGGAGAATCACCTCCAACACTACCAGAACCAAGGAGAAGCACCTCCAGCACTACCAGAACCAAGGAGAAGAACCTCCAGCACTATCAGAACCAAGGAGAAGCACCTCCAGCACTACGAGAACCAAGGACAAGCACCTCCAGCACTACCAGAAACAAGGAGAAGCATCTCCAGCACTACCAGAACCAAGGAGAAGCACCTCCAACACTACCAGAACCAAGGAGAAGAACCTCCAACATTACCAGAACCAAGGAGAAGCACCTCCAGCACTACCAGAACCAAGGAGAAGAAACTTCAGCACTATCAGAACCAAGGAGAAGCACCTCCAGCACAACCAGAACCAAGGACAAGCACCTCCAGCACTACCAGAACCAAGGAGAAGAACCTCCAGCACTACCAGAACCAAGGAGAAGCACCTCCAGCACTACCAGAACCGAGGAGAGGAACCTCCAGCACTACCAGAACCAAGGAGAAGCACCTCCAGCACTACCAGAACCGAGGAGAGGAACCTCCAGCACTACCAGAACCAAGGTGAACCACCTCCAGCACTACTAGAGCCAAGGAGAAGAACCTCCAGCACTACCAGAACCGAGGAGAGGAACCTCCAGCACTACCAGAACTGAGGAGAAGCACCTCCAGCACTACCAGAACCAAGGAGAAGCACCTCCAGCACTACCAGAACCAAGGAGAAGCACCTCCAGCACTACCAGAACCGAGGAGAAGCACCTCCAGCACTACCAGAACCAAGGAGAACCACCTCCAGCACTACCAGAACCAAGGAGAAGCATTACTAGCACTACCAGAACCAAGGAGAACCATCTCCAGCACTACCAGAGCAAAGGAGAAGCACCTCCAGCACTACCAGAGCCAAGGAGAAGCACCTCCAGCACTACCAGAGCCAAGGAGAATCATTACTAGCACTACCAGAACCAAGGAGAAGAACCTCCAGCACTACCAGAACCAAGGAGAAGCACCTCCAGCACTACCAGAACCAAGGAGAAGCACCTCCAGCACTACCAAAACCAAAGAGAAGCACCTCCAGCACTACCAGAACCAAGGAGAACCACCTCCAGCACTACCAGAGCCAAGGAAAAGCACCTCCAGCACTACAAGAACCAAGGAGAAGAACCTCCAGCACTACCAGAACCAAGGAGAAGCACCTCCAGCACTACCAGAACCAAGGAGAAGAACCTCCAGCGCTACCAGAACCAAGGAGAAGAACCTCCAGCACTACCAGAACCAAGGAGAAGAACCTCCAGCACTACCAGAAACAAGGAGAAGCACCTCCAGCACTACCAGAACCAAGGAGAAGCACCTGCAGCACTACCAGAACCAAGGAGAAGAACCTCCAGCACTATCAGAACCAAGGAGAAGCACCTCCAGCACTACGAGAACCAAGGACAAGCACCTCCAGCACTACCAGAACCAAGGAGAAGCATTACTAGCACTACCAGAACCAAGGAGAAGAACCTCCAGCACTACCAGAGCCAAGGAGAAGCACCTCCAGCACTACCAGAACCAAGGAGAAGCACCTCCAATACTACCAGAACCAAGGAGAAGAACCTCCAACACTACCAGAACCAAGGAGAAGCACCTCCAGCACTACCAGAACCAAGGAGAAGAAACTCCAGCACTATCAGAACCAAGGAGAAGCACCTCCAGCACTACCAGAACCAAGGACAAGCACCTCCAGCACTACCAGAACCAAGGAGAAGAACCTCCAGCACTACCAGAACCAAGGAGAAGAACCTCCAGCACTACCAGAACCAAGGAGAAGAACCTCCAGCACTACCAGAAACAAGGAGAAGAACCTCCAGCACTACCAGAACCAAGGAGAAGCACCTCCAGCACTACTAGAGCCAAGGAGAAGCACCTCCAGCACTACCAGAGCCAAGGAGAAGAACCTCCAGCACTACCAGAACCGAGGAGAAGCACCTCCAGCACTACCAGAACCAAGGAGAAGCACCTCCAGCACTACTAGAGCCAAGGAGAAGAACCTCCAGCACTACCAGAACTGAGGAGAAGCACCTCCAGCACTACCAGAACCAAGGAGAAGCACCTCCAGCACTACTAGAGCCAAGGAGAAGTAACTCCAGCACTACCAGAACTGAGGAGAAAAACCTCCAGCACTACCAGAGCCAAGGAGAACCACCTCCAACACTACCAGAACCAAGGAGAAGAACCTCCAACACTACCAGAACCAAGGAGAAGCACCTCCAGCACTACCAGAACCAAGGAGAAGAAACTCCAGCACTATCAGAACCAAGGAGAAGCACCTCCAGCACTACCAGAACCAAGGACAAGCACCTCCAGCACTACCAGAACCAAGGAGAAGAACCTCCAGCACTACCAGAACCAAGGAGAAGAACCTCCAGCACTACCAGAAACAAGGAGAAGAACCTCCAGCACTACCAGAACCAAGGAGAAGCACCTCCAGCACTACTAGAGCCAAGGAGAAGCACCTCCAGCACTACCAGAGCCAAGGAGAAGAACCTCCAGCACTACCAGAACCGAGGAGAAGCACCTCCAGCACTACCAGAACCGAGGAGAAGCACCTCCAGCACTACCAGAACCAAGGAGAAGCACCTCCAGCACTACTAGAGCCAAGGAGAAGAACCTCCAGCACTACCAGAACTGAGGAGAAGCACCTCCAGCACTACCAGAACCAAGGAGAAGCACCTCCAGCACTACCAGAACCGAGGAGAGGAACCTCCAGCACTACCAGAACCAAGGAGAGGAACCTCCAGCACTACCAGAACCAAGGAGAGGAACCTCCAGCACTACCAGAACCGAGGAGAAGCACCTCCAGCACTACCAGAACCGAGGAGAAGCACCTCCAGCACTACCAGAACCAAGGAGAAGCACCTCCAGCACTACTAGAGCCAAGGAGAAGAACCTCCAGCACTACCAGAACTGAGGAGAAGCACCTCCAGCACTACCAGAACCAAGGAGAAGCACCTCCAGCACTACTAGAGCCAAGGAGAAGTAACTCCAGCACTACCAGAACCAAGGAGAAGCACCTCCAGCACTACTAGAGCCAAGGAGAAGCACCTCCAGCACTACCAGAACCAAGGAGAAGAACCTCCAGCACTACCAGAACCAAGGAGAAGCACCTCCAGCACTACCAGAACCAAGGAGAAGCACCTCCAGCACTACCAGAACTGAGGAGAAAAACCTCCAGCACTACCAGAGCCAAGGAGAACCACCTCCAGCACTACCAGAACCACAGGAGAAGCACCTCCAGCACTACCAGAACCGAGGAGAAGAACCTCCAGCACTACCAGAACCAAGGAGAAGCACCTCCAGCACTACCAGAACCAAGGAGAAGAACCTCCAGCACTACCAGAACCAAGGAGAAGCACCTCCAGCACTACCAGAACCAAGGAGAAGAACCTCCAGCACTACCAGAACCAAGGAGAAGAACCTCCAGCACTACCAGAACCAAGGAGAAGCACCTCCAGCACTACCAGAACCAAGGAGAAGAACCTCCAGCACTACCAGAACCAAGGAGAAGAACCTCCAGCACTACCAGAACCAAGGAGAAGAACCTCCAGCACTACCAGAACCAAGGAGAAGCACCTCCAGCACTACCAGAACCAAGGAGAAGAACCTCCAGCACTACCAGAACCAAGGAGAAGAACCTCCAGCACTACCAGAACCAAGGAGAAGCACCTCCAGCACTATCAGAACCAAGGAGAAGAACCTCCAGCACTACCAGAACCAAGGAGAAGCACCTCCAGCACTACCAGAACCAAGGAGAAGAACCTCCAGCACTACCAGAACCAAGGAGAAGAACCTCCAGCACAACCAGAACCAAGGAGAAGAACCTCCAGCACTACCAGAACTGAGGAGAAGAACCTCCAGCACTACCAGAACCACCGGAATGCTACTTGTATGGGGCACAGCGATTCTTTTTGATATAATTTCCTCCCTGCGCTTTTAGCTGAGATATTATTTTGATCTGCTCCTATGTGTCAGTCTTCACTGCGATATCTGCGTTCTATTCCTGACTCCTGGGCCGTTCACATGACACGCCTGCTGCCATCGCTCCTTATCCAGCAGCCACTTATTATCTTCCTTATTAGAACTGAACGGATCGTTAACGACATCATGGCTGCCATAAACGGCGGCGCGGGCACTGATGGGGCAGATAAGATTTACATCCCATGATTACAGCGGAAAGTCTGCGGCACATAGACTGGAGTAATAAGACGAGACACGGAGAGAGGGAAGAAGTGTGCGCGGCGCCCATTCATCACTGCCAGAGACCCCGCAGCACAGCGCACGCCGCAGCACAGCGCCGGTACCAACGGAGGCAATTATAAGATTATCATTAATCCTCGGCATGAAATCAAATAACTATGAGCGAGATAAAGCATCGCGCCATAAATCACCGCGCCAAACCTCAACGCTCCGAGAATGGGCAGGACGGACTCATCAATTACAAGACCCCAAATTCTGCTGGGCCCCGCACTGCTGACAACACGCACACGTCCTCCGCCAGAACCAGAATCCCTGGCATCAAAGCTCAGATTGCATCATCCTAATATTCTCATTATTTGGAAGATGTCCGATCAGAGAGGAATATAGGAGAATGATGAATATAATAGTCAGCATGATGATGGAGCGAGAGGCAAAGAAAGCAAGGGGCTGACAATGACCACGAAAAGAGACAGCAGTCACCCCAAAAATGAAAGAGAGATAAGGTTCTGTCTGCAGCCACCACTAGGGGGAGCTCCCTGTATACAGAGATACATGAAAAGATTCTGTCTGCAGCCACCACTAGGGGGAGCTCCCTGTATACAGAGATACATGATAAGATCCTGTCTGCAGTCACCACTAGGGGGAGCTCCCTGTATACAGAGATACATGAAAAGATTCTGTCTGCAGCCACCACTAGGGGGAGCTCCCTGTATACAGAGATACATGAAAAGATTCTGTCTGCAGCCACCACTAGGGGGAGCTCCCTGTATACAGAGATACATGATAAGATCCTGTCTGCAGCCACCACTAGGGGGAGCTCCCTGTATACAGAGATACATGATAAGATCCTGTCTGCAGTCACCACTAGGGGGAGCTCCCTGTATACAGAAATACATGATAAGATCCTGTCTGCAGTCACCACTAGGGGGAGCTCCCTGTATACAGAGATACATGATAAGATCCTGTCTGCAGTCACCACTAGGGGGAGCTTCCTGTATACAGAGATACATGATAAGATCCTGTCTGCAGTCACCACTAGGGGGAGCTTCCTGTATACAGAGATACATGATAAGATCCTGTCTGCAGCCACCACTAGGGGGAGCCCCCTGTATACAGAGATACATGATAAGATCCTGCCTGCAGCCACCACTAGGGGGAGCTCCCTGTATACAGAGATACATGATAAGATCCTGTCTGCAGTCACCACTAAGGGGAGCTCCCTGTATACAGAGATACATGATAAGATCCTGTCTGCAGTCACCACTAGGGGGAGCTTCCTGTATACAGAGATACATGATAAGATCCTGCCTGCAGCCACCACTAGGGGGAGCCCCCTGTATACAGAGATACATGATAAGATCCTGCCTGCAGCCACCACTAGGGGGAGCTCCCTGTATACAGAGATACATGATAAGATCCTGCCTGCAGCCACCACTAGGGGGAGCTCCCTGTATACAGAGATACATGATAAGATCCTGCCTGCAGCCACCACTAGAGGGAGCTTCCTGTATACAGAGATACAAGATAAGATCCTGTCTGCAGCCACCACTAGGAGGAGCTCCCTGTATACAGAGATACATGATACGATCCTGTCTGCATCCACCACTAGGGGGAGCTCCCTGTATACAGAGATACATGATACGATCCTGTCTGCAGTCACCACAAGGGGGAGCTCCCTGTATACAGAGATACATGATAAGATCCTGCCTGCAGTCACCACTAGGGGGAGCTCCCTGTATACAGAGATACATGATAAGATCCTGTCTGCACTCACCACTAGGGGGAGCTCCCTGTATACAGAGATACATGATAAGATCCTGTCTGCAGCCACCACTAGGGGGAGCTTCCTGTATACAGAGATACATGATACGATCCTGTCTGCAGCCACCACTAGGGGGAGCTCCCTGTATACAGAGATACATGATAAGATCCTGGTCTGCATCCACCACTAGGGGGAGCTCCCTGTATACAGAGATACATGATAAGATCCTGTCTGCAGTCACCACTAGGGGGAGCTCCCTGTATACAGAGATACATGATAAGATCCTGTCTGCAGCCACCACTAGGGGGAGCTCCCTGTATACAGAGATACATGATAAGATCCTGTCTGCAGTCACCACTAGGGGGAGCTCCCTGTATACAGAGATACATGATAAGATCCTGTCTGCAGCCACCACTAGGGGGAGCTCCCTGTATACAGAGATACATGATAAGATCCTGTCTGCAGCCACCACTAGGGGGAGCTCCCTGTATACAGAGATATATGATAAGATCCTGTCTGCAGCCACCACTAGAGGGAGCTTCCTGTATACAGAGATACATGATAAGATCCTGTCTGCAGCCACCACTAGGGGGAGCTCCCTGTATACAGAGATACATGATAAGATCCTGGTCTGCATCCACCACTAGGGGGAGCTCCCTGTATACAGAGATACATGATACGATCCTGTCTGCATCCACCACTAGGGGGAGCTCCCTGTATACAGAGATACATGATAAGATTCTGTCTGCAGCCACCACTAGGGGGAGCTCCCTGTATACAGAGATACATGATAAGATTCTGTCTGCAGCCACCACTAGGGGGAGCTCCCTGTATACAGAGATACATGATAAGATCCTGTCTGCAGTCACCACTAGGGGGAGCTCCCTGTATACAGAGATACATGATAAGATCCTGTCTGCAGTAAACACCAGGGGGAGCTCCCTGTATGCAGAGATACATGATAAGATCCTGTCTGCAGCCACCACTAGGGGGAGCTCCCTGTATACAGAGAGACATGATAAGATCCTGTCTGCAGCCTCCACTAGGGGGAGCTCTCTGTATATAGAGATACACGATAAGATCCTGTCTGCAGACACCACTATGGGGAGCTCCCTGTATGCAGAGATACACGATAAGATCCTGTCTGCAGACACCACTAGGGGGAGCTCCCTGTATGCAGAGATACATGATAAGATCCTGTCTGCAGTCACCACTAGGGGGAGCTCCCTGTATACAGAGAGACATGATAAGATCCTGTCTGCAGCCACCACTAGGGGGAGCCCCCTGTATACAGAGATACATGATAAGATCCTGACTGCAGCCACCACTAGGGGGAGCTCCCTGTATACAGAGATACATGATAAGATCCTGCCTGCAGCCACCACTAGGGGGAGCTCCCTGTATACAGAGATACATGATAAGATCCTGTCTGCAGCCACCACTAGAGGGAGCTTCCTGTATACAGAGATACAAGATAAGATCCCGTCTGCAGCCACCACTAGGGGGAGCTCCATGTATACAGAGATACAAGATAAGATCCCGTCTGCAGCCACCACTAGGGGGAGCTCCCTGTATACAGAGATACATGATACAATCCTGTCTGCATCCACCACTAGGGGGAGCTCCCTGTATACAGAGATACATGATACGATCCGGTCTGCAGTCACCACAAGGGGGAGCTCCCTGTATACAGAGATACATGATAAGATCCTGTCTGCAGCCACCACTACGGGGAGCTCCCTGTATACAGAGATACATGATAAGATCCTGTCTGCAGTCACCACTAGGGGGAGCTCCCTGTATACAGAGATACATGATAAGATCCTGTCTGCAGCCACCACTACGGGGAGCTCCCTGTATACAGAGATACATGATAAGATCCTGTCTGCAGTCACCACTAGGGGGAGCTCCCTGTATACAGAGATACATGATAAGATCCTGTCTGCAGCCACCACTAGGGGGAGCCCTCTGTATACAGAGATACATGATAAGATCCTGTCTGCAGCCACCACTAGGGGGAGCTCCCTGTATACAGAGATACATGATAAGATCCTGTCTGCAGCCACCACTAGGGGGAGCCCTCTGTATACAGAGATACATGATAATATCCTGTCTGCAGCCACCACTAGGGGGAGCTCCCTGTATACAGAGATACATGATAAGATCCTGGTCTGCATCCACCACTAGGGGGAGCTCCCTGTATACAGAGATACATGATACGATCCTGTCTGCATCCACCACTAGGGGGAGCTCCCTGTATACAGAGATACATGATAAGATTCTGTCTGCAGCCACCACTAGGGGGAGCTCCCTGTATACAGAGATACAAGATAAGATTCTGTCTGCAGCCACCACTAGGGGGAGCTCCCTGTATACAGAGATACATGATAAGATCCAGTCTGCAGTCACCACTAGGGGGAGCTCCCTGTATACAGAGATACATGATAAGATCCTGTCTGCAGTCACCACCAGGGGGAGCTCCCTGTATGCAGAGATACATGATAAGATCCTGTCTGCAGTCACCACCAGGGGGAGCTCCCTGTATGCAGAGATACATGATAAGATCCAGTCTGCAGTCACCACTAGGGGGAGCTCCCTGTATACAGAGATACATGATAAGATCCTGTCTGCAGTCACCACCAGGGGGAGCTTCCTGTATACAGAGATACATGATAAGATCCTGTCTGCAGCCACCACTAGGGGGAGCCCCCTGTATACAGAGATACATGATAAGATCCTGCCTGCAGCCACCACTAGGGGGAGCTCCCTGTATACAGAGATACATGATAAGATCCTGTCTGCAGCCACCACTAGAGGGAGCTTCCTGTATACAGAGATACATGATAAGATCCTGTCTGCAGCCACCACTAGGGGGAGCTCCCTGTATACAGAGATACATGATACGATCCTGTCTGCATCCACCACTAGGGGGAGCTCCCTGTATACAGAGATACATGATACGATCCTGTCTGCAGTCACCACAAGGGGGAGCTCCCTGTATACAGAGATACATGATAAGATCCTGCCTGCAGTCACCACTAGGGGGAGCTCCCTGTATACAGAGATACATGATAAGATCCTGTCTGCAGTCACCACTAGGGGGAGCTCCCTGTATACAGAGATACATGATAAGATCCTGTCTGCAGCCACCACTAGGGGGAGCTCCCTGTATACAGAGATACATGATAAGATCCTGTCTGCAGCCACCACTAGGGGGAGCTCCCTGTATACAGAGATATATGATAAGATCCTGTCTGCAGCCACCACTAGAGGGAGCTTCCTGTATACAGAGATACATGATAAGATCCTGTCTGCAGCCACCACTAGGGGGAGCTCCCTGTATACAGAGATACATGATAAGATCCTGGTCTGCATCCACCACTAGGGGGAGCTCCCTGTATACAGAGATACATGATACGATCCTGTCTGCATCCACCACTAGGGGGAGCTCCCTGTATACAGAGATACATGATAAGATTCTGTCTGCAGCCACCACTAGGGGGAGCTCCCTGTATACAGAGATACATGATAAGATTCTGTCTGCAGCCACCACTAGGGGGAGCTCCCTGTATACAGAGATACATGATAAGATCCTGTCTGCAGTCACCACTAGGGGGAGCTCCCTGTATACAGAGATACATGATAAGATTCTGTCTGCAGCCACCACTAGGGGGAGCTCCCTGTATACAGAGATACATGATAAGATCCTGTCTGCAGTAAACACCAGGGGGAGCTCCCTGTATGCAGAGATACATGATAAGATCCTGTCTGCAGCCACCACTAGGGGGAGCTCCCTGTATACAGAGAGACATGATAAGATCCTGTCTGCAGCCTCCACTAGGGGGAGCTCTCTGTATATAGAGATACACGATAAGATCCTGTCTGCAGACACCACTATGGGGAGCTCCCTGTATGCAGAGATACATGATAAGATCCTGTCTGCAGACACCACTAGGGGGAGCTCCCTGTATGCAGAGATACATGATAAGATCCTGTCTGCAGTCACCACTAGGGGGAGCTCCCTGTATACAGAGAGACATGATAAGATCCTGTCTGCAGCCACCACTAGGGGGAGCCCCCTGTATGCAGAGATACATGATAAGATCCTGTCTGCAGCCACCACTAGGGGGAGCTCCCTGTATACAGAGATACATGATAAGATCCTGTCTGCAGTCACGACTAGGGGGAGCTCCCTGTATACAGAGAGACATGATAAGATCCTGTCTGCAGCCACCACTAGGGGGAGCTCCCTGTATACAGAGATACATGATACGATCCTGTCTGCAGTCACCACAAGGGGGAGCTCCCTGTATACAGAGATACATGATAAGATCCTGTCTCCAGTCACCACTAGGGGGAGCTCCCTGTATACAGAGATACATGATAAGATCCTGACTGCAGCCACCACTACGGGGAGCTCCCTGTATACAGAGATACATGATAAGATCCTGTCTGCAGTCACCACTAGGGGGAGCTCCCTGTATACAGAGATACATGATAAGATCCTGTCTGCAGCCACCACTAGGGGGAGCTCCCTGTATACAGAGATACATGATAAGATTCTGTCTGCAGCCACCACTAGGGGGAGCTCCCTGTATACAGAGATACATGATAAGATCCTGTCTGCAGTCACCACTAGGGGGAGCTCCCTGTATACAGAGATACATGATAAGATCCTGTCTGCAGTCACCACTAGGGGGAGCTCCCTGTATACAGAGATACATGATAAGATTCTGTCTGCAGCCACCACTAGGGGGAGCTCCCTGTATACAGAGATACATGATAAGATTCTGTCTGCAGCCACCACTAGGGGGAGCTCCCTGTATACAGAGATACATGATAAGATCCTGTCTGCAGTCACCACTAGGGGGAGCTCCCTGTATACAGAGATACATGATAAGATTCTGTCTGCAGCCACCACTAGGGGGAGCTCCCTGTATACAGAGATACATGATAAGATCCTGTCTGCAGTAAACACCAGGGGGAGCTCCCTGTATGCAGAGATACATGATAAGATCCTGTCTGCAGCCACCACTAGGGGGAGCTCCCTGTATACAGAGAGACATGATAAGATCCTGTCTGCAGCCTCCACTAGGGGGAGCTCTCTGTATATAGAGATACACGATAAGATCCTGTCTGCAGACACCACTATGGGGAGCTCCCTGTATGCAGAGATACATGATAAGATCCTGTCTGCAGACACCACTAGGGGGAGCTCCCTGTATGCAGAGATACATGATAAGATCCTGTCTGCAGTCACCACTAGGGGGAGCTCCCTGTATACAGAGATACATGATAAGATCCTGTCTGCAGACACCACTAGGGGGAGCTCCCTGTATGCAGAGATACATGATAAGATCCTGTCTGCAGTCACCACTAGGGGGAGCTCCCTGTATACAGAGAGACATGATAAGATCCTGTCTGCAGCCACCACTAGGGGGAGCCCCCTGTATGCAGAGATACATGATAAGATCCTGTCTGCAGCCACCACTAGGGGGAGCTCCCTGTATACAGAGATACATGATAAGATCCTGTCTGCAGTCACGACTAGGGGGAGCTCCCTGTATACAGAGAGACATGATAAGATCCTGTCTGCAGCCACCACTAGGGGGAGCTCCCTGTATACAGAGATACATGATACGATCCTGTCTGCAGTCACCACAAGGGGGAGCTCCCTGTATACAGAGATACATGATAAGATCCTGTCTCCAGTCACCACTAGGGGGAGCTCCCTGTATACAGAGATACATGATAAGATCCTGACTGCAGCCACCACTACGGGGAGCTCCCTGTATACAGAGATACATGATAAGATCCTGTCTGCAGTCACCACTAGGGGGAGCTCCCTGTATACAGAGATACATGATAAGATCCTGTCTGCAGCCACCACTACGGGGAGCTCCCTGTATACAGAGATACATGATAAGATCCTGTCTGCAGCCACCACTAGGGGGAGCTCCCTGTATACAGAGATATATGATAAGATCCTGTCTGCAGCCACCACTAGAGGGAGCTTCCTGTATACAGAGATACATGATAATATCCTGTCTGCAGCCACCACTAGGGGGAGCTCCCTGTATACAGAGATACATGATAAGATCCTGGTCTGCATCCACCACTAGGGGGAGCTCCCTGTATACAGAGATACATGATACGATCCTGTCTGCATCCACCACTAGGGGGAGCTCCCTGTATACAGAGATACATGATAAGATTCTGTCTGCAGCCACCACTAGGGGGAGCTCCCTGTATACAGAGATACAAGATAAGATTCTGTCTGCAGCCACCACTAGGGGGAGCTCCCTGTATACAGAGATACATGATAAGATCCAGTCTGCAGTCACCACTAGGGGGAGCTCCCTGTATACAGAGATACATGATAAGATCCTGTCTGCAGTCACCACCAGGGGGAGCTCCCTGTATGCAGAGATACATGATAAGATCCTGTCTGCAGTCACCACCAGGGGGAGCTCCCTGTATGCAGAGATACATGATAAGATCCTGTCTGCAGCCACCACTAGGGGGAGCTCCCTGTACACAGAGAGACATGATAAGATCCTGTCTGCAGCCACCACTAGGGGGAGCTCTCTGTATATAGAGATACATGATAAGATCCTGTCTGCAGACACCACTAGGGGGAGCTCCCTGTATACAGAGACACATGATAAGATCCTGTCTGCAGACACCACTAGGGGGAGCTCCCTGTATACAGAGATACATGATAAGATCCTGTCTGCAGACACCACTAGGGGGAGCTCCCTGTATGCAGAGATACATGATAAGATCCTGTCTGCAGTCACCACTAGGGGGAGCTCCCTGTATACAGAGATACATGATAAGATCCTGTCTGCAGCCACCACTACGGGGAGCTCCCTGTATACAGAGATACATGATAAGATCCTGTCTGCAGTCACCACTAGGGGGAGCTCCCTGTATACAGAGATACATGATAAGATCCTGTCTGCAGCCACCACTACGGGGAGCTCCCTGTATACAGAGATACATGATAAGATCCTGTCTGCAGCCACCACTAGGGGGAGCTCCCTGTATACAGAGATACATGATAAGATCCTGTCTGCAGCCACCACTAGGGGGAGCCCTCTGTATACAGAGATACATGATAAGATCCTGTCTGCAGCCACCACTAGGGGGAGCTCCCTGTATACAGAGATATATGATAAGATCCTGTCTGCAGCCACCACTAGAGGGAGCTTCCTGTATACAGAGATACATGATAATATCCTGTCTGCAGCCACCACTAGGGGGAGCTCCCTGTATACAGAGATACATGATAAGATCCTGGTCTGCATCCACCACTAGGGGGAGCTCCCTGTATACAGAGATACATGATACGATCCTGTCTGCATCCACCACTAGGGGGAGCTCCCTGTATACAGAGATACATGATAAGATTCTGTCTGCAGCCACCACTAGGGGGAGCTCCCTGTATACAGAGATACAAGATAAGATTCTGTCTGCAGCCACCACTAGGGGGAGCTCCCTGTATACAGAGATACATGATAAGATCCAGTCTGCAGTCACCACTAGGGGGAGCTCCCTGTATACAGAGATACATGATAAGATCCTGTCTGCAGTCACCACCAGGGGGAGCTCCCTGTATGCAGAGATACATGATAAGATCCTGTCTGCAGTCACCACCAGGGGGAGCTCCCTGTATGCAGAGATACATGATAAGATCCTGTCTGCAGCCACCACTAGGGGGAGCTCCCTGTATACAGAGAGACATGATAAGATCCTGTCTGCAGCCACCACTAGGGGGAGCTCCCTGTATACAGAGAGACATGATAAGATCCTGTCTGCAGCCACCACTATGGGGAGCTCTCTGTATACAGAGATACATGATAAGATCCTGTCTGCAGCCTCCACTAGGGGGAGCTCTCTGTATATAGAGATACATGATAAGATCCTGTCTGCAGACACCACTAGGGGGAGCTCCCTGTATACAGAGATACATGATAAGATCCTGTCTGCAGACACCACTAGGGGGAGCTCCCTGTATGCAGAGATACATGATAAGATCCTGTCTGCAGTCACCACTAGGGGGAGCTCCCTGTATACAGAGATACATGATAAGATCCTGTCTGCAGCCACCACTAGGGGGAGCTCCCTGTATACAGAGATACATGATAAGATCTTGTCTGCAGACACCACTAGGGGGAGCTCCCTGTATGCAGAGATACATGATAAGATCCTGTCTGCAGTCACCACTAGGGGGAGCTCCCTGTATGCTGAGATACATGATAAGATCCTGTCTGCAGCCACCACTAGGGGGAGCTCCCTGTATACAGAGATACATGATAAGATCCTGTCTGCAGTCACCACTAGGGGGAGATCCCTGTATACAGAGATACATAATAAGATCCTGTCGGCAGTCACCACTAGGGGGAGCTCCCTGTATACAGAGATCCATAATAAGATCCTGTCTGCAGCCACCACTAGGGGGAGCTCCCTGTATACAGAGATACATGATAAGATCCTGTCTGCAGCCACCTCTAGGGGGAGCTCCCTGTATACAGAGATACATGATAAGATCCTGTCTGCAGCCACCACTAGGGGGAGCTCCCTGTATACAGAGATACATGATAAGATCCTGTCTGCAGCCACCACTAGGGGGAGCTCCCTGTATACAGAGATACATGATAAGATCCTGTCTGCAGTCACTAGGGGGAGCGCCCTGCATACAGAGATACATGATAAGATCCTGTCTGAAGTCACCACTAGGGGGAGCTCCCTGTATACAGAGATACATGATAAGATCCTGTCTGCAGTCACCACTAGGGGGAGCTCCCTGTATACAGAGATACATGATAAGATCCTGTCTGCAGTCACCACCAGGGGGAGCTCCCTGTATACAGAGATACATGATAAGATCCTGTCTGCAGCCACCACTAGGGGGAGCTCCCTGTATACAGAGATACATGATAAGATCCTATCTGCAGCCACCACTAGGGGAAGCTCCCTGTATACAGAGATACATGATAATATCCTGTCTGCAGTCACCACTAGGGGAAGCTCCCTGTATACAGAGATACATGATAATATCCTGTCTGCAGTCACCACTAGGGGAAGCTCCCTGTATACAGAGATACATGATAAGATCCTATCTGCAGCCACCACTAGGGGGAGCTCCCTGTATACAGAGATACATGATAAGATCCTGTCTGCAGCCACCACTAGGGGGAGCTCCGTGTATACAGAGATACATGATAAGATTCTGACTGCAGCCACCACTAGGGGGAGCTCCCTGTATACAGAGATGCATGATAAGATCCTGTCTGCAGTCACCACTAGGGGGAGCTCCCTGTATACAGAGACGCATGATAAGATCCTGTCTGCAGTCACCACTAGTGGGAGCTCCCTGTATACAGAGATACATGATAAGATTCTGTCTGCAGCCACCACTAGGGGGAGCTCCCTGTATACAGAGATACATGATAAGATCCTGTCTGCAGCCACCACTAGGGGGAGCTCCCTGTATACAGAGATACATGATAAGATCCTGTCTGCAGCCACCACTAGGGGGAGCTCCCTGTATACAGATACATGATAAGATCCTGTCTGCAGCCACCACTAGGGGAAGCTCCCTGTATACAGAGATACATGATAATATCCTGTCTGCAGTCACCACGAGGGGGAGCTCCCTGTATACAGAGATACATGATAATATCCTGTCTGCAGTCACCACGAGGGGGAGCTCCCTGTATACAGAGATACATGATAAGATCCTGTCTGCGGTCACCACTAGGGGGAGCTCCCTGTATACAGAGATACATGATAAGATCCTGTCTGCGGTCACCACTAGGGGGAGCTCCCTGTATACAGAGATACATGATAAGATCCTGTCTGCGGTCACCACTTGAGCTACCTGTATACAGAGATACATGATAAGTTCCTGTCTGCGGTCGCCACTAGGGGGAGCTACCTGTATACAGAGATACATGATAAGATCCTGTCTGCGGTCACCACTAGGGGGAGCTCCCTGTATACAGATATATATGATAAGATCCTGTCTGCAGCCACCACTATGGGGGGCTCCCTGTATACAGAGATACATGATAAGATCCTGTCTGCAGTCACCACTAGGGGGAGCTCCCTGTATACAGAGATACATGATAAGATCCTGTCTGCAGCCACCACCAGGGGGAGCTCCCTGTATACAGAGGTACATGATAAGATCCTGTCTGCAGTCACCACTAGGGGGAGCTCCCTGTATACAGAGATACATGATAAGATCCAGTCTGCAGTCACCACTAGGGGGAGCTCCCTGTATACAGAGATACATGATAAGATCCTGTCTGCAGCCACCACTAGGGGGAGCACCCTGTATACAGAGATACATGATAAGATCCTGTCTGCAGCCACCACTAGGGGGAGCTCCCTGTATACAGAGATACATGATAAGATCCAGTCTGCAGTCACCACCAGGGGGAGCTCCCTGTATACAGAGATACATGATAAGATCCTGTCTGCAGTCACCACTAGGGGGAGCTCCCCGTATACAGAGATACATGATAAGATCCTGTCTGCAGTCACCACTAGGGGGAGCTCCCTGTATACAGAGATACATGATAAGATCCTGTCTGCAGCCACCACTAGGGGGAGCTCCCTGTATACAGAGGTACATGATAAGATCCTGTCTGCAGTCACCACTAGGGGGAGCTCCCTGTATACAGAGATACATGATAAGATCCAGTCTGCAGTCACCACTAGGGGGAGCTCCCTGTATACAGAGATACATGATAAGATCCTGTCTGCAGCCACCACTAGGGGGAGCTCCCTGTATACAGAGATACATGATAAGATCCTGTCTGCAGCCACCACTAGGGGGAGCTCCCTGTATATAGAGATACATGATAAGATCCTGTCTGCAGCCACCACCAGGGGGAGCTCCCTGTATACAGAGGTACATGATAAGATCCTGTCTGCAGTCACCACTAGGGGGAGCTCCCTGTATACAGAGATACATGATAAGATCCAGTCTGCAGTCACCACTAGGGGGAGCTCCCTGTATACAGAGATACATGATAAGATCCTGTCTGCAGCCACCACTAGGGGGAGCTCCCTGTATACAGAGATACATGATAAGATCCTGTCTGCAGCCACCACTAGGGGGAGCTCCCTGTATATAGGGATACATGATAAGATCCTGTCTGCAGCCACCACTAGGGGGAGCTCCCTGTATACAGAGATACATGATAAGATCCTGTCTGCAGCCACCACTAGGGGGAGCTCCCTGTATATAGAGATACATGATAAGATCCTGTCTGCAGCCACCACTAGGGGGAGCTCCCTGTATGCAGAGATACATGATAAGATCCTGTCTGCAGCCACCACTAGGGGGAGCTTTCTGTATATAGAGATACACGATAAGATCCTGTCTGCAGACACCACTAGGGGGAGCTCCCTGTATGCAGAGATACACGATAAGATCCTGTCTGCAGTCACCACTAGGGGGAGCTCCCTGTATGCAGAGATACATGATAAGATTCTGTCTGCAGCCACCACTAGGGGGAGCTCCCTGTATACAGAGATACATGATAAGATCCTGTCTGCAGTCACCACTAGGGGGAGCTCCCTGTATACAGAGATACATGATAAGATCCTGTCTGCAGTCACCACCAGGGGGAGCTCCCTGTATGCAGAGATACATGATAAGATCCTGTCTGCAGTCACCACTAGGGGGAGCTCCCTGTATGCAGAGATACATGATAAGATTCTGTCTGCAGCCACCACTAGGGGGAGCTCCCTGTATACAGAGATACATGATAAGATCCTGTCTGCAGTCACCACTAGGGGGAGCTCCCTGTATACAGAGATACATGATAAGATCCTGTCTGCAGTCACCACCAGGGGGAGCTCCCTGTATGCAGAGATACATGATAAGATCCTGTCTGCAGTCACCACCAGGGGGAGCTCCATGTATACAGAGATACATGATAAGATCCTGTCTGCAGCCACCACTAGGGGGAGCTCCCTGTATACAGAGATACATAAGATCCTGTCTGCAGCCACCACTAGGGGGAGCTCCCTGTATACAGAGATACATGATAAGATCCTATCTGCAGCCACCACTAGGGGAAGCTCCCTGTATACAGAGATACATGATAATATCCTGTCTGCAGTCACCACTAGGGGAAGCTCCCTGTATACAGAGATACATGATAATATCCTGTCTGCAGTCACCACTAGGGGAAGCTCCCTGTATACAGAGATACATGATAAGATCCTATCTGCAGCCACCACTAGGGGGAGCTCCCTGTATACAGAGATACATGATAAGATCCTGTCTGCAGTCACCACTAGGGGGAGCTCCCTGTATACAGAGACACATGATAAGATCCTGTCTGCAGCCACCACTAGGGGGAGCTCCCTGTATACAGAGATACATGATAAGATCCTGTCTGCAGTCACCACTAGTGGGAGCTCCCTGTATACAGAGACACATGATAAGATCCTGCCTGCAGCCACCACTAGGGGGAGCTCCCTGTATACAGAGATACATGATAAGATCCTGTCTGCAGCCACCACTAGGGGGAGCTCCGTGTATACAGAGATACATGATAAGATTCTGTCTGCAGCCACCACTAGGGGGAGCTCCCTGTATACAGAGATACATGATAAGATCCTGTCTGCAGTCACCACTAGTGGGAGCTCCCTGTATACAGAGATACATGATAAGATTCTGTCTGCAGCCACCACTAGGGGGAGCTCCCTGTATACAGAGATACATGATAATATCCTGTCTGCAGTCACCACGAGGGGGAGCTCCCTGTATACAGAGATACATGATAATATCCTGTCTGCAGTCACCACGAGGGGGAGCTCCCTGTATACAGAGATACATGATAAGATCCTGTCTGCGGTCACCACTAGGGGGAGCTCCCTGTATACAGAGATAAATGATAATATCCTGTCTGCAGTCACCACGAGGGGGAGCTCCCTGTATACAGAGATACATGATAAGATCCTGTCTGCGGTCACCACTAGGGGGAGCTCCCTGTATACAGAGATACATGATAAGATCCTGTCTGCGGTCACAACTAGGGGGAGCTCCCTGTATACAGAGATACATGATAAGATCCTGTCTGCGGTCACCACTTGAGCTACCTGTATACAGAGATACATGATAAGTTCCTGTCTGCGGTCGCCACTAGGGGGAGCTACCTGTATACAGAGATACATGATAAGATCCTGTCTGCGGTCACCAGTAGGGGGAGCTACCTGTATACAGAGATACATGATAAGATCCTGTCTGCAGCCACCACTAGGGGGAGCTACCTGTATACAGAGATACATGATAAGATCCTGTCTGCAGTCACCACTAGGGGGAGCTCCCTGTATACAGAGATACATGATAAGATCCTGTCTGCAGCCACCACTAGGGGGAGCTCCCTGTATACAGAGATACATGATAAGATCCTGTCTGCAGCCACCACTAGGGGGAGCTACCTGTATACAGAGATACATGATAAGATCCTGTCTGCAGTCACCACTAGGGGGAGCTCCCTGTATACAGAGATACATGATAAGATCCTGTCTGCAGTCACCACTAGGGGGAGCTCCCTGTATACAGAGATACATGATAAGATCCTGTCTGCAGCCACCACTAGGGGGAGCTACCTGTATACAGAGATACATGATAAGATCCTGTCTGCAGTCACCACTAGGGGGAGCTCCCTGTATACAGAGATACATGATAAGATCCTGTCTGCAGCCACCACTAGGGGGAGCTCCCTGTATACAGAGATACATGATAAGATCCTGTCTGCAGTCACCACTAGGGCGAGCTCCCTGTATACAGAGATACATGATAAGATCCTGTCTGTAGCCACCACTAGGGGGAGCTCCCTGTATACAGAGATACATGATAAGATCCTGTCTGCAGCTACCACTAGGGGGAGCTCCCTGTATACAGAGATACATGATAAGATCCTGTCTGCAGCCACCACTAGGGGGAGCTCCCTGTATACAGAGATACATGATAAGATCCTGTCTGTAGCCACCACTAGGGGGAGCTCCCTGTATACAGAGATACATGATAAGATCCTGTCTGCAGTCACCACTAGGGGGAGCTCCCTGTATACAGAGATACATGATAAGATCCTCTCTGCAGCCACCACTAGGGGGAGCTCCCTGTATACAGAGATACATGATAAGATCCTGTCTGCAGCCACCACTAGGGGGAGCTCCCTGTATACAGAGATACATGATAAGATCCTGTCTGCAGCCACCACTAGGGGGAGCTCTCAGTATACAGAGATACATGATAAGATCCTGTCTGCAGCCACCACTAGGGGGAGCTCCCTGTATACTAGTGTAGTTGGGGTTCTACTACACACTGGTGAATGTGAGAGCCTCCACTGCCTCACACATGTGATTGGAGCAGTAGACGCTGAGCTCCCGTCCCCCCAGGGTCGTCCCTCCCACGGATGTGCTGGAGCTGAGCTGCCACATCATAAACCCACAGATGTGGGAATCCCTGAGGAAGATTAGATCTTGGTGGCTGCCATCTATAGGGAATGATTGTGTTCTCGTTCACTGACAGCAAGCAGGAGATCTTGCGATACTTCACATTACAAGATGATCTACTTGAAAGCCAGGAACGGCTCCTGTTCGCACAGCTGCGGTTTTGCCGCAATGTACTCGTTATGTTTGAGCTCGCCGGGGTCCTGTGAGACGATCTGCTCCGGTACCGCGCCCGTCCACCATTTTTACAGCCGTCGGTACACGGCAGCGCTGTGATGGACCGTCCGCCAGGATCCTGGTTCTGGTGCCGGTAGTTCTCCCCTCATCAGCGTCGCGGAGCCATTAATCCACCGCTCCCAGGAGAGGGAGCTGTCAGAGCTGCACGTTCACTGCGCGGCTCACGGTCGCGGCGTCTCTGCGCAGCGGCCGGTTGATGACTCTGTCTAATGTGTAACTGTGCTTCTTGTTCTGCGCTGTCAGATGCCGCCATGAATTATGGACGTCAAACCTCATCTGCCCGCTGCGCTCAACACACCCTCCGCCCGCTGCAGCCACATTCTGCCGCCATTTGTTTCGAAAAGTGACACACGGCGAGATCAGTTATTAAGAAAGACGCAACACAGTTCACATCCAGACAAGACGAGATTCTGCCGAGACGGAGCCGAGATCCCAGCGATTCATCTGTCTGAATATAGGAGGCGGGAATCATGGCAGCCGATGCATCCACCTGGGGGCGCTCACACCCCGGGGCTACTGGGCCAAAGTGCACAGCGCAAGCCGCCATAATACTGCATCCGTATACAGAGCGAGCGCAGCTCTGGGATATAATACAGGAGGTAACGCAGGATCAGTAATGTAATGTATGTACACAGTGACTGCACCAGCAGAATAGTGAGTGCAGCTCTGGAGTATAATACAGGATGTAACTCAGGATCAGTAATGTAATGTATGTACAGAGTGACTGCACCAGCAGAATAGTGAGTGCAGCTCTGGAGTATAATACAGGAGTAACTCAGGATCAGTAATGTAATGTATAGACAGTGACTGCACCAGCAGAATAGTGAGTGCAGCTCTGGAGTATAATACAGGATGTAACTCAGGATCAGTAATGTAAAGTATGTACAGAGTGACTGCACCAGCAGAATAGTGAGTACAGCTCTGGGGTATAATACAGGATATAACTCAGGATCAGTAATGCAATGTATGTACACAGTGACTGCACCAGCAGAATAGTGAGTGCAGCTCTGGGGTATAATACAGGATGTAACTCAGGATCAGTAATGTAATGTATGTACACAGTGACTGCACCAGCAGAATAGTGAGTGCAGCTCTGGAGTATAATACAGGATGTAACTCAGGATCAGTAATGTAATGTATGTACACAGTGACTGCACCAGCAGAATAGTGAGTACAGCTCTGGGGTATAATACAGGAGGTTACTCAGGATCAGTAATGTAATGTATGTACACAGTGACTGCACCAGCAGAATAGTGAGTGCAGCTCTGGAGTATAATACAGGATGTAACTCAGGATCAGTAATGTAATGTATGTACACAGTGACTGCACCAGCAGAATAGTGAGCACTGCTCTGGTGTATAATGCAGGAGGTAACTCAGGATCAGTAATGTAATGTATGTACACAGTGACAGCACCAGCAGAATAGTGAGCACTGCTCTGGTGTATAAAACAGGAGGTAACTCAGGAGCAGTAATGTAATGTATGTACACAGTGACTGCACCAGCAGAATAGTGAGTGCAGCTCTGGAGTATAATACAGGATGTAAAGCAGGATCAGTAATGTATGTACACAGTGACTGCACCAGCAGAATAGTGAGTGCAGCTCTGGGGTATAATACAGGAGGTAACTCAGGATCAGTAATGTAATGTATGTACACAGTGACTGCAGCAGCAGAATAGCGAGTGCAGCTCTGGGGTATAATACAGGATGTAACTCAGGATCAGTAATGTATGTACACAGTGACTGCACCAGCAGAATAGTGAGTGCAGCTCTGGAGTATAATACAGGATGTAACTCAGGATCAGTAATGTATGTACACAGTGACTGCACCAGCAGAATAGTGAGTGCAGCTCTGGGGTATAATACAGGATGTAACTCAGGATCAGTAATGTATGTACACAGTGACTGCACCAGCAGAATAGTGAGTGCAGCTCTGGAGTATAATACAGGATGTAACTCAGGATCAGTAATGTAATGTATGTACACAGTGACTGCACCAGCAGAGTAGTGAGTGCAGCTCTGGGGTATAATACAGGATGTAACTCAGGATCAGTAATGTAATGTATGTACAGAGTGACTGCACCAGCAGAATAGTGAGTGCAGCTCTGGAGTATAATACAGGAGTAACTCAGGATCAGTAATGTAATGTATAGACAGTGACTGCACCAGCAGAATAGTGAGTGCAGCTCTGGAGTATAATACAGGATGTAACTCAGGATCAGTAATGTAATGTATGTACAGAGTGACTGTACCAGCAGAATAGTGAGTGCAGCTCTGGGGTATAATACAGGATATAACTCAGGATCAGTAATGCAATGTATGTACACAGTGACTGCACCAGCAGAATAGTGAGTGCAGCTCTGGGGTATAATACAGGATGTAACTCAGGATCAGTAATGTAATGTATGTACACAGTAACTGCACCAGCAGAATAGTGAGGGCAGCTCTGGAGTATAATACAGGATGTAACTCAGGATCAGTAATGTAATGTATGTACACAGTGACTGCACCAGCAGAATAGTGAGTACAGCTCTGGGGTATAATACAGGAGGTTACTCAGGATCAGTAATGTAATGTATGTACACAGTGACTGCACCAGCAGAATAGTGAGCACTGCTCTGGTGTATAATGCAGGAGGTAACTCAGGATCAGTAATGTAATGTATGTACACAGTGACAGCACCAGCAGAATAGTGAGCACTGCTCTGGTGTATAAAACAGGAGGTAACTCAGGAGCAGTAATGTAATGTATGTACACAGTGACTGCACCAGCAGAATAGTGAGTGCAGCTCTGGAGTATAATACAGGATGTAACTCAGGATCAGTAATGTAATGTATGTACACAGTGACTGCACCAGCAGAATAGTGAGTGCAGCTCTGGAGTATAATACAGGATGTAAAGCAGGATCAGTAATGTATGTACACAGTGACTGCACCAGCAGAATAGTGAGTGCAGCTCTGGGGTATAATACAGGATGTAACTCAGGATCAGTAATGTAATGTATGTACACAGTTACTGCACCAGCAGAATAGTGAGTGCAGCTCTGGGGTATAATACAGGAGGTAACTCAGGATCAGAAATGTAATGTATGTACACAGTGACTGCACCAGCAGAATAGTGAGTGCAGCTCAGGGGTATAATACAGGATGTAACTCAGGATCAGTAATGTAATGTACATACACAGTGGCTGCACCAGCAGGATAGTGAGTGCAGCTCTGGGGTATAATACAGGATGTAACTCAGGATCAGTAATGTAATGTACATACACAGTGGCTGCACCAGCAGAATAGTGAGTGCAGCTCTGGAGTATAATACAGGATGTAACTCAGGATCAGTAATGTAATGTACATACACAGTGGCTGCACCAGCAGAATAGTGAGTGCAGCTCTGGAGTATAATACAGGATGTAACTCAGGATCACTAATGTAATGTATGTGCACAGTGACTGCACCAGCAGGGTAGTGGGTGCAGCTCTGCTCAGCTGCTACTCACTGTGCTGATTGTGGGTGCGGTCGCTGCTGATCCTGCTGTGTGCTCCTGAGCTCCTGAGAACCACCACCTCTCCACCCGGGGACCTGCTCTCTCTCTTACCCAGGGAGTGAGTGGGTTTCCTGGGATGAATGAGGGGGCCAAGTCCCAGGCTTCTGCTTCCCGGACCAGGCTGGCGGGGGGCAGAAGGAACCAGCAACCAGCCTGCACATCAGAGGATTCGGGGGTGAGACGCTCCACCAGGAGTCGCAGCAATGTGGCTCCTACTCCCCCCTGGTCTGCAGAGACCCAGAGAAGCCGCAAGGCTTCCATGGAGGAGAAGCCTGCTAGCGTGCAAGATGGCGGTCCTTCTGGAGGAAAGCTGAGTGCTCACGGAGGTGAAGCCGACCTCACTGAAGAGGGTTGGGCGCTGCAGAGCCCCCGGGAGTCTGTGTCCACCTATGCCTCCCGGGTCATGAGCCACCTCCGTGAGTATGAAGACGCAAGCAAGACCATCACGAGGCTCCGAGAGGAGCTGCGCTGCACAAGCAACAAAGCTGCAGGTTCCTCCAAACCGAGGAAGAATCAGCTCCAGGCGGAGGTAAGGAGACTGAAGGATGACATCAATGAGCTTGAAGTCAGAAAAGCTTTCATCAGAGAAAAAAGTGGACCATTTAAGGAAAAACTTATTAATGAAGATCGATTCAGAAAAATGGCTGATAACAGAGAGCAAAGGCAGATGGGGCTGCAGCCTGAGTGCCAGGTGGATGATGATGATGAGGAGGAGGATGATGACCAGCAGAAAGCCCCACCTGGCAGCCTGCTTAGTCACTCACAGGCCACGTGCAGCGAGCTCCCTGCTGGACAGGCGACAATGACATCTCGTCGCAGTTCTGCTGGCTCTGGGGAGGACAGTGACATCGGCCAGGGAGGGGCACTAATGGCAGAGATCAAGCTCCTGGAGTCCCCAGTGTGCCTTCAGAACTTCCATCTTGGTGATGATTTGCCAGAGGAGGCACCTGGGGGCCGGAAAAAAAAGGTGAAGAAGATCAAACCTAAGCTGCAGGAAGCGGTAAGCTATGTATATGCCCCCCTCCCTGTACCCCCTGAGTCGGCTGCAGGGTCAGCTCGCTGTATAAGCCCCGTTGCCCAGCCCAGCCCG
Organism: Ranitomeya variabilis; assembly: GCF_051348905.1. Lineage (NCBI taxonomy): Eukaryota > Metazoa > Chordata > Amphibia > Anura > Dendrobatidae > Ranitomeya > Ranitomeya variabilis. The sequence continues at coordinate 9,912,034 of NC_135235.1, forward strand.
GGTTCTGCTGTGGATCCGGTGCAAAGGCGCGGGGAGACTACAAAGCAATGTAGTGAGGCGCAGAGCTCCGTTTCTGCTTGTAGTAGCAGGGACGTAGCAGCAGGTGCATCAGCCGAGAGGCTGGACAGTGAGGGCGGCCCGGCGGCGGGCGAAAAATCAGGCCACGATACTGTGGTGCGCTCCCCAGTGGGAGGGGGGAGCAGCCCGGTGTCAGGGGCAGCTCCGGTAGCCTCGGTGCCCCTGAATGCTGTTGCCGCTGATCACTTAGTTGAGAAGCGGCGGCAGTGTGAGGGGGTTACTGGGGCTGGGCGTTCCGGTCCTCCCACCAAAGTCCTGTTCTGTGTTGGCGCCGCTGGTCAACAAGATCCTGATGCTAAGGATCAGCGGTGCCTCACAACAGCGAAAGATCAGCGGCGCCTGGTAGCAACCATGAAGCAGCGGAAAATATCAACTGATGATGCGGAGGGCACACATAAAACCAGGGGTGAGGTCACCTCCAGTTCTGTGGAGGAGACTCAGCCCCTTGTGCCTGATGATGCGGAGGCCAAAATGTCACACCCTGTTGTCACTGGTCCAGCAGGAGTGAATGTGGTGGTGGGTATGGATGAGGAAAACTCTTTGTCTAGTGGTGTGGTTGCTGGTTTGGTGGAGGGTGAGGAGGTTATGGAGGTGGGTAATGGTGATACTGTTGGTGTGGATGTGGTCACTGGTCCGGTTGCCCCCCCGGTGGTGGCAGCACCTGTCAGGAGTTATGCCGCTGTCACCTCCGGGGGAAATAGGGCGTCCTGCTCGTCTCTGGGCTCTGGGGATGGCATGTTACAACGGCGTCTCCTGGAGGCTCTAAAGAAGGGAGAGAGATCACTAATGGTAGAGGGTCGAAAGGTTGATCTATCCTTATGGATAGAGAGGCATGGCCTCGGGGCCTTCCGAGAGCAAAGAGGGGGGGATACAGTGTGGTCCCTCCCAACAGCCGGGCCGGGTAGTGTGCGTAGGAATGTGGTCCGTCTTCGGTGGAGGGGCAGTGATGCGTGTCCTCCAAGGTCGAAGGTTGTGGAGCTCCTGCTGAGGATGGGCTTCAAGGCGATTGACATCTACGCCTTGATACATCCCTATTCCACACCTGAGTTTGATGTCAGCTTTGTTCGGCCGGAGGGGCTTGAACTTTTCTGGTCGAACTATGAGTTGGCAAAAAATGAGCCCGGCTGGCGAAACTTTGCCGTTCAGGCGGTGTCTCGCCAAAATCAAGTCAAGAAAGTGACCGTGATGACATGTAACGAGTCGCTTTCTTGTTATGACATCATGACGTGGCTTGGCCGGTATGGAGAGGTAGTGGAGATGCCAAAGAAAAACCGTGACGAGTTTGGTATCTGGTCAGGGGCCTGGACGTTTATGGTAAAACTTAAGCGTTCAGGTGGTACGGTTGCCCACATACCATCATCTGCCTTCCTGGGTAGGGATCGTATCCTGGTCTTCTACCAGGGGCAACCGAAGCTCTGTCACAAGTGCGGCGACCCCACACACTTCAGCGCAAACTGCACTGTGCAGAAGTGTGCATTGTGTGGGGATGTCGGCCATCTTGCTGCATCTTGTGTGGAGATTAGGTGCCACCTGTGTGGTGAGTTAGGTCACCCATTCAGCCGTTGTCCTCGCTCCTTCGCTAACGCAGTCGTGACCCCGGTGGGAGAAAGCCATGAGGCTGATTCTGCTGGGGAAGGGACTAGCAAGGGTGAGGGAGCTGAGGGGCCAAGGAAGAAAAGCAATAAAAAGACGCCTGCCCAGCTAAGGCGTCTAGACAAGCGCAGACAGGATAGGGAGCTGGGTGAGCCTCGGGCTACTGGGGCGGCCCCTGTCCTGGATGCCAGTCTTGCTGCTGAGGCCCCAAGGGATGATGAGTTGGATGAGGAGGTCAGGAGGATCCACAGGGAGGAGAGTGCCACTGCCTCAGAGTCCTCCCATTATGAAAGTATGGATGAGGATAATAGGCAGTGGCTAGAGGACAAGCGTAAGCTCGGCACCAAAAAGAAGAGAAAGAAGGGAGATAAAAAATCTTCTCTCACTCTGACCAAGGTACCTAAGGAAGGAAAAACCGACTCCCCTCTGGTTGGTCTTTCTAACCGGTTCCAAGCCCTTGAAAACATCTCTTCCTCTGAGGAGGAAGCTGAGGGTGAGGTTCTGGCTTCGGCGGGGCTCACAGGGGGCGCCGAGTCTCCTCCTTCTGGGAACGTAAGATCCTTGGAGGGAGGGACTGGCCCAGAGTCCGGAGACGAGGACGAAAAAGATAAAAAACGCGTGGAAATGGATACCTCCATGTCATTAAAGAGGGGGAAGGATTCCTCCTCTGAGGCAGAGGATAAGGGGAGTGGGAAAAAGAAAGCTATCTAACTCAATCACCAATGATGGCGGAACCCACTCCGTTGACGCTGGCGTCCATTAATGTCGCCAGCATAAAGTCAAATACAGCTAGATTTGCGGCCTTTGATTTTCTCAGCCGGGTTGAAGCTGACATTTTCTTTTTGCAAGAGACCAGGCTGCCAAACATGGCAGATGTGTTTAAAGCTAAGAGGGAGTGGAGACTCGGGCCCTCCTATTGGTCTCTTGCGGCCGAGCCGTATAGCGGAGTGGCGGTCCTTTTTACCGCACCGGTGGAATGCCGACGGGTTATTGAGTTAGAAATGGGGAGGTGCCTGATCTTAGATGTCCTCATGAAGGGACAAGAGCTCCGGCTCATTAACATCTATGGTCCCCAATCTAAGTGGGACCGGAAGTGTCTCTTTATGAGGATCAAGCCCTACCTTTTTACAAGTCGGCAGGTTGTCTTTGGAGGGGACTTCAATGCTGTCACGAGGCCCCGAGATAGAGGAGGTTCCAGAGACAAGCTGACTTATGATAGTGTCGCCCTTAATAGTATAGCTAGTGAGGCTCGCCTGGTGGATGTCCACATTCGGCACACCCCAGGCCACGAGGGGTTCACCTATCATAGAGGTAACTGTAGGTCCAGAATAGATAGGTTTTATTTAAAGGAGGAAGCTGTCTCTTCAGCAGTGTCTGTTGTTGAGGTGGAGTTCTCCGACCACTGTTTAATTTTGTTTTCTCTGAATGTTACAGAGACCCTCCGGATGGGAAGAGGCTTTTGGAGGCTCAATTCGTCTCTCTTGGAAGAAGCGGAGATAAGACAGTCCTTTGAGGATTTTCTTCAGAGCCAGGTACCCTTACTGGATCTTTGTAGTAGTAGGTCAGAGTGGTGGGAGATGTTCAAGGAAAGGGTGGCGAGATTCTTCCGCCAGCTCTCGAGCCTCAGGAGTCTGAGCAGGTACCGCCTGTATCAGGGTCTGAGGAGGAAACTCGAGCATCTTGTCTCAACTGGAGGTAGCCGCGAGGAGATCTCCAGAGTGAAATCTTTGCTTATGAGGTGTCAGTACGATAGACACGCATCTTTGGTTTTTGAGAGGGATTACGGGAAGTACCGCTCGCCCGACCCTTACAGAAACTGCAAGATGTCAGTGAATAGTAAAGTGGTTACAGGACTGGTCGACACTACGGGGTCCCTGAGGCGATCCAGATCAGGGATCCTGGAGGTTGTCAGATCCTTCTACTCGCACCTCTTGGGGAAGCGGGATCTTGATTGGGATGAGATGTCGGCTTTCCTGGCAGAAGCTGTCCCCGAACCAGGGGTAGACCCCTCTCTTGACGTTTTGACAGAAATGATCAGGGAAGAGGAAGTTCAGTTGGCAATTGAAGGGCTTGCTCCCAAAAAATCGCCTGGTCCAGATGGCTTAACATCTGAATTCTATAAGACCTTTAAGGACGTTTTGGTTCCCCTCTTGACTGAGGTATTCAATGAGTGTCTTTCCTCGGGCACTCTGCCGAAGTCAATGAGGAGGTCTGCTCTGATCATCTTGTCAAAGGGTAAGGACCCGTCTTGCATTGAGAATTGGCGTCCCATAGCGCTTCTCAATGCAGACAGGAAGGTTCTGGCAAAGGTGCTGTTTAATCGGCTGGTGAAATTTGCACCCCGACTCCTTTCGGGGGCCCAGCATTGCTCTGTTCCAGGCCGCAGCACATTTAGTGCTGTGCTCTGTGTCCGAGAGGCAGTGGAGCAGGGTAGGGCTGGTCACTGGAAGGGGTACATGCTGTTACTGGACCAGGCAAAAGCGTTTGATCGGGTTAATCACGAGTACCTCTGGTCCGTCCTTCTGAGATATGGCCTGCCGGGGGGGTTTGTTGATTGGCTTAAGACCTTGTACAGTGGGGCAGAGAGTTTCCCGCTTGTGAATGGTTGGATTGGTAGCTCTTTTGAGGTTGGGTCCGGTGTTCGCCAGGGTTGTCCCTTGAGCCCGCTGCTGTACGTGTTTGCGATTGACCCTCTTCTTAGGAGGGTGGAGCGTGGACCGTTGGCCGGGATCGGGATGGATCAGGCAGCACCGGAAGCCACTCTGAGGGTGGTGGCGTATGCCGATGATGTCACTGTGTTTGCTTCCTCTCACGAGGAGGCAGGGTGGCTGATGTCAGAGTTAGATCGCTACTCGGAGGCATCCGGGTCCAAGATCAACCGGGATAAGTGTGAGAGTCTCTGGCTGGGAGGAGGAGATCCTGGTTTTGATCTCCCGGACACCCTTCCAGGACCCAAAGTCTCTGCAAAAGTCCTTGGCATCGAATTTGGCCAGGGGGATTACCCCAAACAAAATTGGGACAGCAGGCTAGAGATCGCCACTCAGAAGGTGAACCAATGGAAGGGTTGGTCTTTGACCCTAAGGGAAAGGGTAAACCTGAGCAAAACTTACCTGCTCCCTTTACTGATTTATCTGGGCAGTGTGTGCATCTTGCCGGAATCTCTCTGGACTCGGGTCTACAGTTTGTTCTTCCAACTGTTATGGGGGAATAGACTGAACCTGGTCAAGAGGGAGGTTACTTACCGTACGAGGAGACTAGGAGGGTTGGGTATGGTCAACCCTGTGGTATTCCTTGTGGATACCTTCATTAAGATCAATATCGCAAACCTCTGGAAAGAGAGGGCTCCTCCGTGGGTATTCTCCTGTAGGGGATGGTTTCAGCCTTTCTTCCAGGAATGGGAGACAGGAGGGCAAGTGAAGGATCTTCGCACACCGCATGGACATCTTCCGGCTTACGCTACCTTGGTTCTGAAGGTAATTCGTCGGTGGGGTCTGGGAATGTGGGAGATCAGGACTCTGCCAAGGAAACTACTTGACAGTAGGGTTCTGTTGACCCATTTCCAGAGGCCTCTGGCGCTCAGGGACTGCCCAAGTCGGGATCTTGGGGTGGGTTTGCATCTTTTGAATTCTATCAGGATCCCCTCGAAGTTTTGGGACTTGGCTTGGCGCTGCTTCCATGGGAAACTGTGTGTGAGGGACAATCTGAAGTGTAGGAGCTCTGAGGACAGGAATTGTCCTCGGGAGCATTGTGGTACCTTGCTGGAAAGCATGGACCACTTCCTGCTTCATTGTCCCTTCAACACAGAGGTGTACAACAGGGTGGGCGCCTTCATTGGCTGGTCTCGGCTGGCCGGTCTCTCCTATGCGGAATGGGCCTATGGAGCATTCGGAGACCTGGGTGGTCGGGACCGCTGCACCTTATTTCTAGTTAGCGCAGTGGTTAGGTATCACACGTGGAACGCACGGTGCTTAGTATCGACGCAACGAAAAATCCTCCCAGTGGACGATGTGTTTAGGACCATACTCGGTGACCTGGTGAAGGTGCGCTCTCTGGAGTATGGGCGACTGGGCGCACGGAGGGCCGCGCTCCTCTGGAGGGACTTTTCTTTTAGTGTGCCCTAGTCTGGTCATCTCCTTTCCTGGTGGTGGGCTGCTGCTGACACTGTAGATTTTTGTTTTGTTTGATCATTATACAGTGATGTAGGGCTGCAGGCGCCGAACTTGGGCTTCGTGTTTTGTAATTATTGTGGTGTGTGCTGCTGTATATAATGTATATATTGTATATGGGGATATAGATTTGGGTGTAGGTGTTAGGTTGGGTGGTGGGAAAAGGGGGGAGGTGGGATTATCTTGTGGGACTATGGGACACCGGGTTGTTTGGGGGAAAAACTGGCACTGCCTGATCTGGCCTATGGACGTTGGACATGGACTGAGGCATGAGACGCAGGACCAGCTCTCAGGTCAGTGCGGGGGGTTGGGAATGGAGGATAGCTTGTAGTATTGTATATATTTGTTTAATTTGTAGTTATTTTATTTAAAACTAAAAAAAAAAAAAAAAAAAAAAGTTCCTGTATATAGTCTTTGTTTTCCATTGTTTATTTTATTTGTTATTATTATTTTGTTTGGTGACCGGACCTGAAGTTATTGTTCTGTATATACTGTATAATATGTGTGAGAGGAGAGAATGAGCGGCTGGACCAGTGTTCAGTATACTGATTTTCTGGCTAATATTTTTGTTATGTTTTCTGCTATTATTGTTGTTATGTTTTTCATTTTTATAATAAAAGATCTACAGGAGGTAACTCAGGATCAGTAATGTAATGTATGTACACAGTGACTGCACCAGCAGAATAGTGAGCACAGCTCTGGTGTATAAAACAGGAGGTAACTCAGGAGCAGTAATGTAGTATAATAGGATTGGTACTATATAACGTAATGTGCTAATTATGAAGCATAGGATAGGATGATGTGTCATTCAGGGAATGTGGAAAGCTGGGTGACATTACTGGTCAGTATTGTGGATGGTGCCCAGTGTCTGTTGCCCGTCGGTGATGCGCTCCTCTGTGATGGATATCAGGTTGGTAAAATGAACTTGAACTTTCCGTGAAACTAAATCAGTGCCATTGTTTATTCCGGGGAGTGACGGATCATCCTGCGATATTCAATCCCCGGACCGCGCTCTGCGCACGTAGCATTAACGTCTGGTAGATGAACCAGTCACTGGGAAAATTATCCTTCATTTTACAAATTGCCACAGAAAGAGCCCAAAATTCAATGTCATTTCTGATTAATACGCATCATTTTACCGCGAGAAGAAAAGTCTGAGACTGACGGGAAATCATTACTGTAGTAAATGGCTGGAAAGTATTCCAGAGCTGAAAGCGAAACGGTGGAGAAAATGGTAACTGCAGCAGACAGACAGACAGAGAAACAGACAGAGAGAGACAGAGACAGACAGAGTGAAACAGAGACAGACAGAGACAGACAAACAGAGACAGAGACAGAGAAAAACAGACAGAAAGAGACAGACAGAGAGAAACAGAGACACAGAGAGAGAAAGAGACAGACAGAGAAACAGATTTCCCCTTTGATGTCGCCATAATTTGTAGAAATCCACTGAGAAACAAACTGAAATCCATTTACGAGTGTGAGCGCCCTCTTATAATGAGGCTGTGGTTGTGTTCAGTATCAGCTGAACACATTTCCCCATGTTACATAGTAATCAGTGCTCGGCCGCCGTTATGTGCAGTCATTCTGATTAACCCCAGAGAAAGTGTTTTTTGCTCTAGGAGGATTTTCCTGACATTTTCTGGTTTGTAAACAGCTGACAACACAGCAGAGGATCTCAGTGTGGAAAGTTTACAGTCAGGAGAAGGGACAAAAACGTTACCCAGTCATCAGATCTACCATGGACACTGTGAGGGCATCATGAAGTGCCTGAAATCTGACAACAGTGATATTACCGAGAACTGGACGTCCCTCAGATATTGGTGAAAAGACAAGAAGAAAATTGTCATGTGAGGCTGCAAGAGGCCGACAGCAACATTAGAGGAGCTGCAGGAGCTTCTGGCCTGTCCTGGTTGTGTCCTGAATGTGACCACAATCTCCCATATTCTTCATATGTCCGGCCTCTGGGGTCGGGGACACAACAGAAGAATTTTCTTAACAAGAGAATCATCTAGGCCTGGCGATATGTTTCCAGGTCCTCCATCACGTCAGCCAGAAGCAGAAACAAGTTCTGTCTGATGAGACCAAACTTTGTGGTCATAATTCCCAAAAGGCACAAAGCAGACACCAGAAGATCCCCATCCCCACAGTGAGTCATGGTGGGGGCAGCATTATGCTCTGGGGCAGGTTTTCGGCACCTGGATCTGGGGCTTTAGCCAAGGGGATTATGAACAGAACAAACAGAATTTCACATCAGACCTTTCCGACCTCTGTAAAAAGCTGAAGATGAGGAGGAATTTCACCTTTCAGTGACAAAGACCCTAAGTGACCTCCATATCACGAAAAGAACGGCTTCTCCAGGAGAAGATGGAAGTTCTGGAGAGTAGAAGCCCACACCTGAACCAAGGGGCAATCTGTGGTGACCTGAAGAGGACGCTGTACACAGGAGATGTCCTTGCAATCTGTGGTGACCTGAAGAGGACGCTGTACACAGGAGATGTCCCCGCTATCTGTGGTGACCTGAAGAGGACGCTGTACACAGGAGATGCCCCGCAATCTGTGGTGACCTGAAAAGGACGCTGTACACAGGAGATGCCCCCGCAATCTGTGGTGACCTGAAGAGGACGTTGTACACAGGAGATGCCCCCGCAATCTGTGGTGACCTGAAGAGGACGCTGTACACAGGAGATGCCCCCGCAATCTGTGGTGACCGGAGGAGGACGCTGTACACAGGAGATGCCCCCACAATCTGTGGTGACCTGAAGAGGGCGCTGTACACAGATGTCCCCGCAATCTGGGGTGACCTTAAGAGGGCCCTGTACACAGGAGATGTCTCCGCAATCAGTGGTGACCTGAAGAGGGCGCTGTACACAGGAGATGTCCCCACAATCTGTGGTAACCAGAAGAGGACGCTGTACACAGGAGATGTCCCCGCAATCTGTGGTGACCTGAAGAGGGCGCTGTACACAGGAGATGTCCCCGCAATCTGTGGTGACCTGAAGAGGACGCTGTACACAGGAGATGTCCCCGCAATCTGTGGTGACCTGAAGAGGACGCTGTACACAGGAGATGTCCCGCAATCTGTGGTGACCTGAAGAGGACGCTGTACACAGGAGATGTCCCCGCTATCTGTGGTGACCTGAAGAGGACACTGTACACAGGAGATGTCCCCGCAATCTGTGGTGACCTGAAGAGGGCGCTGTACACAGGAAATGTCCCCGCAATCTGTGGTGACCTGAATAGGGCGCTGTACACAGGAGATGTCCCCGCAATCTGTGGTGACCTGAAGAGGACGCTGTACACAGGAGATGTCCCCGCAATCTGTGGTGACCTGAAGAGGACGCTGTACACAGGAGATGTCCCCGCTATCTGTGGTGACCTGAAGAGGGCGCTGTACACAGGAGATGTCCCCGCAATCTGTGGTGACCTGAAGAGGGCGCTGTACAGAGGAGATGTCCCCGCAATCTGTGGTGACCTGAAGAGGGCGCTGTACACAGGAGATGTCCCCGCAATCTGTGGTGACCTGAAGAGGACGCTGTACACAGGAGATGCCCCCGCAATCTGTGGTGACCTGAAGAGGGCGCTGTACACAGGAGATGCCCCGCAATCTGTGGTGACCTGAAGAGGGCGCTGTAGACAGGAGATGTCCCCGCAATCTGTGGTGACCTGAAGAGGGCGCTGTACACAGGAGATGTCCCCGCTATCTGTGGCTACCTGAAGAGGACGCTGTACACAGGAGATGCCCCCACAATCTGTGGTGACCTGAGGAGGGCGCTGTACACAGGAGATGTCCCCGCAATCTGTGGTGACCTGAAGAGGGCGCTGTACACAGGAGATGTCCCCGCAATCTGTGGTGACCTGAAGAGGACGCTGTACACAGGAGATGTCCCCGCAATCTGTGGTGACCTGAGGAGGGCGCTGTACACAGGAGATGTCCCCGCAATCTGTGGTGACCTGAAGAGGATGCTGTACGCAGGAGAGACCCCCGCAATCTGTGGTGACCTGAAGAGGGCGCTGTACACAGGAGATGTCCCCGCAATCTGTGGTGACCTGAAGAGGACGCTGTACGCAGGAGAGACCCCCGCAATCTGTGGTGACCTGAAGAGGACGCTGTACACAGGAGATGTCCCCACAATCTGTGGTGACCTGAAGAGGACGCTGTACACAGGAGATGTCCCCGCAATCTGTGGTGACCTGAGGAGGGCGCTGTACACAGGAGATTACCCCGCAATCTGTGGTGACCTGAAGAGGACGCTGTACGCAGGAGAGACCCCCGCAATCTGTGATGACCTGAAGAGGACGCTGTACACAGGGGATGTCCCCGCAATCTGTGGTGACCTGAAGAGGAGGCAGTACACAGGAGATGTCCTCGCAATCTGTGGTGACCTAAAGAGGGCGCTGTACACAGGAGATGCCCCCGCTATCTGTGGTGACCTGAAGAGGGCGCTGTGCACAGGAGATGCCCCCGCAATCTGTGGTGACCTGAAGAGGACGCTGTACACAGGAGATGCCCCCGCTATCTGTGGTGACCTGAAGAGGGCGCTGTACACAGGAGATGTCCCCGCAATCTGTGGTGATCTGAAGAGGACGCTGTACACAGGAGATGCTCCCCAATCTGTGGTGACCTGAAGAGGGCGCTGTACACAGGAGATGTCCCCGCAATCTGTGGTGACCTGAAGAGGACGTTGTACACAGGAGATGTCCCGCAATCTGTGGTGACCTGAAGAGGACGCTGTACACAGGAGATGCTCCCCAATCTGTGGTGACCTGAAGAGGACGCTGTACACAGGAGATGTCCCCGCAATCTGTGGTGACCTGAAGAGGACGTTGTACACAGGAGATGCCCCCGCAATCTGTGGTGACCTGAAGAGGACGCTGGTCACAGGAGATGTCCCTGCTATCTGTGGTGACCTGAAGAGGGCGCTGTACACAGGAGATGTCCCGCAATCTGTGGTGACCTGAGGAGGGCGCTGTACACAGGAGATGTCCCCGCAATCTGTGGTGATCTGAAGAGGACGCTGTACACAGAAGATGCCCCCGCAATCTGTGGTGACCTGAAGAGGACGCTGGTCACAGGAGATGTCCCGCAATCTGTGGTGACCTGAGGAGGGCGCTGTACACAGGAGATGTCCCCGCAATCTGTGGTGATCTGAAGAGGACGCTGTACACAGGAGATGCCCCCGCAATCTGTGGTGACCTGAAGAGGGCGCTGTACACAGGAGAGACCCCCGCAATCTGTGGTGACCTGAAGAGGGCGCTGTACACAGGAGATGTCCCGCAATCTGTGGTGACCTGAAGAGGACGCTGTACACAGATGTCCCACAATCTGTGGTGTCCTGAAGAGGACGCTGTACACAGGAGATGTCCCCGCAATCTGTGGTGACCTGAAGAGGGCGCTGTACACAGGAGATGTCCCCGCAATCTGTGGTGACCTGAAGAGGACGCTGTACACAGGAGATGTCCCCGCAATCTGTGGTGACCTGAAGAGGGCGCTGTACACAGGAGATGTCCCCGCAATCTGTGGTGACCTGAAGAGGACGCCGTACACAGGCGATGTCCCCGCAATCTGTGGTGACCTGAAGAGGATGCTGTACACAGGAGATGTCCCCGCAATCTGTGGTGACCTGAAGAGGACGCTGTACACAGGAGATGTCCCGCAATCTGTGGTGACCTGAAGAGGACGCTGTACACAGATGTCCCACAATCTGTGGTGTCCTGAAGAGGACGCTGTACACAGGAGATGTCCCCGCAATCTGTGGTGACCTGAAGAGGACGCTGTACACAGGAGATGTCCCCGCAATCTGTGGTAACCTGAAGAGGGCGCTGTACACAGGAGATGTCCCGCAATCTGTGGTGACCTGAAGAGGACGCTGTACACAGATGTCCCACAATCTGTGGTGACCTGAAGAGGACGCTGTACACAGGAGATGTCCCCGCAATCTGTGGTGACCTGAAGAGGACGCTGTACACAGGAGATGTCCCCGCAATCTGTGGTAACCTGAAGAGGGCGCTGTACACAGGAGATGTCCCCGCAATCTGTGGTGACCTGAAGAGGGCGCTGTACACAGGAGATGTCCCCGCAATCTGTGGTGACCTGAAGAGGACGCTGTACACAGGAGATGTCCCCGCAATCTGTGGTGACCTGAAGAGGGCTCTGTACACAGGAGATGCCCCCGCAATCTGTGGTGACCTGAAGAGGACGCTGTACACAGGAGATGCCCCGCAATCTGTGGTGACCTGAAGAGGACGCTGTACACAGGAGATGTCCCCGCAATCTGTGGTGACCTGAAGAGGGCGCTGTACACAGGAGATGTCCCCGCAATCTGTGGTGACCTGAAGAGGGCGCTGTACACAGGAGATGTCCCCGCAATCTGTGGTGACCTGAAGAGGGCGCTGTACACAGGAGATGTCCCCGCAATCTGTGGTGACCTGAAGAGGATGCTGTACACAGGAGATGTCCCCGCAATCTGTGGTGACCTGAAGAGGACGCTGTACACAGGAGATGTCCCCGCAATCTGTGGTGACCTGAAGAGGCCGCTGTACACAGGAGATGTCCCCGCAATCTTTGGTGATCTGAAGAGGACGCTGTACACAGGAGATGTCCCCGCAATCTGTGGTGACCTGAAGAGGGCGCTGTACACAGGAGATGTCCCCGCAATCTGTGGTGACCTGAAGAGGACGCTGTACACAGGAGATGTCCCCGCAATCTGTGGTGACCTGAAGAGGACGCTGTACACAGGAGATGCCCCCGCAATCTGTGGTGACCTGAAGAGGGCGCTGTACACAGGAGATGTCCCCGCAGTCTGTGGTGACCTGAAGAGGACGCTGTACACAGGAGATGTCCCCGCAATCTGTGGTGACCTGAAGAGGGCGCTATACACAGGAGATGTCCCCGCAATCTGTGGTGACCTGAAGAGGACGCTGCACACAGGAGATGTCCCGCAATCTGTGGTGACCTGAAGAGGGCGCTGTACACAGGAGATGTCCCCGCAATCTGTGGTGACCTGAAGAGGGCGCCGTACACAGGAGATGCCCCGCAATCTGTGGTGACCTGAAGAGGGCGCTGTACACAGGAGATGTCCCCGCAATCTGTGGTGACCTGAAGAGGACGCTGTACACAGGAGATGTCCCCGCAATCTGTGGTGACCTGAAGAGGGCGCTGTGCACAGGAAATGTCCCCGCAATCTGTGGTGACCTGAAGAGGACGCTGCACACAGGAGATGTCCCGCAATCTGTGGTGACCTGAAGAGGACGCTGTACACGGGAGATGTCCCCGCAATCTGTGGTGACCTGAAGAGGGCGCTATACACAGGAGATGCCCCCGCAATCTGTGGTGACCGGAGGAGGACGCTGTACACAGGAGATGTCCCCGCAATCTGTGGTGACCGGAGGAGGACGCTGTACACAGGAGATGTCCCCGCTATCCGACAGATGTGGAGCTGCTGCACGGAGGAGGTGGCAAAGATCGACGCCCCGACCCAAAAACACTGAACACTGCCAGAAATTCCCAGGGACTGCAACACAGTATTAGTGTACGGGTGTGCAGATTTATGCAACGACATTTTTATTTTATAAGTTTTTGTTACCCAATAAAATGTGTTTGTATCTCAATAGATTTGTACAGATTATGACTTTAAAGGGGGAAAACTCCTGAAATGATTAATAGATGGATATTTCTGTGCAGGGCTGGGGGTGAGAGAGAGAATTTACCAGATTCTGGATCGGGTGTCGATCCTGCAGACGAGATCAATGAGCAGACGGTCCGTTATCACGAGCGTCCACCAAATCTATGGCAGCAAGAGGAGCGCACAAAAAACACCTTCATGGAAGAGGAGAAAGAGGAAACAGCACAGAACAATCCTCATTACCACCCTGTACGGATAAGAGCAAGTCTAATCCTCCAGAGCTGCACTCACTGTTCTGCTGTTACATCACGTGCCATCCTCCAGTCACCACCAGAGCTGCACTCACTGTTCTGCTGTTACATTGTGTCTTATCCTCCAGTCACCTCCAGAGCTGCACTCACTATTCTGATATTATATTAGGTCTTATCCTCCATTCACCTCCAGAGCTGCAGACACTAATTTGCTTCTTCTTCCTATCTTTGTACTGGATTCTGCTGGATAACGCAGAGATTTTGTGGCGGACTACAACTTCCACAATGCACCACAGCGATGTTCTGTACTCAACTTGCAGGGGACGGTAAGAAGATATGAAGCAGTTTTGTAAGTGCAGCTTTGGCTGTGACTGGAGCATAATGCATCACGTTACAGTGGATATAAGAGTTAGGAAGTGACCACCATCTTGGATGATGACTGGCGCTCGTCTCTGGAAATCAGCGACTACTGCATTACACTTGTGGATGTGAAGGAAGATCGGCCATTAGTGCGAGCGATCGGCTCCTGCTGAAAATTGGGCACCGGCAGGAACCGCGCCACGAACAATGCGCCGAAACTGCGCCCTGGACGCCCCTGAGGGAGAATAGACCCTATCGGACCCCACCAGCGACGACAGCTCCCGTTATACGGAGTCAGCGGATATTCACTTCTTCACGTGTAGAAAGGAAAATGGCGCAGATCCTTCCAAGAAACGCTGCTCGACCGCGGTTACACGACCTGGGGGAGATGGCGCACTCGTTACGAGACGTTCACCGCTTTCTCACGCGGTAAATATGCGGAGCACACAATATGGCGCAGTGTCGCTCCTGCGCTGCACCGTTACTGACTCGTGTCTGCAGCACCGCGCTGCTCTCAGGCCATCATCGTCACCGTGGAGTTCTGCGCCGGTGACGCGAGTGGCGATGGTTATGGCGTTATATTACGTGACGACGTTTACTGCGCCCCATATAAAGCGCGGCCTGAGATATTCATCTCATTTGGTAAAATCCATGCGGAAGCCGCGCAGCAACATAAAAGTGTCACAGCCGCAATTAAACCAGTAACAAACTCATTTCTCTTTACAGCGCAGAGTCGTAACCACAGCGCAAATCCGAGTTTATTATCCGGCACAGGACGGCGCAGAGCGGGACATTAACTCCCATCATCTCGGGAGCGGGAATAGAGGAAATCGAGGCTTACACAAGACCAGACGCGAAGAACATCCAGCGCGGCCAAAGCGGACACGGAGAGCGGCCGAAGCGGACACAGAGCGTAGCCACGGAGCACGGCCAGAGCGGACACAGAGCGCGGCCAGAGTAGACACAGAGTGCAGCCAGAGCACACACAGAGCGTAGCCATGGAGCGCGGCCAGAGCGGACACAGAGTGCAGCCACGGAGCGCGGCCAGAGCGGACACAGAGAGCGGCCACGGAGCGTGGCCAGAGCAGACACAGAGCGCAGCCACGGAGCGCGGCCAGAGCGGACACAGAGCGCGGCCAGAGTAGACACAGAGCGCAGCCATGGAGCGCGGCCAGAGCGGACACAGAGTGCAGCCAGAGCACACACAGAGCGTAGCCATGGAGCGCGGCCAGAGCGGACACAGAGTGCAGCCAGAGCGCACACAGAGCGTAGCCACGGAGCACGGCCAGAGCGGACACAGAGCGCAGCCAGAGCGGACACAGAGCGCGGCCAGAGTAGACACAGAGCGCAGCCATGGAGCGCGGCCAGAGCGGACACAGAGTGCAGCCAGAGCACACACAGAGCGTAGCCATGGATCGCGGCCAGAGCGGACACAGAGTGCAGCCAGAGCGCACACAAAGCGTAGCCACGGAGCACGGCCAGAGCGGACACAGAGCGCAGCCACGGAGCGCGGTGAGAGCGGACACAGAGCGCAGCCATGGAGCGCGGCCAGAGTAGACACAGAGCGCAGCCACGGAGCACAGCCAGAGCGGACACAGAGCGCAGCCATGGAGCGCGGCCAGAGTAGACACAGAGCGCAGCCACGGAGCGTGGTGAGAGCGGACACAGAGCGCAGCCACGGAGCGCGGCCAGAGCACACACAGAGCACAGCCACGGAGCGCGGCCAGAGGGAACAGAGAGCGGCCATGGAGCGCAGCCAGAGCGCACACAGAGCGCAGCCACGGAGCGTGGCCAGAGCAGACACAGAGCGCAGCCACGGAGCGCAGCCAGAGCGGACACAGAGCGCAGCCACGGAGCGCGGCCAGAGGGGACACAGAGAGCGGCCACGGAGCGCGGCCAGAGCACACACAGAGAGCAGCCACAGAGCGTGGCCAGAGCAGACACAGAGCGCAGCCACGGAGCGCGGCCAGAGTGGACACGGAGCGTGGAAAGACCAGACATGGAAGGTTGGCCAGAGCGGACACGGAACAATGTCAGTCCAGACCTGCAGGATTACGACCAGACCTGGCCCACAGCTGTAGGTGGTACTGGACGCTGCCGCTCGGACTCAGCGATCGGACTGACCTCCATCCAGATAAAATCTCCATGTAAATCCCTAGTCCCATAACGTCTTTCCCTCCACTCACATCCAGAGCTGCAGACACGGCTGATGTCCTAGTAGCTCTGCGCACTTTCTTCCGCCCTTGCTGCTGGTTCAGTGTCTGCACAGCGCACACTTTGCTGCAGAGCACTTTATGTGCACAGAACACAATGCAGCGCAGCACACGCAGCGTATGAATAGGATGTGGCCGCATTGTCCGAGGAGACAGAAGTGAGAATTCAGAAAATGCAGCAATGTAACACTGCACAGAGTCGGTGTGCAGGCGCGCGCCTCAGCGCCAGACATGGCCGCCCACACCACTGACCGCGACCGGCGAGGCAGCTGTACAACGCACAGCAGAGAGCGAGGAGGCGACATTTCGTGGTGGCACCTCCTGCACAATCCAATATCGGTGTCACCGGGGAGCACGGCCGAACAGCGGCAGGAAAGGAATGAAAATCCCACATTACAGATTAAATTACCCAGAAAGAAACAGAGTGCGAGAAAACGGCGGAAAATCTGCTCAATTATTGATGAAAAACACAAGCGAAGCGTCATACGGGGGAAAGAAGATGGTGCAAACCAGCGAGGGAGGGGCGATCGTCAGACGCTGCGACCGATCATCTGGACAGGAGAGCGGAGGTGCCGGATTATCAGAGGGGCAGCACCAGGTGCCGGATTATCAGAGGGGCTGCACCAGGTGCCGGATTAT